>NW_026775554.1:5000000-5625000 GCF_031216515.1 Neocloeon triangulifer | reverse complement strand
CGCGAATTGATTAAACGCAGCTTCGGTATATTTAGCCCTTGGCAAACTTGACGAGCGCGCATTAGCAAATTTTTCGCTATACAAACACGCCCACGATAATAACTGTGATGCACTTTTCGATACAATGGTCAAAATTGGCAATGCCTGCGTCCGTGGTTTCACCTACGCAGAGAGAGAAAAAAATAAACGCCGCTCTCATTTTTCTGCGCGCGCGGCACATCATTAATTATTTTTTTCCTTTCCTCTTGCCGCAGCCGGCACGATTTTCACGCTTGATGCGTCCACTTTATGTCATATCTGCGAGATGAGTGCGTTTATATGAGTGTGTTCAGAATCAGGCCAGCATATAAAAGCTTTTTTGAAACAGTACCCGAGGGAAACTTTGATAAATATCAAAAGACAAAGAAAAATTACGAAACACGAGCTTTTGTGAAATGGAGAAAATGTGACAAAGAATGACAAATTTTAATTTTCTTTGTTTACTGACAGTGAAGCAATATTTAATTATGTATAATTTTCACCTTAAGCGTTATTAAAACAATAAAATTGAATTAGTAATTTGGCCTGATAAACAAAAGGATAAAAATAATATTGAACAATTTATAATTAATTTCATCATTATTTAAAAAAATTATGAAAAAACGTAGATGTTACCTTTTTCTGAATTATGAAAAGCCATAAAGTTGCGAAGTGCACATTAAAATCTTAATTTATGAAATAAAATGTATCCCAAATTAACTCACCTAAGTGTGATGTCGCACTTGACATTATTAACCAGCCAAGTCAAAATGCCCAATGGAGATGTGTCCCGCAGCCGAACAGTTCCTTTGGCCAGAATCTCCCCAAAGACGAGATTGGTCATCAGGGTCGAGTTTGACCGCGAGAATCTGTGGTTTAATTTTTTATTATTAATTTTGAATACTTCTTTATCAATATTAATCAGATTCACCTGCACCGCTCCAGGTGACTCTGTCCAAGGCCTTGCACCTTTATGTTGGTGATGTACATGTCAAGCTGGGCGCCTTTTATCGGCTGGTACAATGTGATGCCCTTCAAGTTCATCACTTTTCCGGCGGGCTCTTCCATTTTTCGCCGCATATGCTCAAGAGCGGGCGCCAGTCGAGCGGCGCATGGTGGACTTCCTGGACGCCGAATTCTATCCTCTAGAGTGAAAGATACATTTTAAAAGTCTTTAAGTTTATTTCCTATATGTTTAATATTATTTTAAAAAATCACCTTAAAATAGTATTGTTTAAAAATGAAAAAAAAATGAACTTTTAAAATTACTTTGAGATGGGAAAAAATACATAAATATGGTAATACAAATTTAAAATAGCAAAGAAAGCACTTTTGAGAATGATGATTTCGTTAAAACTAGAAAAAAATTTTAAATTTCATTCATATCATATCATATTAAATTTTTTAAATTAAAATATATTCCTACCTTGGTAGAGTTCATCGGTTTCGTCCAGGTCATTTTCCGCACACGTATGGGCAGCCAGGAAGCAGAGGAGGACAAGTGTTTTGATCGTTGTGCTCATCCCTGGCACGAGTCCTTCGACATAACTCGATCCTCTTCAGGTGCAAACTGAGTGAAGAACTGCTGTGCTGTTGCTTTCTATCTTGTGGGACGAGATGAGCAAGAGGGTCACTCTCCTCCTCGCGCCGACGGACTTTCACCGCGCAGAAATTAACAAGTCGCTTATTTTGTACCTGAGACGGTGGGCGTGCAACCTTATCTTTGTTGTTGCAAAAAGGGGGGTGGACGGACCACCACTTCTACTTCCGTATGAATTAATTTAATAAAGTTGTCGTTCCTGTGAGAAAAATTGTGAATACCGCGTGGGAATGAAACGCTGAGGAAAAGCAAAGGATGCTTTTATTGCGACGGGAAGGTGACTTTGGTCTGATTGTGAGAGCAGCTTGATTGGGGAACAATTATTATTGTGACAAGATGATGAAGCGAATTTGCTTGTTCTCAAATGAGTCTGTCAGAGAATGCCTCTGAGACTCGACAACATAAATTTAGCAAATAATGGTTTGTAGGATACATGAAAAAAGTAAATTTTGAAATTCAAATGCATAAAAAAATTAAATATATTTAATTTTTTTTCATGTATACAAAAAAAATCAAATTACCCCTAAAAAGAGGCAAAGATATAAAATATTAAATGATAAAATGGTCATAAAGTTCATGTCATTTTCAGCTCTGATCTATTTGGTTGAATCTTTAATAAGAAAATCAACTCTTTTAATCCACGATAGACATTTGATTGGCAGCTCTCCTGGGAAATGAGTAAATTAAAAATTTATTAAAATCCGCTCTGTATATAAACGATCGCGCTTTGGAACACCATAGTAGTGCAATATTGACGCTGAGCTTTGTGAACAATGAATCTGAAAGGCACCGTTTCATTTGGTAAGTCTGATTTTGTTAATTTAAGCTTAAAAGATTATTTCAATTAAAGTGCTTATTCTTTTGTTTAAAAATTATAATGTTCAATCGGAGAGCAAATTTGAACATGAAAAGAGGATCACTTTCGCGCTGCGAGAACTACTCTTGAAAACAACCAGCGATGAGGTCCTGATCACATTTGATACAACCAGTATAATATTAATTAAATTTATATCAAATGATTTTCTAAGTGTATTTAGATGTTCGATTGGCTACAAATCTCTTGAAAGATCTTGAAAAGCAATATATCCTATCGCAAGCTCATCAAATTAATGATTTGAAAAATATGGAAAAAGTATAAATTTTATGCAAATTTTAATTGTTGAATTCATTGGTGTAAATTATTTCTGCTTGTTAGCACTGCAATTTAACAAGTGAAATGTTGAGAAAGAGAGGGGATGTCACGGAAATTTTTGTTGTATCACACCAAACAGCTAAAAACTATATGGAGCAGGTTAATCTTCTTATCAAAAGAAATCGTCTGGAAAAATTAAATTAATTGCAGGTGAAAAAGTCTGAACTGGGAGGAAGAAATTTGCGCTTAATTTTTATCTGGCAAAATTGGCCCAGCGGGTCTCAAAATTTGGCGGCTCAAACTGAAGCTGTGCGAATTGCAGTTTATTCTTGGTACTCAAATTCAAATATGTGAGTTAAATTTTAATTTACTATTTTCGAATAAATTTAAAAAGTTTCAAACTTTTTTCGACGCATTCTTATGGAAAGAAACCAACAAAAATGTATCAAATCAACGCTTGGAACAATAAGGAAGGATTTACGCACATCCCGGTTTTTGTACCCATGAAAGAAGTATTTAGCAATATGAAAGGCCGATTTTTGCGAGTTCCTGTTTTACACGCAAGTTTTTACAGCAATGAAATTTTTTGATTTTTATAATAATAAAAAAAAAATGTTAGAAACCACCTTGGTACTTTGTGAAAAAGGAAGGAAACGTGTCTTTGGAGGTGGTTGGCGGCAGGGACCATCAGCTTTTGAAAGAAATTGCCTCTCGGATGAATTTTAAGTTTGTTTTTTTTGCTATCACAAAATTCAAATTGCAGAAATTGTGTGTATAAAAGATACAAGTACTTGGACCCAACGGAAAAGTCACAAGGGATTCCCACAGGCAGTGGCAAAGCGGGACGAGGAGTGCTCAGCCTACTCCGGAAAAGAGTTTCTTGCTCAGAAACAGGTAGGATATGGATAAAGCAAATAATGCCTTTTTTCCTCTAGCAAGTTGACTTATTCCTCGGGGACGCGACCATCACTTACGAACGGACCTTGGACCTGGATTTTTCTTTCTTTACCATGGCTGACAACGTGGCCTTCATAACCCATTCCCCGCAGCCGCTTAGCGAAGCATGGGCACTAGTCAGACCTTTCCATTGGGAGGTAATTATTTATTTTTGTTTATAAATAAAAAAATTCATAACAAAAACGGGCTTGGTACTTCATTATTTTGTAAACAAAAAAATGTTGGTTATGGCTTGCAACCTTTTCAACAAGAAAAAAAGAGCAAAAATTTCGAAAAAAGTAAATTAACTTCACAAACATTTTCATGCCATGTCCATAGTAATATTCAATCATATTATTTCTATTTTATGATTTTATCTGCTGCTTTTTTATTTCATGATCACAGAAAGTGCTGCAACCCGTGGAAAAATATTTAGTTTTTAAATACGGGTGGAAGCGCGTTTATCTAACAATTATTTTCATAAAAAAAAAATACCCAATTAGATTATATATTATAAATATTTTTCACTTGATTTATGTGCTTGTAATTTATTTCTAAAGGTTTGGCTGGCAGTTTGGCTTTCCATAGCTTTAATTGGTCCAGCCCTGCGTTTAATTTCAAAAAACACCACCCTCGGAGATTGCGTTTGGGCAACCACGTCAATCATTTTGAAACAAAGTATAAGACTTGGAAAATTATAATGTGGTTTAAACAAAGTAAAATTTAAAGGTACCCGAGAAGTAGGAACGTCCAACAAAACGCGACTTGTGACCATCATGTTGTCCATCACCGCGACCTACGTGATCGGCGACTTGTACTGCGCCAATCTAACCTCGCTTCTGGCAAAACCAGGCAGAGGCAAATACACAAATTTAATTTGAAATGAGCTATTTTCATGTATTTTTTTAAGAATCCCCACTGAACACACTGAACGATCTGGCAAAAGCTCTTTATGAAAAAAGGGTGGATTGTCTAGTCGAGGGAAGAAGTTCGGGCGCCGAATTCCTGAAGAACGGAACAAGAGAGGCGCAGAAAATTTGGCGCTTCATGCAACGACAGCGCACGTGGATGGTGCCCAGCGTGGAAAAAGGGGTGGCCCTGGTCAGAGCAAAACAAGGTCTTGTTCTGATTGCGGGGAGAGAAACGCTGCAGTTTGAGATGCAACGATTTGGTATGAAAGTTAAACCAAAAAATGTGGAAGATTTTGAATAATTATTCTAGGACAGAGATTTTTTCACTTGAGTGATCCACTCAGCACTCAATATTCAGCTATTGCCCTACAGCAGGGATGCCCATATTTTGAAAACATCAATGAAATGTATAAAATAATCAAACCACATGAAATCTAAATAATCATAAGAAAATTACAGATTAATGTGGCTCTTTGAAGCAGGAATTTTGGACAAAATGACAGCTACAGAATATGCGAGGTTGGGATCTCAAAGGAAAAATGAGAGAAAAATGGGGGAAATTTTAGAAAATGTTTACGACTTGGAGGCATTCAAGACTAAACCCCTTTCAATGCAAATGCTTCAAGGCGCATTCATTGTGCTTTTCTTCGGCAGCTTTTTAGGAGGTGAGAATTTTTATCATGGATTTATCATCACTGTTAAACTTTCAAATCTTTCAGTTGGAGTGTTGGCTATCGAGGTAACCATTTACAAGAAATGCAAAAGAATTGAAAAAAGAAAGCAGTTGAAGAGAGGAATTAGAATTTCTGTCAACTTTTTGACTTTCGTCGTTTCCAAAATCGTAGAATAGATATTTCTTTTTAATACAGGAAAATATTTATTAAGGGTAATTAATGTAATCTTACAAATCAGAATACCATAGGTTTGCTTGAATATGACGCACCTCTAGCGACAATGTGTCATAGTGCTGTTAAAAACAGACTTGAATAAATAAAATCAAGTTGTTTTCAGTGACTTAACAAACTAACATAAAAGAAATAGACCAAAGTAGCTTGTGATTAAGCTTCCTGAGAATAAATGCCAGACACGGAAAGAAAAAAATGGCAATAAACTTTATCTCACAGTCATCTCGTAGATCGACACCTTCTTGTCTGTCAGGAAGGCGAAAAAGTCCTTGTGGTTGAATTTGAGATTACACACGTCCATCACAACATCTGACATGGTCAAGTTTCCAATGATGGACCCTCCGTCGGACACTGACCACAGTTTCACTGTCCGGCTGCTCTCCTCACTGCCGACGACCAGCAGTTTGGAATTGTTGCCATCCGTGTAAGTGGCAATGGCGGACCTCTTCAGTGTGGTCTGCGCTTGGCCACCTCCGTTGAGCTGGAGGATAGGTTCGAAAAGTTCGACGGGCTCAGCATTGGCGTCGTGGCGAATCCTTAAGACTGTGTGGCCTGCTTGCTTGTTGGAAAGCAGAAGATGGCCTGTCACAGGCTCAGCCCTGAAAAATGGAATTTTTAATTAAAATTATTTAAATATTAAAGAATGATAAAACATGTGGGCAAAATAAGTTAATTCTATTAATTTGCAATCCCATCGACTCCTTGAAAATGATATTTTATACACTTATTTAAAATGAAACTGGGATTTGGTGACTCGTCTTGCTAATCAATGACGTACTAACCTCAAGCCGGTCAAGTTGCCCTGGAAAGGGAGTTGAACTCCGGTAACATCTTCGTCTCCGATGAACAATTGGCATGACTTGAGGTGAGCGGCAATCAAGGCTCCACGAGGTAAAGAGGGATTGTAGTTTGGAGGAACGGTGACCAGAGAATGAATGCCAGTTATGTCCTGGCCACTGTTGAGCACCCTTTTGCCCAGCATCATGTACGGAGTTACGTTCGGCATTCGTATGTCAAACCGAGCGATTTCTCCATTCATCAAACCAATACTTATTTTGTGGATGTCACCATTACAAGCCCCTGTTCTGTCCCAGCAACAACTCCATGCAGACATTGGAGTCTAAAAGAAAGAAAAAAATCAATGATGATATGTTTCATTTGCCCCAAAATATATGTGGTTTTTAGTAGTATATATTACCGCGTATTATATACTACTGTTTTTCTACTAACCCTGTAGGAGTGGACGACACTGTTTGACCTGTAGTCAATTAGCTTGACAGATTTGTCCAGCGAGGCAGTCAAGAGAATGTTATTGCTTTGATTCGGACAGTACTCCATGTCTCGAATGGGTTGGGTGTGGAATGCATCTATGCTGCGCACCGTGTATCCTCTTTCGCAGTCGTAAACCTGAATGCCATGATATCTAGATTGGAAAATAAAAACTTTAAGCTTAAAATAATTTGAAAACAAAAGAAACAACTAACCCCGCCATAGGTGAGGCACAAGATACAACCAGCTGGTTCTCCCAAGGACAGAAGGCCATGACACGACCTCCAGAATTTCTGAGTTGACTGTCTTTGACCATTTTAAAGGAGAATTTGTTGTTTTTGGTTCCTGGTTCAAAATAAGACAAGATTTCTTTGAGAGATTAAAGAAGCTACCAAAATATAATTCAATTTTTGTAAAACATTTTCATTGTTCTGAATTATGTTCTAATAATAAGGTTCTTGAACCACAGCAGAAACATGATTTATGTTATAGCTTTCTGATTGGGCACAAAAAGTTTTATTTGTATCTAATCAGAATGCTAAAAAAATCCAAATTATTCTTATTGCTGTGCTTCACTCTTTCATTTTAATAAACTAAAAATTAGGAATTTTTTACTTTTTTATTACTATAATTGTTTACACTTAGCATTATTTCATATTTTATTTTAAGTTGTAAACAAAACCATTCTAGGAGAAAAATTGTTTTATGATTTTATCTTCTTCTCAACTCACGTTTCTCGGAGGGATTGTCTCGTTTGGCAATGGTGTTGTTGGCCTTTGCAGCCTGCGCTTCCTGCAAAGCTTTAATTTCTTGATCCTTCCTCAAGACCTTCAGTTCAGCCTCTCTCTGTGCCTGTAGAAAAAAATTTAAAAATAATTGCAAAGAGGCCTGCAAGTAACTAAGGCAACTTACAGCAAGAGCCTTGGCCAACTCGGCCTGCAGTCTTTTCTCTCCTTCTGTCTCTTTCACCTTGATGGTGGGTGCAAAAATCTTCCTGATGTCACTCATTTTGTTGGCGGTGTTGCACTTTGGGCACTTTTTATTCGATTTTACCCACTTCTCCACACAGCTCTTTCCAAACAGGTGGCCACACTTAAGAGAGACAATCCTGTGCGGGCCAGTACCTTGCCACGAATCGTAGCAAATGGGGCACATTTGATCATCGTCGTCATCATCGTCACTCACCATCTCAGAAGCTACAGGAAAAATTTCGATAACAAGTAAATTAACTAAAGAGATTATCTAACCAGGTCTTTTCTTTGCAGTTTTTGCTGCACTCCCAGGCTTCTTTGCGGGTCCTGTGTGGCCATTGGCCATACTTGGACCTGCCTGAGGCACAACAGCTTCATTTTGAGGAGCTAGAGGAGCTTCAATGATTTCTATTTCTGCAATTGCTGGAGGGACGACGTCAACTATGACCACACTAGCATCACCCGCAGGTCTGTCCTCCTCGTCATCATCGGACACTTGGATGGGTCCTTCTTCTTCCAAGGCCTGGACATGCTCATCATCAGACACTTGGACGGGCTCATCTACATACTATTAACAGACAAATTTTTATTAAATATGAAATTAAAATTTCATAACTTACAACTGGATCTGCTTCTTCAATCTCATTGTCGGACATTTCAACAGGTGTGTATTCACCAGATCCCTCTGAATCGTAAGATCGGCCTGAGGCGCTGTCGTTGTCCTCGTTGTCAGAATCGTCGGAGCTTACAGTAACATCAGTTTGATAGCTCTAAAGGAAAATGGAGTTTGATTTTTATTGCAGATTATCTTAAAAATAGTTATCTTACGGAGGCGGACCCGTCTGAGAAGGACTGCGAAGCTTCAGAGTCGGAGTAACGATCAGAGTCGTCAGATGCAGATTGGGAATCGATGGTGGCGTCTGCGATGGAGTTGCTGCCCACCGAACCGGGGACGGAATCTGAGTCGGAGATGTCAGAATGGTCTGTTGAATATTCAGAATCCGACATTTGTGCAGCAGTTATGAATCTGCAAAGGGAAATCCATAAAAAATAATGGTTTCTATTTAAATTATGATCAACAATAAGCACCCATACAACAATAAAAATATATGCCCATATTGGAATTATTGGATATTCTCATATGAACATCATACATAAATAAACGCTCTTAAGCTATAAAAACGTCAGAAAAGCTCAAATTTCAACATGCTAGAGTGCTTAAATTGCTATATTAATAAAAAGATCGTAAATATTTCAATCATACCTTCCGATGAGAGTGTTTCCATCGTTAAATCTCTTCGAATTTGCATGGTTTGATCCATTCGATCGAAATGCCGGCGCCTAAAACTCTTCTCCTGAACGTATTTTGATTGAATTCAAATGATCACAGAAAACCAAAGGATAATTTCGTCAAAAGGCACTGACGTACCTAGCAGCAATTTTGCTTTCAATCAAGGAAAATCTGAGCAGAAATTTTGATCTACAAAAACACGAAACACATCCAGAAACGTGTAGAAACCAATTTGCCGTTGTGGGAATTTTTTAATGGGCGCTAAATCGTTTATTTTCATTTTGACACTGAACTACTTAAGTAAAGGAGCTAAGAAAACGCCATGTTTGAAATTGTTCAGCCCTTTGGCTATACGAAAATCTTAAAAATAAAGATGGCGACCAAGAACCAAAGCTAATCCTCTACAAGTTTACACTTGGTTCACATCACACACATTTCAACCTTTTATATTGTTTAATGATCGATGATTTGAGATTGAAGTACTCTTTGGTCAAATAAATTTCTTGCTAGAAATCACAATTGAGAGTAACTTATTATTTTATATTTTCCAAGGATTTGAAACCCCGCCGTCAAAATTAGAGATTTAAGTCAGGTAAGTCAACTTTAAAATCAAGTACATAAAAAGGATTTCGAAAAAGTGGGAGTGGCGAGTGGCTTATGTCGAGCTCACATCGATTTCAATGACTTACTTGGCAACGTAAACATTGCGATTTTTTCCAGCGATTTGGATATTTGGATGTTCAAAATTGGACGATTGGCCGGGTTTTCCAACACTTTTCAAAATGAAATCCAGCTCTAACTTTTTAAATTTCACATTTTTTATACTTGCTGTAGGTTACTATGAATTAAAATTTTTTTAAATTAAATTAGCACTTTTTCAGTCGTTCTTCTGCAATGCAAAATCAGAGTTCAGCGCAGAGGACTGCGCTGCCCTGGGGTTTAGCAAAGCTAATTTATTGTGCTCGTCCTGTGATACCTTAGCCGATTTTGGACTCCAAGAATTAAAGTAAAATAATTTTTCAAAAATCATAAATAAAAATTGGGCTCTTTATGATATTTATTTGTATTAATTGTAAGCACTTTGTAGAGACCACTGTCGTCAATGCTGTCACAAAGAAGAGAGTGACTTCAACGTGAAAAAGTACCACAGTGCGCGTTTAGAAGTCTGCACGTGCAAATTTGGAGCGTACCCGCAAATCCAGGCCTTCATCAAGAGCGAGAAACCCGCCCAGTTCAGGAATTTGGCTATCCGATACGTCCGAGGCCTGGATCCTGTAATTAAACTCATGGACAAAGAAGGAAATGTTCAAGAGGTATGTGAAAACTTAGAAATTACCACAACAAAATTAATTTTTTGGCTTTTCTAGGTTTTGGCAATCGAGCGCTGGGACACTGACACTGTTGAGGAGTTTTTGAAAACCCACTTGGAGCCGGTTGATGATGACTCTGCTGATGATTTTCTGCGCACCAATAATGTTTTTTGAAATGCTTCAACCATTGTATTTTTTCTCATTAAAAATGTAAGTTTATACCACTTAAATATGAAGGTCATTTCAAATCAAAATTTGTAAACAAAATTTGTGGATATATTATTGATATACAAAAAAGCAAAAACAATAATGTCATAATTTACAAGAAAGTTCATGGAATTTAAAAATCACAAGTGAAAACATAAATAGTTTTGTCATGATCATTCAGTTAATCAAAATAGTTGTTATTTATTTTTAACTGTACGTAACGTTGTATTTTTATATGGAAGGGTTAAATTAATTCAGAGTGTAATTAAATGAGAGGCTCTCCAAATTTACCTCTATGAGAGCAGAGTAGCACGGCTCCTTACAGTTCTGTCTATTTCAGTATCGGATGAGGTCAAAGATTATTCTTGTAAGGACACACACCACACACTTTAAAAAAGATGAGTAAGACTTATGTTAAATATATCTAATCTAATAATTGTTATTATGAACAATAATGATCTATTATTTGATACAAGATATTCAATTTTACTTCTCGACAGAAAATATATTTTCAACTTATGAAGCATATGAAGTTCCTCATGTTTAAAATCATTTTTTTTTCATGTATTTCAACAGCATATATATTCATTTTATATAAATTTTGGATTACCTCCTTTGCTCTTATTAAAAATATAGAAAATCTATTTTATATATTTTTACGTCATCAATATAGTACGAAAAATCTTAGAATTTTTGAAAATGAAAACTATTTTGTAGATAATTTCGGATAATTTTATTGCCACAATTTTTAGTAGCATAAATACATTATACTAATTAAATCACTAAAACTTAATAACTTGTGAATCAAAATTTTAAATAATGCATTTCCGTAATTCTATTTTTGAAGTTTGCGGATGGAAAAAATATAGGATTTGGCTCAAATGTTGGTCGACGTAATTGTCGGTTATTTAGTTACGAAAGTTACTGCTGTTGGCAATTTATTTTATCAAAGGGTGTTTTTTTGTTATGAGATCATTTTTATGAGTGTAGAATTAATTTTATATTTTTCAAAATTGAGGAATCTTGAATATCAATAAATCTTAACTTAGTCCTAATGCCGTGGAAAAATTGAAGCGCGTAAAAATATTGATTGTTTTTCAAGGCAGCAATCTAAGGCGCACCCCAAGCAATTCATTTGAACTACAACAAGTGAATTCCGTGACTAGGTAAATTAAAAAACCACTACCAAATCAAGTTAGACGACTGAAATATTAATAATTAGTCGTCGCGATGAAGTGTTTCGCTAGTTTTAAAGTCAGTTATTTAGTTACGAAAGTCATTGCTGTTGGCAAGTTATTTTATCAAAGGGTGTTTTTTTGTTTGTTATGAGATCATTTTTATAAATGTGGAATTAATTTTAAATTTTTCAAAATTGAGGAATCTTGAATATCAATAAATTTTAACTTATTCCTAATGCCGTGGAAAACTTTCAACAGCGTGCTGTGGGTTTTTTCCTGAATATCTTACCTGGTGTTTATTTTTTTATTTTTTTTATTTTCTGTGGCATGTTATAAACTGGTTCGTAAAATGTTTGCCTCAACCAAATGCTTTGAAAACTTTTATTTTGCCAATTTTTTCAGCTTTACAATGAGCTAAGAGGCAAAAGTAAAATCGAATTTGGGCCAGAAAAAAGATGACGTGTTTAAAGTAGGTCGTAGTTCCCTCCGAGTTCCTTTTGAACTTAGAAAAAGAAATTAGGTGAAATATATGTGCTACAGATGTCCAACAATATTCTATGTGGTCTAGGGGTTTTGCCAAGGTGCCAAGGCCAGATAGCTCTCTGACTCTCAATGACTCTGAGCTATTTGCTGTCAGATGCTTCTAGTATTTATAAGGTAAATAATTTGGTTAATGTACCGAAATTAGTAGAAATTTAAACAAAAAAATATATTATTATTGTTTAAAAAAAATTATCGCAGTTCCTGATTTCAGGAAAAATAATAAAATTGTGTACTTATTGCATACCAAATTCATTTTTCTACTTCTGTCTGTGTGGTTCATTAAAAATTATTGAATAGTTTTTTGCCTTTTGTTAATTCTCAAAGAAGAAAATGGAAATAGTGCGTGATGAAAGCTTTTGGCACGGCCTATAAATTGTTGAGAATCTGGTGGCGGGAAAGAGTTAAGACCTGCCGAGCGGTCGGTCCAGTGACCCAGTTGGGCGCGGCGTGGACACCAAGCGAGGGTCGTTTTGGTCACGTGACAGAATTGGAGCACCTTGCTCTCTCCGTCGCTGCGACCGTCCGAGAGCTATGCACCGGCGCATAGCTGAAATAGCGGATTTGACAGATGGTGTGCTTGGAAAAGAGGAATAATGTGTGCAAAACAACCTAGTCTCGCGTCGGACAAGAATAGGGTTAACTTGGTGAGCAGCTGGAGGGGTAGCCGGCCGGCAGAGAGGGAGCTAGAGGGGCACTAGCCCGTGGGGTCGCAATTCAGTCCCGCCGTTGATCGCCGCTGATTTGCATCGAACCACAGGTAAGCAGCCGCCCCCGACTGGCGTCGCCCCCGATACACCATCCACCTCACGTCATTTGAAATAGTTTTTCATTCCTAATTGTCCATTTGGCCGGTGATCAAACAAACGGGTTAATTGCCCGGGTGATCTGAAGAAAGTGATTTTTTTCGGTGGCTTCTTTGTTGACGCGACTGGTATGGTTACAAAAGAAAGAGATGTGAAGGTTGAAAGTGTTTTAGTTTCATTTTTTTGTGCCGTAATTCAATACAAAAGTTTTAATATCCCTCGGTATGTTCGCGATTCTTCTGTGCTGAAATGAAAATAGCTTTTGGCAATGAATGTGAAAGCAGTGTCGGAAGCTGTGATTCAAAAAGAGACAACATAAACTAACCACCTTAAATTGGAGAAAGGTTTTAACTTTCTCTCTGATTACAATTAAACAATCAAAATAATCTTCAACAAAGTTAATACATTGTTTTACACCAAATTGCGCCACTATAAACTACAGTATTACTTTGTATTTGCAAGAAACTTTATTTTTATTATAAAAATCATTATATAATTCTATAAATTTATTAAATACTTTTATTATTTTTACCACTATAAATTGTTGAATTGAAACTACAACAATATTTTTTTATTGTAAATTTTAATCGCAGCTTGAAAAATAAAGCGGATCAAAAACATTGAATACTAAATAAACCTGGAAGTCTCTCAAACCCAATTTATTAACGATGAGTTAATTGATCGAAATTTACGAGGCTGTTTTCAAGGGGCCGCCAAGTCGTCGTCAGGGTGTATTTAATGCACACGGCGTGTCCAGCCAGCGGTGCCACGCTCTAGAGCATGGGGCGGCATCCGTGGGCCCGAAATAGATGCGCCGCGTCGTCACTAATTTTAACTGGCGCGCTGCTAACCCACTCGCATTATTTCACCCGACACGTCACCGGTCAGCATCAACCCACTTAGTTATGCTCGGAAATCGAATTAAAAAAAAAAACGAGGGAAAGTCGAAATATTCGGAGGCGACATTAGTCTCGTGTAAAGCAGAGGATTTGTCAAGTTGTACACAGCTGGAGGAATATTTTGAATTGATGGATTTGGCACTCGCTCATCACTTCCTCCGTGAATGAGCTTTGCCAGTATTTTTTTATATAGGACGAGTGAAGTTATTCGCAAGGACAAAGATCTTGCAAATTTTTTATTTTTAAAACGATTTTTGACAATTTTTATGGTTTTCTTTAAAATATATCGTTGTTAAAACAATATTTTTGAAGAAATCTGAGTTGAACCTTGTTTTTTTTTTCAACGACATTAATTCATTTTAATCCTATTTTGAACCACAAACTTCACTTAATTATATGATTTATAATTATTGTCACAAATCAAGTGGCAAATCAATGGCAAGGGATTTTTTGTCATTTAAAAGATTTATGCTTACTTGTAGTGGGCTTTGAATATTTGGAAGATTTTCGTGTCGCAAGCTTAGTCCACAGCTATATATTTTATTTTAAATCCCAGGCAAAAAGCACTGCCTTGTCGCTCTAGTTTATCTCAAAATCAACACCCAAGGAATTCCCAGCTGCAGTTTCACTCTCGGCCTAAATGAACTTTTCTCTGGCTCGGCGGCACGCATCCAAGAGAAACATTTAATTTACTGGCCGATTAGTAATCACAATGGCTGTGGTTTAACTCGCGTTATATATTAATTAGTCAGGCGCTGTTGTTGACCATTACAAGCTGCTGAAATGTAATTACTTCGATTGTCAGAGCACGAAGAGTTAGCTCGGACAACTGTAGAGTTGAGAATTTGCGCGGTCAGCCAACGGGTGAAACGTGCGTTTCTGTCTTCCTGTCACCGAGATTCAACATTCACAGTGGAATTTGACCAAGTTAATTTTACTTGTCAAGTACAATGAGTTCCCAAAAATAATCCAGACTATGCAATCCGCGCAGATTCCGAGTCGAGCAGGTTGCATACAATCGAATCTAACAGGAACCAGCTCAGTTCGACCAATTTACGAGTGCTGATGTTTTGCCAAAAGCAAAAAAACTGTGTTTATCAGAGACCTTCTGGGTTAATTATTGTGCCCCTGAATTAGACGAGTCGCTCTAAAACGAGAGCACGGCAAGATTGATTGAGATTAGCGTTGCCACAGCGGACAAATTTAGGATTAAAATGAGCAAACAAGCTAACAGTGACAAAACCATTAGAATTATTCCTGAAAATAACAATTGAAACTTCAGATGTTGAAGAAAACGAACCAAATGTCTCAACAAAACTGTATAATATTGCGAAGAAATCATATTTTAATAATTACGAATGATTTATTAAGAAAACGGAATCTTCATTCAAAATCTAAACACTCTAGTTAAGTAAACTCTTTCCCAAAATTCGCCTTGAAGAGTTTCCATAGAGGCAAAACATAAATTCAAATTTTATTTCTAGAAATCAGCAACTTTCTTGATTCTTACTGCATCTCAATATTTGAATTTTCCAAGTTCACGAAAGAAAATTCCATAATCAAATTGAAAATTAATTTTAACGATTTTAATTTAATAATGCTACATTGAAATTTTTAATTCCAGGTGCAAAATGTCGGCCGCACGTCGTTACCTGAGTCGTCCTCGCACAAAGCTGTATGACTACAACTACGTGATGGGCGAGCGGTTGTACCGCGGCATGGTCGACTCTCTGGACAAGCCGCGCGCCGCTCGTTCGTCGGCGGAGGCCGTCGACAGGCACACCTACGCCCCACCGCCGCCACCCCCGACTAACAACAACTACAGGAATCGCTCCTACGACGAAGGGTCCGAGGAGGAAGACTCGTCCCTGCGCAAGATCAGGGCGGCCAGGGCCAAGATGGAGGAGGAGGTGCGCGCCTATGAGGAGAGCTCGAACGCTCGCAGGGCGGCCCTGAAGAACCAGAGGGTCGACGTGTCGGACCGTCTGCTCGACTCTGTCGGCATCTCCCGCAGGTCGGCGGAGAACGGCGACTACGAGTACTCGTCCTCGAACCAACACCGCAGAGCCGTCACGGAACTGGAGGAGGACCCGTTTTTCAAGAAGAGGACCTTCCAGCAGCAAGCAAAGGTTGGCCTAACCCTATCCGTTTGCAAAAGAAGCAGATTCAACGTCAAATTTAGAGGATAAAAATACAAACTCTGCATATTATGTGTTTAGTTTAGTTTTTGTGTGAATTTCTTAGTCCTATACTGTTAGGAATATTGAAACATTACAAATAATTTGATATTAAATTTCATTAAATGGTACATATGAATTTTATTTCCATAAAATATTTTTTTAAACATTATTATAGGATACTGAACGGCTTTGAAAGAGATAGTGTTATAAAAGATTTAAATGTAAGTTAAGCTTATGTAAAAACCAGACTTAATCCTGCAGATATTTCAATAAACAAAGTAAATAATTTTCTAATCTCTTAAAATTTAACTGTTCAATTATTTAATAAAATTTTATTTAATTTGTGTAAATAAAAATTAGTACAGGATGCGTGAAAATTTTTAAATTTTACATATAAAACTATAAGTTTGGGAAGAAAAGAAGTAAATTTATTAAAAATTTTAATTTTCAGTATCAGTTTGAGGAAGAAGATGAAGCTCCTGTATCTCGTCTTAAGTCCAAGCAACGCAACTTGTTCGCCAAGGAGAGCGACTCACCCGATTTTGACACAGCTGCCGCCCTGGATCGCGCCAAGAAGTCGAGGGCACGTCTGGCCGAGATTGAAAACGAAATGGACGAGTTGAACGAGAGGTCGAGGGCGCGGGGTGCGCGCATGGCGTCTGCCCAGGCCGTCCTCAGGGAGGCGGCCGAGTGCGAAAGCAGCGTTTCTGCCACCAAGAGCGTCCGCGTCAAACGGGCCATCCAAGTCACCGAAAGGGTTGGCTGAAGATTTAGAAGAAGAAGAAGTGGACGAACAGAAAAAAAGGAAGGACTCTTTGATTCGGCTGAAATTGTGTAATATATGTTCAAGGTTGGCTCACCTGCTTTCATATTAATTTTCATAAATACTTCTTACACATATTTCAAGGCTATAAATTTCAATCATAAATATGTCGACTTTTCGCCCTCTCTTCCTATTTTTGTAAAACTTCAATTAATGCATAAGAGCTCTAAACTTTCATTTTCGTCAGCATTTGACTTTTCAGTATTTATTAAATCTTCCGGAATTACAGAATCAAATTTTTATACAAAAATTGTTTTCTCAAAAATTTTTAAGCAGATGAGAAATTAAATTATTGTGTGTACAAAAATCTATCACGTGAGGATGGTAAATAGGGTGCTTGATAAGTAAGTGAACTGCAGTTGGGTGGCCGCTGTGAAAATGCAAATTCTTAATTGTTTGTACTCGTTGCGCAAAATAAAAAAGGACTCTCTTGTTAAGACCAGGCGAATTCTCTTCTTTCCGACCTTTGACCTGCAAAGCACACGTGGATGCGCGCGTGCCTCGGCCGCGGGTATGTAAATTTAGAAAAAGAGCATATAGTGCGCGGCGCGAGTCAAAAATACTTGGCATCGGTTTACCATGGCCGGGTTTGGCTCGAGACAATGAGGCGAGATAAAGATAGGCAGCAGCAGCAGGCCATCGGGCCACTCGCAATTGCCACCGGCGATTCTGCGCCGCAAGACTTTTGGTGTCCAACGGGGTGAGAGCGGCTAGAGGGGTGGTACAGGTGAGGGCACGCACCACCTGTTGCAGATCTTTTGTCCTCTCTGGTCTCTGGCGCCGAAAAAGAAAGGAAGAAAGAAAGAGTATCTTGAGGGGAAGATTAATTTAATGCTTTAGCATTGTTTTACTTGGTTTGCAGATTGAATTTTCAAACACACGTCTTTGTACTGAGAAACATGAGTTTGTAAACAAAGCTTTTAAGAATTATCATTATGCAACAACAACAAAAGACGGAGAGTAACAAATTTGGCAACTTTTAATTAAGTTAAGCCCGATTGAATTTTTTTAATTATTTTTTGGCAATCTTTTTACAATACAACAAAAAAACTAAGAGTAATGCAGTTTTTTGGGTGATCGACTTTGATTTCTTTATTGAAATGTTTGTAGAAAAGCGTAGAACATAGAAGATTATTTTGGAGCATATTTGATTTGTTTTTAAGAAGGGATAATCCGGATATATTAGAATTTCTTACTTTATTATGAATCAACAATTAATTCATATTGCTTTTAATTAACTTAATTACAGCTACAGCCAATGGGTTATTAAAAGATCACCTATATTTTTCTTGACTCAATTTGCTAGAATAATTTCTTTAAACTCACGAACAAAATTCTTTTTTAAAATTTGTTTTTTACTGATGGGTGAATGTTGATTTTTCAAATTTGTCTATTAAAATCGTTTAATGTTTAATTTGATATTATTTTCGGGAAGATTCCATTAATTTCACTCACAGCTGAAGAGATGAAAATAAGCGACCAGCTGAGTACCTCAAATTTCATAACCCAACTCAAGGCTCAAGGGTGCAAGGCAGACACCGGTGTCCGAAACGGTCGTGGTTTCGCCACGGATCATAATAGTTCATAATAAACTAACCCGGTCGGCTGGCTCCAGCACATATGTTGGGGCCGGTTTAAACTTAATGTTTACGCGTCTGTATGTTTGCCTATGTGTATATTTCCTTGTTGCAGGACCGAGTAAGAAAAACACAAATAGCTCACACCATTGATGAACTGCGCGCCCGCACACTCTAAATATTTATACACGGAGCACCGGTTTATATTTTTCTATCAACTTTTTCGGAGATCGCAAAAACGAATCCCTGCGTAAATTTAGAGCGAGAAAAGATTTCGCCGTGGGCCACTTTGTTTTGCCGAAATACTTTTGCAATCGTCTCATGCCGTGCTAAAAGGGACAAGCTGCCGACGCTTTTAGCCACCAATTAAATTAAATTACACAAAGCGAACTACGATTTTAGCGAAAACACGGAATTTGTGATTTTTAATATACTTTCAGAGTACTAAAAGAATTCGGCGTAATCTTCATCATAACAATCACTAATTTATCCACAATGTAAAATAAAAAAAAATTAAATGTTTCCATCTTCTATACAAATTAAATTCAATCGATACGCCTGTCATGGCAAAAGATACAAAGTCTTTTATTTAAATTTAAACAAAAAACATGATTTAATACATTGTTATGTAATTATTAATAATTTTAGAGCAAATTCAGGAGTGAAATAACACGAAAAAACCCCACTATGTGTACTGATATATTTTTATTACCTTTAAAATAGGTATTTCAAAATCAATAGAAATAACATTTTTTATTCCTTGGCATTTAATTGAGCAAATCGATCGTTCGTTCTGTCTGACGTCACAATGTAACAAATGGACCATCGGAGACGATGGACTAAATTTGCACCCGGTCAGGATATAAATAAGAGATCGGCTGTGAGTATGTGCGCGACTTTGGGGCCGCCGAGAAGCACACGTTACACGTGGGCGTTGAACTCGGGTGTTTCTATTTTGATTGGAACCATTCAGGTGCTAATTGGCTTTGCATCCAAAGAGGCGGACGGAATAATAGTCGTGTCAAAAGTGCAATTAGCCTCACGAAAAAAATGCTTTAAAATTATCTTTTGAAAGAGAAATTTCATAACGAGTTTCTCGTGGGACTGTTTTGCACACCTCTGGAAATAGTAAGAAATGTATTTTACACATTGTGCACGCCATCTTTCTGGCCGAGAGGCAAATCTCGTCTGAAAAAGATGGAAATAAAGTTGGACACAGAGCTCCTGGCAGTTTATGCAACTTCCAGTTTATGGCTGCTCAGCGGCACAGCATCTACCAGCAGATAAATAATTTGTGGATCGTTTAATGCGTCATTTTTTTGTTTCATAAAAATTTTTAGAATAGTTTTAATTACTCAGGGTAAAATTTGAAAGTACCTTCCTGATAAATTCAAATCAGCCAACCAGGACATTATTTGATTGTTAGATTGTTGCTCTTGATTTCACTGAGTGAGGAGTACACAAAAGTCAAAATTTACATTACTTCAATAGGCCAAAATATGTCATCAAAATTTTAATTGAGATTGCAATTGACAAAAATCAGTCAGGAATTTCTAAATTTTGGTTAGATAATATCTCTTTTTCTCTTTGGCACAAAGAAAACTGGCTTTTCTAAATTATTTTTCAACTCTTAAATTGTTGAAGGCTGTGGCATGTATTAAATAATTTTCATGCCTATAAGGAAACATTCTTCAAAACGATTGATTGTGCAAGTTAGGTTCAATCAAGTATAAAAAGAGTAATATGGATATGATGATATTTAAAATATTGTCAATATAACATAATTCTCTGCGAATATATAAGAGTGCAGTTTGCAGTTGTTACTTCTAACGATTTTGATCTCTTTACATTGAAGTGCGGATTGACAAAGGATAGAAAGCAGTTTGAAATATATTATTTACTTTCTGACTCTGCTGAGTAATTTTCTTATTTGAATTTTTTCCTATTTTCCAGCACTGACATAGTAGCTCAAACGTTTATTGGGGAAATCGACGGCAGATTCTATTTCGACAATAACCAATGACACTTTAGACACTTACATATTTTAAAACAAGGGTATATTAATTTTGATGATGAAAAAATATTGTACTGTATGTTCAATTCAGTTTTATTTTAAAAAAGCGAACAAAGTACATTTTGAAGCTAACTATAGTTAATTTGGAAGCGTGATTTTTTTTTTAATTAAAATAATATTATTTTGTTGCTTATAAGGATAATAAAATATATAGGCTCCACGAAGCAAAATATTATGTTAAGTCATGTTAAGTGATCGTTATTTAAGTATTATGAACTAGAATTAATTTCATTTACCACAAGGAGACCCTGTTACATTTTGGTAATACCACATTTGCTGACAAGGGCAACCCTTGGCCTTTAAAATCACGTCGAACGACATCCCCTTGAAAAAGCGGTGTTTATTTTAGAACAGTCGCGGAGAGAAGTGGAATTCAAAATTTGCCCGACAGTGGCTTGAGGGAGAAAAATTCGGCAGAGTGCTCTTCATCCATCAATGTCAGCAGAAGCCAAGGTGGCAAACGCGCTATTTCTGGAGGAGAGAGGGGTGCTTGCGAGAGTAAAGAGCAAAAACACTCAATCAAAAAAATCCAAAAACTTCAATCGGAAGAAATATTTTCTCAATTTTTAAATTTTAATATTCATTTGCGAAAAAAAAGATGTTTTTGTTTTGAAAAGTGTGTTTTCGTTGCGACGTGTGCGTGTCAAATTAACACACCAAGAAGTCGAACATTTGCGTGTCTGCCTGTCCGAGTCGCATTATAAATGGACCCCAGCTAATTAGTCACATAACAGGCAGGCCGCCGTCATAATGCTGCCAGATAAGTGGACCATCATATCTTCTTGGCGCACAGCCCTCGCACATTAATTAACACGCCATTTCTTCTCTGTGCTCCAAGGGAGACAAAGGCCGTTGAGATTTTGATATGCAACACCTCTCTAGGTGTGCAAACAAAAGCTTAAATGAACTGAAAAACGTGCGAGAGTTGGAGAAACTTGGCATTACAGAATTCATGCTTGAATTGCAAAACACGGCTTATTGTTGTAACAAACGAGTAACCAGAATCAAGATGTGAAGAAATAGTAAACTTTAAATTAAGGATGAGTACAGTTTTGAGTTATTGTAAATATTTCGAGAAGCGCCGAGAAGTCGATTTTTTATGGGTTTTTTTAATAATCAATATTTTTTTTATGGTATACAAATAATACAAGGTACAAGGTATAACAGATTATATATTTTTATTTAGTAAATGATTTTGAAATTTTATTTTTATTTGTTGTAGACCAGTTCCCATATCAAAGAAGCTAATTTATACAAAACAAAAATACTTATTGTTCTCATCTCAAATCATCATCAGATCCATCAGATTGAAATGGAAATATTTGCTGTGATCAAAAGCTGTATTAATTTTAGATGCATTAATTTAACATGCAATCAAGCATCTCTCTGTGCACCACAGCTGCCAAGCGCTGGGTTCAAAGGATTAACATCGCGGCCGGCGAAATCAGAAATCTCGCGGGAAGCGGCGCACACAATTTTATAGCCCCAAGATTTATGAATTTCATGCCCAGGCTAAATATTTACAAAATAAATCTTCTCGGAGCCAAAACACTGAGCACCATGTCGACAGCATTATAAAATAAGTTTCATATCGGTTGGATTTTCGAAATATTTGGAGAGCGGCCACGCGACTGCTGAAAATATCAGCCTTGAAAATTGAAATTACGAAAATGGTTTTTATTTCGGTGCGACCTTTGGGCGCAAAGTGGCGGTCGTGTGTGTTGTCCCGCTTGTTTCTTTTGTCTGCGGCCCATTTTTCAACTGGCTGCGTTCCCTGCGTCAGTTCGATCATTCAGCACCCGAGGATGCATCTCAACGATTTTGTTTTTAGTCCTGCGCCTCTTGTCAAAACAATTTTCATGAAAGTTGCGAGGAGACTAAACTTTTATTTTATGACAAGGATACTGAAGATGGTTTAAAGGAAACGTCGCGTGGAATAATGAGTATTTTTTTTCCGAATTAAAACTAAAAGTATTGTTACGTGATTTGGTACCACCCTAGCGCCGGTGAGCGGCCGCGGAGCAAATTGAAATTGAAAATTGTGAAGTGCGTTTGTGACGTCATAAAAGTTCTGCTGGCAAGCGCACGAGGGCGTTGACGGCCGGCCACTTGACCATGCTTTGTTTTGTTTTGAGGCAAGCCGAAAGGCGAGAGTGCGTCGCCTGCCGACTTTATTTAGCCAATTGAAGCGAACGAAGCACCGTTATTCATCGGCCGACGAAGCCGAACGTCATTTTGTCAGTCGGCAAAGCATCACGTCTGCCGAGTTTGTCGTGTCCGAGTATTATGCCAAGTCTTCCGCGCGAGCGACGAGATGGAAAAGTATGTACGTTTCGCAAGGAGTTGTTGTGTTTTTCGCATGATGTGCCTCTATATTTTGCACGCACAAGTTGCTCAAACGTAAACCACTAAAATCTGACACGTCAAGCACGACATTAGCCGAATTAAAATGCGTTGGAAATCTTTCTAAATTATTCAGTATGTTCATAGAAAACCATTACATTATTATTTATTTATTTTAATTCTTGGTGAAACCCACTTAGCAAAATATGATGGATCATTAATTTTTCATTAATTATATAAGATGCCACATTAATTAGTCTAATTAATTTTCAACTAATTGCGTGTAACGCTTTTTTATTAATGTATAATTAATGATGTGGCATTAATGAACAATAATTAATGCACAACTAATTTTACCTTCATTATTAGTCAATTTTGTTGAAAAATAAATTTCTGTTTGGTTAATTATTAAAATGTGTATTGTTTTATTTTTGTTAATGCAGCATTTACATTAATACAGAGTGTATAAATCATATCAGCAGATAGTGTGCAAAATTGGAAACGATATAAATTTATTTTCGAAAGGCAATAAAATCAATTTTGCTTTCAGTGCATGAATGGATACAATTAGTCTTTCTCTAGAAACAGATACTTTTTTTACACCTAATTGTTGGGAATTGATCTCGCCTAAGACAAAAAATGAGCCCAAATCATTGAACTTTTCACAATCAAAATTGTTTGATTTTGCGTCAAACCGAATCAGTCTCACAACTGACCCACAAACTAAAGAACAGAAGCAGTCATTTTTTGATGGAACAATAATTTGTAGATACTTAAAATTAATTTTGGCACATTCACCTTTCCACTCTATAAATGGTTCATCGTAAAAAAGTTTCTTACAAAGATATCGTTCTTTAGTAGCAAATCTTCTACAAATTTGCGCCGAAATGTTCTTCCCACTCTTGATCTTATTTAAAATTTCACGAATAAAATTTTCCGACGAGTAACAGGAGAGATCATCTAGTGATAATCCGAAGCGCGCGGACATATCTGGCAGGTGCAAGAGAGAGTGTGTATTATAGACAATTTGGCCTTTACCAAAAGTATTTTCAACATTTCCAACATAATCAGTTAACAATTCTCTACTCTTCTTCAATAAATCTTCTTCTGAGCATAAGTTGCTCCTCAAAATTCGAGTAGCAATGTGAAGCCTTAAAAACTGATTGTACACATTTGTGTGCACTCTGCCTTTCAATAAAACCGGGCCTGCGTACTCGAGAAAGAATCTGTATTGGGTCGCCTTGTAGGCTTTTAAGAATTTCAAAGGACCGAGTCGACGTTGAAAATCAATTGGCATGAATGTCGCAAGTTTTGAAATGTCTTCATCCATAGCCTTGGCGTTTGCTTTCAACATTCGAGCAGGTCCTTTGGATTCTAGCAACACATGATAAAGAAAGCGTTTGGCGGCACCTTCATCTAAAAGATGAAGTGAATCCAAAATAACATCTTGAACAATATCAAAATTGGGGATTATAAGCAATGAACTAACCCCCTTGTGGTGCTCAACATCTTCTTGAGAACGGAAAGACGCATCCGTTCTCAAATTCATTTCATTCACAGGAATATTCTTAAAGTGGCACCGACAAAAGTCACCCTTGCCTTGTTCCAAAGAGCACCGTTCACAACCTTTCTTAGAATTGTGTCCACAAATTTGTTTAAGGAAAGCACGGGCCGGCGCGTCAGCCGTGAAAAACTGGATTCTAATTTGAATTAAAACACCGTCAACCTCAATATAGTTGGATTGGATTTTGCTTAATTCGTGTGTCAAATCTGCCAAGAACTCTTGATGATCAGGTTTCCCTGATCCAAGAAAAAACCCAATCAAAATAGACTCGAAACGGTACCTTTGAGAAATGATATTAGCCATCAGTGGCCAGATAGTCTTACTATAGTACCCTTTCTTGAACAAATTTCCTCCGTCAGTTGAAATTGCAAAATTTATAGCTTGATTACTTAATATTTCTTTCTTCAGAATCGGGCATTTTTCCACTGCTTGTAACAAGGATGGTATAAGGCCAAAATAAGTAAATTCTCCTTTATAGGGATGCTCTTCCCTATTCGAGTGGTTAATGAAAATTGTATTAGATTTAAAATTCGAAAGTCTTAGCAGAGTAGGGGCACGACAAGGCAAAGATTTAAAGATTTTATGTTTCCTAGCAGCTTTTAGAATATCTTCTAAGCATGACTGTGTTAAATTGTGCTTGTTGTAAATTTTGACGAGATCGCTTGAGAACAGATCTGCAGAGGCTTCAAAATCTATATATTCCTCATGATTTGACGGGGAGTTAATAGTAACACTTTCAGCAATTGAGCCGGAATTTGTTGAGCTTTCACTGTCTGACTCGCTGGATGGGAGGTCATTGACAAGATTGGGAACTGCGGTAAATTCATTAGGGACATCTATTTCACCGTCAAAAATTGGGCTCGACCTTAATGGGCTGCTTAGATTACTGACTAATGGGGAAGACGGTATATGTAGAATATCACTTGCAATGCTGTCCGAGTCACTGCTGCCTTGTTTTGAGATTGTTTCTGATAATAATTCATTGTTCACCACTGCACGCATTTGCTCCACTTTCCTGCACTTCGCAGTACGTCTTCGTCCAGTCATTCTGGATCGCTGTCGGGTAGGAAGCTGTTGTTCAGTAGCTCTTCCAGGCCTTGCTCAGGAGGCGGCAGCGCAGTCTTGTCTTGTTGCAGAGCAGTCGTGTCTGGTTGAAGTTCGTGAAGTTCATCGTCTGTCTCTTCCTCGTCGAGTTCTTCGTCATTCACTGCTTCTGGCTCTGGAGCTAAAAAATTATATCGTTTATATCAGATTAAACTAACAAAAAAAATGTGTTCATTAGGCTACTTATATACTGAGGAGAACCAAATGATTAATTAAAATTTAAAATCTTAAATCCTACAAAAACTCATAAATAAAAGTTTGATGAAAAAGATCAAAAACCTAAATAATTTAATTACCTTCATCCTCTTTGTCAGACTTCTTTCTCTTCTTTCTCTGCCCTAACTGAGAAATGCATGAGCTGATGGCCTTGTTAATACCAACCAACTTGATCTTCTTATCATTGCAACCTTGAACTACAGCACCTGAAAAAAAAGCATTTACATATATCGCGGTTTTGGTTTCAAATTTATTAAATATATAGGCATACCTCGGAGAGCGTGGTAGACTTCATGAACAATAAGAATTTCTTTCTTACATCCCTTGTTTTTTGAGCAGTTTTTTGGATACTTGAGGACCAACTTATCTTGGAGACCTTCACCAATGATTTGATTTACAATAGCAGATACAATTGTGGATAGTTTGTCTCCCAACTCTTCTTCTAGAAGATAGTCGATCTAAAAATAAAAAATATTTGTTACGCATTTATAATCACATGATAAAGTATTTACCAATCTCTTTTTGGAATCAGCGTCTCCTTTCAGGGTGGCTGACAAGGTCTCCAGTTCTTTCACACTATTCAAGGGTAGCTTCCACTCGTTCCTGTCCTCCCGCAGAACAAATTTTCGTGAGGCTGTTTCACTGGCCAGCTTTTTCAGCTTGTGGTAGGTTTTTTCAGATGTTTTAGAGATCTCTTTTACTACTACCACTAAAGCTGAGAGCTCTTTGGTGAGGACATCAATCTTAGCAGCTGATAACAGAGAACAAAAAATAATAAAAAAAATGTCAAATGATTTTCCAGAGAATGAAAACCTACACAATACTCGTTCCCTTTCTTTGCTTTCAGATAATTTGAGCATGACATCTTGTAGAGAAGCATTGGTGGTCTCGAAATCAGCAATTCTTCTTAAATTCAACCTCTGTTGCTCCGCATGACCTCCTCCATCTTCATGTTGAACTCTGATTTGTGACGAAGGGGTAGCTTCTGGAGCAGAATTTTCTGCTGCTAAAAAAAACCAAAGTAAAAAATTATTAGGTTATTAAATTAACTGAAGACCAAGCAAACACTAATTATAAATCACAGTAATTATATTAAGAGATTGTACCTTTCTTTTTTTTGTTAGTTGGTTCGCCGAAGGTATCTCGTTGTTCTCTAACCTTTTCAGTTGGACGCCGGAACCTAGTTGAGTGTTCCTCTGTATCAGTGGTTTCAATGGGCTTATCCTTGTTGACCTTGTCCTTGATTTTTGATACTGCACTTATTCTTGTACCTAGAACAGATGATTTTAAATAATTAAATAATTCATGGAACACTGACAGTATAATTGGATTTTGTTGATGTTACAATGCATGAGAAATGCATTTATATCTAAATTTGTACTTCTATTTAATAATTGAAAACTTTTCATTATGCATCAAAAATGTGCATTTCAAGTGAAGTGACTTGCAGGTTGACAAAATCTATTCAGCTTCTATTAAGATTACAGAATTTTAAGATGGCAGAAATAGAAAAAAATCAACCGTTTTGGACTGAAAATGGGACATTTTACGAATATATTTTAATGTTAAATGCAAAAGTGATGTAGCAATTTTCCATCAATTCTCAGGATGAGAAAAATTTTAATGTTATCGATTTTGAAAAACAAATCAAGGGTAACATGAGTACAGACATGATTATCAGCTCCCTCTCGATGCGCAAATAAACGTCAACACAAGACAAATGCATGCTCGTTCTTGAACAGTTGACTGCAGTTTTCAATGAAATAATCATTATTATGAAAACTTGAACTTAAAAAGACTAATATCAGTACAATCGTGTTACATGCAGGCATATTGAACTGAATCTCATATAATTGAATATTATTACTATAAGCATACTGTAAGTACTCTAATATTAACACCATGAGTGGGTTAAAATACTAGCAGACATGGCGTCACTCCAGCGTTCTCACTCCGCTCCACAGAAGCTTTTTTGACATTTTGACATATTTAGTGCGGAGGGAAAATTGACAAAAAATCGCTTCCAAAAAAAGTTTAAATAATGATTAAAAAGTCAATTTGGTGCAATTGCTGTAAATGAAATAAGATTAAAAGAAATCCGATATTATTTAGTTTTTTACCTTCATTTTTATAAAGAGGTTGTGGGAGCGGAGCAAAATGTTTTTTCAAGAGAGAGCAAAGGAGCGCGTTATATCTGATTAACAGGTCACATTTGAGATATATTTCACATGCAAGACACAATCTGATGGCGAACCAGATCACATTAAATATATTGTTTTTCCCCCAAATCATAATCATGAGCATAGATAGAGTTCTCCATTAATAAGAATTAGCAGATTCAGAGGAAACTACCAAAAGTATTATTTTAATTTCCGACGATATTTTTCAGTGCCATTAGGTCTCTCCCTTTTAATTTTTCTTTGCGTTCCTTCTCTCCGTTTCTCCATTTTCCTTCTACCTTGATCATGCTGGCTCATTGGGTAATGGAGACGGAGAGGTGAAACTGACACAAAATTAGACACTATAAGTTATAACTGTTCCTTAAAAAAAAAAGACCGTCAAAAAGTAAGATTTCTCACAGGGGTTTCTCTAAGCTTGCAAATAATAAGGCACACGAAAGTCCAATATGGGCATAATTGAGCTGAGAAGGTAGATGGAGCACTTAATTACACCAATTAGCAACACACGTAAAAGGCAATGTTAAAAGAAGCAACAATAAAATTAATTTTTGGCAGTTCCCTCTTTCAATTTGGCAATATAGATAAAAGCCGATAAATATTTAATAAGAGTTACTAGCGAAGCCGACGACCTTGAAGTTCTTGAGAGTGATGAAGGGGACGTTCTTTTCAGCAAACAAACAGGTCTCCGATGCTTGAGCCTCCTCCTTAAATTTGGCTAGTGGGAAATCCCTCCTGACCAGTTTTGAATCTGGAAACGAAGCCTCCAGAGACTCGGCTTCATTCTCGGGCAGTTTCACCCATTTCATGGGCAGGTCTAGGTAGTCAGCCTTGTAAAAGCCATGTTCTTCTATGTCAGCATCAAACTGGATTACAACCCATGCCCGTCCATTGGCAATATTCAAAATCTTTCTTGAAAGTTCAGTCATCTTAACAGCCTGCATAGGGCCAATAATTTTTATTAGCAAGCCTAAATAAGAATGTATGGCTTAAAATTAACTATAACTCGTTTTACTATGATTACAAAAAGCACATAATTATCACAATCCGCAATAAAATTAGACAACAATAAATGTTAGAAAAATAAAAAATAAACTATTATACAATGAATTTTTTACTAATTTACCGTAAAAATAGGTGTCAGGGGCTCGGCTAAGAATCACGCTGCAAGTTTAAAAGTCCAGCAACTCAGCAGTCCAGCCAAGATCGATTTCAGATTCTCCTTTAATGATCAAAAACATGTATATATTAAAAAAAAATTAATTTATACAAACTACTTTTATCCCTTGTCGGACGTGAAACCCATCGAGACCGGTCAAGACCACTGGTATCGGTGGGACTCGACCGGTCTCGGAATTTTTGTAACTTTATCATCATAGGGCCACATTGGTCTCCGTGAGTGTCGACTGCTCTCAGTCGGTCTCGGTGTGTCTCATGAGCCGGTCTTGGTCGGTCTCAGTGCTTTTTTGTAATTAAGAAATAATTTCTTTTGAGCAAAATTTTACTTTCATTAATTATCAGTCAAGTTATTACACAATTATTTTAATTTAAGTTTCAGTTTGATGTTTATTTAATGTGAAATTATTAAATTTGTCTTTACATTCATAAATTTTATTAAAACCTTTTTTAATTTTTAATTCCACTGTATTCAATTGAATTAAAAAATTTATACGTTTGATTTTTATTTATTTTTTATTAACTTACATTTGCGTAGATAGATATAATTTAATTTTGGTTCATGAAACATTCACAGTTAGTCAAAATGATTCAAAAATAAAGAGTAATAATAATATAAGTAAAGTAATTGAAAATAAAGTAAAGAAAATCAGAGAGTCAATCATTCCATGATTTCTTAGTAAATACTGACTGATAAATAATGAATAGAAGAGTCGCCGAAATTATAAGGCCTCTTAATTGACATAGTCAAATCAAGTCTTTTCAACAATAGGAAATATTTTATCAATAATTGGAAAATTTAACCACCATTGTTGCAAAGACTTAATTTGACTACGTCAATAAAGGAGTCTTTAATCAATTTCATATAAAAACTACACATCAAAGAGGGAAAATTAATTTTGAATAAGTGTGAATGTTTAGTGAACCAAATTAAATTATGTTATTAAAGTTAATCAAATTATAAGTGGAATTAAAAGTTTAAAAAGTTTCATAAAATAAACATTACTATATGAAACTTTTTAATTAAAATAGAAGTGTGTATTACCTTGACTTGATAATTAAGTTTTTAAACTTATATAAATGTTTTTAAAAAGAAATTATTTCTTAAATAAAGAAAAGCACCGAGACCGGCTCATGAGACCCACCGAGAAACCACGGAGACCGATTTGGAACATAAACCTTCTATGATGATAATAATAGCTCCAAAATTTCCGAGACCATTCGAGACCCACCGATTTCAATGGTCTCGGCTGGTATCTACGCAAGAAAAAAATGCAGAACGAGCCTTTTGTGCGCATATTTGGAGCGCGCATCGGCTCATTCAATTCCGTCCCACATGCATCCCCCAGTCCAAAATGAATTGGATGGGAGACCGAATTGAATGAGAGCTGATCAAGAGCTCAATGTGAAAAGTCCCAAAATGGTGTCGAAACTTTGCGGAACCGAGGTTTTTTTCAGAATAAGATTTTGAGACTTCGTTCTCGCGCCCATTCTAAAAATCCTTAACAATAAATTAGTTTGATTTTCTTACCAGTCGCAAGCCTTATTGGTTGGCACTTTACATGCGTCGAGATCTCTCCGCACAAAAAATTAAGCAGACCCGAACACGTGTTCACTCGATGGGCTCACACGCAAAAAATCCATGTGCGGCCAGGGCAGACGACACACACTTCTCCGACTGTTCACCGCAATTTCTCTCACTTCTCGAGGAAAAATTCAATTTGTGGAGCGTGACGACGCTTTTCGCTGTTACTAGGTCGAAAGGAAATCGAGGTTTAAATCAAAAAGCAGGGAGCAGGGCCAGAGGCGTGTGTACCAGCGTGTCAGTCAACTGCGTCCGAAGAAAACGTGGGTAATGGCGGCTCAGCGGAAGCGGAAGCACTGCGGCGACATCTCTTGTCGAATACTGCCCCCGCCACCATGCTCGAGCATGCGCAATTTGCGATTAAGAACAATGATACTAATTAACACCAATTAATTAATCATCAATTGATAATTAATTAATATAATTAAAGTCATCAATTGATTATGCAACAATTATTCAATAATGAAAAAAAATTAGTATGTTTGGATAAAAAACTTGTTGACCTCATTAATTATATATTAATTATACATTAATTTTTAGACATTAATGAGTGTGAATTAAATATAAATTAATGATCTCATTTTCGAAATTATATTTTGCTAAGTGGGAAGGTGCCCACGATAATTATAAGTTAATTTTCATTCAAACCTGAAGTACATGGTGCATCTCAATTTTGCTTCAATTTTGGGGAGCAACGCTCTTCCTATTTATTTTTTATTTTTTATATATAAAATTTTATCTGCTTTATTCGAAGACTAAAATATGAAATATTTTCAGGTGGCCAAAAGAAAACTTCTGAACCCGAGCCCTGCATATGTTCTCCAGTGGCAGCATTGCGTATGCAGATGATCGTCGACTGTGCTTTGGCAAGAAGACTGAATTTTTGACTGGTGATTGCTTCGGACAGTACATAAAGCAAATTTTTTAACAAACCCTCTTGTGTTTGGAGCTTGACATAATTAAAGTTACTAAATTATTTGCAAATTAAAAAGCAATAACAATAAGCTGTTTACAAGCATGAAGTGTATAATAAACAATAACTAATATTAAAATTTCACAGATCTAAGCTGAATAATTTATGTGCTATATCCCTCTTTACAAATATTAATAATATTTGGTATAATTGGCATAATTTTAAGAATTTTAACGCATTGAAATTTTACATTTTTATAAATAAAATTAGAAGTTCAGTTCCTAAGATCATTTATTCGGCATCCAACAAAACTTCATCCAACTCATCCAAGTTATGCATTCTAGACAGCAAATTTCTGCCTTTCTCCTCAACAGTCATTGCCGGAACTTTGCTGATGTTTTGGGGAATGGGTTTTTCATACAATAGTTGCTTCACAGATTTTTCATCATAGTAGAAGGATTCGGGACAGATGACGGCTTCCAGTATGCTCTCTTGTAGTTTTCGTCGCCATGAGTCATCCCTTGTTTTGTACCTTTTCCTTAGGGTTCGATGACCAGTTCTCTTCACAAAGATGTCTTCAAGGGCAATAACTTCTGTTGGGTGCCTGATTTTGAAGTTCTGCTCCAGGCAAGCAAGGGCCCTCCGACAACTCATGCCACGATGGCCAAATGAGCAATACTTCTGATGATACTTCATGCTCTGGTTATTGAGCCTCTCGACAACACCAGTGTGAACAAATTTCGCCGCCAGCTTGATGTCTGAGCAAAATTTTTTGTCCGTCACCAATTTCTCGATAGCCTTCAGTTCCTTCACATGTTTTGCAGGAATTAGCCACTTTTTCTTCCTGCTGGCATCTGCTGAAATGGGGGGATGACGACAAGCTGTAAATTTCTCTCCCTCGAATTCGTGCTGGTTCTGTATGTGGTGCAAAAATGAGGTGAACTCTTCAACCAAGAGATCACCATCGCCGCCAGCATTTCTACAGCTTGCCCAGAAATGATTGACTAAAGACGTTTTCCACTCGATGAGAGCTTTCAATCGACATGTTGTAGTGAAGATTTTCATTAGGCCCTTTCCAAGGTGCCAGACCTAATTGATCAGGAGAATAGATTATGGAACCAATGAATATATTAGGAATTGTTTTTAAACACTTGCATCAAAATACTGGGCAATAACCCCTTTGAAAGGAGGCTTCTGCAACATAGCTCGTATCCCAGAATGTCTGTCAGTACAAATTCCATCTAGGAGATCATGAGGAAACGTTTCGATAATTCTCTCGAGCAGATACTTGCAGGCTTCCTTTTCAAGCTCTCCAGACACTTGCCCTTTTTGGAAAACAACAAAGTCAACGACCTGTAAGAGAAACTTTCTATAATATTGAAAATTAAATTTCATATTATTGTACTTGTTCTGTTGCTGAATCCATTATTATATAAGACACATATTTCGCCGAAAATCCCGGAGAGTCGTACTGACCGTCGCCCAATAGAATTATCTCCCTGTTGTTGTCGATTAGTTCTGTCACAACCCTCTTTTGCTCGACCATCCACGTCATTTCCACCACAGGGTGGACAGTCTGGTTCAAGTGCCTAAAATATGTGCTTCTGTGGACACATGACAAATCGAGCGCTGTGCAGAAACGTCGGTGGGCCTCAAAATTGATTCCGCTCAGAAAAACTGCTGATGAGACAGCGACGTTCAAAACCGGCTGCAACTCAACCATCCTTTGAAAGAAAAAATGTAAATAATTTTTGGGTAGCAACAAATGTAAAATTTATTTCTTTTCTTTCATATATACATAGAAATATATATATAGGAGCTACACCAAACATAAATCCAAAAAGAAACCCACATAATTGAGCTTTTTATAATATTAATATTACAACAGTATATAAATATGGATAAACATTAATTTTTAACAAATTTATTTAACAACTTGAAAATATTAACAAAATTTAAAAAAATATATATTCAATAAATTTGAAGCAATACAAATAAGATATATATTATTAACAAATATAAAAAAATACAAAAAATAATGATCAGAAAGGTGAGTCTGTGCATTGTGCAAGATTCAATAAATATCAGTGCAGAACACTAAGGACAAGACACAAGTAATTTTTTGCTTACTTCTGATTCTTCCATTCTATAGAATGTCCCTCTAAGCAGATTGCAGTGACAGTAATCAAAGTTCCAACTTCAACTAACTTTCGATCCTCAACCGGGGCCCCACATCGTTGACAAAATTTGAATAACTCAAGCAAACTGTCCTTTTCAACATAGAAAACAGAGGAATTAGCGCTTGAGTGTGTTTCTTCTTCCTCAGCTTCATCAAATTCAGAATCCGACGATGATTCCAGATGCAAAGCAGCTTCCGGAGGCATAAAAGTTTCATCATCTGTGTCTATTTTTTTAGAAATTTTATTATTGTAATTTTCTAAAATGAAATTCAATCTGCTTTTTACCATCGTTGTAATAATCCGCCTGAGAGGTTTCCTCGTCAGAAGATGATATTTCAGAAGAAGTGTGCTGGTCGGGCAAATTTTCCGTGTCATTGACACTTTCAGCGCATAGCCTGACGGATGGAGGTTCTATAGTGTAAAAACAGAACATATACAACTATCCATAGTAAATATTTGAAGATAATAATTACCATAATAGCTAGACAGGCCTCTTTTTCTCCGAGTAGAAGAAGAGCAGGCTGCTTCAGTTGGGTTGCCATGATTTTCGGAGTCTAGAAAAAAGTATTATTTATATGTTATATTATTTTATGTCCAGGAAAATAATTTATATTATAAGGTTGCACAGGCTCATTTGCATAAGAGTTCTAAATTTGCAAGGGGCATAAATGCACTTCACTCTTGGGCATTTGAAAACCATGATAATAATTATATTTACCTGTCTGAGTAGCAATAGTCTCCTTTCTCTTCGGAAGATTTACGGAGGGAACTGCATTTTCATGTAGCTGTCGTTTCGAATTTTTGAACAAATCAGGCAGCAGTTTCCTCCTCAAATCAGGGCCCACATCAAATGCATTGGAATCAAAATGGTCCGAGCAGAGGAATGTGTGAACGTTTTCATCATAATCGGCTTCAGTTACTTGCAGAATGACAAGCCACTTCCTGTGTCTGTTTAAAAGTATTTTAAAGTTATTCATATTTTACAAATTATATAAGAAAATTTTTGTCCTTGAAAAATTTATCTATATTATTTGCACTTACTGCTCAGGGTTTTCATCTTTGTTGGGGAACTTATGAAGGCTCCGACCATTCTTCTTGCAACTTCTCTTATTGCATACATAACAACTATATTTTCCCATTACAATTGCACCTGTACATTTCAAAATTTCATTTGAAAACTGAAGTGTAAAATATGTGCAGTAGCAAGCACAAACAAAAAGAGGCCTGACACGCCTCGTGTTTTCTATTTGACCTCTATTCTCTACAGGGCACAGGCGCGCAAAAGCACCATTCTAAAAATTCCAAATATATCATGTGACTACAAAAATAAATTCCAATATCGTTGACAGGGAAACCCACCAGTAGTTGTTGAATAAAAACTCCACTCACAAAAATTGTAAAAAGCGCTCAACAATTCAAGTCTCTTGAAAAGGTTTGATTCATCACTTAGTAATTTTTCTAATTAATAATTAAATTTTATAAAGATGGATGGGCCCAGTTATGAATCGGACTCAAATTCCGAGGGAGACATGCCATCTCAGTTGGACTTCTCCTTAGATTTTGATCCTGTGTACACTGACGAAGAGCTGCAGAAAATTCTGGAAGAAGAAGCTCAGGCTGAGGAGGAAAGGCTTCGTTTGCAGAATCGAGTTGGAAATACACATTGGTGTACTTGCGGAAGCTGCATGGCCATGGCCACTGGGGCCGAATCGCTCTGCTGCAGAGAGATTTCGCTTGTAATGGATAAGAACATTGGAAGTGGATGCATTACAGAAGCAGATGACTTCAACAATGCTGTACTTAGCTTGAATATGATAAAACTTCATAGACATTTTTACGTGTCTAAGATAAAAGATAAGAATGAGAGAGCTCAGTGGCTTGTCGATGACAACAATAATTACCGATTGTTCGGTTACAGGGTTTATATTTTGTGGCTGAATAATTATGAAAAATTAGGTCACAAGGTGAGGAAAGTGATACCTTCCTGTGTTGTTCACTGTATAAGATCAAAGTGGCCATCTGTTGATGGACAGTACACTGGTTTTAGAGAAGCCGACAATGATTAAATGATTGAAAGTTGTATGATCTTCAATTTATTGTACAAATAAATTACTACTGCAACTGAACTTCTAATTTTATTTATAAAAATGTAAAATTTCAATGCGTTAAAATTCTTAAAATTATGCCAATTATACCAAATATTATTAATATTCGTAAAGAAGGATTGAGCACATAAATTATTCAGCTTAGATCTGTGAAATTTTAATATTAGTTATTGTTTATTATACACTTCATGCTTGTAAACAGCTTATTGTTATTGCTTTTTAATTTGCAAATAATTTAGTAACTTTAATTATGTCAAGCTCCAAACACAAGAGGGTTTGTTAAAAAATTTGCTTTATGTACTGTCCGAAGCAATCACCAGTCAAAAATTCAGTCTTCTTGCCAAAGCACAGTCGACGATCATCTGCATACGCAATGCTGCCACTGGAGAACATATGCAGGGCTCGGGTTCAGAAGTTTTCTTTTGGCCACCTGAAAATATTTCATATTTTAGTCTTCGAATAAAGCAGATAAAATTTTATATATAAAAAATAAAAAATAAATAGGAAGAGCGTTGCTCCCCAAAATTGAAGCAAAATTGAGATGCACCATGTACTTCAGGTTTGAATGAAAATTAACTTATAATTATCGTGGGCACCTTTCACCAAGAATTAAAATAAATAAATAATAATGTAATGGTTTTCTATGAACATACTGAATAATTTAGAAAGATTTCCAACGCATTTTAATTCGGCTAATGTCGTGCTTGACGTGTCAGATTTTAGTGGTTTACGTTTGAGCAACTTGTGCGTGCAAAATATAGAGGCACATCATGCGAAAAACACAACAACTCCTTGCGAAACGTACATACTTTTCCATCTCGTCGCTCGCGCGGAAGACTTGGCATAATACTCGGACACGACAAACTCGGCAGACGTGATGCTTTGCCGACTGACAAAATGACGTTCGGCTTCGTCGGCCGATGAATAACGGTGCTTCGTTCGCTTCAATTGGCTAAATAAAGTCGGCAGGCGACGCACTCTCGCCTTTCGGCTTGCCTCAAAACAAAACAAAGCATGGTCAAGTGGCCGGCCGTCAACGCCCTCGTGCGCTTGCCAGCAGAACTTTTATGACGTCACAAACGCACTTCACAATTTTCAATTTCAATTTGCTCCGCGGCCGCTCACCGGCGCTAGGGTGGTACCAAATCACGTAACAATACTTTTAGTTTTAATTCGGAAAAAAAATACTCATTATTCCACGCGACGTTTCCTTTAAGGGCATTGAAGTATTAAAAATAAATTGAAAATTTGTGTGAATAACGGCTATAATAATGGTATTTACATTATTCAGCTATTTTGGTTAATTTTGGCACCCAGATTAAATAATTAAATTAAAAATAGCTCTATACTCCAAATTTGTGCTTTTTGAGGGTTGCAGTAAACTGGCAAATTTAGAAAAATAGCTTGCGACATGAAATTCACACTTTTATCATTTATTTTTACTATTAATTTTACAAATCAATTTTTAATAATTTTGAAATTAACCCTTTCTTAAAGAGCCAGACACTGCAGTGTTTGTTCTTTTTGACGTTAATTAATGCCAATTTCCCTGCACTAGAAGAAGAATCGAGTTTCTTTTTGGCAAACAACTAGCGCATTGTGTTTTGCTCAACACGTGAATTGTTTGTGCGGTTTGATTTATTTCACTGCAGCTTTGCCATGACCGCTTAATTAAAACGATATTAATTAACCGACCTAATTGTCTTTCTCTCATTTTTTTTGTTTAACTCATGATTTTCATTTTATAATTTCAATTAAAACTTTTCGGCAAACTTTTGCAACATCTATTTAAAATTTTGCGATTTCGGCACAGCAATTCAATTGATCTTTTTTACCGTTTGCTAATAAGACATCGGAATCGTCCTTGGAGGTGACGTTATTTTTAAACTTAGAGTAAAATGTTTACACGCAGCTAGTGGATTAGAATAAAATACACTTCTATTCCACCTCTCGGTGTGTCTGGTGCTTGTGTGGGTCGCGAGCCAAAAATTTCTCAATTGCGATTAATTTCACGTGGCGCGGCCCGCGAGGTGGAAAAATATGAAGTGCCACAACAAAGTGCTTGAGAGAGAAAACGAATCGCCGCCGCGAAAGATTAATTAATTTGAGAAAAGAAAGACGAGTTTATTCCAAGAGGGATATCATTCTTCCCTCGATATATTCTTTGCTAATTGGAACGGCGTGACGAGGGGAGATTCTAAATATTCCCAATGCGTCTTCATATTTCTGGCACCTTAGTTTAAAAATAGGCACGAAACGTGCAAAAATTCGCCGGTGGCCACATTTAAAATAGCCCTCGCAAGATTTATGTGTGACACCTTTGAGCGTGAGGTCAATTTTTTATAAGCACAGGGAGGATTAGCAAAAAATGAAATATAGTAGGTGGACTGTTTCAAATGGGGTAACTAATCTTACAAATGCTTCAAAAAAATTTAAGCGAAATTAGATGTTCATGAGGTTACTCATGATTTTTAAATATTTTCCAAAATTTTGAATCTAAATAAAAAACTATCATGCAAGCAGGTGATTAAAAGTTTCTTAGCGTTTAAATTTGAGTTAATAATCTTTTTGAAAGGTTTTATTTTTATTTTTTATAGATCTAAAATTACAACTTTAAAAAAATTTCTTTACTTGTGACACAATTTAAAAAAAGGAATAATAAGATAACTATATTAAAAGATAATCAACAAAAATTTATGAATTGAAAATCATAAGTTTCTTGTAATTTTATAAATTGAATTTAATTCAGCAGTGATTTTGATTTAAAAAATGATCAAGTATAATACCTTGTTTGAAAGGATTCTTTTAAAATTTCAACTGTTTTATGCAAGTATATTGTTTGTATATTCTACTTACATTATTTAGTTTCTACTCCATGAAATACGTCCTGTTGGCATCAAGAATAAAAAAATCACTGATTGAATGCTTTGTACGTAGAGAACTGGTAGAGAAGAACGTTCGAGGCGAGCCTGAAAGAAATAATTATATAATATTTATTTACGTTTAAAATTAAACGGCAAGGGTGTTGTTCAAAATGAAAGCTCGTTTAATGAAGTGCGGAATTTTGTTTACATAACTTTGAAGTATTTTTAACTGTTTTAAATTTTTAGAAGGTTCCAGATTAAAAAGCAATGGAATGAAAAAGTTCGTATCACAAAAATGAATTATGTTTGTGGAATTTTAGCTTGGCAATTGATTGATGAATTAAATGTGTGTGCTTTTCTTCTAGTGAATAGCTTCGCAAAATATCTTTTTAGGGTCATGCATTTAAAGAGCTGTAAATTACAAACTGAAAGTATAAATTAACTTAACTAATAAAAACAGGGAATTTTAAAATTTATGAAATTTTGCTAATGATATTAAATTTGATTACAATTAAAGCAATTTTAGTTCAATGAACTTCAAGAAAAATTTTTTTACAATTTTATTCAGCAGTTTCTAATTACTTGAATGAATTGTTTATTTTCAAATTGAAAAAAAGATCTCTAACTCTCTAACTGTGTAACTTTGTGTCTCCACCGCAGTAACGGAGAGTGAAAATCGCAGCGTTCTCCTCTGCGCGAGATGAAAATTGGCTCTTGAAACAATTAGGGTGACCTTTGGAGCATTGTGGGGTAAGCGGATCCTGGTTGCGCCAGAGCAGCAAAAAAAAAAAAAAAATCGGGTGTCATTGCTTGGTGCGGCGAGCAATTGTCCCAGAATGCGCGACACAAAGGGCTGATTTGCGTGCGAGCGAGGGTACTCATTGTTGCGAGAGAGCCAGCTAAAGGGCCGGGAAGAAGAACACAAAGGGGTGGTGGGGAACAAAGGAGCGGGTGGACCTCGGCCGCGCACCGACACATCAGTCGAGCACCTTCCACCGTCGCGAGTCCACACACCAGGTGAGCACCGCCGCGCCGTCGCTGCATGACGTCACCCGCTGCACCCCAGTGCATCCCCCGGCGGCGGACTGGGGGCTGCCCAGGGCTGCCCGCCCGCCCGCCTCCGGGGGCGGCACCGCCTCCAAAACTAACCCAGTTGGATTTTAACAAAAGGTCGTAGAAATTGTTTTTATTCATATCAAAAACGAAAATTAATAATTTTAGTGATTATTTTGAGAATAATGCAGAATATTTCAGATTTAAATTAGTACTAGGGTATAAATTTAATTCAAGTTTAATTAAAATAAAAGCCGACGGTGTGAGTCGGTCCGAAAATAAACGTCTCTCGTTTTAAATCGATGATTCAGACAGACGTTCTAATCTCGAATCAAAGCTCACATGATACTCCTTACTTACGTCAATTGTATGTATTTTTAATTCCCGCTGATTAAATTTTACGAGGCGTGTAATTAGGCAGGTCTCTAGTTAGTGGCTTAGAGAGAGAAAAATTATACGGCCTCAAAGAACGTTAATTTTATCTTTCAGAAAAAGAAAGGCCTTTGATGAAAGAAAACCGCGTCACGTTAAAAAACAATAAGTTTCCTTTTAAAAATAAATAAATTCTACAAATCTCCTTTTTTCTGTTTGTTTTCCTCCACTTAGTGTGTCGGGCAATTTTTAGCCCTTTTCTCTCTCGCAGATGTGCCGGGGAGATCCACAAGTGGCTCTTATAAAATCCATTTCTTTCTGCCGCCGTTTTACGACCGGCTCTCTCACTCTCGAGAGACGAAATTCAGATAAACCGCCGTCGGTCCAGATGCTCGGGGTCATTATTTTTTTTCGGTAAGCGCGAGAGAGAGAAAGAGAGTGAGACGGTGGCTGGGTCGGTCGGTCGGCGAATTTTCGATTGCGTCAGAGGGGTCCTTCTTCTTTCTCCGTCGGTCGAAACGGAAAGAATGCCGTATTGGCCGGGGCTCGCGCCGATGGGGTATAATTAGTCACCGTCCATGTCCGCCACTAATACACCCAGAGCCCCAGTCCGACACCAAAAACGAACCAGCCGATATCTCTGTGTGTGCGTCCGCAAAAAAATATCAAAGTTTAATACTCTCGATTTCAATCCAATTTTTCAGCAAGTCATGAAAAATAAATTGCAATTTTTTTTTGTTCGCAAAAAAGAAATTCCCGTTGGCAGCGGATCAAGTTTCACCGCGTGTCAACAGACGAAATTTTATTTGAGTACTCGCGCGCATACTTAGCTCTCTTTGCTGTGCTAATTAGCCGCGAGAGTCGCAGCCTTTGCAACGCTGATTGCCGCATTAAATCAAGAAGTGCGAAATAATGCCTCTTTCATTAGCGTCTTGGCACCAAAAATAAGCTGACGTCTTTGTTGTACTCACAATTAGGTGTACCTCCAACCATTTTCAATTTTTCGTTTATCAAAAATTAGCCCTTAAAAATTTCATAACTTACTACCCAGACGTCACTCAAATTATAGGAATAACTGCAATTTTCCCCGTAAAGTAACAAATATATAATTTTGCTTATAAACTAAAGAATTTTGTAATTATATTTTTTATTATTACAACACAATTGAATTGAATTTAACATAATATTGGCTAAAGCAGAATTGATCATGGAATGAAATCTGGTATGAACCTGATTATTTATAAACATTATTTTAATAGAAAAATGCATTTTATCCTTTCACTTTCATTATAATAAGGATTATAGAAGATATAATAAAAAAAGAAATAAATTTTGGACTTTGACACTTCGATTGAGAATGAAGCATGAAAAATTTCCAAAGCTCGTAAAATATATATGTTGTTTATTCATAAAATTTACTCAACTTGAAAATGAATAGACTGCAAGATTCTGCTCTTTTCATAAGTTAAAAGTACGATACTAATTATAAACCAAATATTATTTTTTAATGCACAAAATATATAATATTAAATAAACTTCAGATAAATTAAGATCATAATATTTTGAAATTAAATATATAAAAAATAAATTCATAATTTGCTTTTATTTGAACTGATCTCAACATTTTCAACACATTTTATGGAGAAAAAGTTAAAAGTTGAGCCTAATTTAATATTGAATTAAGGATGACAAAATATAAAATCAAACAATTTTCTATTTTCAAACTCGATAGGGCAGTAGAAAAAACTAAATATTGGCCAAATAACTGAATATTTTTTTTTTTATGCTGGAAGGAAAAACTGAAAATTTAATATGGATGTGAAAGTCGTAATCTTTGCGCGATAAGAAAATTTCTGTAAATTGAAAAAATAATCACTAAATACAAAAATTATATTTATAAAAAACAAAATAATTTGGCAAGAGAATAAACGGTCCTTGAGTCTTAAATAATTAAATATTGTTAAAAAAAAGAACTAATCCTAATAATGAACAATAAAACAAAATTTCACCCTGACCACGCAGAAAGTAATCCAAGTTTGCTGCAGAAGCCATGGATGAGGAAGCAGATCCCTGGGGAGACGTCGAAGAGACCCCCGCAGAAGAGGCCCCCGCTGCCCCCGCAGAGGGTGCCGAGGGTGCTCCGGCTCTAGAGGGTGAGGCCGCCGCCGAGGGCGCGGAAGCCGCCCCCGAGGAGGCTCCCCAAGAAACGAGGCGCCGCGACCCCAACAGGCCAATCCTGTGCAAGTACTTCAACAGGAAGCGCAACCTGAACTACTCGTACTTGTACGACTACCGTCACAGCTACTACGACGATGTGATCAAGTACCTGGACAACAGGGGTAAGGGCCAGGCCCTGGACCTGCCCAGGCCGCAGACGTGGGCCGAGCGGGCCCTGCGCACCTACCCCGAGCGCATCCGCTCCATCAAGGACACCACCAAGGACTCCGACCTGCTCCAGACAATCCGTTCCAGCAACCAGGCTTACTACTACCACACACGAGAGTACGTCAACAGACGGCACTCGGGCACCTACCTGTGAGCTGCGCGCCCTCCTCCACTAACACCTGCAGGTAAGAATAACGCACGCACAAAAAGCCTCGTCAACGCGGCTCTGCAGGCGGAGGGGGCGCCTCTCTCTAAGGGTGTCACAGTACAGTGCGATTCTATTTCGTATCAAGCTTTTCTAATCTTTCCTCTGCTTTTTTCTTCTTCTTTTTTGCTATTTTTTCCTGTATCAAGACTAATAACTAGGGAACATTCTGAGCACCAAAAATGTTTATCTCTAAATTGTCGATTGTGCCGGGCCATCAGACTCACTTCCTACAGTATTAAATAATATTTAACACAATTTCTTGACAAAAAAGCAAAATTTTCTGAAATTGTGTGGCAAAATTTCTAGCAGGTCTTAACTAACTGTTGCAGCGGTGTCAAAGTCTGTTTTCTCGTATCTTATTATTTGTTTAAGCCAAAAAAAAATGGCATTTTGTTTTATTCGAATAAATGCGGAGCGTATAAATTGAATCAAAATGGACTTCGACACCAATAATAGTCAAAACTTTTGGCAAAGAAATATGTTCAAATTTTTATAATTAAAAGGTACTTGGAATATTCCTTAGTAATTTCATAAAAAACAAATAATTGACATCGAATTTTCAAAATCTGATTTTTTAACACGCACAAGGTTGGGGGAACACTTTGCATTAAGCAAACAGAACAATTTTACATTTTTATATAAATTTAATATGTATATTTACTTGAAAACTTTTAATAGAAGAACACCAACAAAATACTAAACCAAATCAAATGAAAACTTTTAATTTTTTGAATAATTATTAATTATAATTAGTGTTAAATCTTTTCATTTGTATACGAAATTTTTAAATAATAATTTCTCCGAATTTTTAGTATATTACTTCATTTTTAGATACATATTTATTTGATTTTTTAAATCATTTTAGACCTACTGTTTTATTGTTAGATGTTTTAAGAACGTGTGGTATTTGTGTGACTATAAAAATTTTTTGAATTTGATTTAATCAGAACCCTTTAGTAATTATAAAAATTACTGATGAGTTCACATCTTTCTATTTTGTACCCCGATTAACTTTCAATTATTTGCTGATAATTGAAAAACAAAACAATATTAACTTATCCACTTTATCGACTAATTTATCCGTAGATGATGAAGTTTTTAGTAGTTTGAATTAACTCCCATTTCCATGAAAATCATGAAACATTATTCAAGAGAAAAATGGAAAAAATTTCTAAAGCAATAAAAGTCACGAAAGCGTTTTTTCTATTTTCTCTGATCGTAATAATTTTGGCGCTGTCTCTCAGCGGGCAGTTATCTCAATCTTCAGATTTTTCATCTCTTCCGCGTCTCATTCCGCAATAAAACCAAAATTGCAGAAAATTTAACGCATTGATATCTTATTGCAGGGCCCTTAACCGAAGAGCAACAATGCGTTTCTAAGAGTCTGGAGCGATCGTATCTCCTTCACCACTTTCTATCTCTGTCTTCTTCTCTTCTTCTTCTCTCTTCAAAAGTTGAAATAGATATTGTTAATCATTTCTTGCCCTTCGCCGGTCTTCTTTCTCTTCAGCAAAAATGTACGACAATTTTTTACTCCAATAAATGCGCGCTCTGAGGTATCTCAAAACGAAAAAAGAATATTTATTTTTCTCTGAAACTTGCTCGTTCTTTTTTCTTGTACTGGTTTGTTTAAATATCAACACGCAAGTGTACTCTGTACGTCTCTTGTGTAAAATGAATGATTTAATCTAATAAAATGGATTGGTCACGTAACATCTCAACCATAAGGCTCTCCCTGATAGTTTTCTTTGACGATTCTTCACCGTAACAAAATAAAACCACTGATCCAGAGTTTAAGTTAAAAAAATATACATTCAAGAAGCAACTCTTTGACATTATTTTTATTGCAAACGTTTATAACTTTTAATACATAAATCATTGGTTTTCAAGCGCTACCTACCTCCATTTTTACGAACTTTTTAATGTACATGGGTGTCGCGCAGGTGGCCTATACTACAGGTAAGATTTGGTTATGCATCAAGGAAGATATCAAGATAGAGGGGATTCTATCTTCCTTATGTTATGAATTAAAAATGTATTGACAGGAACTAAATTTGAAAATAAACACCTAAATTTTAGCATTATTTCAATTTCTTATTTATAATTTTTGATTGAATCAATAAAAAGGATTAATTTTAAAAACTTGATATACTTATCCGAATATCTACTTTTCATAAATAGAAATTTTTTTAATAATTTTGGATCGTTAATAATTAAATGTTAAAAATATACAATATAGTTGATAAAACAAATTTATTGATTTAAAATTTTAAATCGTTGATCACTCTCTTTGCCAAAATAAAATTTGGCAACAATGAAGTTGGCAAAAATTAAGGCTTCACCTACACCTGATTTTCGCTTTCTACGTGCAGAGTAATGAGTCATTGCTGTGTGCAGTCTCCCGAAACAGCAGGGTCAAACAGGATGGCCGTCTGAAGGGGAAAGGGAGATTGGCGGTTATTGTATTTCACTGCCCGCGATACCCAACGACTGTCAACTCTTATCCACAAAGAACGCACCCCTTCCGCCACAAGTCAAGCAACTCTTCATCGTTTAAGTTTTAGATAAGGACAGCACGAATTTCCTCAATTTCCTGTGATTAAAATAATTTTAAAAGTGTTCATTATAATTTATATTCAAAGGAATTGAGCCACCAATATTAATTTCATGTTTATGTGCGAAACATTGAAAAATCATCAAAATAAAAAGAATATTTTAATACATTTATTTTCTAAGTTTTTCGTAGTAAAATTTTTTCAATTTTTATACTTTCTGACTTTTTCCTTAAATTGTTTTATTTCTGTAATTATTTTAGCTGGACACGGAAATGTAATTATTCATGCTAAATTAAAAAGCAAGGAACATCTTCTCATCTAATTGCTCTCCTCTGTTGAGCACAATTAACAATCACGCCACACTTAACAATATATTCAATTACCGCGGCTAATTGCAACTGCGCTCCACACCTGACCAATTAAAAATGCACGCGTGTATTTCCATTCATGAGAGCGTGGGTGCTTTAGAATGCACCGGCGGCGGCGGCATTATAATATTTTATTTTTAACTCTGCTCTCACATGCCTCCCCCGCGCGCTTGCTGAAATCAATGCGAGCGAATTTACTTTCACTTCTCTCGGCACACAGTGAGTGATCGTGCTGGAGCAAAAAAAAAAAAAAATCCAGCTCACGCGTTTATCACATTTTGCCGGGCTCTTTCTGCTTGGTCCAACTGCAACACTCGAGATTGAGGTTCACAGACCTCTGCAATATGCAAGAGCAATTGCAAAACATCATCTCGGTGTTAACAGGCGGATTTAAAACTCTGTTTGTTTGATTGACTCGCAAACGTGGAAACACATAATGACTGCTTTTGGTGTGAATAGGGCTTCTAAAAACGTCAAGAAGTTCAACAAAAATAAATATTTAGAACAAACTCTTCTTGATGGGGTTTTATAAATTGTATTTCATTAAACATTTTTCAACGTAACATAAATTAATTATTTATTTAAATGTCTCTAAGAAAAAAGGAGCCCAGCAGTTCTAATTTAAAGGCTGATTAATTCTTCAGATGTCATAAAAATTAAAATAAATGAGAAATAGCATTTTTGAGTTTTGTGATTAAATATTATTTTTTGAAATCAAATCTGTAATTTGAAAGAAAATTTGGTTCCTTGATGTTTTTGCGCGTTTGTTTGAAATTTAGACATCAAAAGTAGATGTCAAATAAGAGAGTGAAATTTTATAAATTCATAATGAATGCAATTTTAGTTCTATATCAGCCATGGAAAAGGAGAACGACCAACAGAACCCTGAGAACTAACAGAGCAATTCTTTAATCAAATCAATCAAGTATATAATTTTATGTTGTTGTGCATCTAAATTATTATATTAAAAATATAAAAAAATAATAAAAAAAATCTAGATATATTTAAAATAAATAAAAAAATATATATATTTAAATTTAATAAATTTTATTAAATTAAAAAATAATTAAAATGTTTTAATAATAATAAAACAAATATTATGCAATTTATTATTTCAGCTAATTATTTTTGTGCGTATTAAAATTTTTTATGTTTCTGATAAAAACATTTTGCTAATTAATTCGTGTACGTCAGAATCATGGGCAATTCCAAAACAACCGAAATGATTTATCTCCACAGCCGAATGATAAATCCATTAGCAAGAAAATAACACAAACATTCATGTGGCCATTGTGCGTGTTGATTATAAAATAGTGGGCGACTCAAAAATAAGAGCGAGCTTTTTGTCCCGTTACGGCTGAGCGCGGCCTGGCGCGACCGTGGAAGGGGCGGCGAACAGGGGCCCCTCGCGCGTCTCTCACCTGGCGCGCTCAGGAGGTCTCCCGCAGGTTGAGTCAGTCAGGTACGGACCTAGAGCAGTGCTAGTGTGTCCAGTGCGAGTGTATGGCCGGGAAATGATGTGCAGTGGACGCACGAGGAGCCCCTCGGGGACCTCAGCCCTCGCGTGGGCCCTTTGGACTTTGTCTGTCGGTAAGTGCGCGTGACCTTCTCTCTTTATCTCGGTGCTAAATTCATTGAAAATGGCGTCGTTGCCAATTTCAGAAAGAGAATCAGGTTTTGGCATTAAAAAGGTTAAAACTGAAAACATAAATAATTATGTCCCGTTCAAGAATAAAAGGAATTAACTAAATTTATATTTATCCCAAAGGTTTGAATAAACAACAATTTTTTACTTAAAAATAATTAAATTAGAATTAAAATTTCGGTTCAGTGTGTGGTGTTTCCTTTGAATAATAAGAGCAAACTCCACCTGGCCGATTAAGCTGCTTAAAACTTGGAGAGCGAGCCTTGTGTGCTCCGAGAAAGACCTTGGTGGTGCTCGGCACACAATTGTGGCGCCTTGTGAAAGGTTTCACCTTACGTCAAAACACATTTTCATTATACTGTGGGTGCAAAACAGTTAATAATATGTGTGCGAGCATTCTCAACTTCTAATCATTTCCCCGAGTTAACATTTTGATTAGTTTTCCAAAGCTCTGCTTCTACTCCAGTGGAGACTTTAATGATTGCAGAGAGATAAATTACTTTAATTAATTGCTTTTTCTATGTTTTTGAAGCAAAAAAGATCGATCTTGTTCAGTTTTATTTTTAGCAACTTTCGGTTCTTTTGATGTATTTTAGATTAAAAATGATGAAAATTGAGAAGGTAGAAGAGAAATTCACGATTTTTAACTTTTACAAATGTGTCACTCTTGTATTTATAAACAGAATAATTAATATCCCAGCACGGAGGCGATTTTTAATTACGATGCACGCACTCTCGTCGCTTGCTTGTGTGTTGTGCTTCGCTCGGCGCATGTAAAATAGCGTCGGCAGAAAAACATATCCACGCGAGTTTTCCTATTGAGGAGCCGCCGCAAATGTAGGTTAGTCGTGTTAAATACGGCAGCACGCATTTCTCTCTCTCCTCTCTGCTTCTTACGTTCGGCATACAAATGGCTCAAAGGAGATCCTTTTTTATTTCTCTTGCAGCTTTTTGTGTAAAAGAAAGATTTTCAGCCACGGTGAGGACATAAAGACATAAAGGCTAAAAAAAAAGAACAAACAGCGTGTGGCCCATTAAGTTTATATGAGATTTGCAGGAGGTCTCATCACTTAACTGCTAACAAATTTCCACCAATTTTCAAAGCTAATTTTACTTCCTCACATTAAGCTTTCACGGTTTAAAAATTAACTCACTAATTTCCCATAAGTAATAATACGCTGTTTCTGGCAACGGCTCCTTTTTGTGAAAATTCAAATTAAGTAAAACTAATTTTTGCCGAATGAGAAAAATATTTATTTTTATTGCAAAAATTTCAATATTTTAATTAAAACATTAAATTGAATTAAAATTACATCTTCTGTAAACAATTAAAATTCTCAAATCTCAATCTTTTCACTTTATTTTTAAAGTTTTAATGTATTCTTTTGTTGACAGTCCAGAAAGATATTTGGTGTATTATGCAAGTTTGTAGTTTTGATTAAAAATACAATTTTTGTTTTACTTCAGTTTAGTAATTTGTTGCAAAGAGTAGGAAACATTAAGATTGTCATCATTCCCAAGGCTGTGCTCAGCACCACCAAATTATGTTGTTTAGCGAAACGTCCCATAATTATTTGTGAACAAAGTGTCTCATTGCCGTGCATCTTCCCGTGACAAACTGGCGCAAAAATCCTAGACCTTATTGTTAGAGTCAAACGGCGTGTTTATTTTCAGAATCAAGAGTGAAGAAAGTGAAATGAAAAGACGCATCTATTTTACGAAACAAGCATTTTCAGATTTATCATAATTCTTTTTCCTTTCTCACGCATCTGCTTTGATAGAAAAGGAACGAATTTTTTATGGAGACGCACATCCGTTTTTTTGTGTTGTTTCAAGCGAGATTTCTTCTCTTCTATACGACTTCGGGCAGAACCGCGCGATGTGGATTTCTAGGACAAAATCTTCTCACATCATCAGCCGATGAGAGATGTTACGAGAAGCTTTAACTTTCGAATACACTTGCTCTTTTCATACGGCATTTCATTTATTTTATATGTAAATTGATCCAAACAAGTTTGGTTTTAAGTCCACCATCTTGATTAAAAAAGCTCTAATTTGACCTGGACAACTGCCAAACTGGAGAACCTGTGGAGAACCAAAAGAGTTTTCTTTTTCAACTTCCTTTTGCTGTTTTTTAAAGCGGCTTTTAATTTATTAAAATTAAATGTAATACTAAAAACTACTGTTTAAAACAGAACTTTATCAAATATTTTAAAATAAGCAAGACAAATTCTATTGAATTTTTCAATTGTGCGATAGAACGTTTGAAATGAAGATATGATATCAATTGAAAGACAATTGAAAACAATAAATTTCTAAAAATGTGGCGGTGACGAAAAATTTCGTTCAAGAAAGTGCAATTCGTCTCACTCTACTTTGTCCGAAGCATTTTCAATGGAAGGAAGCTTTATTTTTTTCCTCGTATTCTTTTAATTAGAATGAAACAACGGAGTGGAAATAATTTTGACAGAGACCCCAACCTTCACGTTCAATGCTCGATTTTGTTTAGATTAAGGTGGTGGCAGTTGAAATAATTATTCGCACAACAAGGTCTGGATCACTCGAAAATAAATACGAATAATGTTCAGCGTCTGGTTTTTACTCTCGAGTGGCTTTTATTCGCGAGCAGCGGCCGGAACCCAAGTGGATCACCTTGAATTGGCTGCGATATTGTAACGAGAGGCGACTCCTCGCGCACTAGCTGCAACCGAATATTAAATTCTTGACTGCAAAGAAACAGAGTGAGGTGGTTTTATAGAAATGATGTGTCACTGACTTGCATGACGCCATCGCGTAAGGTGCTCTCATTTCTTGCAACGGGTATTAGGAGGTGATGCGAATTAATTTTTATTTATATTTTATTTCAGTTTGAAAGACATAATTGTGAATCAGGTCAAGATAATTTTTTTAATATTTTGATGTAATTAACGTAAATAAAATTTCATTGATGACATTGACTAAAACGATTTAATTTTTTGGTTTCAATTTAGAAAAATGAGACATAAAAATTGTTTTTTTTTTAATGATTTAAATTAAATAAGAAAAAATGTTTAGAAATTAGTAAAATTTGTAAAATTACAAATATCTTTGATTTTAATTTTGGAATAATAAAAAATTCGCACTATAAATAAGTATATAGTATTTCCACTAATTCCCTCTTTTAATTAAACTCGTAATCCGAGCTCAAACTTATCACTCATCAGTTCTAATAAGTTTGGAAAAAAGTGTCATGGTGGTCTCCAGTTCTTGCTCTCGTTGTCTAAAATTGTATTGAAGTTGAACGACTTGAACGGCTAACAAAAAGCTCTGATTCCACTAAGGAATTTGATTCGTTTGATTTTGTGCTCTGAGTAGAAATTATAATTAAAGTTTTGTTCCTGTTCGTCAATAATGACAATTGAGAACATATAACGTTAATAATATTCAGATCACCAGTCATCATTTTTATTTATCAAAATCAAACAAACCCAGAAAAAAATTGAAACCTATGAAATTAAATAAATAATTATATTTACATGCCAAGTTAGCTTATGGAATTTGCTGGTGCTAACTTTGAATTATTTTAAAATAAACCTCATTAATTTGGCAAATTTTTTGTCACTACAAGGAAGGAGGAATTCTAAAACGCCCTTGCGCAATGAATTGCAAAAATATTTCCAGAGGGCATGAACTTTTGGCGCTCTTTCAGCCGCCTAGGTATTCCAACAGGTAGGCGGTTGGGTGGGAATATCAGAGTTACCTGCAGCATATATGCGAGAAGCCCAATAAGGCGGGCCTCGCCCTGCTGCAAGGAAGCGGCATATCAGATTTTGACCTTCAATTTAGCATCTAGCACAGCTCCTCTCTCTCTCTCTCTCACCGATATCTTTGGCAGGGAGTTTTAGAGCTTTCAGGATGCGGACACTCTATCTCGTACTATCATTAAATTTTTCCCTAAAAAGCCTGCGCGGATCAAATGGCTAATTAAGCGACGCTCTGTTGTCAAGGTCGGAATTCGGCAGTTTGCTCGTCGGTGAAATTGCACGCTATCAGATTCAGGATAATTGCGAACGAAATTACCGGCTGGGATTAAAGTGGCTGATTGACTTGTGAGAGGTCGAGGTTTCTCACAATGGAGATATTGTTCGCGAGGATAATTTGGTGATGATTGTAGGTGGAGTTCGAACGAAAGTTAATAACTCGCGCGTTTGTTGTATTGATTTGAAGCTTCTTTTGCCACGGGGGTCGGTAATTGACACGGCAATCAACTTGTTGACAAATAACACCATTCCTTTGAAAGAAACATTGTGTTATGAAATAACTAGAAAAGAAATTTTAAAATATTGCAGTATCTTCAGTATTAAAACATCCATAATGTGATTTATTAATAAAAAATTAATTTAATTTGCAATTGAAAATTGATAATTGATTTTTAAGTCTGCAATTTTATTGAAAAGCTTTCCTTTTCCTTACATGTTTATTCAATTTCAATTAATTTTAGAGAATACTAGCCAAATTTAATTTAAGTTTACTTATTCCTTTTTATAGACATGGTTAGTTATATTATATTATAAATTTTTATATTTTCAGATCAAAATGCACTTAAATGTGTATAAAGCCCTTTCAAATCAGCTCAGTGTATGTCTTGATTTAAGAATTTGTTTTAAAACTAGGGTAAATTTACAATTTGCATTAAAATATTAAATTCTTTTTATGAAAATTATTATAAGTATTTTTATTACTATGCATAAACCAATGAAAAATATAAACAATTGAAATAAGGTCAATTAATTAAACACCTCACTTTATTGAGAATAATTTTAAATATGTTTCAGGTAAAACTAAAAATAATATAAATTTCTTGTAATTGAAATAAATGAAAATTTTTCATATATTTATTTATTCTTCAGTTTCATGAAAAAGTTATAAATGTTTCTTTTTCACACAAATGAAGTTAATTTTATGAGTATCAACCTGAGTGGAAAATAAGCAAAGGCCGTTCTCAAGCAGCTTGTCTCTGTTTCCAAAGCTCCATTCGAGGCCAAAAAGTGCAATCTAGAAATGTATCTGTGGCTATAGTTCGCATTCATAAAACGGCTCCTTGATACTAGACTCTCTCGCAAACACCTGCCTGCTTGAATTGTGCACGCAGACAAAGCGCAAGAAAGCCGCGCGCGTTTGAAAGTGCAAGAGGCCAAGTTCCCTCCAGCGCTCACATATTTATAGCCTCTCTCGCTCGCGCGCGTTAATTGTGCATGTAAGTGAATTAAGTAAGTGAGTAAAGTGCACCGGCTGATTTAAGAAGCTGCTGCTGCGACAACATAGAAAGTAGTCGGTCTGTGGCCGACTGTCACTTCAAATAAAAAGAAGAGAAAATGAGAAAATTATCTGAGAATTTTATTCAATTGGTGGTCTAGTTTGTTGAGAGAAAATTTTTGGTAATTATATTGTTTTTCAATTTTCCATTAGTGAGTGAATGAAATTTCGGTCAAAAGTGATGATCTCTCTATAATTGGCAAACATCATCACTTTTTTATTGCACAGAAAAGGTCTCAAGAGTGAAAAGATTTCCGAGCCAGCATCATCATTAGTGGTCCTAATTATTAATAAAGGAGAACACGCTAGGCGGATTTTGCTCCTGCCCTTGAACATAAAATTCAATTATGCTGAGCGCTTCCTTGATTATTAGAAATGTCATGTATAGAAATTTCAGAGAGATTATTTTACACGGAAAATCATATTTTTGTAAAAGTCAAGGAAGAATCCTGAATATCTGATAATTGTTTAATTAAAATTATGTTCATAATCACGACTTCCTGATTGTATCATAAAGTAATTCAAAGCTTCTATAAGATTAGACCTTTTATATTTTCGTAAAAAAATTAAATAATTTATTTCTTAAAAAAAAACTGTTATAAATATTAATATTTATATTTCGTTCCAATGACTTTGAGTTGCAAAATCCACATATGACAAAAGTAAAAGCAAATATAGAACAAAGGTCAAATGTGAAACAAAATCCCAAACACATGTACACTTTGTGCTGCCCCTTGCCGTCACTTGGATCGCTTTCAAGTTTCCATTCTAGCGAGACTCTCATTATGGGCCGTTGCTTTCACTCTTTCGGACCAATAATTGCGATTCAAAAGCATTACAGAGACACGTCCAGCGAACTCACAAAACACAAACAATGTCTGAAATGTTTATTCGTGCATTGAAACATTGTGGCATAGAGAATAGAGAATAGAGAATTCTTTGAGGAAAAATTTATGAAGTGTTAGAAATTAATTTCTCTTTATTATATAGAAATTGAGTATTTTATACATAATTGATATTATTTGCTACAAATAAAAAAGAAATGTTAAATGCTGGTGGGAATTCAAGCAAATACTAAGCTGTAGGGGTATTAAGGCACTGTTTCAGATGTATTTTTTTTTTTAATTATGCGGACATTGATATAGCAAATAAGTTAATTGACACTTTATTGAACAAAAGCAATGATCTAATCAATCAATCACACATATAAGAAAGGACTAGGAGTAGAGATTTTGTGAGGGACAAATTAAAAATTTATTGAATCAATGATCATTAAAATTACATCCGTTGATTAAATTTTTGAAATTCTCTACACCTAGATTACAGGAGCATAATTAATTTTTCAATAACAGGCCGAAATATCTAAATCAAAGTATGATTTAGAAATTACGGCCTTTATTACCAAACACGACAGGCAATATTATATATTTTTAAACGTTAATTTTTGTACACCAAAACATTTTATAACATAAATTTTGAACACAAAAACAAAACAAAAGATTTTATAAATTATTTTTAAGTTTATTACAAATGAAAATAAGATATAAATAATTGGATAATTGATGAAAATTTTAAAATTAATATATATAAATAAAATTAATACTGTTATTTAAATTACATTTATATTTATTAAATGCATGTAAAATATTTGAAAACTAAAAAAACTTCCCGGTGCAACGAGTTTTCACAAAATCCAGCTCAAGCGATATCTTTCAATTTTTCTTCTAATAAATAAACAGAAAAATATTTCTTCACTTTTTTCAGATTATTTTGCCTCGAAATATTAAACAAATTGAACTTCCATGACTTTTTATCTAACAATGTCATCGACAAACGTGCTTTCCGATTGTCAGACCGTTTTTATTATACGATTTGGACCTTTTCCAAAAGTCCGTCCATCGACCCCTCACCGAATTACGACATCAAATTATTATCCACTCACCAATTCGATTCGCACACATTTATATTTTGGCAAGACGCGCACATTTGCTCGTCACATTAGCAAAGTGACACACAAAGCAAACAAGAAGTGTGGGTTGTTCAAACACAGACGGCGAGTGAAGTTTCCAGTTTCAATTAACGGTGTGCGATACGCGCGTGCACAGGGGTCAAGTAGTCGCTGAGTGATAACGGGCAGAGAGGACAGTGCGTGACTTAACGGCTGCTCAACTTCGCTCGTCACCGACAAACGATAATTCTTGCAGTCGGTGCCAAAATTCTGCGGCGCCGATGTGGGTCGCGTGGGTAATAAAAAAATTTATAACAGAGTCTTCCGCGTACGTAGCGAATAAATCAAATGAAAAGATATGCATTTCGTTTGTTGCATCAACAAAGGACATTTTCATAGAAGCAGTTTATTTTCCCATGAGTGCTGGAGAGGAAAGAAATATCTGAATTTTCATCTGCTCCAATTGCGTGATGCGCATGCAAATAATATAATAAACGTGATGGAGTGAATGGGAACTCATTTGCTGTCAATTTGATCTAAAAAATATCTTGATTTCTCACACACAAAAGTTGGTTGTCATCTATTGTAATTAAAAAGAAAGTTGGTCTTTCTTTACTGCGGAATAATAATCACGGTTTTTCTAGAATCATATTAAAATTAATGTTCAAAGGACCCAAATACACCAAAGACTGCCAAATAATGATATTTGTTTTAAATTCGATTTTTAAACACCTAGCTTTTTAAGATGTAGATTTGCAAAATGAATCAAAATTGGCAAATAATTTTAAACATACTATATCAAATCAACTTCATTGTATAATATCTCTTACTAGATAGAGATTTGAATATTTTAATTAAAAATTAGCTTAATCATAGATGCGAAGAGTGCCAGGCGAACCGAAAAAGAAAAGTCCAATTTATTGAGCCGCATTTTTAACGTTCTAAAAACGATATACATGTTTATATTTTTCAAATTATTTTTAAATAAAAATTTATTTCTCCAAACACAAAATTAAATTTATTTTGTATCTGATAGCTAAATGTTAATATAAAAAATGCATAATTTTAAGCTCAAAATATTTGTTTGATAAATAAAAATCATTCTCTTATTTTAATCAGAGCAAAATTGAAAATTTTGTTAACTACTTTCAAAACATTTTGTTACAACTTTATTACTACAAGTTACATTCCCTGCTTGTGCAAAATGCATTTCTCAGCAAAAATATCACACACTGCGAAAGAGCAATTCGGTCCAAAGGTCACAGAGATTCATTGCCTCGCTGTTATTCAGGTGTTTCAATGAGCACTCTTTTTTAGCAGCCCAAGAGAAAGCTGCAAGTGCAGCTGCCGCAGAAATGGCCAATCAGGCAAACGAATCGAGTCACTCCAGTGCACATCAAACAGGTGCAATAACGACAAAAAGTGTGCTGAGACCAGAAAACCAATCAACCACTCTTTCTGAACTTAATTTAACATTAAACTGTAATTATTTACACGCTTTTCCCTATTAAATTGCATTACAAATTGAACCTCAACCTATTTTGCGACATGCTGATCGGAATAAATCTTATAATATTAACAGTGAGGGTCCGAAATTCGTGGGAACCATTTGCATAACAGTTTTCTGTGTCCCTTTGTTAGACGCTTATTTTAATCCAAATAATTACTTAAGAGAAGAGCCATTTAATTGTTTTTTTCACACAGCACTCTGGCTCCGCGTTATAATTAAGAACACCCGTTTGCAAGCCTTGCATAATCCTCGAAAAAAAAATGAAGCTGCAGAGTGAGATGCGTTAGTTTTTCTCAGCGTCTTTTTGATGAGTTGCGATTTATATAATTTGTTTGGCCTTTGCCGAGGTTTTTCGCTTTTATGATAATTATGCATGATGTGATGATTAGCAGCCGCACATTTGCAGCTTCTGTCTGTAAGAAATAAACCGCAGTGTTTGACTTAAATTAATAAGGATATAAATAGCATATTATTAATTAGTTAAAAATGTGATATATTGAATAAAAAAAATGAGATTTGTAATATTTTTGTGACATTAAAAAATGGGAATAAAGTAGAAAGAGAAGTAATTAATTTTTGAAAAACAATACATAAGAAATTTATTATTAAAAAAATTAAGCACTCATGAAGAGGAGTTACAAATAATGGATTCATAATTAATGTTAATGAATTAAAAAAAAATTTAAAAATTTAATTTTGACCTAAAAAAATGTTGCATGTAATTAAGTGAAATAAATTATATTTGAAAAATTATTGAACTTTTCCATCATAAACTTTTATAATTTTGAAGATTTTAAATCTCATCAAACAAGTTAAAAAGTCTTTTGTTTCATTGATTTTGAGTGTGGAATGTATGGATGTTCACACGTATTGCACCAACAGCTCGTCTCGCGCAATTTCCAATCACGCCATTTGAGAGCGTACAAAATTCGCGTCTCTCGAATTTAATCGAATTTTTCTATTTCGCTCTCGTCGCTTTCTAATGCGCTTTGCGAAGCAAATTAGACAACAAGCATGAGTATTGAGTGCATGAAAAGAGATTATCAATGGGACAGACTGCTCTAAAAATTCATATTTTTATCCAGCCAAGTTTGTAATTACAATCGCGATTTGCTTAATTAATGCAAATTAATTGAATGAAAGTTTTGCCGCTTCCTATCCGATTTTAGCACAAGGCATGGCGTCGAAAGCGAAAGCATGAGCGCGTGAGTTGTTGCTTGTTGCTTTGATTAACAAGAATAATGTGCAAACAAAATCAAACCGAGCGATGCGACCGCTTATCAAGATTTTTATATAACACACCATGTTGTAAGGAGGAACTTTTTGCAATTGCTCGAGTTGAACTGCACCGAGAGTAATTTATTTTTACGTAACTTGTAATAAAAAGCGGGGCAATATAATATTTTTCATGCAAAAACAGTTAAAATAAAAATGTACAAAGAGGCATTGTTGCTTGGGTTGTAAGAAAAAAAATTCTTGCGGAATTAAGAAACTAGAGCAGGAAGGAAAAAAGCTGAAAAAGTTTTTTGACGACTCAATCGTTATGATGAGAGACGTTCGTGTAAATACAGTTAGTGCAAAAACTGAGAGGAAGGCTTTATGAAGGAAAATTCGCAGGATATTGACAATCTCCTACCTAACTGTGTGATGACTTACTTTCAGCTAAATTACTTGATAAAACGCCGAATAAATTATTGTTTAATAGAAAAAATTACAAATTTTATACATACTCATCTTAGGATTGTCATATTTTTTAAATCTATATATGATATTAAAAGAAAAGAACTGTACAAAAAAATGAACAGTTTTCAAGTTTTTGTTTTCAGTAAAATGTATTTTGAAAATTGAAGTAAAATTTTTGATCATAGATCTAAGTAATTGCATATTCTGAAAAGATTCAAACAAACGCTTATGTTCAATTTTTTTGATACTTTTGGTACCGACTAATTAAAAAAATCATTTGTCATTCATGGTTGGCTTGAGAGTTGAAATAAACCATAAAAACGATCCTTCATATCAGATCTAACGCCGGAGAGGTCAAACCAAATTCCACGCACTATATTGCCACTTTTCTAGTTCACTGCGCTTTTTAACTCAAAACCACGAAGTTACTTTCCTATGTGAAAATCCTTCGTGGTTTTCATAGTATTTTTAGCACAGATCAATACAATAAATCGCGGCAGATGCGAGAATATTCCAACGATGATCCTCCCTGTTTGAAACCTTGAGACTCCCACAAAACAATGCGAAAAAATTTAAGGAGCGTCTAATCTCTGCCAAAGTTGGTGCCACCCAGTTTGATTTTTTGACGACGGTGGAATTAAAAGAGTTGAAAACGATGTGTTTTTGCCCCTTTCTTGCGACTTCTTTTTCCCATGAATTGTGCGTCTCTTATGGGAGAATAACCCACGCGGCTCAAGGTTGCAATTTTGTGTCGGATTTTACACACTGCATTTAGCAGGCAAGGTTACGCAACAACAAAAACGCTTTACCTGAAAATTGCTGACTATGGGAACTTTTAGTATAATACAACATGTCGAACCGTGAATTAGCTTTGAAGGGAGGCTGAATGAATAAAATTGTTACAAGACAATTATGTGCTTTAGTTTTAAGCGCTGTTTTTTTTCTTCATAAAGAGACAGAAGACTTTAACAAAGTGCAATTTTCATTCATAATTGAGATCCTGGTAGATCTTTCTGGGATGATCCCAATGTTTTTATTGTGCTATAGTTGAAAAAAAATAGTGTGTTTATATATTGATTGAATCTTCTATTCAATAAGTTTTTTTTTTAACTTCATCATGCCCTTAAATAAATTCAGAAAAAAATGATTTATGAAACAAAACGAGTAATAATGTTAAATTCATAATGCAATAAAGGGCGTGTGTGCCTAAATTATGAAATTTTTAAATAAGCAGGTTTACAATTATTATAGCTTAAGGTGGAGCATGTTTAAGTCCGTCTGAATGAATTATTAAAATAAATTGCTGTGGCCAACAGTGTCAGACGGATAAACAAAAATCGGTTTTGGATTCCGGCTGTCACATTTTCGCTCACGAATTTCTCATCACCGTGATACCCGAGACACCCACAGCCCTGACCTTCAGGTCAAACCCAGACTCATCCTCATCTCGAAATAGCAATCATTAAAGGCAGATCATTCCAATTGGAATGTATCAAAACAGGTATATAGGCATTCGTCACGCAAGTTCTTGTAGCGTCTCTAGATGCCCTTGATCTTTTGCTCTGCCTGATGACCAAAACACCTGCATCGATAATAAATGTGGGCTGCAAACTCTAAAGTGAACACTTCCTGCCTCGTGGATAAAAAAATTAATGGTTTTTAAGATGGAATAAAAAAAATAGCTAAAAGCTTGGTAAATAAAACATTATGCGTGGAGAAATAAAAAAATAAAATCTATTAATTAAAGAAGGATCTTCCAACAAAAAGTATTTCAAATTATTAAGATTTTTTGCATAAAAAAATTATATACAGATTTGCTTCAAAGTTTTTCTTATGGCATAGTTATAGAAACAGAAACTTACGGGAAATTTTAATCATTTTTTTTTTAAGCTTCCTTTATTTTCTTCCTGATTTAGAATTATTTAGATTCTTTTCATATACACAACTTTTTTTGTATTTTTAAAACAACATTTGATTAATCCTAACTTAATTCTTTCATTTTTTTATTTTATATAATTTTTGTTTCAGGACTGAGTTTGGCGCAGCAGTGTCCACTGCCCGCGGTGCCATTGAACGCCAGGGTGACTTTGAGCAGTTCCACCCCAAGCGTGGGCACCACAGCCACCTACTCTTGTGATGATGGATACGAACTTTTCGGGTAGGCGCACTTGATTTATTTCACCCGCCAAGGGATTTATTTTATCGCTTATGTGCACACAACGTGTTCTATAAAGAGCACAAATTTAATGTTTGCACGCCTTGTAATATGTTATTTTAATTTTACTGCATCTACTCGCGTCGATTGCAACATGCACGTGGGGTATTATTATGCGCTATTAATGTAATTTCTCGCTCTCGAAGCGACTGACCTGCTTTGTTGGAGATACATTTTTAATTGATTGTGCTTCTACGCTTGGATTTTATTATCATATAATTGAGTTTTATTTTAATTTTTTATTTGCAACTCTCAACTTATCATGAATTAATCACTCTGACCATGATAAGCTCTATGAATTATAAACTTTATTTACATATTTTTATATTGCTCTAATTTCTAAATGTTCTATCCTCTTGAGATTGGCAGTTTCATTTTTTATTCTTTTTGATTGAATGAGATTTAAATTTTTTATTTCAATTTTCAGGTCAAGCTTGTTGCCCTGTGTCCAGCAAGGATCTCGCGCGGTCTGGCAAGGAGAACTTCCATTCTGCGGTGAGTTTTAACCCGTTGTCGTCACTTAGGTGGTCCCACGCACGTCGATAATAAAAAAAAAATCGGCAAACCAGCTTTTCCTACTAATACATCGTGAGAGCGAAAAATCGTGATTCTGCGCTCGCTGATGGAAATCTTTCATTGACTTCATTTATCATCTTTTGGTAAAAGAGTTGCGCCACCATAAATCCTTCAAATAGGAAACAACAAATAAGCCGTAAAATATTGCTGAGGAGGAGCAACCTCATTAGGAAAATAATTTGAAATTTAGACTCTGGAGGCCGTGACTATATAAAATGTGATTTGATATAATTTTGAATCTTCACGCTCGCCGGCCACATTTCCGCGTCCTTCTTCATCTCCTACTGATATGTAGAAAAAAACAACACACCGATAAAAGTAATAGTGAAAAACGGCCAAGGCGAGACTATCAAGATGCTGGACTCATTAAAATAATTGCAAAGTTATTTTGCTATGTCTCGGCATAGACAATGGAGGAGGAGATGGATAACATTATATAAAAATAAAAGCGTCGTGCTCCTCTTGACCTCTTAATCACGAATCTCACGCTTTTTCAATTATGCATCACATTTGCGTGGCCTCGCATGATCCTGCCAAATTATTTTTATCTGAAAAACAGCGAAAATATCTTAAAATAGGCCAACAGCTTCTGTTATTCAGATTTAGAGATGCATAAAAACAAGCTTCGATCTAACAAATTGTAAGAATATTTCAAAAAAGAATTATAGAAAGCTGGGGGAAAAGATTGTGAAGCAAAATTTTCAAATACATAGTGTGATATTATTTTCCCAGGCGTAGATGTAAAAACTAAATAAATAAACAGCTTAGCTAACAAAGGCTTGTAAAAAATTAAGAAAAACAAAATTTCACAACTTTAAGTCTGCCTGTTTGACTGAAAATACTGATGTGCCCAAAGCAAATTTTTTTTATTTTAAAATATATTATGCTGAAATGAACTAAGAAATTTGTAAATTGAATTAAAGTGGGTATATTATTAACAAATTTTTTAATTCTAGTTTTTTAGAATTTTCTTTACTAAAAATTTTTAATTTTCTGATGGGCCGATTCTATTATCAAATGCTCATAATATACAAGTTTAGAAGATTTCATTTCCCGGCAGTCAAATTAAGACATCTGGCTCATTAATAAGCAAATAAATAATCAGGCTGGAATGATTCGTCTTCCCTCTTGAGTTTTGTTTCCCAATATAATATCGCGTTTCTTTTGTGCAAAGCGCGCGAGATCATTCACCCGGAATAATAACACGGTGTTTCTCTTCTCTCGCTTGGTGAGAGATGCAAAAGCAATAAGAGAAGTGTGCCTTGGGTTTGCTCGCTAGTATGGTTATTAAAACACCCGCGCACTGCTCTCTGACTAGCCTTTCGAGAATCTGGTATATTCATCGTCACGCTTATCGACTCTGCGAGAATACCAATTTCCTGGTGCTTTCTATTGTTTTTTCCTAATCGAACATAAATTTCTGCGCTTTTCGGTCGCGTGTTCAAAATCACGGACACCGTTTGTGTTCAGAGATAAGTATCAAGAATAATCTTGTGATTCTGAGAATTACTTATTATAATTAACTTCAATGTTATTGAGTGCGCTTTATACCAGCATGCATGCAAGAATGTATGCACCTATGTAACTTACAATTAGTTGAATGTGAAGCACCGACGCAAAATGTTCTAAATAACTCGCTGATGTCATTTTTTTGTTGTTGCATGCATCCAGTTTCACTTATAATTCCCTTAAATTTTGATTACAATTTTCACCACATTGACGTGCTTAGTAGTTTACAAAAATGCATGGTTTTATAGAAAAAATGGAGCACACATTGAATATAATTTAATTATAATTCATTAAAACATTATTCTTCATTACATCACCTGCTTCAGGAGAATTTTATTATATAAATAATAAATTCAAATAAATTTAATACCGATTTTCTTCTGAAATTTCAGTCATGCTTACAAGAATTTGTTTTTTTTTTGTAGAGAAATTGCAAGTTAAGCAAAATTTACGTATCACCAAGTTTATATATATAATTTTGGACAATTTGATAAAAATAAATACAAATCTTAACCCTCGTCATGTAGAAAATTAAGCTTATTGAATGCAGAAGTTTCCCTCATGAGAGACCTGAAATGAACATTGAAAATGGCAAAAATCAAGACATTGATTGAATCAGCATTTTATGCAATATATTTAAAACAACAGCTAACTTTAACAAGCCAATTCAACTCTCATCATAAAATAATAATGTATTGCAAAAATATACAATGGCCCATGCACTACTTGCAATCTTATATTATCATTGCCGAAAACATTTCCTATTCTTAATTATAATTGCGATCGAAACAATATAACGGACAGAAACTGCGTGAGTGGAAAACCGCAGTTATTACGGCATGCACCAAATGATCCGTGCAATTAGAATGCACCTTGCTGAAAGAGAGGAAAGTGAGCTGGCAGGCGTGGTCGCATTACATAGTCGGCAGAAATAAACTGGTCACTTGCTTTGACGCGAGCAGAAATGAGAACCTTTCCTTTTTCCAACACAAACTGACAGCCGGATTTTGCGCAAGACAAAGTTTAATCTTTTGTCTCAAACCAGACGCAGACGGACAAAAAGAAAAAAAAGCTTGAAAATTAAAAACAAAAATGAGATTGTCATCATCGACCCCGTCAGAAGAAAACCAAGGCTGCCGGACGAAGGGATTTTCCGCCCAAGGTTGACCAACAAATCGGACGCACACTTTAATTTGCACACATTAATGTGCATCCAAATTAGATTTGCCGACTCCGGGATGCGAACCGAGGATTGTATGGGAGGATGCACTCGGTGCCTTTCACCCCAGCTGCCAAAATCGAAAAATTATCCGGATATTATCCTCTCCCGAGAGGATAATATCCGGATAAAAGTCAGTTTTGGCAACTGGGGGCACGCACGGCTGCTTTTTGAAAACTTTGCAGTTTCTCAAGCGATGACGGCGGTCGCCGAGCAATAATATGAATTTCAATGCAAACGCGCATGAAACTGCATTTTATTTCAGTAAGAAACGAGAAATCCTGCGTGGGACCGTGGCGGTGTGAAATCACGATTCGGCGGCAGACGAATGCAAACAAAAGAAGAGACGCAGAGGCCAAAACCCTCATGCGACCCGGGCGGTGAAAAGCCTTTCGGTGTAAAAAAAAACTGTTTTTATGGGCACTTTGTTTGCTCAGGATAATCTTTGGCCGCTTCACTTACGTTAGTCACAGTTTGACGTGTATTTGGCGGCAAATTGAGGCGTGAAAATAACAAAGAGGTCATACGGTTTTACGCTTAAGAAAATAAATTTTGTGTTTATTTAAAAAATCCACAAATAAATTGTCAGAGTTAAAAGTATATAATAATATTTAAAAATCAACCATAAGTCATTGATTATATTACATGCCCGCTTTTTCCTGTTACCATGAGACTTTTTTTTAAATAATCAATGAAAGATAATAATAAATTCACATTTAATAAGACAAATCTTTTCAAATGTTATTGTTATTTTAAACTTGATTTTTTGTTTAAAAAATGTAAGTTTAACGATATAATATTTAAAATGTTGTTATTTATTTTTAAATTAAAATATTATCAATTAATAATTTTTGTATTTTAGATATTTTACTTATTTATTAAATTAAAATTTATTTAAAAGTATAAAATTATATTTTGGTATAAAAATGATCATAATTTACATACTTTAGTAAGTTTTATCAAACAAAAATTTTTGTCAAAGATAAAAAAATTAATTATATTATAAATAACAACTTCAGACATAATACTATTGCAAGAAACTATATTAATATTTAGTTACAAATTGTGTTTATTAATTTATTCCAGCGGTCTGGAGTGGACTTTAAAGTATTATGATGTAAAACATAGTGTAATTAGAAAATCAAACAGCTGCACACCGGAGTGCAAATATTAATCCTTCGCGAGCAAACAGGGTCGCGCTTCTTTTCCACGGCAAGTTTAATTTGCAGCTCCACTTTGCACCATCTGTCTCTGTCGGTTTGTTGCTCTCGCTTTTGCGCATTGTTTCGCTCCTAATTTCAAAAGTTTTATTGCATTTTAAACACAAAGCGTTGAATAAACACTCGCACACGGTGTGTTTTGTTTGTAAGAGAGTAGAAAGCCTACTTTTACTGTCAACATTCCTGTCTTGCAAATCATTGTTATCTCACGTGTGAAAAATTCTGGAAATCACATTTTCATAAATGGATCACAGAGCACTTTGTTAAACAAAAAAATTTTTCAAGCTAATCGGCTCAAAGTTAGAAATCTCAAGGAGATTAACCCAAATAACGAGAAGAGGTGATCTCGGCAGCAGGAAGAAAGGAGCTGCATCTCAATTCAACCGCGGAAATCACAGCTTTTTGTGCCGAGCACCTCATATGCACACAAATAACGCAAGAAAATAATCGTACTCTGTAATGACGATAATGGAGTTCGCGTTACACACTCAGCGGCTACCGTTATTAAATCTCTCGGCGGTGACACATATCGGATAGAACTAGCAGGAAATCAAACTGAAATCAGCATTCGCTCTCAATATGGGGGAGATCGGGAGATGCATTGTTGTTAAGTTTTATCGGAAAAAAGTCTGACTGAGATTTTTGAAAGCGATTTAATAGTTCATAACCAGAAAATATCAAAACACATTGAAACTTTAAATAAATAATGTCTCATCCTGCTTTTACCTAAATTATACGAACTTGCTGAGTATTTGCATTTGTATATTTTTAATATTTACTGATTACTTTTGTATGAAAATAACAAATTACTTAATTTTTTAATAACAATGTTTAAGGTTTATTTTTAGCGTCTTTAAAATTTTTAAATAAGCTATTTACTTCCTAATCGTGGGGCAAAAGTTTGCAAACAGGTGTGCACTGCCAATGATAAAAATGTCGACTCCACCTCAAGAATAATGAGGTTCTGGTTAAAACAATGAGAAGTGGGTTGATCGAAATTTAAACAAGGTATGTAAATTCCAATATACTCGCCATTCAAAAATAAACATGAGTGACAAATTTACATGAAAACATAATGCGCGGAAAATTAGGAGTGAAATATATTTTAAAAACTTATGAAAGGCATGAAGTGTGTAAAAATGCGAACAATTGCAAAATGAGCCAATGGGTGGCAGGTTCCGATGAATAACTAGTACATTCAATGTTTGTGCACATTATCATAATAATAAGTAGCACGCAGACTTCCTGCTGGCAAATATGAGAAATTTTATTCTCGCGGTTGGATGGAATTTTGATTAATTTTAGCCAAATTAAATAGCTTCTAACTGTTTTTTTACTCTGAAGTTGGACCTTCTAAATATTAGTAAACCCTGTTGAGCGGAAAAAATATATTATATTTGTGTTCCTTCATTCTATAAACTTTGGAAACTTACTGGATGTCTGGAACATCCTCCCTGTTGATGCATTTAAAATAGGCTATGTTGATAAAGATGAGGAACAACGAACTGATTCCGAAAGGGCCTAATTATTAAAAAAGAAACGTTTTTATGACTAACACCAAACTTCATAATTTGTTTCTTTTTTACCTGGGGCCGTCAGTGTCCATAACAGAGGTATGTAGCTTTCGAAAGCAAATTCGTCTGAAGGCTGTATGTGATTTTGTTGTTTTATGGCGATTGAGACTTTATAATGGAATTTACCAAACCACAATGCAGATACGCCCATGGGATGATGAATTTTTGAGTCAAGTAGAGGTTCAAGATCATCCCAAAATTCATAAAGATCAATCCGGTCAACAGCTTCGGTCCTCTGATTACCAGAACTGCCATTAAAATAATTAAAGAGTTTTAACTAAAAACGTTAAGCGCCATTGAAGATGATTTTATACCGATCCCGAGAGAAAATGAAGCGTTGCCAAGGAGGTGAAACAGGAGAGAAACAAAGACGTTGATGCACGATTTCGCCCCAATTTGAAACTGAAAATTTATAACGGTTTATAATTTAAAATTAAGTTTGGCACCATAAATATGAATAAATATTCACTCACAAGAGATAACTTTCCAGGCATGGTGGTTGGTCATCCAAAACTCAAGAAGAAATATTCAAACCAACAATCGGTTCGATAAAATAAATTCTATTGTTGGCATTTAAAAAAGGTTCAACAAATCATACAAGAATGTTGGAAATTATCTCTAAGAATTTATTAAAAATGATGTTTTCCACCATTTTATTTAAAATAAAAAAATTAAAAATGAATATTTTTTTAAGGACTCCTTATTGGCAAAGTCAAATCAAGTCTTTACAACAATGGTGATTAAAATTTCCAATTGTCTTTCAACAATCGCAAAAATCTGTTTATATTGTTGTAACGACTTGATTTGACTATGTCAATAAGAAGTCCTTAATATAGTTAAAATAAAGATTTACTTAGAATTTTATGATTATTGTTTAAATGAGTTATCTTGGTTCTGAGAGCTTCATTCATTCAATTTTCTTGTTCTTGGGTGAGGCAGGAATAAACGATTGATGAGCAAAAGAGCGCTGAAAGATTAGTTTGGAACTTAATTAATTATAATGTCAAAACGTTCGATGCAAAAATGGTTTAAAATAAACAATAACTATAAAATACCATACCGATGAGCATGTGAGGGAAGGAAATTCTGGGTTGGCCTGGTAAATGCGTGAGGCTGGAGCAGGAAAGGAAAAAGGAATCCTGAGCTTTCAGCCGCTGTGGAAAATAACTTTTTTAAATTAAATTTCTTGAATTTATAATGAACTTACGGCTCCAAAAACTTTGTTTGCAAGTAGGATGAGCAGAAACGGCGTTAAAGTATGAATTTCCACAATTAAGGACACAACTGTGATTAAACCCAGCTGGCCTTCAAAGATTTGGTTGCCAATCACTAAAATTTTAAATTGATTTACAAATTTGGCAACTTGAAAAAAGGCACATTCTTACGTTGAGCAAAAGTTCTCAAGCAGACAGTAGAGATTGCGTAATTAATTATCCAGAGAAGTGTCATGATGAGAGATTTCCAAAATATCAGGCTCTAAAAGAAAATTTTTAAAAATAAATAAGATTCGCACCAATTAAAGAGACTTACTATTTTGTCCATTTGCGAATTTTGTAATCAGAATTTTGTAATTCCAGAGGCCAACAATCGGAATTCAGGAAAATTAGAGATGTTTCTATTGTTGAGGGTATTCAAGGTGTCTAAGCAGGCATGTTGCCATATTTCAAAAAAAGAATCACAGCCACCACAATGAAGAACGCTCCACCAAATGGGGCTAGAGCAAATAATAAAAGATAATAGAGTTGAAATAAAAAACATTAAGTTAATCAATTATTTCTTACGCGGCACAAGGAAGACTAACATGAGGGTCAAAAATCCCTCATAAGCAAATGTTCCTTGTTCAAAGGGCTGCAAGAATAAGGTTAAAAAGTAAATTTCTACCATAAAAATAATGTAGAGAAAGTAGATTTTACCAAATTAAAAATCGAATATGCGTAGGGGATAAAGTAAGCAGACGGCAGGTAAATCATTTCAGCAAGTCCATATGTAATCAGGATGAGGCCCAGAAAGAATGCAGGAATGTTTTTGAAGGCATCAAAGAGCGCTTCAATTTCCAAAATAATTAGGATTAGTTTCGTTCAATCAAAAATTCATTTCAAAAATAATAATACTCAGGCCAAAAATGACGAATAAGAGTCCAAAAAAGAGGTTTGCCAAACTGAGGAAGAAACAGATGAAAGCTTTGGCCAAGAGTTTGTTCTGTGAAAGTTTTAAAACGATAAAATCAATAATGATGAAATTAATAAAAGAAAATAATTGCTTTACCCAAGTAATATCCATGTTTGGCATCTTCGAATGCAGGAATGAAAATATTCTCAACGGTTAATTTTTCAAATCTCAAATCTATAACAATGTGGGTAGAAGAACTGCAAATACGAACAACAATAAATCCTTTTGTGATTGTTGCAAATCTCAAGAATAATTGCTGACAAATGAATTTGAAACGACCATTTGATACGATCCACTTCTAAAAAAGAACGAGCTTAAAATTAAAAAAAAAAAACATAAAAAAATAAAAATATCAATATTGTGACTTGGAGACTTAAAGGGCTTATGTGCCCTTTAGCCATGCTAAGGGACAATTTTGACTCTGGAGTACAACAATGAGCAAAAAGATAAAAACAGCAGCCCGGTTCAAATTTATCATTGGTCAGTATTCTTATAAAATTTCAAGTTCTTTATACAGAATGAATGATTAAATTAAAAAAGTTGATTACAAAAAATTATGCACCATTTTTAAATAATTTAAGAAAAACATGTCAAAGTGACGGATGATTCAGAGCCTGGAGCAAGATCGGAAGTGGAGAAAGAAAGCCACTTTTGCTCATAATCACTGCCTCGAGGCCGAGGAAGCACCTGTTGTAGTAATTTGTTGTGGGCTACTTTGTTAAGCGCCGATTCATGCATAAATATCAGCCGGAGAGATGAGGTCAAAATTTCGTAGTGTTATATATTTCGCCTCAATTATCAACCGCAGAAGAATTAAATTTCTCTTGCAATTTCGTTAATTGCGCCGCAAGCAACGGAATCAATTGAAAAGAGAGCGAATTCAGAAACAATTTGTTAAATTGCCCGAGAATTTCTATTTTATTTAGACCGAAGATACAAAAATTAAAGAAGATTGACTTCTGGTTTTTTTAATGCACTTTCGATTTGTGCATCCTCAAATTGGGACGCATCCTTGGAAGCAATTATACGTGCATTAATTATGACATTTTCGCTCGGACTGACCGTTCATTTCTTTCTTTTCTTTTGCAGGTACAAACGTTGCATTTAGAAAGCCTGCAAACCAGTCGTCGTCAATGCGAGGCGGGCCTGCGTCGAACGCCATTGACGGAGACAAAGAGGTCAACCACGATGGCAAAAGATGCACCGAGACGGCCAAGGAGCAGTCACCCTGGTGGAGGGTCGATCTGCTCAGGGAGTACCCCATCAGGGCTGTCAGACTGACTTCAAGAGGGTGCTGCGGTAATGATTTGAATTTTCTTATATAAAAAATTGACAAAATTTATCCAGTAAGTTCAATTTTAGATCCTGCGTAAAACTGAGTGTCGCTATTAAAAAAGATCAAGATTTGAATTTTTTTTCTCAAATTGCATGCAAAGTTTTGAATAATAATTTCTAAAAAAAACTGAAATAAAAATTAATTTTTTTTTGTGTCATTTAAAAATGTGAAATTTTTTATTTTTCCTAGAACATTTCTCTGCAACATAATTATTTATTAGCTTTTATGCAAATAACTTGCTGTCTGACCAATTTTTACTAAATTTATTTATTTCTATCAAATGATTTTTTTATAAAGGTTTGAATTACAAAAATTAAGTTTCTGCTTGCAATTGAAATATTTAAAGGCTATAGCTAATAATTTCCAAACATATTTTTTTAATGTAAAATTTCAGGGCACCAACTTCTTCAAGACCTGGAGATCAGGGTGGGAAACAGCACTGATTTGCAGAGGAACCCTCTTTGTGCGTGGTATCCAGGCACAGTTGGTAATTTTCCTTCGTCTTATTTCAAATTATGAGAGCTTCTAAAACTAAAATTTTTCTAGATGAGGGTACGACAAAAATCTTCACTTGTGCCAGACCAATCGTTGGTCGTCACGTAGCTGTGCAAATGGTTGGGGTTGAAGGTTCCCTTTCCCTTTGTGAGGTCGAAGTTTTCACCACAGACGGTAAGAATATTTAAATTTGAATTTATTATTTTTTTTATTAAGAAATTATATTAAGGAGAAATTTATGATTCGTTTATTTGTTTACATTCAGAATATCTTTTTTTGAACAACTTTTTCAGGACAATTGATCAACTTGATAATATTTTTCTTTCTTTTTTGATTAATTTTTATTTAGAGTTTTCGAATGAGAGGTGCGTGCCGAGCGGAGTGCTGCAGGAAGGCACAGAGACGGCCGTTTTCTCGCGCACCTGCTACGAATTTCACACAACCAAGGGTGCCTCTTTCGAGCAGGCGAGGTCGTCCTGCCGCAGGGTCGCTGGCGGGGACCTTTTGCACTCGTCGTCGCGCGCGCACAACGGCTTTGTTTTGTCCGAACTGGAAAGAAGGAAGCCAAAATTGAAGACGCAGCTCGTCTGGCTCGGAGCCACCAGGGACCCTGGCTTCACTTCAAGAACCTGGCGATGGGTCAACGGTATGCGCGAGTTCTTTCTTTTACAATTTAATTTTTATTTCGTGGGTGTCATTTTGGATAATCAAAAAAATATACCCACAGAAAACGATAAAATCTGATATATCATATACCATGAATATCAAACTTAAGAAAAAATACATATCTATTAAATCAACATTCATTAAATTTATTTACATTAAAATATTTGCAGATTACGCTTAATTAGTTCATTAGTTTTAATTTCATAATTAAACTATACATTCACTTATTTTATACCATTCATTCTGTAAACTAAACAGTATATAAAAAAAATTATTTCGAAGATTTTTGCAAATTAAATAATATTCCTCTGAAAATTGAAAGACAATGGAGATTAATTTTTATAATTGCTTCAAATAACATCAAAAATTAATGTGCAATTAAATGAAATAGATAATAAATTGAAAATTCTATCTAAATTTAAAATGTAAAATAAAAAAAGATTTTTCTTTTTGATTTAGGTGAGGTGGTAGGAAAGCCAGATTGGGGTAAAGACCAGCCCAACAACTACAACGGAGAGCAGAACTGCGTGGTTCTGGACGGCGGCCGAGGGTGGCAGTGGAACGACGTTGGCTGCAACCTCGACTACCTTCACTGGGTGTGTCAGCACCGTGAGTACCAACCGATCTCTGATCATCTCTCACTTTTTACTCCACCTTTCCAATCAAGAAGGTTAAAGGATTAAAAAGCGGCACGGCGGATTTTTCGGTTTAAAAAATTAACGAAGCAGACAATTAAATAATCGAGGCCACTGACCGGGCGGTAGCGAAAAAAAAAGTGGAAAGGAAGCGGCACCGTGAACTTGAAATTAATAAAAAGAGCAACAACTCTCGCGATCGGGCTTAAAGAAAGCACTTTTACTCGCACGCCAAAATTATTTCTTTCTCTCTACCGAGCGACAAAAGTGAAATGAATCGGGCTGCGTTGATGACACGATCATTAATTCCGTGACCGTGAGAGAATGTCACTTTCGAACGTAATTATAGACTCAGAAGAAATCAGCGAACGTGTGATTTAATCGGTGCGTAATCTCGCGACAATGAAAACAATTTTTATTCTTCTCTTGAATATTAATTAAAAAATTTGGAGAAATTCTTTCAAGTCGAGCGTAACAATACGATTTTCTCAAAGGTTAAAGTAAATACGGAGAAAGTGGTTTGAAATTATTCATTCTTTTTATTTGCCTGCTCTTTTATTTTTCTCAAATTGCCGCAATTACCGAGCAATACTGGAATTTTATTGTGATTTGCAGAGCCGGCGGCCTGCGGCAGTCCCGACCGACAGAGCAACACCACCATCAGCGGCGGAGACCACGTCGTTGGCAAATCAATCACCTACTCGTGTCCTGAGGGTCACATGCTAGTTGGAAACGCGACTCGCGAGTGCCTCAAAACTGGATTCTGGTCGGGCAAGGCGCCTACATGCAAATGTGAGTTGTAAAATAATCAGAATAAAAATCACTCCCAGCTGAAAGTAGCTTTTATTTTCGATATGAGTTGGATGAAAATCAAACGAAATGAGATTGCAATAAAGTCTAATTAAGTTAATTTTTTTTATTAATTATTTAATTTGCTTGAATTCTGAATTATTTTATATTTTATTAATGTAGGTAATATCAAAAGCGCCTATCATTTTGAGAATTTTGAATAGTAAAACTCCAGGTAAATCCAAATAATTTACTTTATTTGATATTTTGGAATTGCAAATAATGATTTTCAAAAGATTTTAGACGATTTTCTTTTTCTCAAATTATGTTTAACTATTTAAAAAATTTAAATGTGCCTAAAATATCATGTCTATTATTTTAGACGTCGATTGTGGATCGTTGAAGACGCCTGAGCATGGTTCAGTGAATCTTTTGAATGACAGAACTACACACGGTGCTCTGGCCGAAGTTTCCTGCGAAAGCAATTACACTCTGAAGGGCGACGCAAAGAGGAAGTGCGGAGATGAAGGAGTATGGTCTGGAGAAGATCCTCAATGCTTATGTGAGTATAAGTATTTCTAGATAAAAAGTATTTGCGTTAATTCTTAATTGTATAAAGAAGCTAACTTAATTTCGTATAAAAATAAATAAATTAATTAATTAATTTTTGCCCCAAATTTTTTAAGAACACTAATTGATTTTTGCTACACTATTTATTATTAACTGTGAATTTTGATAATAATAGATTATAGTAGCGCAACGCGTTGAAAAGTATTAAAAAAGGATAGTTTTATCTCTGAAATTCTCTATGCTTGAAAAGCTTCTAATTAATTTTACGAGTTTCTGTATAGAAATAAATTAAAATAATTATGATTTTAAATTTAATGAAAATTTTCCATAGATTTTTACTCTTGAAAATATCATATTTCCTCTTTGACAGCTTTTAAAATTTTCAAATTAAAACTGAAGCATAATTTTGGCCGAATTTTAGTTGCTTGGTGCCCGGAGCCACCTGAAGTTGCCGGAGGCCGCGTTGAAGTGACTGGCAGGAAGGCAGGGTCCACCGCCACCTACAAGTGCCAGGCTGGATTCATCCTCTTAGGCGACGCTGTACGAAAAATTTCACTTGTTTCTCTTTAAGTTTTAATTATTAAATCTAATAAATCTTAACCTTTAAAGGTTTTGACCTGCGGTCTTGGCGGAACGTGGTCAGGTCGCGCCCCTGAGTGCCGATTTGTGGACTGCGGCGCCCCGGCCAACACCTTCCACGGCAGGGTGGAGTTGCTGAACGCGACCACGACGGCCGGCAGCGTGGCCAGGTACGAGTGCGAGGCCGACTACTGGCTCGCCGGACAGGCCATCATCACGTGCGGCCTGGACGGAAAGTGGAGCTCCCACACTCCCTCGTGCGAATGTGAGCAAATTTAATTGGAAATAAAAATGATACTAATTCCTGAGGACAGTGATTACTTGCGAGGAGCCTGACGTGCCAAACGGAGGTTTTGTGGTCGGGTACGACTTCAACGTGCACTCGACCATCGAGTACCACTGCGAACCGGGACACTTGCTCCGAGGCGAACCGATCAGGACGTGCAACACCGACGGAGAGTGGTCTGCAAGAGCACCATCATGCCAATGTAAGAAATCATGTGATACAATATGATCAATTAATGATAAAGACATAAAATTCTTAAGAAATTTATAAATGATTTGCTGTTCAAATGGTTCTATCTGCTGAAAAGATATAATTCATGATTTCATCAAGCTTTACAAGTTATAGTTTTTTCCCTCTAAAATTATTTTAATGTAATAATTTTATAATAAATGATAGAAAATTATATTATTTCAACGAAAAAAAAAATTTAAAATTTCTGCATTTTCAAAAACTATATAATGAAATTTAATAAAATAATTTTATTCAGTTATTGACTGCGGCAAGATTTCGTCGGTGCCATATGGCTCGATCAAATACTTCAACGACACCACCTTCATCCACAGCGAAGTAGAATTCTCCTGTGTGAGAAATTACAGACTGAGCGGCGGTCTGGCGAGGAGAATTTGCCAGGAAGATGGAACTTGGAGCGGAACCACTCCTAGATGCGAAGGTACGGATTTCCACATTCTAACGAATTCAAAATTTATCTCAATTACATTATTTATTTTTAAATAATTTTAAATTAATCTTCAAGCCCTAGAAATTGGTAAAAAAAATTATTAACTGAGAACAAAAATGGATGGTCAATTTTTTTCCTGTAAGTACCTAGAAAAAAATTTACAAAAATTATTTTGTTCAGAAATTCGCTGCCCGGAGCCAGTTTTGGCGGAACACGCTGTTCTGAGCGTGACTGGAAACGACAGGGCGTACGGCCGAACCTTGATAAGGACCGCGTCCGAAAGTGCCGCCAACTCTGCCGCCACCTACAAGATTTCCGCACAGGCCAAGTACAGGTGCGAAAGGGGCTATCGTTTGATCGGAGAGGGACTGAGGACCTGTGAGGAGGCCGGAGAGTGGAGCGGCGATGTGCCCCAGTGTGTCTGTCAGTTTAAAAAAATTATGAAAATTGTTGACTTTTTGCTAAATATTGAAATTTTAAGATGTGGATTGCGGCCAGCCAGAGGAAATTACCAATGGACGAATGAATTTGGCTTCCAACGCCACCTACTATGGAGTGGTCGCGCTTTACGATTGCATCAAAAACTACAAAATTGAAGGATACGAGAGGCGCATGTGTCTGGAGAATGGATCGTGGAGCCATTCACCTCCTGTTTGCACAGGTTTGTCTAAAATCTCTTATGGGATTAGTAAATTAAGAGAAACTTCCTGTATAAGAACTTTAAAGTCAACTTTATTATAAAATGTTTTTAATCAGTCTTTCCTCATTTTTATATTAACATTCTTTTTATTAAAATAATTATTTAGGATGTAAAAAATTTTTGATATTAATTTAATTATTTAATTTATGTTCCTTAAGACTGTGTCTGATTAAAATTTAAAAAAAGGATGAATATACTGTTCTCCAAAATAAATAAAATTCCAGGAAAAAAATTTCATCACATTGATCAATATATTGAAATCAATTGCTTGGTTTGATAAGTGAATTTTATAATTATACGTAATTGAAATTATATTTGTCCAAGATCGTTATTTGTAACATAATTTCTTTTCTTCTAAAATATGTTGATGATCTATTAGAATTTATATTTAATTATTTTAAATCTTCAGAAATCCTGTGCCCACCGCCAGCCCAAGAGAATGGTTTAATAGCCCAGGTTAGCTCATACAGTGTGGGTGCCGTGGCAAGGTATACCTGCCCTAGAGGTTCCAACATGGAGGGCAACGACACCAGAGTTTGCCTACCCGGCGGAAACTGGGGCGGCTTTTTACCCGCCTGCAGACGTAAGCATTTAAAAAATTCATAAATTTTTGATTAAAAATGTCCAAACTCGATTTAGCCGTGGACTGTGGCCACCCAGGAATCATTGAGAACGGCCGAGTGGTTCTGCCCAACCAGACAACCGTCTACCTGAGTCCTGTCGAGTACCACTGCATTCCGCAGTACAAACTGGTCGGGCAGTACCTGCGACGGTGCAAGGAAGATGGAACGTGGTCCGGCGACGAACCCACTTGTGAACGTAATTTGAGCATTTCTGAACCAAGCATGGGTTAAAAATTATATTAATATGCAGAAGCGTCTTTGGCGGACAGTGCGGCGTCCCAGCAAATGGGACTCATCATTGGAATCTGCGCCGGAGTTTTGCTCTTCCTGCTTTTGCTCTTGGGAATTTTCTACATGAGACTGTGAGTATATCTTAAAATATAAAAATTGAAATAAAATTAGCCAAAAAACAAAAAAATTACAATAGGAACATTCAGAAGCCTGTGGATACCTGGTAAATTGCCATGTTGATATTGACTTGTGAAATAATTCAACTACATTAAATTCACCACAATAAAATAACAAATAGATTGTGTAATGTTATTCAGGTATAACTCACAAAAATATCAAAATTTTTAAATCTCTTCAAAATACGATAAAATCTGAAAAATTGGATTTTTATGGAAATAATATAATTATAATTTATATGAAAATTGTTTCTATGCTTCTTTGCTTATAATATAATTTTTTTTTGCATGGACTAGTTTTATATTTTTTTTTTACTCTTATATTAAACAAAGTCAAATTTATTACTCAAATGATTTGTTTGAGCTTGCATGAGTTGCATTATACTTTAATACAAAAACGTCCCAAAACAAATCATCCTGATTAAATATGATGAAAGTAGTAAACTGGAAAACTGCTCTCCAAGTAAATCGTTTGATTTATTTTGATTATTTTAATATTTTTTCGATTTTAATTTTTTTAAATTATTGGTCTAAATCTAACTGGATGAATAAAATCAACAACATTCATAGAACAACGATAATTTTGATTCAATTTTTCATGAAAAATAAATTTGATTGTATTTTATTATTTTCAATAATTTTGTTTCTAATTGCTGCTTCAGGCGGCGACCAACGCCGGTGAAGAACTCGGAAAACGTTCAGGGCGCCGAGGTGAAAGAGGAAACGCGTGCGGCCGTCATGTCGTACGCCACCCTGAGCGACCCTTACAACCGGGGGCCCAACATCTACGAGAACATCGCCGAGACGAACACGTACGACACGCCTTACGAGGCGGCCATGGCGGGTGGCCGCCGGGACAGTGGTGACAGCGGCCACTACGAGCCCTCGCCGACGCCCACGCGGCAGGAGAGCACGGTCACCATCAACGGGGTCTCCGTCCGTTGAAAATAACGCGAGACGAAAGAATAAAAAAGTGTCCACGGAAATCAATTAAAAGTGCGGACTACGAACATTCATTTGTGATAATTGCGTAGAAATAACTTTAGTTGAATGCGATGTGAGTGAGAAGAAAATGGGTTTGTGACTTTGCGTATAAAGTGATCATTCAAGTTGTTGTAAATAAATAATTTACGATTTGCAATATTAATTATACCCTGTGTGTGAATATCAATAAAATAGCGCTAAATTATCGCCAATAAAGTTTTTGTTTTCAATTCAATTTAATTATTCTATTCGGTTTTGTAGGGTTTATCATAAAATAATTTTTAAATTATGCAATGTAAACAAATATTTTATAACAGAAAATTTTAAATTATGAAGTTTTTTGTTAACACCGTTATTCAGTGGGCCGAAATTTTAATTAATAATGTTCAACTTAAAAGCAACAATGAAATTTAAAGGTCTTACCTTTTCTTCGGCTCATCAGCATTCACAAGGCTCCGTTTAGAAGGAAAAATACTTGTATTTTGATCACTTTTCAGGCAACACCTTCTGTTTTTCTGCAGATGAGGTTCAGATCCAGATGTTCAGTATGATTGTACGAAAAAATATCATACATGTATAATCTTTCTATCCACCTAAGCTTCTAAAGATCAGTCCAAATTTCACAAGACAAAAACGTCACTGAGTTTTATTTTGGCACTGTACTCTCACCAAAACAACACAAAACACGTCTAGAACAAATCAGCAAACACACATCATCTGATTACTATTGAACTGAGCCCTGCTTGTCTGACTATGTGATGCATCATCACAGGGAGTGGGGATGGCAGGCGGGAACAAGGGTGCAAATCCGCGAAACATTAAAAACGTGGAATCGTGTAGAATATAAGTTTTTGTTGTAAATTTTATTTTGAATCATTCCTTTTTAATAGAACGCTTAGTCTGCTAGCTTTTTACATATTTGTAACGTCGTTAGAGTACCATGTAGCGTGTAAGTAATGTATTTTAAAATAATTTTAAAACTTTTAATACACAAGTTAAAATTTTTGTAGTCCAAAGTGTTTAATGCTACTTTAAAGGATTTTTTGTTTTATGATATAATATTTATTTAAATATACAGATTGAATTTTAAATAAGACGCATTTTTCCATATTCACTTCAATGTATTTTGCATTGCATTTTTTTTTTATTTTTCATCATAGATAACACAGCTCTGGCTGCGGTGGTGGATTTCCTTTTCATATTTAGACAACTTTGATCAAACAGCCATGCAAGAGAATGTACCAGTACACGTAAAATAACATTCAAAATAGTAGTCGTTTTAACAGACTTTTGTTATTCTTTACTTTTTCCTAAAAATTATAGCCTCTAAAAAAAAAAATATTAGGTTCTTGAGGTTGTGCGTACATTAACATGGTGTGTGCAATCAACAATTCTGAATAGAATGGTCTGCTGTTAAAATGGAACAATTCATAGTTTAATTAGAATATTTTTCATAAGCAGTATAATAATTAAAATTTGCCTAAACGTATTTATATTGCAACCAGAATGATCCCCAAAAAATATCTTTTCAATTTTATCACCGCAACGAAAGCTGCCATTAACTTATCAAACTACTTATCAGATAAATAGGTGGTCAAAAATAAATTTGGTAGCTATCTAGCATCAATCAGACGCTGATATGTATATGAATAAAGTGCGATTAAATGCTTGTAACATTTTGGTCGTTTGGCTACATTTCAACATTTATACAACATGATTATATATTTTTCAGCCAACTATTACCAAATACATTTATATGATTATTTAACATATTTTTGCTCCGTAATTTTAACATACCATCTTTCACCTCAACCATAAACTTAGAACTAAATGCAACATTACTCTCACAGCTGAGCTCCACTCTAGACAACATTATTTATAATTTAATAATCTTAAGTTATGGCCGTTTCGTTCTCTAGACCAAACATCACAAAATATTGTCTGCATTAATTTTCATTGTACGCTAAAAATAAATCTTGTTTGTTGTTATATGCCTGCATAAACTGAAACTTCTCTGAAATAAAATATAGCACTTAAAATTTAAATGAGATTAACACCCTGCCAGCAGGCAATGAGATTTGGATTTGAACAGCGATTTGGCAAAATATTTAGCAAGCCTTCAGCAATTTTGATGCCTCTGGAGGTCTGTTGCTGAAAAGGGCCTCAACAATGCCTTCGTCCGCCAAAGTGGAGGTGTCGCCTACATCTCGGTCATTCAAGGCAACTTTCCTCAACACTCTGCGCATGATCTTGCCTGACCTAGTCTTGGGCAAGCCAGGGGCGTGCTGGACCACCTCGGGTGAGGCAAATGGGCCAATTTTCTCTCGAACTAAAAGTACAAATTTTCATGTTACAAACAAAGAATTAAATTAAAAAAAGTTAAAAAACCTTTTTTCCTCAGTTCTGCAACAAGAGTGGTGGAGAAGTGAACTCCTTCGTTGGGAGTGATGAAGCAGTAAAGGCACTCGCCCTTTACTGCGTGGGGGTGGGAAACGACGGCAGCCTCGGCAACGTCAGGATGCTCGACCAGTGCAGACTCAACTTCGGCAGTGCTAAGCAAGTGTCCAGAAACATTGAGCATGTCGTCCATGCGACCAGTAACCCAGAGATAGCCCTCTTCATCTCTCCTTGCACCTTAAATAATATATTTTTTTTTAAATTTATAAATTCATTAAAATTTTTAAAAAACTTAAAAACTCAATGAAAGTATTTCTGATATAAAAAGTTACAAAAATTCCAACCACAATAAATAAATGAAAAGGAAAAAATTATTTATAAGTACCATCTCCAGTGCAATAGTAGCCAGGGAACTTTTTGAAGTAAGTGGTTTCGAAACGGTCGTGGTTGCCGAAAAGGGTGCGCATCATTCCTGGCCAGGGTTTGCTGAAGACCAGGTAGCCCTCGCCAGGGCCCCTGATGATTTTTCCATTTTCGTCCAGCAACTCGGGTTGAACTCCGAAGAATGGGAATGTCTGAAAAGTTAAAAATATATATCTCAAGTGCTCCAGAAGCCTTGACCTTTCTCAGCACATCATCAAAGAAACGTTTTGAAAGTACAAAGGAATGTCAAGCGCCCCTGCCTCACTGCTGAATGCAACCCGCAAAGCCTCTGTGCTTGGCTCGTTGCCTAATTGAGATGCCGCAAGGGGCTTTACTTATTAAAGTGTTCTTTACCACAAAAGGATTTTTTGCAGTTGAAGAGTGCCTGATTAAATAAAAAAAAATCTGTCATAAAAGAGACTCACAGCAGATCCAGGTTTCATCGGAGTGCACCCGGGCAGAGGTGTGAGGACGTGCCCTCCAGTTTCCGTTTGCCAGAAAGTGTCAACAATGGAGCACTTGTTTTGTCCTACCAAGCGGTAATACCAAAGCCAGGCCTCAGGATTGATGGGCTCACCAACAGAACCAAGCACTCGCAATGAAGACATGTTGAATCTAAAAATATATAAAATAGCAAATTAAAATATTAATTATATAATCAGTTGGTTTAAGTTAAATTATTTCAAATTCTCTTTAATGATTAAATAAGACACTATTTTTATTTAGAAAATTACTTTTTGACAGGTTCGTCTCCGAACTTCATCAGGGCCCTGATAGCGGTTGGTGCAGTGTAAAAGAGGTTGATCTTGTACTTTTCAATCACCTCCCAGTAACGGCCATTGTGGGGGTAGAAGGGAGTTCCTTCAAACTGTGAAACATAAAATTATTTCAAATAAAAAAATTAAAAATTAAAATTTTACCATGACTGAAGTAGCACCATTGGCAAGTGGTCCGTAAACCACGTAGGTGTGTCCAGTGATCCAACCAATGTCGGCAGTGCACCAGTACGTGTCACCAGGGTGGTAGTCGAAGACGTATTTGAAGGTCGTTGCAGCATAAAGCAGATAGCCTGCGGTTGTGTGCAGAACACCTTTGGGCTTTCCCGTCGACCCACTTTTTTTGCGTTTCATTATCAGTTTTTGGAATCGTCTTCATTCAAAAAATAATTACCTGGTGTAAAGCATGAAAAGGGGGTCTTCAGCATCGACCCAGGTGGGGTAGCAGAAGTTCGAGGCACCCTTCATCTCGTCGTCCCACCACAGGTCGCGTCCTGGCGTGAATGGCGTTTTGTGGACGGGTGGTTTCATGCCTGGCGTTTTCTGTGTGTGCGCGTTGCTCAATCTGGTCAGGTGAGACACCACGATGCATTTTTCAACGTTGTGGCCGATTTTCGAGCATTTGTCAAGAGCTAAAATTTTATAATCAAACACATATAAAAAAAAATTAATTCATTGTAATAGATTTTTATTTTAAAATTTATGACTGACTTTTTTTATAAAATTTAAATTTTTAAATATAAATTACCTGTGTCGCAGATTTCCTTCAAATGAAGCAATTTGTCGCCTCTCCAGACGCCGTCAGCAGTGACTAAAATTTTCGCCCTGCAATCGTGCATTCTTTCAGCCAAGGAATCGGCAGAGAACCCACCAAACTGTAAAAATTTAATCGTTAGACCCTAGTTAAACAAGATAACTTTTCATCATTTGAACTTGGTGATCTGAAAGTTCAACAGTTGCAACCATGAGACGCAAGTTAATGCGCATTGTAAATTATAAGGGTAATGAGTACTCACCACTATCGAGTGGACGGCGCCGATTCTGGAACAGGCGAGCATGGTGACCACCAATTCCAACACCATCGGCATGTAAATGGCCACGCGGTCGCCTTTTTCGACGCCGTGCGATTTGAGCACATTTGCGAACTTGCAAACATGTTCCAACAACTTCTTGTAGGTGACCCTAGTGTAGTCTTCAGGATCGTTTCCCTCCCTGAAAATATAATTGAAAAAATTCTTTATGGCGAATCATTAAAAAATAAAATTATAATTCTGTGCAACTTTAAAATTAATAAAATAAATTTTCTTTTTATTGATTATTATTGAAATTCAAATTGAAGTTCTACTGACTGCAATTTGAATTGAAATGAATTATCTAAAAAGACCTTTGAAAATTAGCGAGAATCGTCTTTTTAGTTATTTATACCGCACCTTTCAAAACCCTTTCAGAGCCCAGAGCTTTAATGGCCCATTTCCTTCCAATTTCACTCTGATGTGCAAATTGTTACGCTTAATGCAAAGAACAAACAAACATTCGCGACAACAATCAGAGAGGGGAACAGCACACTTAATTTGCTGCAGCCAACATCGATCCCGAGTGGGAAATCCCCTTACAGTATCAATGCAGCGTCACAATGAAATATTGTCTTACTTTGCGTCTGATGTCGACGACGCGTTGGAATTGTCAACTTTGTTTACCCTTATATCGCGTGAAATAGAAATAACCACGTGGGAATTTGCGGCGGCGTGTCGGATAGATTTTTATTTTTTAATCTATCTAATAAAAAAAATATAGCTTTTTTAATATTTATCTCTATTTTTTCAAAGGTTATAGTTCATATTTATGGATTTTGATTTGTGCCTGTGCGTCAGAACTATTGATCAAACACGGATCAAACAAAACACTGCGGAGTAAAAAAAAGTTGGAAAACAAATTTTGCCCAACAATAACAAAAAAAAAACGATTCCACAAAATAAATTTATTTTTTACTTAAATTTTGTGTTAAACCTCTGGTGGACTTTTACATTTGGCTTTGAGAATAGAACGGAAGGTAAATAAAAGTTGGTGGACAAGAAAAAGGGAACTGCAATAATCAAGGCAGTTAAGATCACGGAATCAAACTAATGAACGAGCGACGACTTTCCACATTTGAACAGTGGGTATGATTGGGCGCGATAAGTAAAGCACTTTCAAGGCAAATCGCTTGCATGACACTCGCCTTGCGAAGTACATTTCCTACACTACAAGCAATTGTTTCCCTTCCCCACAGTCGACTAACACAACTTAAATTAAACATAAATATAATATTAAATAAATAAATATAGGTTTTTTTATTTGTTCAAATTTTGAAAGAAAAATTTACGTTGAAAAGGTTCATGAAAAAAAAAATCCAAATCGGAAGCACAGGAAACCACCAGCACCCACGCAGATGCTGGCAACCCCCGTGACCTTTTTGCAGTCAGCAGTGCGCTGACGTAGGTGGGTCAGCATCTAAAATCGATATTATCCATTTCGCTCCCATTCAAGCCAGAAGCTGCGCCACCACGGCCTTATTCCTTTTTCTTTCTTATTCCTACTTCGCCTGACAAATTATTCTGGGCTTTTTACATTCACTCGAAAGCAAAAAACATAAGCTTTGAAGATTGCTGGGGGTCTCTCTTGTCAGCGTGAGCGAAAATTTATGCTCGGTACAAGACAGAAGAGAGAATGGCAAAGAAAATGCAAATCACGATCCTTCTCGCTAAAATATTAAATTCAAAACAGCAAAAACCTTAATTTGGTTTTTATAATAAGTGCATAGTAGATTTCATAATTAAGTTTCAATAATTTTGCCAAATACAAATGTCAATTTTTTAAACCACAATCTAATTTTTATTCAACCAAACATCTTGCAGTATAGATTTAAATATTTTTAATTTTTGATTTATACTTAAAGAATGCCAAGAATGAAAAGAAGGCAAGGACCATTGAGATTAAATAAAAATATCTCCTCTTAAAAAACAATGCATATTGTGAAACATAAAAATTAAGCAAGGACAAAAGTTTTATCAAACAATAAGTTAATATTTTCTTATTTTACAAAGTTCAAAAGTTGAAAAGCTTATGTGATCAAATAAAACTAACTTTCCTGTGTTAATTTTTGTTTGAAATTTTTCTATCTCTTCTTGAGGTAATTATTATTTGTTGACAGTAATGCACATCAATAGGCAGTGTGACGTGCGTAATAAAATTAAACACTGTCATTTCCTTCTTGCCTTGTGAATGCAAATAAATCGGAACGCGGAATCTGGAATGACAGCAAATTTACCCATTTCTGCAAATATTTCATGCGACTTTATCGGTAATTCCAAACAATTTTTATGCTTTTGTATTGTTTTTCTTCTAAAAAATATTACCTAAATTTAACAAAATATTGAAGTTGAGATTTTATTACTCACTTTCAATTGCATTAAAAATTGTACTTTTGTCTTCTTCTTAAAATTAAAATTTATTTTCAACTCACCAGTAAAACGCCACCTTGTCTCCCAGGCCCTTCTGAATGTTCACGTCGAGCAGGTTGAAGCAAATGTTGGTGGAAGCCTCCTCCATCCACTTGATTGAGATGGGCCCCTTGTTGATGTCAAAGTTGTAGCTGAAGAAATTGCTCTTGACAGGCGCCTCCCAGTGGAACTGCTCGGCGATTTCGCCCCAGAACTCGTCGGGCCGTTCCAGGGAACGGGCGTGCATCTGGCGATACTGTTCCATCGAGGAACAGTGCGCCTTGCGGACGATGTTCGCGTTCGGGTGGAACACTTGCTGCTCGGGGCCACCCATGTCTGCGTGCGTCGGAGGACTCGGAGGGACTGGCAGTGCGACTTGGCCACTGAGCCACTGAAACGCTCGATATGCTTGCGCAGGCCTTTTATGCTTTTGGCTCGCGCCATCCGCGACTCGGCGCGCTCACTGGTGCAGCTGCGCCGCGCCACCGAGTCTCACTTCTCACTCGTTTGCCCAAATCTCGCGTCTAACCTACATTATTTCCGTCTTTGACGCGCAGTTCCCAGAAATTCACTATCTACCGCGGTTAACTTTGTTACCAAAATAGTTCGTTGCGTAATATTTTTGAGATTATCAAATGAATAGGTATGAAAGGATTATTATGCACTTTAAATTGGTAGTTCTCTTAATAAACAGTACAAATTGATCCTGAAATTGAGGCATATAGTAAACAGCTTCAAAAAGTATATTTTTATGCCTGCAATATAAGAAGATTTTTTATTCCATTAATCTCTAGAAAAACAAGAGCATTATTTAAAACGTTATTATGGTCAATATTTTAAACAACCGGCAACAGACTGCATTTTCTTTATAAAAGTATAAGTTATAGATTCTAATATTTATTTAATTAAAAGCAAAAGACAAATTTGAAAATTAATTTTGCAATATAATATTTTTACTTATGGTGATTTGAATTTAAAATTCGGCTTTTCCTCGGTGGGATTTTGTGAGTTTTTATTGTTTAAGAAAAAACAATATCCTGCTCTGCATGTTTCGGCTGCGGGCTGCAGCCATAATTCATGAGCTGTGAAAAATTTTTGACAACAAATAGTACAAAAATTGATCTTACAAATAACCGCAAATAACTATTCAAATATTCACCAACCGCAGCTAATCGTGTGCCAAAAATAATTTTAAGTGTGTGATTATAGCCTTTTACAATTAGATGTTTGTGCTTTTCTTTATAAATGTAGATCACAGTTTTTAATTGTATTATTTTGTATTTTTGAAGGGTTTTTATAAATTTAAAAACAAAAATAAAACTTAAACAAGTGTATAATAAATATTAACTATGGAATACATCGATCAATGATCTTTAAACAATATTATTCATAATACGCTATGTAAAAATAATTAAAGAAAAATGCTGCTTCCATTTTTTAGTTCCTCAGTAGAAGTGAAGAAATGTTTGTTATTAATTCTATTAGTTCTCGTTTCCCATTCACGAAACAATAAGTTGAGATAGTTGAGATCAATTTAAATAGGTCAGCGATGTTTCCTATTCATCTACAGCGCGTGTATTGTAAGTACTTCCTATGCAACTGCGGAGTTTTTCACGCCATCGTGCCTATGCAAGTCGCTTTATGGCCGCGGAAATATTTCATTAAACGGATTCCTGGAATGCTTCTGGAGAGGAAGGGCGATTTGCCCTCCATAAAATTAAAGCGTGCTTTAAAATATTTTGGCATATTCGGCAATAATTTTTCTGTTTAATATAAAATTTCCACCACTGAAAAATTGGAAAAAATAAAATATAATAAAATATTGCTACACCCCCAGTTGCCAAAACTGAATTTTATCCGGATATTATCCTCTCCAGAGAGGGTAATATCCGGATAATTTTTCGATTTTGGCAGCTGGGGACGGCAAGGAGAAGAAAATTGAATTACAAAGCAAGTTTAACAACTCTTTTCTTTTTATCATCTTCTGACGCAAGTCTGCACTCTGCAGTTATTACTTCTTTTTAATTTTCGCGAAACTACTTGGCAAATAATAATGCAGCAAACTACGTCTGCTGATGAGTGACGTCATCGCAGACTCTTCACACATCGACTCAGCATTATTTAATTCAAGCGGTCAAATTTAATAAAAGTTTAAAACCTAAAATAACTCAAAAATAAAAAAAAGCCATTATTTTTCTTAGTTTTCACGAACCAAACACTCATTTAAAGTTTCTTTAAAGGACGACTGATAATTTATAACGACAATAGCGACAAATTTGATGTACAGGATGTGGTGATCATGACTTGTTACTTGTGCTTGGACTTTTTGTGAATGGAAAATTTCTTGTTTTCCTCGATGACGTCTGTGGGAACAGTTGCTAGAGAAATGGAAGTGCAAATTTATCCATGACGACCTAATCCGGTTTGGGCACCACATGGAAATTTCAAACTCGCAAATAATATATGCTAATTTAATAAACAATTTAAGTAACAAAATTTAATAACAATTTGAAGTGAAAACATAATTTAAAATATATTAGTAGAAATAATTTTTTATTTTTGATAAAATAATTAATTTAAGAATTAAAATTATTGGTTCAAACTTCTAGAAACTTTTTATTAGGTGATAAAATAAGTTATGCAATTTTCAGCATCCTGCACACCACCGAGGTCAATGAGTTTGCAGCAGTCATGTCAACACCACATGGGCATCACCAGACACTCAAAAGTTCGACGTTACCCTTGGCCTTTGCCATCGATTAATAAAAAATGTACTTTACACCGTTTTTCATAATGTAAGAAGACTCGTGTTAATTGTTCAAAATCAACGACTTGATCATATTTATTAAATTCAACCCCACTGTCGGTGAAACAAAAAAAATGCAACAGGTAACAAAAATGACACTCACGTTGCTGGCTGCCTATCACAGAATGTTCTCGCACGACGACTAAAATCAATGTGTTTGACTGAGGAACTCTAACAACTGGATTGCTACTCGATCAGGGGGCGGTTTTGATGCATGAAAACGAGTCGGAGGCCCAGCAATCGGAATCAGGAGGACGGCGGAGAGGCACTAGTGATCATCAGTCTTCAGAAACTTTTCGTACTGAGCCTCGTCCATCAGGCCGTCCAGTTCGTGCAACTTGCTCAACTCCAATTTGAACAGCCAACCTGTAAATAAAATTGAATTGCACATTAGATATTGAAACCTTCAATAAAATAAAGAGAGTAATTATCAATAAATGCACAGAGATGGCATCAAAATTGATGCATAAAAATTTCAAAAATCAAAGTTTTGAAATAAATTCAAATTTATTTCAATAGAGAATTGATTTTATTTTTATCAAGAATTAAAGCAAAATTAAATATAAACTTATTGGTGTACGAAAAAAAACAAAGTTTAATTAGAGAGATGGCTCTGTCCTCAATGAATCAAACAAAGAACTCCAGCAACTAAAGCTTTCAAAGCCTCGTTGTCAGTTATGCAACTTGCACGGCATAAAAGTGCTGCTCTTTGCCTAACAAAGAGTTATGGGCGGGCAATGAAGCAAAATATTGACCTTTCTCATAGCACGATTTGTTGATAAGGCCTGGGGTTTCCTCTACTTCGGTGTTTTTGGCAACCACTTTGCCTGACACGGGGCAGTACAACTCGCTGGCCGCCTTCACACTCTCAAGGGCACCACACTCGTCTGTAATTTTACCAACAAATTATTGAAGATTTACCTTAAAATATACAATAGGAAAATATTTTCATTGAATAAATGAAAAAGATTTTAAATTTTTACTTCAAATTAAAATTAAAATTAATTGGAATAAATTTTTCATAAGTTAAGTTTGAGTCTTCTTTGGCGATTCTGTTTGCTTTTCAATAATCTTGCTGACAAGAAACTTTTTGGTAAAGAGTTGGTAATTTTAAACAATGAAAAATTACGGGCTTAAAAATAGTGAACTTTGAATTGTAAAATTGTAAAACCACAAAAATGCAATCTTTTTCAATGGACCACAATGATTTTGTGTACTCTTTAAGATAAGATTAGGCTTTCTGAATTTAGATTTGATAATTTTTTCAGCTGCAACCTGGCTTTATGCCTGATAAAATTAGTACACTTGCGTACTTGCTAAAATTAAAAACATTAAAAAGACTATTATTGTGTTGATACATTTCAACTCGCTAGAAATTTTGGAATCTTCGAATGGTTCTTCTCAAAGCTTTCAAATTGCACAATAGAAGAGAACTTACTTTGAACTGTCAAATGGGCCTTTTTTTAATATTTATTTTTGATGCGGAAGCTTTAAAATTGTCTTTAAATTTGTGAAATTTATAAATGACAAATTAATTTTTTTTTTGGAATTTCAAACTTTGTCAAAATAATACCAACCCATTTGTGAGAATTCCTGTCCGGGATCCGGCAATTGTGCATAGACAACGTCACCAAGGGCGTCCTGAGAGAGAAAAATAATAAAATAAATCGGTCCTTACGTAATATTCCAATAAAATTTTGTTGTTTTTTCCTGCCATCTCACCTGGGCGTAATTTGTGATGCCGATGGTGCCGATCTTTCCGTCCACCTGCACCCATTCGTGTTTGTCCGTGTACTTCCTCTCTGCGAAATTAAACCAGGGTTTTCATTCAAACTCGAAGAGTTTTGACCACAAGGTCACGTACCTGCGAATTTGACCGGGGTGGAGGTGACCCCGCGAACACGGAGCGCCGAGCTGCGGCCCAAAATGTGTCCGACGCCGAGTTTCCGGACGCTGTTTGCGCCGAGCCTGCGGACGATGATGGAGCACACGACCATCCTGCTGCGAGGAAACTAGAGCAAATATTATCGGACAGATTGGAGTCGACTGATTGAGTCAATCCGCCGCTTCTTGTCTTCGCTGCACTCCGGCGTGTTTACAATGTGAGACTGCATGCAGGGTTGCCAATAGCACGGTGGGTCAACCGCGTCATCGAACTGAATGAGGAATATAAAATAAAAATTAAGAATTTTTTTATCATAAATAATTATTAAACATTTTTAGTTTAATGTCTAAAATTTAAAAAGTTTTAAACAAACATAAATTTTTTTTATTACATATTTTATTTATAAAAAATTATATTTTTTTTTTTATAAGCTGAATAATTAAAATATTTTTTGAAAAAATTTAAATTTTTATTTTTCGTTACTTGCAAATAGTAGTCTGTTTAGTAAGTTATACATACGTAACGTATATACATTATATTGATAGGGGCAATACTTTGATTTACCTATCATTATATTCAAACAATAAATTCAAGCAAGGAAAATTTTTGCATTTTATTATTTTTGTGTTTTTTTTCTTCTCATTGCTGTTGATTTTTAATTTCTCAATCGACTTGGCAACGGTGGATTACAAATATGAACAGTTGACCTCACCGGGGTCAATGTTTATCACCACACAGCTACGGTTCATGGGGTTACACGCTCACTAATATGCCATGGGGGGCAATGACGACACAATCTCAATTTTGCACTTTGGCTCCTTAAGACTGTCGATCTAGCAAAAATTAATTTTGATTCTCATAATTATAGAACGACATCTTTTCAAGTAAAAATTGTAATAAAATATTTAGAATTCACTTTTCATAAACAAAACAACCTTTGACAGTTGCTTGAATTATTTGTAATGGGATTAAAAGCTTTTTATTTTTTAAAATTAAAATAAGTTTAGTTTTTGCGTAATAATATAAAAATTTATTGAAATTATTTTTGAATGCAGAAAATTAATTTGTGAGACATTAATTTGGCAAATGAAATATTTTATTGAAAATTAAAGAAAAATTATGAAGACAATTAACAATTTTCAAGAACGTTGAAATATAATAATTATTTTATTTGGCAAAATCTTGAGTGCATGTTTGTTGGAATATAACTTCTCTTGGCAATGACAGATAAATTTTCAGAGCTCATTAATTTGAATATATGAAAATCGTGACCAAGGTGCTCTGCATTTCTCTGGTCACTCGAGTGGAACTTTTTCTCGGAGAGCGCGCGCGTCTCTTTTGGAATCTTTTCAAGATCACCAAACGCCGTGTTAAAATAAGTTCTATTGGCTGGTCATGTACGTGACAGGAGAGGCAAACAAATTTCGTCTTCTTTTCTTGATAGAAAGTAAGTGACTTTTCCCTTTCCTCTATTGTAAATGATGAATGTTTGGGAATCCTTAGCGAGGAATCGTTAACCTTTCACTATGGCGAGCGCGCGAACGAGATTCGGAGCAACGCGAAATTTATTTAAGTGGGTTTAATTAATTGGTTGCATGCGCTCTGGCTTGAAAAATAAAAACAAAATAAAAATATATAATTTTCGACCAAGGATTGAAATAATTGATGGTTTCTGCAAATATTATATTACGTGCACTTAAAAAAAAATGAACTTAAATGTGTATTGAAAATTGATATGATATGCGCAAAAATTGCAAATAGTAAAAAGTTTAATATTTTTGCAATGTCAATAGATTTAATAAAATTGCTCATTGTGTATCGTTTATACCCGTCATTAGAATTGCGTATTTTCATCTGAATAAATACACTAAGAAAAAAAATGTCTTTATTTTTCTGAAACTTTGTTTCTGCAAAACAAAACAAAATATAAAATTTTTATTTTGTAAAACATTTATTCAATTTATGTAAGATATAAAATAATTTAGCTGATGAAAAAGTCAAGAATCAATTTTACTCCTTGTTTTGTTATTGTATTGTGATATTTTCTGTGCTTTTCCATTAACACTAACAAAACCCTGTAGAATCCCAGAAAATTAATTAACTTGCCATGATTCTACAATTTTTCTTTGTTGATAAAAATGAAACTTGTTTAATTTTACTAAATAATTTTAAATTTTTTTTCATGCTTACGATTACATTTAAATTTGCTCATTCATAAAATATAACACAGCGCAAAAAATTGCCATGCAATTAGATGTAATTAATGTCAAAACGATAAAATATTGAATGGAAAGTATCCAGCTTTTGCTTTCATTGCTTTTTGTTATCAGAAAAACCTTATTGATTGCGCTGCTCAGAGAAGCCGCGCTGTTTCATCATTCAATCTCTGAATTATTTATGGTAAGCTTTTTGTCAATGGTAAAATTTGCCATGCACACATATCTCGTCAAGCGGTGATTGAGGAAACGTTCAATGAACCTAAAATGTACAAAGAAAATTTAAATTGTCATATTTACTCAAAAGATTTTCGCAAGTGCAGCGTTGAACAAAAAGAATTTACTTTTACCGCCGCAAGTAATTGTTCATTATTGTACGATTTGGAGCGGAATCAAAAGGAAGAACTTCGCACCCAGTGAAACTTTGGAATGGTTAAGCAGAAACAAATATTAAAGGCCCATCGAATTTGGTTCAACTCGCTTGTCTATCAAATTTTTAGAAAATTCAAGAACAGTGATTTTGCAGGTCAAGTAATGAAAATTGATCAGTCAAGTTCACAGTGTCAGAAAGTGGCGCGTGCAATTCAAGGAACAAATCAATTTTTTACAAATTTATCAGAGTGGACGGACGAGTGAAATTTGGCGCGCTCCGCCGCGGACCAAATTGCATCAGTCGCCGATTATTGACAAGAAAACAACGTGCGAGGAGAGGCCTATTCAAGCGTAATCCAGATGAATCTTTTCCTGTACACGACCAGAGACACGTCCAATGGTCCACGGTGGTACTAAGTCGAGTGGTCTATAAAGTACTCGGCTACACCTTGCGGCCTTTCAGTCGGCGACAAAATGCGATTAGTGCTCCTGGTGAGTTCAAGATGCTCTGCATTTTCATGTAAAACGTTGTGATGGCTCCTGTGTGCAGTGATTGTGTTCGTGTGTAAAATTCTCAAACGTGCTACACGAGTTTTATTTTTTATATATAATTTTTTTTTAATATTTTACATTAATATAATTTTAATCAAAACAGTTTTTTTTTCATATATATTACTTTTAACTCAGAATTATGTGACTGAACTAGTTTTTTTTATAACCATCTATAAGCTTTTTTTCATTTTATCACCAGAACTTATATGGAACAAAGCTATTTTAATTAAGAAACTTGTATCAGATCTGTTTTTCACCCAATGAACAGTAATAATATAATATTATATATTATTAATATTATTATATTATTTTGTTTTGTTTTAGGTTCCAATATTACTTGTTTGCATCGTTTCCGTGTCAGGAAAAAAGTAAGTTAATAATTTATTTTTAACAATTATCATTTTCTTTTGATTTAAAAAAATACAAAAAAATTATTTCATTATATAAAAGTGTATTCTTTGAAATGTAATATTTTTTCCAATTTTTTCCATTTTTTTTCCATTTTTTTTTTTTTTTTTTTTTTTTTATTGAAAGTAATTTAAAATTTGCCTATAGTTATTGCTGAAAATAAAATACAAAATATTATGTACTAATTTTTCATTTACAATTTGCCACTTATTGGTTATAATTTTTTTTTTTATCAAATTCACATTTTTCAGGAAGAAAATCATAATCCATGTACCGTACAAAGTTAAAGTTATCCACCACTTGCACACCATTTACAAGCACGTCTGGGACAAAGAAGAGCCCAAAGTGACCCACGGTGGTCACCACTACAATTTTCACCATTCACACAACTCAGACCAAAGTCACTCATCTGGGGGCGGCGGAGGCGGTTCGGGAGGTCACGGCAGCGGAGGACACGGAGGTTCAGGTGGAAGCTCAGGAAGTGGGTCAGGAGGACACCATCATGGCGGTGGGGGCTCTGAAGGTCATCACCACTATGGGGGCGGAGGTCATCACCATGAAGGCGGAGATGGCTCAGGAGGTCACCACTATGGGGGTGGAGGTGACTCTGGTCACCACCATGATGGCGGGGGTCATTCTGGTGGTGGAGGCGGACATTCAGGGTCAGGTGAGGACCATCACGGATCCTCTGAAGAAAACGGCGGAGGTCACTCTGGGGATGACGATGGCCATCATCATTATCATCATTACCACTTCGGGATGAGCCTCGAGGACAATCACCACCACCCTGAGCACCACCACCACGAAAGTGACGATTCGGGCGACGGACACAAATCGTTCCATCACGAGGACAAGCACGAGGACTCGTCAGGGTACGACGGTTCAGACAGCAACTCGTGGAACCACCACACGGCGCACGCGGACAGTTACAGCCACAAGGACCACCACAGTTGGCGCAGGTGACTAGTGGTTGTCCTGGCCGTGCCCTCCGCCATTGGTCTCACCCTGCTCGCCTGCTTCTATGTGTTGAGATGAAACACTGAACAACAAATAATGTGATTTTGCACTATTGTTCAAGTTTTCATTCTTATTATTTATATTTCAACTCTGTTCTTAATAAAATATTTCATAGAAAAATTTTACCTCTGAATTTTTTCTTGCTAAACATTTTTTAGAATAAACGGGAATAAACATCCAAAGGAAAATTTTTCAGTCAAAAACAAAGGGGGAATAAAAATAACAATTTTTTCCAAACCTCCCTTTCTCTGAGTTCGTTAAACCTCAAATAATACACAATAGACTTGGCTGTTGAGGTGACATAATGTTCTTTATAGTAAAGTAAAAAAATAAACACCGCAACGCAAATTTCCTTTTCTTCAAGCTGCGGGCTACCTTTCTCTTGTAAAAGCAAAGAAGCGAAAATAGTGCTTGCTGGTGCACCAGTGCAGCCCATTCACAGCATACCGCAAGCTGTCACTAGATATCACAAACATATTGAAAAAAAAGGTTAAAACTAATAAAATAAAAAATTCCTAATGCTAATTAATTATCTACTGCACTACAGTAAAATTTATATCCATTAAATGTTTATGGCAGTTTATACAGTAAAATAATTATCTAATATTTAATTAGAATTAAATACAATTTATGTTTATTATTTCATTTATTATATATAATAAAAAAATATTTTATTTATATGCTATATTTAATTTCATTAAACGCGCGTGTATTGAATTTTGCTTCAAAGTTGCAAACAAACGAATTAGATTAGCATTAATTGAGCAAAATTTAGAAACAAACAGATAAATTGGTATGATAACAATCATGATTTACTTTTAAGACTAAAAGGAACACAATATATATAATTTTTTTATTTTCCAGAAACACAACTAAAATATAATATTCAGTTTGTCGTTTTGCTAATGACTCGCATCACTATAATTTAATTCGTTTCAACGCTCTCTTGTGGACCAACATCTGCGTTACCTAACCCAGATTAGTTGCACTCTCCATTTCATAAGTCTCCGTTTTTTCAATCTGCAGCAGTTGCAACAAGGTGCGACAAAGGCGTGTGAATTTTTAGTGCGGTCACCCACCTGACACACGCCTCGGGAGCAGCTGGATTGGCCAAGCAGTTTGGCGCACAACAATGAGAGAGATGCTCATTGTTCGGGAAAGTGATCTCGATTTGTGGCGTGCGTCAAATGTGCGATCGCCGCGCTCTATTACCCGGCCGGCCGATTCGTACGAAAAAGAGATAGAGTGCATTTCGCATGGCACTCATTGTTTTTTGTCACTTTTCTTTTTCATCCACCTCGCCAATGGTCGCTCGTCCTTGACAATTAGATATAGTGGGGATCGAGTGCGCGGCACTCGAGTGAATAAATCAACGTTATATAGAAAAGGCTCTCCACTACTCCGAGGCGGGCTCGTATAAAAGGGTAGTGCATTTTTGACAGTCGATGCACTTCGCTTCATTTTTCGTCGAACGACGCACAGCTCTCCAGAATGTCTACGAAGACACTGGTAAGTAATAAAAACTAAAATAACGGGTAGAGTAAAATTATTTGAATCAATTTTTTGCAGATAAATAATTTAAATAAAATATAACTTAATTGTAATTTCCTTTGACTGCAATTTACATAGCTCTACATCATATACCAGTTTTGAGTGCAGCTTTTTTCTCAGTAAAGAAGGAATATAAAAAAATTTTAAATTTTTTTATTTAAAATTTATATTCGTTTTCAAATTTTTTGTTGTTCATTTTTTTAAGTAAAACATTTAAATTGAAGATGAAATTCCAACATGTGCAATACTATGAATACTATTTTATTTCATTTTATAAACGTCTCATTTAGTGTAATTTCTGATTTTAACTATTTTTTAATGCATTTCTCTCTCTTCAATTTTACAGCTTGCTGTGTTGCTGCTTGCAGCTATAGCTATTACACTCAGTGAAGCTGGGGGTGGAGGCAAGAAAGATCAGTGAGTAATTTTCCAGATGTTTGTTTTTTTATTAATTCATTTTCAGAAATTTTAAATTATATTTGTATTACGTTTGGTTGCTGATGTAAAAATTATTTTCAGTGTTCACATCAAGATTCACGTCCCGTACTTTGTGAAGAAGCACACCCACACCAAAACCGTTTATATCCACCACAAGAAGAAAGGCCACGGAGGTGGTGGAGGCGGCGGAGGAGGCGGGCATGGAGGCGGCGGACATGGGGGCGGCGGTGGAGGGCACGAAGGCGGCCATGACCACCGGCGCTAGAGTTAGACTGAATTTCATTCCTCAAGTTCTGTACAAATACGATTCTCACCTCCCTCTTGTCAAACAATGATTATTGTTGTATGATTTAAACCGCTGATGTGATCTTTTTTAATAAAAATGATTGTTTTTGTTGACGAAAAATATTCAATTTTAATTTCTATAGAACTATAATAAAACTAGTTAATTTTATTAAATTGATTTGTCTTCAAAATTTTTTTTCAAACTTGCTTAATAAATAAATAATTTTCAGTTGAACGAAAAAATATATCATATTCATTTCAATTTTTTAATCATATATGATTTACACTGATAAACAAGATGTAGATTTTTAAAATATCTAGATTTGCCCAGAATTTTTTGTAGGCATTTATTGATGCTGAAAAATAGTTCACGCGTTGCTGAATCGATTGAATCGGAGATTAAATGGAGCGAGTAAGCGACGCGAATTGGAAAAAATTTAATATTTTTTGCGAAAATTTTGCCTTGTTTACAAAAATAATAATTAAAAATTAAGATATATAAAATATTTATATCATTTTATGTATCGCGTTTCAGTTTTTAAAATTAATGGATTCGGCCAAATTGCATGTCAGATTAATGAAGAATCGGTTCTCAAAACTTTCTTTTCAACTGCAGAGGCAACCCTGCCCAACAGGGAAAGCAAACACATACGTACGCTCTTAATCTTTTTGAGTGTGATAAGTTCATCACGCCTGCTGTTATAAAATCCAAAGTGAAAAAGTAATTTTCTCCTCTCGCCTCTCTCAAGCACGCACGTACCACGGCCAGATATAAATTTTTGATTTGATCGCTTTTAAATAACACGTCTCGACACTCAAGTTTTGAAATGAAGAACTCACGCGGAAGAAATTCATTTAATAAATGGCTCTGACGCTCTTTTCTCATTCACGCAAATATATTAATGCACATGTGGCCGCTGACCTTTCACTCATCTCTCACAGCTTAAGTGGTCCATTGTGCTAGGAAATTTCCTTGTCGACAAAAAGACAAGCATTGTGTGCTCCGTATGCACCGAAAAATCCTTTCACTGCGAATTTCAACGACAGAAAAAATTCCTCTGAAGGCACTTTCTTTAATTCATTTTAAAGCATTTTAAAAAATACGAAAGCAGGCCTTTTCTTTTCTCGTCTGATTTTTACACTTGGAGAAAATGGTTAATTCAGACGCAAACATTCTAATGCTTTATGAATAAAGCCAGTCGAGTGGAAATTCAACACTAGGAGATGATCAATATAAAAGGATCATTTTCAATTTACGGTTGTTGCGCTGCAAATCTATAGGCTATGTGGTTTCTTCCAGGTGCAATAGAATCAAATGAGAGAGGAGCAGTACTTTTACAAGTTTCATTTTATTACAAACAGGATATAAAAAATAGAATTAATTAAAGGAGGTCTGAGAGAGTACAAAACGCTGGACGTATTTATATTTACAAAACACATTAACGCTGTGATGAGCAAAACGATTGTCAGTCAGACTAGTGGCGTACCAAACATTATTAGGGTGAACAATTTAGGAGATACATGAATAATTTGAAATATAAAAATATATTAAAATATGGTCTTTTTGATCCACAAAAATATTCACCCCGAGGGACACTCTCACTTTCATACCTTAAAAATAAGAAACAGTCATTTTTTCAGTGATGCTTGTGGCTACAATTGCTGTCGTATGAAGCGTAGGAGGAGGAAGCGTAGCTGCTGTGGCCTCCTTGGTCGTGGCCGCCTTCGCTGCCTCCGTAGGAACCAATGTCATTGCCACCTCCATGTCCACTGGAACTGAAGCCTTGTCCTCCTCCGTACGAATCGTGACCGCCGCCGCCCCCAGAGGAGTGACCGCCTCCGTAGGAACCTAGGTCAGCGCCGCCTCCATGTCCGCCGCCTCCGGAAGAACCACCGTAAGAACCAAGATCGATTCCATGACCTCCACCTCCCGAAGAGTGGCCGCCTCCGTAAGAACCTAGGTCGACGCTGGCTCCGTGGCCTCCGCCTCCGGACGTTGCGTGGCCGCCTCCGTAGGAACCTACATCACCGCCTGCCGAGTGTCCTCCGCCATAAGAGCCAAGGTCGATTCCGTGGCCTCCACCCCCAGAGGAGTGGCCACCTCCGTGGCCTCCAGCGTCTCCTCCAGAAGAGTGACCTCCGCCAAAATCGTAGCCATGACCTCCGCCTCCGGACTGACCTCCGTGAGAACCTAGATCGTATCCGCCTCCAGAGCTGCCTCCGTGAGAAGCGTAGTCGTAGCCGCCTCCAGAGTGTCCTCCGCTGCCCCCGCCGCCTCCGTGGCCGCCGACATCATAAGAGTAGCCGCCATGGTCGCCTCCAGAAGAGTGTCCGGCATCTCCAGAATGACCAGCATCGTGTCCACCACCAGAGTGCCCAGCATCGTGACCTCCACCTGAGTGACCTCCTCCATGTCCACCATCAGAGTGACCTGCCGACGCACTGTAGCCTCCACCATGGTTGCCAGAGTAGCCGGCGCCGAGGATGTGTCCGTATGAGTCAAAGGAAGTTACGACCTTTCCGCCGCCACCATGACCTCCATGACCGCCACCTCCATGACCACCATGACCGCCACCACCATGGCCTCCGTGTCCTCCAGCGCCAGCAAGTTGAACAAGTGCGTAAATTCCTTTAAAAAATATTTAAAAAAATTATTAAAAAATATATTTAACAAACATTGGCTCACCTTTTCCACTATCGTGGCCACCGCCGTGTCCGCCTCCATAGCCTCCTCCGTGGCCACCTCCGTAGCCTCCATGACCACCACCGTGACCGCCTCCATGGCCGCCGCCGTGACCGCCACCATGGCCGCCTCCATGGGCGCCAGAGTCTCCATAACCTTCTGAGATTATCTGATAAACTGGCGCTGCGTCATGACCGCCGCCTCCGTGACCTCCACCACCGTGGCCCTCGTCATCGTGATAGATGTGCTTGTAGATGGTGCGCGTGTGATGGTGCACCTTTACTTTCAACGGCACGTGAATGATGTACTTTTTGTGACTGCGGAGAGGAAAAAGACAATTAATTGTCAAGCGCCCGAGTCCTCTCACTTTTGAGTAGAAAAAAAATAACAAACGAGAGAGAAATTTGTTAAATGGATGTCAATTTACCTGCCGCCGCCGCCACCTCCTGCCTTGGTGCCTTTCGAAGAAAGCAGGAGCGCGAGGGCGCACAACAAAACCTGCATTGAGAGCAAAAAGAGAGAACAGTCAAAATTTTTTGCAAAAATTTGTTAAATGGAGAATAGATATAAAATGGTTTATATAAATCACGCAGCTAAGGTTTCCTACTTTTTTTTAAATTTTTAATTTAATCAGCCCTAAAATATAATCATTTAATACAAAATTATGTAAAATGCCCAAAAAAACTAGACAATCCAATCTTATTTAAATAAAGATATTATGCAATTTAATTCAATTAACTCTAACCGTAAACTTATATTTTTTTTTAAATAAAATTTTTTAGAATTTTCCAAAAAATTTCCTTAACCCTATAGTTTGAAAACCGAATCTTTAATGAGTTGAAATAAAATTAAAAATTAATATATTCATAACACAAAAAATTAAATTTTATTTCTAAATAACTTGAAAATTTTTATGTGAATAAAATAAAATTTGAATTTAATTCATGAAGTAAAATAAAAAAAATGTATTTAACTTACAATGCGCAAAATGTGAGCCATCACGGTGCGCTCCAAGACCAAAACTGCATTGGTCCGCCAAGGCCCCTCTGCTTTTATATGTACAGGTCTGGTGCACTCGCATTTTTTTCATGGTGGCAGCGTTTGAAGAATGGATTGAAAAAAGTTATGCGCTCTCTTGGTGGAATAGACCGATCGCGTTAGTGCACCCTGGCAGTGGACTAGGAGGAGCCAGTTCATTATCAACATTTCTCTCGCACAAAGAAAGAAGGAGGTTTTATCTTTCTTTGCAGCGTCGGCCAAGCACCTGCCATGCAGAGGCGTCCGTCCGGCCGCCGATTTGGCCGGCCAAAGTGAAGGGCCGCAGATGGACCTCGATTCTCACGACGCGCCACTCACTTTCCGTCGGCGCGCGTTATTGTCCATTGTCAATAAAATAACTCTCCCCGCGGACTGCAGCACGAAACGTGACTTCAGTGGTCAATAAGCAAGTTCAAGGTGTGCCTATCGCACAGGGAAAAATAATGCATCGTCAAATATTGGCAGCTCGTCCTCTAACCGATCGTCCTGTGCCAAAATGCACCACTTTAAGGCATGATTTATGCGAAAATTACTGCACCCAACACCGGACCACGAAGGCATTCATACTATCTCTTTATCTGAACTTTCTCCTTAGAGTTCAAGTTGAATAAAAAAATGGAAAACCAATTAAAATTGTCCTATTGTCACTACAAGAAGCAAGAATTCTTTTTTTGTTCGTCTATAAATTTAAGTTGATTCGTCGCGGTTGTCCATTCAATTTGACAGTTTTTGAAGGAACATTTAAGATTCAGAATAAAAATTTAGCTTCAGATTTCAGCATAAATTTTAATCTGCATTGGTGGTAATTTTTTCAATGAAGGGAAAAGATTTTATGAAGTTAATTTTTTATTAATTAAAACAAAAAATATTTTTTTAATGATGATTTCCGAGTTGAACTTATACCAGTGCCAAGGCTGATAACACAACTTCAACTGAAAATTCCAACCTTTTCTTCATTTATTTTCTAAATTCTAGAGACTAGATCAATGAACCGCAATAATTACAAAATAAATATTTCTATAGTAATAGTACACTAGATTAATTTAAAATTGGATTTAAAGAGCGCTTTAATTTTATTGTAAATTAGCTTAAGATATCATTTTTGTTTTGTTTCTTAAAACATCAAAATTAACAAAACAAAAGAAAAAATTTAAATATGCAAACACACACTATTAATTTTTGACATTAAAAATTAAGCAATTATTCAAGTAAAATAATTTCAAAAATTTACTTTGATTATACTATTAGTACGCACTGTTAAAAATAAACAATATAAAGGAGCTATAAAAATTCAACGGAAGGAAAAATCTGCACGAGTTTGCTATATTATTTGTTTGTATCATTCCCCTTCATGTTTCCCACGCGCGGTGTGTTATTCCACACTACTGGACGCGGAGATTTGCATATGCAGAGGTTCAAGACTCTCGATCTTTCTTTCTTCCTCGTAACTTTCCCTGCGCCCTCTCAGGTTCAGGGTTAGTGAAAGAACGGTCGCGAGAGTTGGGTTAGGCTCCCCGCCTCTCATCTCAAGTATCACTTGCGAGCGGCATCATTAGATGAAATGCGCGGTCGCAAAAACACGCTGCATTCTTTAAAATGCAAAACACCGGCACGAATTTCGTGCTCCGGGTTAGAAAACCGAAATTTGCAGCGCGTCGAGAGAGCATAATTTTTTGCCATTTGCCATCATCATATTCGGTGAGAATTTTACTCCAGGGTATCACGAGTGGAAAACTGAGTGCTATATGATTTTACAGTCTGTTTTTACCGCTTTATTTCTGTATCAAGGTTTGTGAATTATTATTATTAATTTATTTTTCTAGCAATACAATCAAATTTTTAATAACTTGTTAGTCAAAATTCTTCAAATTTGATATCTTATGGTAGTTTTTCAAAACCTCGTTCATTTAGTTTGTGCTGTGTGTTAGTTGATTTTTAAGCCGAGCAGTTTACAATAAATTATTGAAAATTGAAATTTTGGAACTTGTACCACAAAAAATAATACACTAAAAATTGAGTCGAATCATTTTATTATTTCAGTCTCTCTTTATTGAAGTACATATAATTATAATAAAGTTCTGCATGTACCTGATGAAAGATGACAAAGAGCAGACATGAAAAATAAAATATCAAACAGCTTTAGGAAAATAAATAGCTGAAGTTCATCACAAGGAAAAATACATAATAAAGGAGATCAATAAAAAATTTCACTCTCGTTGTAAGTAAACCTTGATGTGCATTTTAATTTTTTGCCGAGGTGAAGATGCAAAGAGAAAATGTGACTCTCGAGAGCCTAAGTTGGTTTTTGCCATGCAATCTGGCCAGCTGCTGGAAAGAGATTTTAATTGAGATTGAGAGCGTTTTGTTGTGTTCCTCCCATAAGCATAGCGTATCGTCGGATGAGTGGCCACACAATCACTTTTCGCGATTGACACGTTGGCTGCTCTCTCGGCGCACCCAGCTCTGTCGGCGATTTAAAAATTTTCAATCCCCCCTGAAACTATAAATTTAATCCGCAAGGAAATGATAAACAACTACCGGATTAATGTGTGCAACCATCAATTGCTTTGAAATAAATGCGCCGAGATAGAAGCATCTGCCGTCTCGTGAAAGTGCAAGTGAATCGGAAGGAATGACACTCGGGCCCGCAGGCTTCGTTGCAATTTCTCCCTTGGTGGCAAAAAATCACTCTGACATCTGACAAGCAATTTCCTCCGTGCATTCATCTCGTGAAAAGGAGAATGTAAATAGTAATTTGCGACGGGGATAATTAATCAAGGCTAAAATAGCCCAAAGCTCTAATGACTTTGGGCAATAAAGTTGAATATCAATAAATAAATAAGTGATATTTCTGCGATTTCTGCAATTTTTTCCAAAAAAAGCATAAGGAGCTACTAATATGCTCTGCTAATTTAAATGATTTATATTTTCTTCTTCTTATTATTATTATTGTCGGCTATACACGCTTAGTCAAATATTCTCATCCATAAATGCCGGCTTCTCACAACTATCAGCCTCTTTTATACTGTCAAATTCAAGTGAAGTGCGGGTGGCTTATTATAATATTTTCTCTTTGGTGTGTGATATATCTATGATTGCACCTCTTTGGAATAATAAAATATGAGCTGAATACGTCAGTGGATTCGTTCCAATTTGGCGTCTCTCAAATAAAGAGAGCAAAATTTTGTTTCCTCGTTGTACGCTATGCACATGAACACAAATTGTGTAATAACTCTTCCTCATAAAATTTAAAAAAAAAAAGATCACTCGGAGTTAAGTAGTTTTCTCTTAAAAAGCAAATAGCATCACCTTTATGCTGGAGCAACTCAGTCTGATGACCGTCTGCAAAAAATTAATAGCCGGCCGGTTCATATAATTAAATCGTAATGTCGGTGTTTTATATCGCTCTTCCTTTCTCCAACAAGATGAATTTTCTCAGGTATCGCACTCCTCAGGCGGCAAGAAGATTTATTTGGTCTGATTACACTCGAGACAAGCAACTGCAAAATTGCATTGCAGTTTTTTAAAAGGAAATGAATTCACCGCAATTCGCTCTGATTCACCTCAAAAGCATTTAGATTTTAGTTTCACATTAATATGTATCGATTACATACTATAATAATTTTCTCGTTTATAATAATGTTACTAAAATTACTACCAGATAAGAAGCAATAAGAAGAATCATTTACAAATATGAAATTTAAAAAAATAGATGCATTGAAAATTGAAATTTTACTAATTGAAATTGAAATTTTTAATGCATAATCACTTTTAATTTATTACTGAAAGCTAATCATGGAATTTTAAAAATTATTTAAATTACTACGATTTAGTGAATTATGTAAATGTATTGACATTAAAAGTCCTTTATAATTTTTAATCCTTAATATTTTTGTTTAGCTTTTAATGCTTTTTGATGTTGAGGATCTCCATATTTAGCAGCTGATCGTGACAAAAGTCGAAAATGAAAGTTGAGCAAATATTTCTGCCGACAATTATATTTGACACTCGAAGGACAAGTGGGCATTCAAAAGATTTTCAAGTGCGAAAAGAGAGTTTGCCGTGCAGACTTGAGGTGATCTGCACTGTTTGCAATTACAACAAAGTATACTCTCTCGGTACTTGGCAGGCCACTTTCAACCGTTGGTTTTCCCGGACATACCTGGGAGCAGTTCCTAATTTTTTTTGCTCAGCACTCGGAAGCAGTAGAGTGCATTGTGCTCGACTGAAAACAAAATGCCGTATAAATGAGTGCGTAATTAGCAGCTCTGGTTCGTTTTTTGCTCGAGATGAGACGACACTTTTTTTTGCCACGATTTTAGCTGCTTTCTCTGGCGTAAAAACTTTTGCATTTAGCCCGGGCTGGTTATCCTTACAATGAGGTCCCTTGTTATTGGATTTTCAAATCATTAAAATGTGTAGGTGTTCATCTTTCCAGACTCCCACGGTCGGCCACAGCGTTTGTTTGATGCGATGCTTAATCATCGGCTACTCGCAAGCATGAATAATGAAATTAGAAGCGCCTCAAGAAATTTCCTTTCTCCCCATTGTTGAATGAAATGTGTGTTTTCGGAAGTATATGGATAAGAAATTACCGGAGATTACATTCGATTTGCTCCTTTAAAAGGAACCAAGGTCGTCTCTGCCTTTTTAGGATTAATTGAGATTCACTCGGAAAACTAAATATGATTGCTTAGAAAGTCGTTTTGTGCATGTGGAGTGATTATATTTAAAATGTTGATGGACTTCGCAACTTTCAGTGTGTTTGATTTTTGAGACTATAATTATCAGAGCCTGCGGTAAAAAAAAAATAAATTTAGAAATTATTCCCTTGCGTGTGATGAAAATCCAGCCAGGACCTCTGGTTTCTTTTAAATTTCAAAAAATGCTCATTAATTAGATACTTATATTATGTTAGTTACTTATCACAAAGACAATTGCTGCCCATAACTGAATACATCTATATACACATTCAAAATTATAGTTTCTCTATATAACCATTTTGTCCTTTTATATACGTATTATATTGGGCAAGTTTTTAAAAATCGCTATATAATATACACCTATACCTGACTTGCAAGTATACATAATACCAACCTAATTTTTAAGATCGGCTTCATTTTTGTGTGCATATTTAACAATTTACTCAAAAATTTCATAACAAATTTTGAGGTGAATAACGGCAGTTGCTGAAAGTGAAATTGTTTTGGACTTTTTTTAAACCCGGTTCATTTGAATTGCAGGTCGTAATGCCACATTTAAATTGCAATATTTAAGCTTCCTTCTTATTCCAAGCCAAGAATTAAAACAACGATTGAAGTGACGATAAAGCGCCACAAAAGATGCCAAAAAGTACTCGGACGTGATGCGTGTAGGTGTGCAGCATGAGGCAATCATCTCATTAAAATCAAGTTTTATTTATCATCTCTTTGAAATCATCTGCCAAAAAATGCTCGCAGTGAAATCTACGCCGAGTGCGCGCACCGCACCGCAGAATAAGTAAATCGTTCATATTCATCATACGTGCACTCTCGGTGAACTGAAAATAAAAATATCTGCGGCGAATTTATAAAATATGGATTGCGGTGAGAGTGAGAACTTTCTTTGAGCGTCATCTCCTTTTCTTGGCCGTGTTATATATTTGCACAAGGAAGTGGAATTATTAAATAAGTGTCTGCGCTTTGTCTGTTGGATGCGGTTGCACTCGGTGGCCAACCTGCGTTTCCTCCTTTGACATGTGTGCGATGGTAATGATGAGATTCGCTATTAACTTTCGACAGTCTACACTTGACTGAGCGAGAAATGTTTCGCTCTCTTGTAAATCTTACATTTACAATTAGACCACAATGGTGAGAAAATTTTGCGACTTCGACGCTCTATGGGAAGTGATGAAAACCACTCGCCTCTAGTTGTTACGAAGAGATTATCAAGATAATATTGCACCTTTATTATTGTGTGTTATTTTCATTTGTAAATTAAAGTATGAAGTCCTCCTTGATTGATTTGCTCTATATCGATATTTAATGCAATTACTAAAATATTACGATTAACTCACATTTTACTTAAAATGGATATAGAAATTCTTAGCAAAAAAATTATTTAAGGATCCATTAAATGAAAAATTGACAAAATGTTCCGCGTTGGAAGGGAAAAAAAAGAAAAAAAATAAATAAAGGACAGCTGCTCCCAAAAAGAACCTGCTGTTTGCCGGTACTTTAACAACTTTTCAATTTTATTTTTATATTTTTTTTTCTTGCAACGAGGAACTTAGTTTCTATTTTTCATGAAATCCACCCTGAGTGTTAGCTTTCAACCCAATAAATGATAAAATTTGTATTTTGTTAATTATTTTTTTATGGAAAAAGAAACTTTATATTCCTTTCGATTCTAAATTTAAAAAATTAACAACATTTTATTTTGTAAAGGATGCTACATTAATTAACAAAGGATGTAGAAGTCTCGAATCGCGTTATGAGATGATTGAGGAAGCATCAAAATTTTATCTTTATGGTGGGAATCACTTCACACTGAAACTGTGATTCCACGTTTCATAACAAATCAAAAACTTAATTCTTATACAAAAACGAAAGTTCACATTTGCAGCTTGAGAAAAATTGTACAGCACTTTGCAAATCTCCTCATGCGTGCTTTTATATAAATATTTGAGAGTTAAACTATGAATTAAACCAAAGTAACTAAAGCGACTTTCCATTTCGAAAAAACCACCTGGGGGTATGATTAAAGCATCTGTAAAAATTCTCGCTAAAATATTTCACTTCACCGTTAGATTCGGGCGTCAGCAAAATAATGATCGAGTTAAATTTTCTTTTTTCAAACCTAGCACAGTAAAGTATTATTTTTTACAAGAGCATTACACATATGTGAAATGAAAGGTGAAAATATGGGATCAGATCTCTCATCTTTTTTTCATTCGTTTTCACATAATGCGAGAGTCGTCGGCCAGCATCACAACAACAAGAGCCCTGCTTTATTACGACTAGAAGCTCTTCCTGAGAGGAAGGAAGAATGATTCGGCACAAACGTGTTTCCCTTTCATTAAATAGCTCGCGGCCACTGAAAGTAGTAACGCAAAAAACTCCCATTCCTAGAAAGAGCCGAAAATCCGCTGTTGTGTTCGGTCACAATGGACCTGTCAGATTGAGGCTGATTTTATGCAACATGCATGACAATTACACTTTCTCGAGATTTCATGAAAATCTTGAGCCGCATTTACATAGGAAATTAAATCCGCTCCGGCGAGGAGAGAAAATTCGGCTTAATTGGCGGATCTTTTGGCAACAACTACTGCCGGTTGCGTGTCAATCAACGCGGTTGTAGTAAAAGTTACACTGCGTGGAATTTTAATTAATAGAGGCGTTTTATTTGCAAAAAGAAGATTCAGAAAGTGTTAACTTGTAGAAAAATTAGCGTAGCATGGTAAATTCATAATCTTACTTCTTAAAAGTTATCCTTGAAGTTTTAAATGAGATTAAATTTTAGTAAACAAAATAATACTAAAAAAAATGTTTGATAAGTATGATAAAAATGAAATTGTGAAAAATCACTGGAATGACTAAAACAAGACAATTGGATAATGACTAATGGAGATTTGCCTTCAAAATCTTTTCATTTATTAATAATAAGTACTGCTTTTGACACAACAGTGATGAAAATGAATAAATAATGATTTAGGAGTTAAGGATTAAACATTTTACATGTGATATGTAATACACGGATTTCATCACGTCATAAACTATTTACAAATATAAAAACTTTCACAAGAGGGACAATGTCTGTGCCAATTATGTGTCCAGTATATGTCAGTTTTTATTATTACATGCAGCTCTCTTGTTAGACAAAGAGGGATGGGGAAAGCTGGTGATTTTTGCTTTTCAAAATTAGCTGTGACAGTTAATAGATATTTTATTCGAACCAAAATATTTTCAGTTATAATATTGATTGGCGTATTTGATGAAATCTTTCAATTATTAATTTAAATTTATTGTTAGAGTCAAATGATTATTTTCGGACACTATTAAAAATTATTTAACTTCGAGCGAACATAAAACTGTAAATTTTTATATGGTCAAGAATATCGAAAAATATGGCAAAAAAGATTGAAATAATTTATTTTTCTCTTTACTTGTCAAGAATTTAACGAAAATTTTTGGAACAAAAGTATGTTTGCTTAAAAAATTCAGCGATGTAGCAATATTTATGCACATGAAATTACTGGACAATGGTCATGCATGTGCACATTCGCAAATTGCACTCTTATTATTTAAAGAAAATGAGATCAGTGACCGTATCAAATCGGCAGATTGGACTTAAGCTTTCCTCTGGTCATGCCGCCCATTAAAACACACCAGTCTGCTCTGCATGTAATCAAAAAATCGAGATGAATTTCAAAGTGGGAATCACGAGAGAGAGAAATTATTATATACGAGAGCGATGTTGGTGCTGCGCCCTTCACTTTCAGGACGCTCCTGCGGTATGCTGATCCTGATAAAGACCCCTTCTACTTTCATCTGCATTACTGCGTTCATTATGAACCATTTTCTCCAAGTGCAGCTAATTCTCAGCGGCGGCAGCGATTGTTGTTAAAATCGCCGGCTTGGTCAGTCATGACCAAAAGCTGAAGGCCATTGTCACGAATGTACACTAAATGTTACGTCAAGACGAATGCACTCGCTTGACCGACTTTGTAGTCAGTCTATTCTTTGGATGCATACCCGGAAAAATATTACAAATCCATGCGTTTTTTTAACTCTAGTATATTTATAACTAGAGTAACAAAAAAAAAAACCAATTCGAATCAATCAATATATCAGACATTTAAAGAAGTAAAAAAACTATATGGAAAATTTATAGAAAAAGTATTTCATTTAACTCTTAAAATCAATTTGTGCTGTTTATATAATTATATTTTTTTGCACTCCAGACAAGATTTTAGTGATATCATTTAAAAGTCGAATTTTATAGATTGAAAGAATAATATAAGGTCTTGAGACTTCTGAATGTGTCTAAAAATAATTCACTTTTTGTTAGATGCGAAATAAATTAAAAGTATATATATTCCAGTAAATATAATAAAATAAATAAATCCCCAATCAAAACCCAATAAAACGAAAAAAGCGAAAGTTAAAAATAATTACTGGCATACATGTTGGTTAAAAACAAACGAACTTTTCCCTTCGGATGCTGATTTACAATGTTCTTTTCGTTTGATTAATTATCCTCAACATCTAATCTGCATACAAAATCTGGCTCCCACGCCACATTTGAATAAAATAGGAGAGTTGCGGTAGGTCTGCCTGCTCTCATCCACAAACAAATTTACAGCCGCTGCGTATGCTGTTTGTTCTTAATTGTTAAATTCATTTTCACTCTCTTTCAAGTTTCCCATCGAAGAAACTTTCGGCAGAGAGACGACAGGTGCCTTACCATATTCTCCCAAATTAGTCTGCCGAACACAATAGCTCGCTACATAATTAGAACCGCGACGAAATTAACAATAATGGAGTAAAATTGATTATTCGAGCTATGAGGGAAAACGGTCCAGCTGCGGATGATCCCTCCTCCTCATTCTCTCCGGCATGATAATGTACACGAGATCTACAGGAAATCTCTCCCCGGACAGAGCGCGGCTGCGGTGTAAAAAGTGGTGAGGATCGCACTCCTCTATATATAACAGACACGCACTCATTTATTACTCGCATTTTTCTTTCTCCAACTCGGCACACACGTTCACCACACATCACCAGACATGAGGCAGAAATTTACTGTGAGTAGCTTTTCGAATTAATTTCCCATCCAAATCATGAATTGAATTAATCTATATATAGCTCAAAAAATGTTACTCAAAAGAATTAAGCATGATAACGATTTTTTTTTCTCATAGTATCATCCGTGTTCTATATTGATGTGGTTTTGGAAACAAATTTTATCCTCTTAATTTTTCACAATTTCAATTCATTTGTATAAAAGAATAATTGCTTGTGATTATTATATAGAAAACTCTAAAAAAATGGTGAAAAATAAATTAAGTCTAAATCTTCTGAATGCTAATCTAAAACGGTGTTACTTTAAAAATAGAAAATTAATCACTAACATGTTGTTTATTTTTTAACTGTGTGTATATTTTTCTTTCTTCGTTAAATTAATTTTAGATAAATAAAATTTATTTTCAGATTAAATACGGTTCATTTAATTTATTGCTATTATGATTGGTCTTTTATATAACAAATTCTCTTTTAAAGCTAAAATTATTTTAATTCAAAATATGATTAAATAATAATTTTTTACTCCGCATGACGCGTAACAATTATACTAATTTTGAAAACTATAAAGCTAAGAGATTTTCAGAGGGACTATTGTTTAATGTTTATAGAATAATTCCATAAAATTTCTAAATTAGATACTAAACACATCCTTTCATTTATAATTCACAATTTGTCTGCTTCTCAGCCTCTTGTTGTTAGAATTTTAACCTCGCGTATTTATTTTGTTGATATTTGATGTCCTATTTAGCTCCTGATGTTAATGAGATCAAATAATTAAACAAATTTTCCTCTAGTGCCTCATTTTCTCTCAGGCGCATTAAATTTGCATAAAGTTTTGGCGGAAAGCACGGTGGTGATTAAGCTTTAGAAATTTTTAACAACCTTCTCTCCTCTCTAATTTAATAATGACCACCGCGTGAAAAAGTGAGAAAAACGTCTTCGTAATTATATAGTGCATCTTCTGCCAAAGTGCATTTTAAACACTCTCTTTTGTTTTTTCTCCCACACACATCTCGGCCGTAAGTGAGTGTGTGTGGTCCACGCGCTTTTTCGCATCTCTCACCACACTTTTACCGCGAAACGCATTAGGCGCCTAATAACACGTGCCCGCGAGATTGCGACGATAGCCATTTATACAAAAACAACGCGAACGCAGTCAGCGACGCGTAAAATCCTAGATCGTTATCTCTCTCAATTCGCTCTCCTTTTCCGTACAGCTTTGGTCCGAAATGAAAAATCAAAGTGAAGAGCGGATACTTTCTCCGCTAATGACGATCGAGACGATGCATCTTTGGCGAAAAGAAAAGATGCAAAGAGTTTTATTCTCACGATCTCATGCTGCAACAATGAATGCACACACCGGCAATTTCACTTGTTAGCTCTTGACTTTGATTTTCCGCCGTCCGAGATTAATCTGCTGTAATTAACCTCCTCGCAGTGTAACTGTTCACACGCAGTTTTTGTACTATCCGTATATAGCATTAATGGAGTACGAAAGAAATGCAAAGAGAGATTCTCTTGCGCTTAATTGCACCTCCATGCAAATTGGAGCTGCAAAGAAGTGTTAGCGTTTTTTAAAAGAAATTTACCTCATTACTTGGCGGGAACAGAGTAATTGCTTCATTTGAAGAGAGAATGTGCGAGCTCGTGAGTAAATTGCTTTTAAATTACTTAAAATTGAAAAAAAATAAAATTCCTTAAATTTAGATGAATTATTGATAAATTCATAAAAATTGACATTACTAGTTGTATAAGTTTTTTTTTTAATTTAGATTTTTTCCCCAATTATTTGTGCAAAAAATGAGAGGAATAAACATAAAACAACAATCGAAATTTCACTCTATCCATCATAAACTCTTAATTCCTTCAGCGTCCAATTTTCCACAAAAACAAAAGTGAATATTTGGAGATCCGAGCAGTAATAATAATGTATTTATTTCATGATTATGTTCCTTCCTGCGTGGGTTTTGAAGAAAGAAAATTGTCGCCCTCTGGACACGACGTCCCCGTATTTGGTGGCCGATTCGTGCCACTTGATTTGTTCTTTTCGCTTAATTTGAATCTCGCCGCCAGGGCCACGGTCACTGAGCAGACACTAATTTTCGGCACCTTTCATCGCAGTTAACCCGAAAAAGTTTTCACTTGGACTTTTTGTAGTTTATTGCCGCTAATGGGCACCTCACGAATTGGAGAGCACGTCAATCACGACCCGATATTTAATTGGTGTCGTCGCATGTTATTCGTGGGCACACGCGTGATCGGCTGCGTCCATCTTTTCAAAATTTATATGGGTCGCTGTGATTCTGCAAATTGCCTTGGTCGATTTCACTTCTATATTATGTACTTGCACTGATTGCGAGTTGACAGCGTTTTCGTGCGTGCCTCATTTGCGAAATTAATCTTTGAACGAACTAATGAAGCGATTCGTAATTGACTGTTAATTTTCTAAACGATCAATGTTCTCATTTTGCAGCTCGGGTGTTTGCTGCTTGTGGCTTGGTGTGGAGTTGCGAGAGCATTTTTCTTCGGAGGAAATGAACAGTGAGTATTATATCTTAATTAAGTATGTTGGTTTTTACATCAACGTGTGAGTTTGAAATAGAGGTTAATTTGAACGAGAAAGACTGAGACGATTGTTCCTGAAATTTCTAGATGATTTTTTTTGCTTATTTTAGCGAAGTTTAATTATTTCAAGAATTAACAATTAAAAAAAAATGAATTTGCAATTCTTTCTTTAAAAAAATGGTTCCGTGTGTACCAAATAATATCTTATATTAAAGAAAAAAGATAACTTCTTTTAAATCCAAATTGAAACTTTGAGTGGAATTATATTTTATCCTAATTATGAACAGATTGTGACTTCCTTCGTGTTTTGTTGATAAATTAATTTTGATTGCTTTTAGGTGTAAAAAGTTTGCTCTATAAAGAATCGTCTCCTTTCATCGTTCAGTCTTTAAGTTAGGGGAGTTGCATAATGGAAAATAAATAAAATCAAAGGAAGAAGTGACAAATCACTTCTTCTTGTAGGCTGCTTGTAGGAATGCAATTTGTGCTTTAAATATAGGCAAAATTTCTCAATACAACTTTAAATTGAAAAGAAATTTAATTGAATTATCTAATGAATCTAAAACAATTTCCAGTGTGCACATCCGAATCCACGTGCCTGAACTGCACCATGACGTCCACCACGAAAAACAAATCTACACCGTCCACCACGTAGACGAGCATGTCCACCGCAATGTACCGACCATCAAGGAGAGCTACGGAGGTGGCCATGGAGGCGGTCACGGTTCCGGCGGTTTTGGGGGCGGCAACGACGTTGGTCATTACGGAGGTGACTCCGGTGGATACGGAGACTCAGGTTCAGGTTACGGCGGCGGCTATGGAGGCGGAAGCGACAGCTACTCAGCGGGCAGCTTCTCCGGCAGCTACGCCGGCGCATCAGCCGGAGGCGGCCACGGAGGCGGTGGATTCTCATCCGGAGGCGGCCATGGTGGCTACGCGGCCGGAGGCGGCCATGGAAGCGGTGGATTTTCATCCGGAGGCGGCCACGGCGGATTCTCGTCTGGAGGCGGCCATGGTGGATTCTCATCCGGAGGCGGCCACGGAGGCTATTCAAGCGGAGGCGGCAACTACGCGGCCGCCTCCAGTTACGCCGACACTGGCTACAACACTGTCGGAGGCCACGGAGGAAGTGGGGGTTACAGTGCTGGAGGCGTGGGTGGTGGCCTCGGTGGCGGCCACGGCAATTTCAACTCTGCCGGCGGTCATGGAGGCGGATACGCCAGCGGCCACGGATACAGTGGGGGCGGCCAGGGTGCCTACTCGACTGCAAACAGCTACTCCGGAGGCGGAGGATACAGCAACGGAGGAGGCGGCCACGGAGGATATCACAAGAAGTAGGCTGATGTAAAAAAAGTGTGGACGTTAGCGAACCCCCGAGTGTAAATAACCCCAAGAGTGTTTTGTTGATCGATCGAGCCGCTGGGCCCGAGTGCAGTCATTTCTTATTGTAAATAAACTCATTTGTGTGAAATAAATTTGTTTTGTTTTGATACGAAAATGAAACCGATTGAAATTTTATTTCATTACAGCACGATATCTCTGAACTTTCAGTTCCGGTCGTTGATTCCGGGATTCGCTAATTACTAAATTAGAGTTTAGGAGAAATAGACAAACTCACAATTCGCTGAAATCACTAGCAGTGAAGAACTGGACAATTTTTTTAGCCACGGTGTGAGGGAGACTCATTCTCGAAGAACCATACTGCAGCACGGTCAACAGTCCGATCTTCTCGAAGAGAGAGTCACACCTGCCGAAGGCTTCCCTCATGTGAGAGAGGGTGGGGTACTTCTCAACAATGGCACACACAGCATCACAAGAAGTGCCACTGATTTGGAGCAGCAATTGGGCAAACATTTCGCGAACAGTGAAGTTCTGCAAATCCAAATTTTTACAAATTGCATGTTTTAATTTTACAACTTTAACATACCTCAATCTTGGCAGACCCTTGCTTGAACTCCTTGTAGGACGGAAGACAAAGTGAGCGACCATTCAAAGAATACTGAGGTTCGTCGTCACTGCTACAGCTTTTGATACACTTATTCTGAGAAAAAACCCATTTTTTAAACACCTTCAGAATCTATAAGTGTCTACCAACCCTGATTTTCTTCTCGAGAACTCTTGTCAGACTGGCTAGATATGAAACTGTTTCTTTGACACTTCCAGTAGTGTGGACACAAAACTTGCTCTGAATGTTTGTGTTCATCTGTGCTTGGTATAAACTTTCCTCACGAAAACCTATGTAGCTTTTTGTGTCTTCAAACAGGTAAATCACATTAAGTCCACAAGCATTCAATCTCATCTAAAATATTTTAGATTTTTAAATCTGAGTGCAAATTATGAAGATGAAAAACCTTTTGTTCGTGGTAGCGGTCACCTTTGATACTTTGGGCCAGGTCATCACTTCTCTTTCTTTCCACAATATAAGGCAGAACTAGCTCACTGCCATTGGGGGCAACAGCCAGCCACATGAAATCACCAACGCTGAGATCACGAATCTCGAAAGCAATTTTTTGAGCTTGCAATTCCTTCATTGCATTCTTTTGGGAAGCTTTCTTTGTAGTCCTGAAATACCAAAGCTTAGAATAAAAAAGATACTATCCTTGAGTCTACAAACATATTAGTTTCACTGCAGTCGACAATCAATTTGACTTGAGCATTGCCTGGAGGAATGAAAACGACTGGAGCAGGTTGAAGATCATCGTCATCCATGTCTTCATCCTCATCATCGTGATTTTTTTTATTTTTCTTTGCAGCTGGTTTCCTCTTTTTTGGAGAATTTCCAGCTGCTTTTTTCTTTTTTGGTGATGTTGGTTTCGTCGCTTTAGGAAGTGGATCTTCGGTTGAAAATCCTATTAAAAAAGCAATCACGTTTTATTTAAGATATTTTAAAATTTTGATTTTTTTCTTACTTGTATCATCAGGGTTCTCAGCAATGTACTCCTTGATCTTTTTGTCAAGCTTGGAGCACAATGCCGGACCAAACGACTTCAACATGTTGCATTGTTTGCCACTTTTTAAGGGCGTCGGGTACTTCTTAAGAGATTGGAGCGCCTGTTTAATTCACAAAATCCAAATATCAGTGAAAAAAAAGAAAATAAAAATAAATTCTTACCTTTTGGTAAGAGTAAGCTATTTGCCATCCCTTTTCTTTGGCCTCATCTTTCCACTCTCCAAGCCACTTCTCAAACAACGCATTCGGTCTCTTGTAAGTCACCTTGCGCCGTTTAACAGGCACACTGGGCTCTCCCATCGTTTTAGGCAATTTCTAAAAACGATTAAGGCCCTGACACTTCCCAGTCCGAGCAATTTTCCGAAAAATAAAAGAAAGATCACAAACGATCAGAAATCCAGCGTTGTTTATGTTTTTCTCCTTCTCTTCTCGTTTGAATATGGCAGTTCTGATTGGTCGAAATCTGATAACACTGCCCTCTGCTGGAAAATTTGTGAATTGAAGCGCGCGAATCAATGTCCCCGCGTGCCACTGGATGCATTGAGCCTCGCATTTCAAGATGTCTTTTTTTGAATTAAGAAGTAAGGCATAAAATTAATTGCAATGAACTTTTGGCAATTCTTTATTCCAGATTTCACCGACATGATGCGGACGCTTGGGTACCCACGCTTCATATCCATTGAAAGCTTTCGGCAGCCAAACTTTCCGCTCGTAGCAGACATTCTGGTATGGCTGCTTTCTAAGTTTGACGTGCAAATTCCCTCTGCATACGAAACTGAACAGCAGAGGATCTTTTTAATTCGCACTTCAGCCGAAACTCTGGTAGTATTAAATTGATAAAATATTAAAATCATTAAAAAAATCTCCTTTTGCGCCCAGGCCACAAAAATTCAGATCAAAGTAAACACAAAAAGACTTTACCAGGCGGATAATTATGCAGTAAAAGAGTTGCTAAAAGTTGTGACGGTTTTATACAATGCATTAGATAGCGATAAATCAGATGAAAACGATGAAGACGAGGAAGGAGCCAGCTACGTCCCTATTGATATTTCATCAAAAGTGAATAAAATAAAACTAAATTAAACGATATTAATATATTTTAATTTTTTTTAAATTAGATTGAAGACATTAAATTGGCTCGCCAATTGGCATCTGACATCACAACAAAGGGAGCTAATTTTTATGATCTGCTTGGCAAAGAAGTGGAATTGAGAGTAAGTTCTTTAATATCAAAACGGCACCAAATTATTTATTTATTTTTAAAATATAAGGAAAATAGAACAATTGCACTCTCAAAACACATCGAGCTGAGTAAAGCTGAACAGGCAGTAAAAGAGCAGACGCAGGCCGCAAAAACAGAATTGGAGGAAGTTCAAAAGCAAATTCAGGGTATTTCTGGCGCCGAAGCGGCACTGGATGCTAAAATTGAAAAGAAGAGACTTGAATTGGAGCGCACGCAGAAGAGGCTGCAAGGAATGCAGAAAGTAAGGTAAAATAAATAAATAAATAATTAATATCGTAATAATTGTTTCCAAAAAAAATCCTATTAAAGACCTGCGTTTATGGAGGAGTATGAGAAGTTGGAAAGTGAACTTGCTGTTCTGTGGGAGGAATACGTCATAAAACACAGAATTTTAACATACTTAGAGCAAGCAAAAACGCAGGTCGAACAAGCTGAAGAACGTCGGCACCAAGAGCAAATTGTAAATTGTGTACATCTTATATTTTCAAAATATAATTTTTTTGTTTAGGCTGCGGTAAGAAAATTGCTCGAGGCTTCAAAAACGCAAGAGGAAATGAAGTTTTTGGATAACAGCTCGCTGGACAATCTAACCATGATGGACGATGAAAATAAACCAATGAAAACGCCTTCAAGAATGGATGGTTAAAGATAATAATTTAACACAAAAATATTTCATTTAAAATAAATAAAAAAAGTTCCAGGAACCGGTCGCAAGGTGTTTGGCAGCATGACTGGCGCAGGTCTTGAGGACGACGAAGATGACAGTGCTAGTTTACTAGGATCCGATTCTGACCTCTTGTTAGGCGGGGGTCAAGACTCTGACCTGGGCACTGATGACGATGATGACATCCCCCTTGGAGATAAGATGGCAGCAAATGTGGCAGCTGTGTCCGGAGGGCCCTCTGCCCCAAAACCACAAGAATTGAGCGATGATGATTTTTAATTTTTATTTAAAAAAATTAAAATAACAGGATTTAGTAAATAAAAATATGTATTTAAAAAAATATCAAACTTGATTGATTGTTCATTTTATAGCCCTTGTTAACAGAATAATATTTTCAATGAAAATTTTAGGCAATCATTTTTGTAAATGGGCTAGCGACCGATGCTTGGCGCTATTTATTATTAAAACGCAAGATCTTCCAACCGTGACGATGAAAACAGCCGGTCGGTATCGACGTCGCGTCATCGGCCTGTGTGATACGTGTCTACCAATTTGCTGTAGTGTGTTCAGTTTTACTTTTAATTAAAATGTTAAGAATTATTGTGATATTGATTTTCCGTGGGATAAACGCTATGAGGAGAGGAAAGTTGACGCAGAACAGTCGAAACTGCTTGTTTTACTGTGTGCTGTTGCTTGGATTAATTTACTACAACCTAATAATTCGGTCAGCCGTTCTCACCGCGAGGGGAATTTTATCAAAAAAGTTAAAATTAGAAGACCTGATTGTCAACATGGAGAGTCCAATTGAGGAATATGAGTATAACGATTCAGAAGAAAATAGGACTCAAAAATTCCCTACGACCTACTTGATTGGCGCTCCAAGATGCGGCACTGTTGCCCTGATGGACTTTTTGGGACTTCATCCGGAGGTGCAAATAGTAGAAACGGAGATTCACTACTTTGACAAGTATTTTTCAAATGGAATTGACTGGTACAAGTAAGAGGAAAATATAAAGAAATTATTAATTTTTTTTAAATTATACTGAAAATATATTAATGAGATAAAAAGTATAAATTAATTTAATAAATTAATTACAGGAGCAATATGCCACTAAGCACAAAATATCAAGAAGTTATTGAACGGTGCAACTCTTATTTTACAAATCCGGCTGTGCCTGAGAGAATTTTCAAAGCGAGACCGGACGCGAAAATAATTTTGGGCGTTCGAGACCCGATCGAGCGAGCGGTTTCCGAGTATGCTGAAATGGCAGAGTAATTTTCTCAGCATATTTTTCACTTCAATTACAATTAATTAATTATTACAAATATACACACTTTGTAGCAGAGAAGCTAGAGGAAAATTCTACAAGCCATTCCGAGAGTTCGCCTTTGATCAAGGAAATCTTGGAAAAATGAATGAGAACTGGACGGTTCTTCAAACAGGAATGTACGCTAAACACTTGAAACCGTGGTTCAAGTATTTTCCTAGACACCAGATTTACATCTACACCGCGGAAGAGCTTGTGACCAACCCTGCAAAAATCATAAAAGACTTGCAGGTTTTTCTTCAGATTCGCTATTACCTGCGTGCTGATAGATTCAAAATCAACGGCACTGGAAGGTTTCCTTGCATATCGTACTCAAGCGAGTCTGAACCGGAACCAGAATGTCTGAACGAAACTATGAAAGCAGTGAGCTTGAAACATCCAAATATCGAGTGGAGCATTACGCACCATTTGAAGAACATGTACAGACAACACATGAATGACTTCTATAACATGACTGGGATTAGATTTGGCTGGATTTAAGATGTGAAATTGTTTAGAATAAAGCCCAAAACAGCGGCTCTATATATCTATTTAGTTAAATACAAATATAAGGAAGCTGGTCTCTGATTGGCTCTTGGATAAAATTTTAAGAAAAGGCCTCTCCGTCCAAATTATTTGGAGATTCCAAATTAGCTAAATAGAAATATAAGAACAGACCAATGGGAGAGGCAGAAATAAAAATTTAGGCTCGAGCGCCTAGCGCGGCAACTCTTGAAACTTTAAAGCAGCTGAGTGAGGCTGGATGGAGTGAAAACAACTTTGCTTTCCGCAAACTCGCAGACGGACATTTAATAATTATGGCAAATTTTAACGCTGTTTCTGAAATTCGGAGAGATCTCATAACTTTAGCAGGTCTCGAAGCTATATCAGTGGTAGCATCAGTGTATTTTGAAATTCAACACTGTTTGAAGCGAAAAAGAAAATCTGGTAAAAAAATCGGACATAGCGTGCACGCTATGAATAAACAACAAAAAAGAGAACAACAAGGCAGAGCGTCGTATTAATTTAATGAAATGTAATATTTAATTGTCAAATTGCATTTTAGGACATTTTGCTCATGCCTACCAGGAGTTGCGAGCAGACAACAAACGATTGTTTAAATACGCAAAGTTCCATAAACCAATTAAGAACGAAATGAGACTTGTTATTACGCTGGTATAATTATATTTATATTATATTTATTGGCGAGCTCATTGGTGGAAAGCATATATTTTTATTTCCGCGCTTCCCATTGGTTCGTTCGTATATTTCTATTTAGATACAAGCGAGAGCCGCTGCGTTGGTGATATAGAAATATAACTAAATTCATATTTAGGAAAATAGATATTTAAGAAAAACTAGCCGCTGTTTTGGGCTTAAACGTTTGAATTTTTGAAAACTTTCTTTTTAATTTCCATGCAAATTTAACAATAATAATTGTTAATAATAAAAGAAAAATACTTATTTTATTAAAAGCAAATTTACCAAGACGTTTTCTCGTGTATTTGGCGCCTTGGTGTGGCCAAATTTGGTGTAGTGGAAAATTTGGGCCAATCAGAAGGCGTGATTTCCGGCACGCGCTCTGATTGGCCGAGTGACAGAATCCATGATTGTATACACACGGGCGTGCATGAAGCCTAAAATCCTTTGTGTTTTTTCCTAAATTTGCATCTTTTCCTGGCTGACTTTGCGGCTGAAATGGAGATCGCCACGACTCTGGGCACCCTCCAAGCCGAGCTGGAGCAAGCGAACGCCAAGCTGAAGGGCGTGGACGAGACGATAAAGCGATTTATGGGTCGCGATCCCAACGAGCCTCTTCCAACGCAGTACGTTGACATGGATTTTCCTGCTTTTCCAGTCGTGTCGGCACAATGATGGCCGCGAGATTGATTTTTTAAAGATTAATTATTCAATGTTTCGACAGGCCCGCGACTGGGGGACCGAGACGAGTGGTTAGCCTTGGGGGTCGGCAGGAGGCACCCTTCAGGAATGTTCACCCGCCGGGAAGGTAATTTGTTGTCATTTCAAATAACATAGAATTTTGCTCTGATGAAAAACTTAGTAGATTTAGAAATGCTGGTGGAAATGATGCTGATGATGGACCACCAGCTAATAAAAGGCGGTCTGTGGGAGGCAGTGTCTTCAGCAGGTAAATTAAATACATACATAAACTCAATTTTCATATTCCATAACAACAAAGATAATTTCTAGAAACCACTATTCACACTGTGACAGGTTGAACCGTTTTTAAAATTTTTCTGCATAGGTTTTAAAGTTTTATCTTTTCTAACTCTTTATATTACATTGCCAGACTCTCTGGAGTGCCACTCCGGTCTAAGCGAAATGTTGACGTTGAAGAGGAGGAAGATGAGCGACCATCAAATGTAAACAACTTTACCATTGTTTTTTCGTTTCTGTTAATAAATGATTAATTTTATTTCCAGAGAGCTCTTCAGTCGAAGGTGATTCCTTCTAAAGAAATGCTCGTAACTCGTGAGGATGTTTTGACGGCTCAAAGCAAAGATGAAAAAAGCAAAGCAAGGTAGAACCTTCAGTTGGATTAATTTTCTTCATTGTGCTAATAATGAAATCCTTTCACACGAAACAGAAATAGAAGGATGTTTGGAGCATTGCTGGGCACATTGCAGAAGTTCCAAAAGGAGGAAACACTTCTGAAAGACAAGGTTAAAAAATTAAGTCATCATCTTTCTAAATCTACAAATTTGTTTATTTTCTAGGAGGAAAAGAAGGCCATTGTTGAGAAGAAATTGGAGGAGAATGCCCGTTTGGAGAAGGAACAGATGCGCAAAGATAAACAGGAATTGTTCGCAGATCGCAGGGCAAAGCAGATTGAGGTGAAGAAGATTGAACAGAAGGTCAACAGAATCAAATCGGTATGAAAATTTAGCCTCATGTTGAAAATGACTTCATCTCTATCAAATGGCATTAACAGCAAGAGGAGTGGGAGAAGCAAGAAAAGCATCTCATGAACTTTATTCGCACCAGTGCCAAACCTCCAATTTTTTATTGCCCTAAAGTGCACACACCTGAGACTTTGAAACTCCTTGAAGCCTCTAAGGAGTTTGTTGAAAGTGAGTTTGGCTTTACAATTCAAATTTTAACAAGTTATTAACTTTGTACCAATTTAGAGCGAATCGAGACAAAACGAGCTCAACTGCAAGAGGACTTGGAGTACTTTGAGCAGCACGGCAAGTGGAAGCCACCAGTGCGGCCGAAGAGAGAGGAGAGGAGGGAACAGCGCAGGATCGGCAGGAAGAGGTCAAGGAGCAGAAGCAGGGACAAGAAGAGTAAGGACCACAAGAAATCACAACTGGCAGTAGACAGACCCACTGCCAAGGAAATGGACAGTAAGTTTTCTGATAAAAAAAAACCCTGCAGTTTTTTTTATTCTCAAAGAAAATTACAAATTTTACCAAAAATCCAATTTTCTCCAGGTGATTTGGAGAGAGAAGCAGGGCCTGAATTGGACGATGACGCAGTCACAGGTAAGGAAGGGGACGAGGGTGAACGGGGTGGGGAGAGGTCGATGCATAAGTCGAGGGATGTCTATGAGCCGCCTCCACCTGGCACAGAGGTAAATGGGGATTTCGATGGTGGGCAGGGTGACGAGGAGGTCAAACCAGAGAATACCAGCATGCAAGTGGAGGAGTTTGAGCCGTTGTACGATTGAGCAAGGCGCCTAGTTGATCTAAGAACATAACACTCCTTAACATACCCCTAGACTAGCCATAATGCAACACAAATCCACTTTCCATTGCTGGCATGTCCAACCTGCCTCACTTTTTACTTTTGTCCGCTGTTGATGTTTGGCACCTTTTCCAATAGATTCTCGGTGTCGAAACGCCCGCTCTTAATTTGTGGTGTGAATAACTTTTAAGATTTAGAACGGCTCATTTGTAAGAAAATTGTGCACATAACTTTGCGAATAAGTTTATTGTTCTAGCTTAAACTGAACCAAAAGCAACACGTAAATAAATCTGCTTTTACAATCCAAAACGGTCGATTTTATTTCAACTCTCAGTTTTTGTTTAGCTGAATCAGCACTATGAAATAAGTAAACACAGCGCTTGCCATCTGAAATTTAATTTATATTAATCAAAGAAGAGTTTTTACTAATCAAAAAAATATCCACCGAAGCTAGAAATTCCAATGACATGGAAAAAAATGGTGTTCCTGGGAGACAGTTTCCATTTTTATCACTCGAAGCCATAACCATCAGCGCAATTTGTTTTTTGTTTTCACCAGTATCATCCATCCATGATCCTTTGTATGCCTCGGCGCTGAGATTATTAACCTAAAATATTTTCTTTTAATAATCTTATTTTAGAATTTGTATTAAAACTAACACTATCCTTGATTTTCTGTCCAAGGACGCAATAAATCACAATTTGCTGCATTGAAGAAATCGCATAAACCGTAAACGCAAATGCATTTGATTCAGTGTAGAGCTGAAATAAATAATTAAAGTACTGCTTAACCCATTATATTAAATTTTGTACGTTAAGTATGGTGAATGACATTATGCCAATTTGGAGTCCAGTTGAAATAACTGCATAAACTATCACTGGAGATGTCAAAGAATTTACTTCTTTCAGCAGCCTTTAAATAAAATTAGAAATCAAATGCAATTCAATTTATTGATTAGTATTACTCATTCAAGTTGTGGTGACACTTGTTCCACTCCTGGAGTTTTTCTTTACCAGCCCGTCCGTCCATCACTTTAGGCAACACTTTTGCCAGTTGCCGGTACTGATGAATTATAGTGCTGTACCACGTGTAGAAAAGGAAGTCAGAAATCATAACCCGCCCAATTGCAAAGAAACTAAAGTAATGGACGATTCCGGTCAAGATCCGCACCATGAGAACCGAAGGCCAGATGTAGAAAACTTGCCAAATGTACGCCCACGATTGAATAATCTCAACAGAGTAATCACTTTCACGAATCATCTGATCTGCATCGATTGCGGTATTATTTTGCAATAACTTGTCCAAAATCGTTGTCGTTTCCCAAAAAATAGATAGGTAGCCAGTTGTGAGACAAATGATGAATACGATCACTGCAGTCAAAGCCATAACAGTGATAACCCTAAATCAAAATTTTTAATTTAGTAAATTATTAAAAATACAGAAATTATTTTCAATGATACAAAACTGATCTCATTAAAATTTAATAACCTTGAAAGACGATTAACAAACGGTAACGGATCGGTTTCCAGGTTTTCGTGGTACAAAGTGAAGTGAACCTTAGCCGCAATCGTCTCGATTTTGCTTTTTCGCATGACCGTGTAAACTATTCTCAGCAAACACTCAAGGGAGCCCAGAAATCCTGCACCAATGAACATGGCGATACCAAAATTACTGAAGCTCCGTTTAAAAGCCATAAAAGATGAGGCAGTGCAGAAAAATGCGACAGCAAAAACTGCAAATGAATGGAAAGCAAAAATTATGTTCCAAAACGCGCCAAGGCTGCGGTCCATAGGAGGAACTTGAAGATGTTGTCCGAAAATGAAGTGCATGACGGATAGAAGTTGGTGCCCAAAACTTTGATGGTCATTCAGTGATTTCTATTAAGAAATATTAAGAGAAAAATTTATCGGAGAATAAATTTTAAAAACCTTTTGAGGTAAAAGCTCAATCTCAATGCTTTCCTTCGGTTTTTCAACATTTCCATTTCTGCTGCAGTTGAGCATCTTATTCTGATGAGCTTTTTGAACAGATTGCTAAAAATATTCGTCCTGTATTAGTCATTCATCCCTCCAAATTATCTCACCATCTGCTATCCCGCACCTATAAGCTTTATCATTCATCATTTTTTAATGGTGTCCTTGGGATATCTCCATTATTTCGCGTCACAAGAATAAAGCTCTCAACTCTGCCTCCCAGCCTGATCATTTTTTTTTTCTTATTCAGATGATCATAAAAAAATTTTAAATAATAAATTTTTATTTGATTTGAACTGAAAATCAATAATAAGATTTATCTGCCTTCTTTTACTATAATTATTTATTTTTGTTTCATTTTAATTAAACAATTATTTTAAGAAGTTGGTTCAATTGAAGAGGTCAGTAAACTTTATTCATTTGAATTTGCATCTGGCATCATTTAAAAACCCATAGATCTGCCATAGATCAATTTTTGTTAAGCTGAATCAGCACGATGAAATAAGTAAAGATTGCACTTGCCATCTGGAATAAAAACAATTTTAATTTAAAACAGTTCGTAGTGATTAAATCTCTATACCGAGGCTAAAAATTCCAATGACATAGAAAAGAATGGTGCTCCTGGGAGACAGCTTCTATTTTTTTCACTTGACGCCATAACCATCAGTGCAATGTGTTGATTATTTTCATCAGCATTGTCAATCCACGGTCCTTTGTACGCCTCTGCGTGCAAGCTATCAGCCTGAATGTTTAATATAATTAATTTTTGATTAAAACCTTAATCAAATAATATGCTTACGCTGTCCTTAAGTTTTTGTCCCAGGACGCAGTAAACAACCAATTTTTGCAAAGTCGAGATCGCGTAGACCAGGCTTATAAAGACGTTTGTTTCGCTGAAAAGCTTTATGAATTTTATGAGAACGTCACCATATTTTGAATTATTTTACCTTCAGCATGACGAAAGATAAGATGCAAATTTGCAGCCCGGTTGTGATAACGCCCAAAACTATCACTGGAGATGTTAGACAATTAATTTCTTTCAGTAGCCTATCAGAAATTTAAAATAGTTTTATTTTGTAAGATAGTTTTGCGTATTACTCATTCAAGCTTTGATGGCAGTTAATCCAATCCTGGAGTTTATCTTTGCCAGCTCGTTTTTCCATCACTTTCGGCAACTCTTTTGCCAATTGACGGTACTGATGAATGATAGTGCTATACCATGTGTAGAAAAGCAAGTCCGAAATCATAATCCGTCCAATTGCAAAGAAACTATAGAAATGGATAATGCCACACACAATTCGCATCAGAGTCACCGATCGCCAGACATAGAAAACTTGGCTTGTGTAAGTCCACGCCTCGTTGATTTCAACAGAAAAGTTGCTCTCCCGAATGAACTGATCTGCGTCGGCTCGGGGATTATCTTTCATTAGGCCATCCAAAATAGTTGCCAGTTTCAAAAACACTGTAATATAACCTGTTGCCAGGGTGATGGCGAAGACAACTACAATAACCGCAATGAAAATAGTTATAACCCTGGAAAATGAAAATGTCCTTATTTAAAAATGGAAAATATTTTTTAATACAAGCAGATTAAAACAATATAGTTAATTTTAAAAAGTTTTTTTAACTAAAAAAAACGAAAAACTACCTGGAAAGGCGTTTGACGAAGGGCAGGGGATCGGTCTCAAGATTTTGATGGTACAAATTGTGGTGAATTTTGGCCACAACCATTTCGATTTTGTTTTTTTGCATTAATGAGTAACCATGTCGCACCACACACTCAAGGGAGCCTATGAATCCTGCGGCTACAAAAATTGCGTTTCCAAAATTATTCAGATTTTTTCTCAGTGCAAAAAAGGCTGAAATGGTGCAGAAAATTCCAACGGCGTATATTGCTGAGGAGTGGAAAGTAAAAATAATATTCCAACATAAGCCAAGGTTCCGGTCAAGTGGTGGAACTCGAAGATGCTGTCCAAAAATTAAGTGCATGACCGATAGGAGTTTGTGCCCAAAACTTAGATGTTCTGTGCGCGACTCCTAATAGAAAAATTCAGTAAAAATTAGAGAATTAAACTGCGCAAACCTTTTGTGGCAGAAGCTCAATCTCGATGCTTTCCTTTGGTTTTTCAACATTTCGAACCCTGCTGCTGATGAACATCTTTTATTGTTAGTGTGATGCCACTTTCAAGCAGATTGGAGCTGATTGGGGCTAATGCGAATGTCTTGTGCCTTTTCTATTCATTATTCCCCTGTAAACAATTATTATCTCCGTCTGCTTTTTTCATTATCAATTAGCTTTTTTATTATTTTTCTTGCATCTCTGATTAATGGCTTTTGTTTAGTGGAAAAAACTGATAATAAAATTAATTTAATTTATATTCTTTAACATTAAAGGTTTTTTCTTTCTTTATAATAATATATGCACAGTTATTATTAAATTATTTACTCTCTTCTTACTTGGATTCACCCGACTTAAACTTTGTTTTTGTAAGTTGTAATTCATCTTGAAGAGCTTTAATTTTTTATTTAATTAATTAACATTATTCTTAACTGTACAATCATTTTAATTAATTGATTCTTCTTAAAAGACATCAATCAACTTTATTAAGTTGCATCAGAACAATAAAATAAGTCACGACTGCTCCAATGATCTGCAAAATTGTGGATTTAATTACAGTAATTTTTATACTGCTTTTAATTTATGGCAATATACCGTTGCTAGATAATGCAAAGACATGTGAAAAAAGGGTGTTCCAGGCAAGCTTTGGCTCAAGTTGTCACCCGCTGTGGTGCACACAATTAGGGCCGCGTGCCGACCAGAGCCATAAGTTTGTTTCCAAAGCTCCTTTTGAGCAATCGTATGTAGATTTTCCAGCTTCAAATGCATATATTTTCATTAAAAATTTAATTTATTTGAATTATTTTGATGCTTACATTGTTCTTGATTTGTTGGCCCAAAATGCAGTATATGAAAATTTGCTGCGCTGCTGTGATTCCGTAAACGAAAACAGAAACCACATTTGCGTCGTCATAAAGCTTGAAAGAAAATTCAATTTTTATTAGGAAACTTATTAAAAGTTTAAATAATTACCCTCAAAATCATGTAAAAGAAAATGCAAATTCGTAATCCTGCAGCTGCAACAGCAATGACAATCGCAGGTGCAGTTAGCGAATTTATCTCGTCAAGTAAACTTTAAATTAATTATTAGTTGAAATTCTTTAAAATAATTACATTTTATATTTTTTACTCGTTTATCGAGTGGTGATTTTCTATCCAATTTTGAAGTTTTGTTTCCTCTCCCGTGTCGTTTTCCAAAACTTGTGGCAGGTCTTGTGATGATCGACTCGATTGGAAGATGATGATTTTGTACCAAGTATAGAAAAGGGCGTCTGAAGCTAGAACCCTTCCAAACGACAAATAGAAAACGGAAAAAATTATAGCCCCGTAAATTCGAGCTGCGATGAATGAAGGCCAAATTGCATATAGCGGCGCAACGTAGGACCACGCGTTGGTTGCTTCTACTGATGCATTATTATTCGCGACAGCCTTCTCAATTTCACTGATTTCTGTCAAATTCCTAATGCTGTCGTAGAGTTTGTCCATTTGGCTTATTATGGTTAAGAAATCCACAAGCAAGGAAATTCCAAACGTCGTAAAAAGAAAAATCAGTAGGAAGGCCACAACCCTAGAATAAATAAAAAATTAAAAAGAACTAATTAATTCATTAATAAATTTTCACTTTGCCAAGCTCTTTGCAAATTCGCCAGTGTCAAGTTGGCTAGTGTAGAGGATGGAACGGAGCCGAGTAGAAATCGACTCAATTTTCTTTTTCTTCCACGCAGTGTAAACCAACCGCATAAAGCATTCGAAGAAACTCAGAAAGGTGACCGCAAGGTAAATAGCGTTCTTGAAGTTGCCTAGGTTCCTGAATAGTGCAAAAACACCAATAACGAAGAAGGCAAAAGTTGCGATGGTCAGGGAAGTGGAATACACTTTTAAAATGAACTTCCCCAATTTGGATCTCGGCTCAAAATCGGAGCAAATTTTCAAATGCTGTCCACAAATAATTAGCAAAACTTTCAGTAGTTGAAATCCAAAATATCGCTTTCGATTCTCCATCTGTTTTGAAATAGAATAAATATTGATAGGAAAAAATATATTCTGGAATTCATCCCAAATTAAATTAAAGAAAAATAAAAATTGCGTCTCTTTCTCACCTTTTCGTTTCTTTAATTCAATTTTAAAGACCAAGTAACTAAATTTTGTAAGCTTCTTTCTTGACTGTGTTTCAGTCAGAGCAATCAGAGGTGGCGTTTGGAGCAAAGCTCGTAAATAAAGGGTGTGATTTATTGACTCGTCATTCATATTATCATGAAACGTTATCAGAAATTTGGTTGGCACATTTAGAAAATCAATTCATTGCTTTTCTCGTCCGATCTTATCAAGAGATCACGAGTATTGAGTATCATGACCCATGACATTTTTTAACATAATATATAATTTATTTAATATTTGGTAGGCTAATTTTGGAATTTAAAATTAAACCCTCCTTTCAAAGTTTTTTTAATTGTAAATGCAACAGTGCAATTTTATTAAAAATTACAGTAAAATATTTGTTGCTTTTGTATTTCAATAAATTTCTCTCTCTTGTTTTAAAATTTTTGTTTTTGCCATTTATTTGGATGAGTTCATGTAATTATAGTTGCCCCAATTTTGAACTCAATTAACATTTTCTTAAAACTAAATTTTAATTAATAATTTGGATCAGCACAACAAAGTAAGTAAAAACGACGCTGGCCATCTGAAAATATATTTAATCATTATTTTGCCAAATTTATGTATTTATTTATGCATTACCGATGCGAAAAAATGCAGAGACATTGAGAAGAATGGCGCTCCTGGTAATTTATGTCCGGCTTTTTCACTCACCGCCATACAAATCATTAAAGCCGCTTTCTTCTTCTCATGCTCATGGCCTGTCCATGGGCACCGGTAACCTTTTTTGTGGATCATTGCAATCTACAAAAATCATTCATTTTTGTATGAATATTAAAAAAATCAATTTATTAAAAACATTGTTCCGAATCTTTTGTCCGAGGACGCAATAAACCAAAACTTGCTGCATCGACGTTACTCCAAAGGCTATAAATGGCACGATGCTCAACTCTTCATGCAGCTTGAAATTAATAATAATTGATCTAAAACTTTCAAATAATATTTAAATGTTAAATTACCTTGAAGATAACAAAAGAACACATGCTTATTTTTATTCCAGTAAAAACTACGGCCACAAGGACAACAGGCGCGGCAAATGAATTTATCTCATTTAACAATCTAATTTAAGAAATTAATTATTTAAAAATTTGTTTTTAAGTCAAAAGATTATTACTCATTTAGCAGACTGTGGTAACGAATCCAATATTGAACCTTTTTTAAGTCCTCGCCAGCTGCCATAACTTGAGGAAGGGAGTCTGCCAGTTGCTGGTACTGGTTCACAATTGTGGAGTACCAAGAATAGATGAGCACGTCGGAAACAACAAGTCTCCCAATTGCCAAGTAGCATAATACATAAATAAATATCGATGTGACTTTTATATAACTTCTCAGGGCCGCGTCAGGAATATTGAAATATTTATTGTTTGACCAAACTGATTTCCACGTCTCATAATAAACTTGTGTGATGAAGTTTTTGTCACCAGTGTAGGTCGCATTTTCCCTCAGCATTTCCATAACTTTGTCAAAATTCTCTAGAGAAGTAATAAAAGTGGAAACCAAGGCTACCGCAAATGTGGTGAAAAATGTCAACACCAAAACCTGGATGACTCTAAAAAGTCAAATGATTATCGTGAAAAAGTAGAATTTTATGTAAAATAAATATATTTTAAGGTGTATACCTTGACAACTTTTGGGTGAATTTAGTTGTATCAGTTTCTAAAAGATTGTGGTGGTGCAGCATAACGTGGATTTTTGAAGAAATAGCTTCAATTTTGGCCTTTCTTACGGTGGTGTAGACGATTCTCAGAAAGCAATGGAGAGTCCCAAAAAATCCCGATGCAAAGAATATGACCTGCTCAAAGTTTTGTCTCTGATGATACCAGTAGTATCCTACGCTAGTAGTGAAGTAGGTGGAGCAGATCAGAATAAAAAATGAGTAAATTTTAAAAGCAAGTTTGCTGTATTTGCCGAATTTTCTGTCCATTGGTGGAATTTTTAGGTGTTGTCCGCAAAATACATGCAGAATTGAGAGCAATTTTAGCCCCGAGTTACTGATGCTTGACTTCATCTAAAAAATTATAATTTAAAGCGAATTTCAATTATCAAATTTCAATTCTCACCCTCAAATTCAAGTAACTTTGGCGAAAATAAGATTGTGTCAGCAGCCAAACGGGTCACGAATTGGCAATCAATTACTTGGAAAAATGCACTCCGCCAAACTTGTTTGTAATCATCGATGATAGGGTTTATCTTTGACGAAGGAAAAATTATTTTCTATAGCTTGCCATCTGTCAACGACGGGGTACTCAATTTTTTTTCTTCCAATATTATCCACGCTAGGTCATTGAAAAAGGAAAAAATGAACTTCTTTACTTACTCAATAAAACGAATAAATATTTATTTTTATATTAATGAATGAAACGAGAATTATAAAACACAATAATAGCAAACTTTATTTAATTATAATAATTTTTTAAATTTGAATTAAAAGTGATGCAATTAAAATAAATAAATAGATTATCCAGTCTTATTCTTAATACGCACTAGCCAAGTTGGATCAGAACGATGAAGTAAGTGAAGATAGCGCCAACAGCCTAATATAAATTTATTTAAATTATTTATGTTTAAAATGCATGTTGAATGAAAACAAACCGTGGCGAAAAATTCCATGGACATGGAAAAGAATGGGGAACCGGGAAGACTGCTTTTTAATTTGTCACTTGCCACAGCGTAAATCACTAAAACCGCGTTTTGCTCAACCGGGCTGCTCTCGAGCCAGGGACTGTTGTAAATTTGATGTTGTAAAGCCATTATCTAGAATTTTTTGCTAAATCATTTTTTAAGATTTTTTAATTTTTATTTAACTTACCTTTGTTTTTATTTTTTGTCCTAGAACGCAATAAATGAAAATTTGTTGGAAAGACGAAGCAGCGAATGCCACATATGGAACAAAATCCATCACACCCCAACGCTATTAATTTTGGTTTTATTTTAATTTTTTTTAGCCGTATAATATTTATACCTTAGCAACTGTGAATGCCGTAATTGAAATTTGAAGTCCGGTAAACACCACCGTCACCACTACAATGGGCGCTGTTAGTCTGTTGATTTCCGTTGTTAACCTTAAAATTAAGAATTCCCTTTTTAATTTTTTTTCTCTAGAGTGCTTTAATTTATACTCGGTTATTTTTGAGTGATGTTTGATCCAGTCACTGAGGCTCTTTTCAGTGGATAAGGCCCTTGTGAAATTTTTAGTCAATTGCTGGTACATCTTGGCTATTATTAAATACCAAGAGCAGAACAGAATATTTGAAACAACAAGTCGGCAGATTGACAAAAACGAAAGTGAATACATAAATGTCATAAAAATTTCAGATTGGAGGTTTGATGGGCGAAAATTAAAGAATTCGCAAAAATCGATGAATGCTCGGAATATTTTAAACGACACCGCTGTATCAACATCACGTCCGTCATAAGCAAGTTCTGCTTCAATTCTGGCAAAGAGGGTTATCAAATTGCAAATCAAGGCGACGGAGAAAAATGAGAGCAGTATAACCAGAAACGCCGAGATGATCCTTTGAAAAAAAATATTTTTTACTTAAAAACCTTTTTTTGTTTTTATTTTTTAAATGTGTACTTTGAGAGTCTTTTGGTAAACGATTTTGTATCACAGCTTTCCAGTTCATCCAATCCAAATTGAATCTTTGTGGCAATTTGCTCGATTTTATTTTTCCTCAAAGTGGTGTAAACACTTCTTATGAGGCATTCGAGCACTCCCATGAAGCCAGCTGCTATGAAGATTGCGTGTTGGAAATTACCGAGGTGCTCTACGAGAGCGGCAGCTGCGACTGAAACGAAGAAAAATAGACTGAGGAGGACCAGTGCCGAATGGACGGTGTGCACGCATTTCCAGAAAGGCGTCAATTTGATCGTCGCAGGTGGAATTCGCAGATGCTGACCGCATACGAAGAGCACAATTGAGAGAAGCCAGTAACCGAAATTCTGAAAACACGCAAATTATAGAGGAAATTTTGTGTGTAAATTATATTTTCACTTACTCTTTCTCTCTTCGACACGGTGCTACTTGTGTTTATGTAAATATGCTCTTCCATGATCACGGCTGTGTAGATTTTGCTAACAAATGGTATTTTGGTGGCAAAAGAAGAGCAAATACGCGGCTATATATCAATGAAGCTTTTATCAAGATATAGATTAATGCAAATATCATGTATATTAATTATTTTTACCTCAGATTTCAAGATAGCAAGATTATTGTTTATTTCAATCTGGTTACTTTAAAAATATTATTTTACTTTTAAATTGATTGAAAATAGGTACAATTTTGATTAGTATTATGAATGCTGAAATTTTTATATTAAATCAAAATTAAATTTGTAATTTTAATTTTTAAGAGGACTTAAATTAGGCCAAAATATTAACCTTTAATTTTACCATTAAAATTCATTATCTCAATTGAACTTTAAGTATTATTTTATTGATAAATTTAATAATTACATTTTTTATTTTTGTTTTTAATTATTGTGTATTTATTTTACACAATTAGATTGTATTAATATTTAGTCTGGTTTTATTGATATTTGCAACAATTTATATCCAGCTTTTAGATGCTTCATCCACATTCCAGCGCAATTTGCATTCAATATTAAAAATAAAAGATTTATTAACGCCATATATTGGTTATTGGTACTTAAAATGTTTTTTCTTTTCATTCTATCTTACTACAAGAAACTTAAACTTTATAACATTTTTCATAATTCAATATTTTTGAGGACTAGATTCGCTGTTTAAAATATTTTTCTCTGAGTGATGTTTTTCTTCTTCAAATTTTCATTCTTGAAATTGGAAAAGAACTATAAAGTATGTGAAGACCACGCTCAACATCTGAAAACAATTTATTCTCACTTGAGCATAGAAAATATCAAAATCAATTGAATTAAAAATTACTGAAGCCATGAATTCCAGCGACATGGAGAAGAACGGTGCACCAGGGAGGCTTTGCCCAATTTTGTCACTTGCCGCCGTGCAAATCATTAAGGTTGCATGTTGTATAGTCGCGTCATTTTTTATCCAAGACGATTTGTACGCTTTTGAGTGCAAAAGTGTTACCTAGAAATGTCTATTAAATATTAAACTGGAGTTTTAATTTATTTTAACATTACGTTGCTTTTAATATTTTGGCCAAGAATGCTGTAGACAAAAACTTGCTGAATCGATGAAATACCATAAACTATAAACAGAAAAACGCTGGTTGCATCTACCAACTTTAAAAGTTCATAAATTTCATTTTTTTAATTAAAAAAAAAATCCCCACCTTAAAGAACACAAAGTACATTATGCAAAATCTGCAACCAGTGAGTATAACTGCAACCACAATGGCGAAAGAAGTCAGTGAATTTATTTCTTTGAGGAGCCTGAAAATTTTAATTTCCATGCAAGATAAATTTTTTTTCCATTCTTTGGCCATACTGATTCAGGGCGTGATGGTGCTGCACCCACTTGTGTAACTTTTTCTTGTCGTTTGTGCACTCCAAGGCGCTTGGTAGTGAATCAACCAAGTCGCGGTACAAATTGTTGACGGTCATGTACCAAGAGTAGAAGAGGATGTCGGAGACGACGACCCTCCCGAGGGCCAAAAAGGAGGTGGCGTAGACGAAGGCTGCGTACGCTTTTACCAAAGTGACGTAGGGCCAGATTTTGAAAAGGCCATTCACGTAGTACCAGGCTTCTAGAATTTCAATCGACACTTCGCTTTTGGTGAGGTAATTGTCAGCATCTTCCGCCTCCTGGTGAGTACCGTTTTTCATAAACCTGTCTATCAAATCTGTGATCTGACCAAAAACAGTCATGTAACTGCTGGCGATTGACAATGCAAAGGCGGAGAATAAAGCGATGAGAAATATTGAGATGAGCCTGTAAATTTTTTTCCAAGACAATTAAGAATTAAAATTCTGTAAAATAAATTAATATAAACAAAAGAATAGAATTAGATTTAATAGCGTGGTTCTAAATTCGTTTTCAAATCATTGATTTTTGTCGCTTAATTTCAGGGTTCCACGATATTTTTATTTTTAATTCAATTAATTAGATAAAAAATTACCTGGAGAGCCTCTTTGCAAATTCTTTGGAGTTTTTTTCATTTAGCTCCTGCTCGTGCAAAGCTCTGTGCACTTTGGCTGCTATCGATTCAATTTTTCTTTTCCTAATTGTCGTGTACATTATGCGCAACAAGCACTCAATCATTCCCAGGAAGCCAGTGGCGATATAAACGGAGTGACCGAAATTGTCAAGATGTTTTGAAAGGGCAATTCCGCCGCTCAGAGTGCAGTAAACCGTGGCCAGGGTGATGGTGACGGAATGAATGGCCATCAGCACCGACCAAGTTGTGCTGAATTTGTATATCAAGGGTGGTAACTTTAAGTGCTGTCCACACAAGATGTGAAAAGAGTACAACAAGAAGTGGCCCAAGTTCCTCTCAGAAGAACGTGTGGTCTGAGAAAATTACAAAAATTAAGCTTTGATTATGATATTTGGATGTTTCATTTTAATTTTGGAAATCCACCAGATGACTTTTAATAATTGTTGTAAATTTGTTAAACCAAGTGAGATTCAACAGAAAAGTTAAGTTGATGTAAGTTGATGGATTCTTTCCTTAGTATAAATTGATGATGCATTTAATTTTGCATTATTTCGAAATTAAGCGCTATTTTATAATAAAGTTTAAAATAATTCACTTGATAATCAATCTCTGGCGACATTTACAAATTTGTTTATTTGGAAATTAAAAAACCTTTTGTTGCACAATTTCGGCGCTCTCTTCTTCTATTTGTCCGAGTGCCATGGTTCTGGGTTACTCTTTTGTTGCTATCCAGAATGAGTTTCATCCATTTATCAGTTTGTCAAGTTATAATATGCGAACATTGTTGAAGCGATATTTTATCTTTTATTATCAACTTTTTATCATTTAGGGGTTGACATCTGCCGTTGGCTCTAGATTGGTTAATTGATCATATATAATTGATAGGGTTTAAAAATTAAAAATAAAGGCAGTTCTGCTCCTTTCAAATCTTTGATTTTTTTAATTAAAGGAGACCTCGTAAACTATTTAAATTTATTTTTTCATTGGAGTAAGATGCGTTGATTGATGTTTCCCAATCCAAATATCCTTTTCAATTTAACTGGAATAGCACCATAAAATACGTTAACACCGCTCCTACCATCTAAAATTATTTACATACAATTATACTGTTTTATTAAGTACTAATTAAGATTAATTTTTATCTCTCACCGAAGCAAAAAAACTAAGAGACATTTGAAAGAAGGGAGCTCCTGGAAGATTATACCCAATTTTATCACTTGCAGAATTGCAGATCATCAGAACCGCGTGCCGTTTTGAGTAATCAATTTCCAGCCAGCGCACTTTGTAAGCTGCCAAGTGCAATTTCACCACCTGTTGCGACGCAGATGTGTATTTTTTTATTTTTTAACAAAAGAACTCGTTAGCTTACTCTTGTGTGGATTTGCTGACCAAGAACGCAGTAGATGAAAATCTGTTGAAGTGCTGACATTCCGAACAGCATAAACGAGATAAGATTCAGAATATGCGTTTCCTCGTGATGCTGGAAATTTGATTTTAATTAATTTTCAATTTAATTTTTTTTTATCTTCAAGTACTTTGAATGCCATTAAAGATATGATGCAAATTTGGGTGCCAGCGAAAAGGACTGCGCATGTAATTGCCGGTGCCGTTACGGAATTGATTTCTTGTAGGAGCCTGTGATTTTTTTAATTGAAAGCGATTAAAAGTTTAAAAAGTACTGGAAAAATTTACTTGATTAGCAAATGGTGGTGCGAAATCCAAGAACGGAGCTTTTCATCTTCTTCCAGTGCTGAAGGCAAATCCTTTGCCAGAAATTGGTAGCGGTCGATTATCACTTTGTACCACGAGTAAAAAAGCACATTAGAGGAAATCATTTGTGCAGCGGCAATGAATCCAATTGTTAAAATTGACGCGACATATATTTTGACAACGGTGATGGAGGGCCAAATTTTGTAAACGGCTCTAGTGTAAACCCAGGCTTCAAATATTTCAGTCGGTCTGGAATTCAGTTCTTGATCCACTTCTGAAAAATTTGCGCCTTTTTCTAATTCGTCGGTGACTTGTTTGAAAACAGTGAAGTAACTTGTAAATATAGATAATCCATTTGTGGTGACCAGGAGCAGCATCATGGCGGCCATACCACTGCGGTCATAAAACCACAAATTTGTATAATAATATTTAAGAATTGAAATTTCATTACCCAGACAGCCAGTGAGCTGATTTGTGTTTGTTGGTCTGCCGAAAAACAACTTGCACTCTGGCACCGATCGACCGCAGCTTACTTTTTCGCAATTCAACGTAGACTATTCTGATTATAAACTCTGAAAATGCAACAAAACTAGTTGCAAAGTAAATGAAGCGTTCAAAATTGTCAATGTTCTCGATCATAATCCAGGCGCTGATCAAGGTGCAATATAGGGTAACAATGAAAACAATCGCCAAGAATATACAAGAAATTACTCTCCAGGCTTTGCTCAAATCAGCTCTTTTTGGTTTCACGTCTATGAACTGAGCCAAAATCGCCAGTAATTTCGACAACAGGCATAATCCATAGTTTTTTGGTTGAATTAATTTTGTCTGTAAAATTTCAAATTTGGTTTTAAACTTATTTGTTATACTTGAATGTACACTACCTTTTCTTGGAAAAATGACAGACCCTCATCCTTATCGTTCATCACCATTTTGAATGACTAAAAGCTTTTTTTTTTTTTTACTCTGATAGATAATAGGGATAGAGATTAGCAGGAGGGTGGAAGGGGTGTACAAACATTTGCACCCCTTCCTGCCCCTTCCTTAGTTCAACTTTTGTTCATTTCAATAACAAACTGATAAATAACCAAAGCTTTCTCAATCTAATTGAAAAATCATATATAATGAAATTTTAAATTACATGATTCATTTACTTAGGAAATTTTAAAATTAAAAAATTAACGCATGTCATGCAGCAATTTTACTTGCATTAAATCATCCGTTTTTTTTCCAAAAAAAAGTTGATTACTTTCCAACAATGGATCAATATTTTTTTCGAAAAAAATTATGGGTTTCCTGTATTTATTTAACATCAGAGCAAAGCTCATTCACGAGATGTAAGAGAAAAAAATCTTTAAAACTCATTCCTTGCTTTTAGAGGAGTCGCTTTAGTTTTTTACATTTTCGTGATCGTTCAGTTTTAAGTTTAAGTAAAGAAAAACCACGGAGTGAAATCAGCAGCGCACACGACTCGCAGCTTGGCGCACTCTTTCATTACGAGTGTATCCTTTATACGATTACAATGCACTGGGAAACTTATTCACGTGTTTATTTATTTTCATATATAATACCGTCGTTCTCTCATGCTTGCTGCATTTGTATAAAGACGAAACGCTCTTTAGTTTCAAAGAACAAACTGGACTCTCTCGTGGCATGTGTGTGGGCAATAAATAAAATCTGATGATTTATCGACGCGCTTTGCACCGTTCAAAGAAGGATTTCTTACCTCAGCACACTCCGCGCTTCAATTGCAGCAAGCAAAAGCAAGCGAGGTCATTCTGCTCGTATACACGCTCGTCTCTCTCATTCTCAAGTGGTTCTTTTTCTGGGTTAAAAACATCATTATGTAAAGTACCGGGCTTTGTTGCATGCCAAAAATAGAAAATTTTGGGAGTTATAAAGCTACAAGTTTTTTTTAACATAAATATTTTTAGCTAACATTTAATATTAACAGAGAAGCATCTTTTAAATTGTTATTTAATTTAATTAATATAATTTTTAATATTTATTGTATATAGTTTGATTATGGTTGATTATTATGGATTATTATTTAAAATAAATTATAATTAAAAAACAAAATTTAAAAAATTTATAAATATTACAAATTTTTTTATTTTAATTATTGTGATAAAATGTGCCCAATATTCGTTTTGTTGATTCTCCTTAAAATTTAAATTTATGTGATTCATGCTTAATAACTTTTGTTAAAGAGATTTAATTATATTAATACAATAGTAAGAAATATTATATTTTAAATTCAATAAATACATAATATTTTATTTAGAAAATTATTTATATTTTTTTAGTAATTATTTCCGTTTCCATCGGATGACTTATTTTTCGCGACGTTCCGGTGCAGGAGCTCAAAGAAAAATAACGCTCCTGCTTGATGGAAAACAAAAGTCGCGACGAAGGAGTTGCCCCGCCGAGATCACATACACAGCACTTGAGACAAAAGGGGCAGCTGCTGTCGAACGAATAAATATATATTATCTCGGTGGCCGATTGTTTTTGCACTTTCATTAGCGACGAAAGTGTTTGCTGGAGGTAGAGCGAGTGCATGACTGTGTCTAATTACCGGTCTGAGCAGCTCCTCTGTGCTCTCGTCGCCTGCCCTCCCCGCGAGAGAGTCTGAAAAGACTCTCGGCGGTGCCACGTGTGGTTGGTTGCTTGCAAATCAGCAGTCGAGTCTGGTGCGCCGCCGAGTCGAGAGCATGCTGCGGCCCGACCTGCGGGCCCCCGACCGCCCCGCCAACAACCACATGCAGGAGGGACCCCGCGGCCCGCCCGACCCCACACCTGCCGCCGAGGCACCAGACACTGGTGAGCAAAAAGTCGCGTTTTCAATGGCGAGCGAAAAATGTGCGAAAGTGGAAAGGGTACTGTTGTTTTTAGACATTAGAGTTCAATGACCTCATGAATTTGGCGCCAAAATTTTCACAGGATTTTTGATATATTTTTTTTTTTTAAATTCAGCTTGCAATGGAACTTTTTAATTAAGAAAATAATCATAATGCCAAAAAAAATCATATTTATTGACAATAATATTGTTTTATATTTTAATTTATTTATTTCTAATTTTTTTCTAAGAAATCTGCGATTGTTCATAATTATTTATTTTACTTATAATTTTTATATTGCAGTTATAGCTTTCAAATGAATTATAGATTATAGGTTCTCCAAATTATTCAAAAATATTCAAAATTCAGTAATCATCTTATTCTAAATGAAGGCACTTTTACTTTCAGACTTTTTCATCTTCTAATAACATTAAAAGAAATAAATATAAATTAAATTTTTTATGAATATTCAAACTTTCAATTTCCCACCACTAATTTTTATATTGAATATTTACCTGCCATTAAACATTAAGATATTAATATAAAGATAATTTTATTTAAGCAGATTAATATAAAATTTTATCTACCTAGCGTCATTAGTACGCAAGATATATAATTAAAATTTAAAAATAATTAATTTTTGTTATTAAAATATTTTTTATAGATAATTTTCTTCCCATACCGGATCTATTACTTAAATTAATGTGAATTACAGTCACACAACCTAAACAAAGAAATAATTGAAATAAAGGGTTTTTAATATACATTTACCTCCACATGACGTCCCATCTTTTTAAAACCATCAAATCCGATATTGATGAACATATTTCAAGATCAGTTTGGGAAGAGTATAATTTATTCAGATCAATTTTACTGAATTCAAATAATTATTTTGCAACAGGCCCTTGTAGCCCATATTTCAAACTGCTTCTGTCTTAAGATTGATATTAAGTGGATTGAGTTGATGCTTTGTCCTAAAATTAGCAAAAGATAAAAAGACCAACTGCTTGTATAATATAATGGTAATAAATTCTCAAAACTTTTTTCAAAATTTCTTGCCTTTTTATAAATAATAGTTAGTGTTAATTAAAATAATAAATTCCATTATTGCGGGTAATTTTTTTCATAAATTTAATGAGTCCAACTTTTTATCTAAACGATATTATTTCACTCCTGATTTATGTGGAAATCACATTAACTATTGTGCTAATCACACATTCCCTCTTATGGTAATCGTCCATTTCTTGACGGTATAAACATCGAATCTTAATGCAAGTGTCAACCGTTGGGATCGATCTTCGGCTGTGAGCAAATAAACGAGTCTCTTTCCTTGCCTGATATAAAACTAAAACATTTATTTGGTCATGCAAGTAAACAGAGTGACATGTAATCCCACTTTAAAAATATACCATCAGCCTGCTTGGCTTGTTTCGTAATCCTTTCGCGCAAAATTAGTATCCTCCTTGGATTTCGTATTCTTTTTACTCTTGCACTGCATCAAGGATTAAGTGAGAGGCTCTCTTGTCCAAAAGATCACTCGCGGGCAAGACCAACTTGCTTCTGCTCTTCGCGTCTGGCGGGCGGACGGGCGCGTGTGTGTATGTTATTTATTTTTTATAAACCACTTAGGACCGCGTTCGTCAAACATGGAAACATGCAAAATTGTAATGTGTCTGCTCGTTAGGAAGAAAGACCCGCAACAGCACACGCCGAGCCTGTTTAAAGCGCGACGTGCTCCAGAGAGTATGTTCTCGGAAAAAGCAAACCCTCTTGCTTTTTTTCCACCACGAAAAAAAATGCACAAAAGCAGTTGAAAGAGAATATTTTAGGGGGGAAATTATGCTTGGCCTTCCAGCATGCTAATTCCTCCAGCTGTTTTGTCCTGCATGGTTTATCTCGTTTTCAGGTTGAAAGTGAATTTTTAAAATCGAGGTGTGAGCAGACTTTCCTAATTAATATTAAAATTTATATGATTTATCACTTTTTAGTAAACCTAGTGTACCTCTCTATTTTTTATTGATTTTTGCTTCTATCATTCACTTATTGCTCACCATTAATATATAATCTGCACCGACAAGGAGACAAATGCGTAAGAAAGTTCTAAAATTAATAATAATTTTTCAATTATTCTCAATTCTGCTGGGAACTTTTTTTATTAAGTTCCGTCGTGCTTTAACTTCTTGCAATAACCTTGACGTAAGTTGAAGAAACAAAGGGAGGAAGCACGAAAAAAAGCTTTAAAGAATTTTGCATCGTTTTTTAGACTCATACAAATTTGCAAATCGTACTAGCTTATTTTTATTAAATAATACATTTTGATAAATCTTTGTTTCTCTTCTCACATTTGAAGTAATTAAAATTTAAATGTAGTACAAAAAATATCCAAGTTTTTTTACATAAAAAGTTTTATACTTTATAAAAAATTGTAAAAAAAATTTAAAAAATGTTAATACTCAAATCAAAAACTAATTTTACTGCAATTTTTTTTATTTTTAATAAAACATTACAATTAGATTTATATTAATTTTTTTTGCTTGTAATTTTGCATAAATAAATTCTCTTGTTGCTGGTCCATTGCTAGAATTAAAACATTGATCAAGTTTGAAAGTGGTGTTCAATATTTGCTGGTGCTCGCGATAATATTCGAACCGATGTGAATTGCGATTTTACTCCCCTGCATATTACATAGCGGATAGCACTGACTAATTGCAATCCACTCTGCAGATACCGGCGGCGAGGAGGACGTGAGTCTGCCCGACGGGGCCTGTTTCAAGAGGGTCCCGAACCAACCCGGCCAGGAGGACCCCGCACCGACGTCTGCCCGCATTGTGGCCAGAGCGGCCGAGGTAAATTTCCAGCACCGAGTGAAAGCATTATTGCCCGTCTCGCAGCACTTGCGGGGTTTCACTTCCTCCTGCACGGCCAGACAGGTTTTTGCACCGCCGAAAAATACATACATGTGTGCATTACGTACGCTTAATCAACAAGAAAATGCGTAAGCGGTCCGCTCGCCCACCGCAAAAGACTCGTTTTCGCCGAGTTTTCTCAGCAAAGCCGAAAAAGGCAAAGCCCGTCAAGTTCTTTTATGTATTCTCGGGCCAGATTTTTTTATCGCTGCTCCTTCTTATCTCGCCATGCTGCTTTTCGGGCAGATTCGCCTTTTTTGCGTGCCCCCCTTTGAAAGCCCTGTATGCGTGCGTGCAAAGAGGGCAGATTAGCTTTTAAAAGATGCAAGCAGGCAAAGACGCGGTGCCAACATGCGAAAGGGTTAAAGTCTTGAAGCCTTAGTGAAATTAAGAGAAGCCTAACAATGAAAGGAAATAAAACTATTAAAAAGGATTATTAAATATAACTCTACATAAATTTAATTCACCATTTTGATTTGATTAATTATATTTAATCATTTAATCTTCTACATTTTTTAATTTTTATTATTTTATTAATCTGCTCTTTAATTAAATCATCTTACTTCATACTTCTTACTTTTTGACAGGTATTTTGTGTCGCTTTAGTAAAATGATATATAGTAAATAAATTTTTAACAAAATTATCAAACCAATTGTTAAATGGATTGAAAAATTCTTCCAAATACGTTGGATTCTGGTGAAATTATATATAAATAAATAATCATTCTGAAAAAGATATTAATTACAGTACATATATCAGTATCAGAGTTGTATTGATTAGTTAGCAGCGCAGTTAATTATTTTGATCCTCACCATTACCTCGCCAGAAAAAACGAAAATATATTATTTATTTGTTTAAAGAAATTGACTTTTGAGGAGATGATCATGGAAGTGAAGAGATCGGGCTTTTTACAACGAGGAAAAAGCCCTATCTCTTCACTTTATAACTCATTATTAACTTTCAAACGGCCAGAGAAAATTTGTCCCAAATTTCATCAATCCACTTTCATATCTAACTAATTTATAGTCATGTGGGGTGCACAAACCCTAAAATGCAATTTATATGGAAACTGTTAAGGCTAAAAACTTATTTCTGTTGTTTTTTTCTGTCAAGAATCTGATAAGTAAAAATCAAGGAAAATTTACATTAGAAAACTATAATATGTACAAATTTTGACGATTAGAATTGGAGATTTTAGGTATTCAAATCCTTTTGTAACGTAAGCAATTGAAGATAACAGAAATCTTCCAAATTTTTCATTATTATTTAAATTTCTGTTTGTACTTTATTAATTTTATAAAATATTTAAGACCATAGTGAAGGACATGATTTTAAATTGAAATTATCAAAGCTTAGAAGATTTATGCACATTTGATTCTCCCGCACTCTGTCTGGAACAAATTAACACGTTTTCATTTCCAAATAAATCATCCTCCAAACTCGCGCACAAAAGAGAAAAGTGAGGAAACCAGACGCCTCTGAATCGATTTTGCCATACATAAAGTCGTGATAATTACTGTATATATGAAAAAAATTAATTCCCGTGCACAGGAGGCGACGGAGCATTTTCAAAGCCTCTCTCATATTTTGCATCAAAGGCGCCACGCTCTCGCTGCTCGTCCATAAAAGTGATGAAAAATTCGCGACGACACAACACAAAAGCAGCAAGCAACATTTTGAATTAAAAATGAGATTTTTGGCCGAGACCGTGGGGAAAACGAAATTTAGGCGTCCGGACGGGCGGGGCTTCAATAAAAAATGCAGCGCCCACTTGTCAGTGTACTAACCCTTTCTTACTCACAAGTAAGTAAGTAAGTACAAGTTGCGGAGTTTTTTTTCATAATTGCTGCGGCGACGGCGCCGCATGTTTGCTTGCCCGGCGTGGCATTTTGCGAGGGAGGAAACGAGCATAAAAGAGAGGAAGTGCTGCGGAGCCGAGAAACAATATACATCATCGTACCACACGCCGCGTGAGAGAGAGTCGGGAATGAAAAAAAAAACTGAGCCTGCTGGCGATGCACTCGGTGTATGATTTTGAAAAATGCTGGAGCGTGCAAAACGCAGCCCCTGCAGTTGGCAGCTGTAATAGTGCATTGAAAAAGTCTTTGATCTCAGATGTCTGCGCTGCGTTATGTTGACATTTTCTCAGGGACGTGACGTCACTTTTGCTAATGGTTAAAATTAAAAATGGTTCACCTCGATAGCAATAATTATCAATTATAGTAATTATTATAAGTTTCTTTTGCTTATTACTTAAAATTTTCATTCAAGAATATTTGAAATTAGTAGAATTTGCAATTTTAATTTCAAACTTTTGAATGGTCTTTTAATAAATGTTCTGCTAATTTAAAAAAAAAAACATTGATTAGAACACTTTAGACTTGGAAAACTTTATTATCAAAAAGCCTATTGATAATTCAAAATATAATTGATAGTTGAAATTTATACGACAAATTATATTTTATTGAGAGTCAATGAAAGTCATCATTGTAAACCTAAGGGCGGGTTATAAATTTTAAATACGTTTGTGAGCCCAGCAGACGCACCCTAATCATTATCTCTTCATTGTTTCTCTTAATTGAAGCCGGTTGTACGCAGACGAAATTATTAAACATAAATTTGCCGCCCTCTACTGCTCAAGCACCGAGGAAACCTCTTAAGCGCGCAAAAATAAAAGTGTTAGCCTGCAGGGTATTTCCGGAGTTCATATTATATAAAACGTAACGAGCGTTGAGAACAAATGCCGGTATGGCGTGCTGATGGTCTATTTAAAGCTGCCAAGGTCAACAAACTCGCCAAATTTGCACAATGTCTTTTCTCTTTTTGTGTTCAGAGACATAAAAAAATGCAGAGGAGAGACTTGCCGCGATCGCTGCACCTGCGTGACGTCACCGTTCAGGTGGTCAGGTGCGCGTTTTTACATTTCTTGACCTACAACGCGAGGACGTACGAAAGATGCTATAGAGGGGACTTTTGATAGCGATTACCTTTCTCAACTCGCTTAGAAATTTTGTAGTAGATTGAGTATGGTCCAAGTTATTGATAAACTTGACATATTTTTAGTTTTATGTTATCGAGATTATCCCAAACAAATAAATATGTAAAAAAAAAACTTGAATTTTCGGCATCATTGATTTTCTTGTCTGTTAAAGATTAACAAAAAATTTATTAAAATAATTGTCATAGTTCTACTTTTATTTCAATATTCAATGCCCGTTTTCCTTAATTACAATAGTCAGAATATTTATTTGTGTAATAAAGCTGTTTCCACATAATTGTTATAAAATTCATTTGCTTGAAAAAATAAGTTATTTTATGGGAACAGGGAATTTTTCCATGATGTAATTAAAGGCAAAAAATTTAACTGTATACTTATTTGGTGCAATTTTAGTTTCTCTTTATTTTTTAGAAAAGTAGATAGAAGTAAGATAATTTTAATTCGTCCAAAACCAAGAATTTTAGACAAAAACAAGAAACCTATGAAAATTTCTTAACTTTTAGTGATTCATAATTTATATTCAGCATCATTTGTGATTATCTCTAAAATATCTAATTTTAACATTTAACCTTGCTTGAATTTACACAATTATTTGTATTTTATATACACAATTTTAAATATTTCTTATGGATATAAAAATATTGATCATGATCAGTTATTTTCTTGTCCCTCTAATTTAAAAAATGTTAATTTTTACTAAAGTGCTAAATATTTGACCGCAATTATAGCGTAGTAGGGCAAAGAGGTTTTATTTCATTTAATTTTTTTACTCAGTATTGTTGAGCTCTCCAGATGATAATTATTTTACATTCAATAGGTTGCATGACGCGTTTTACTCTTGGCCACCACACCCATTCCAACTTAAAAGTGCAATTATTATTGTTATGCACCGCGCGTCGCTCTTTCTTGAGAGAGTGCGAGTCGCAAGGAGAAAATAAGTAATTGTTGTGGTACCGCCAGTCTGCGAAGCTTATCCGATTGTTCTTATTCTTCTTTGGCTGCCGCTGATTTTCTTTCTTCATCGCGCAAGTTGCAAGTCATGCTGCAAGAAATCCGTCTTTTTTGCGCCGCCGTACAAACCGACGTTCTTCTTTTTGCCGTAAAATTTATTTCTGCTGTTATCTGAGCCAGCGAATTTGCGAGTCGGCGGCCGTCTGTAGGAATTTTTATATGAGATGGTTGCGAGCACAACTCGAGAGGGCTTTGTACTCTTGTATCAATTGAATCTAGACAAACCGACTTGTTCTCCCTCTACTTGGAAAAATGAATTTGACAACAGCAACAAAAACGGCACTTTGTCCAAATGTTTATTGCACGATTGTAAATCATCATGGTAATTTCTTTTAATGCAATTTTTATTATTGTTACGTTAGAAAATAAAAAGTAAAATATAAGAACAATTTTTAGTTTTCCAGAACTCTTAATGTTGGCTATGTATAAGTTTCTGCTTGATCTCACTATTGCGATTTGCAAATTTGAGTTGTTCTTGCCTTAATAACAAAACACGTCTATTCAAAGCAAGATTATTAATCACTAGGCATTCCAATCCAATGGCAATCAAGGTAATTTTGCAATCTCTTTCTATTCTATTTCAAATTCGTGTTTTTTTTAATATAAGGTTTTTCATAACCGTTCCTATCGACAAATTACTCCTCTCATACTCGTGCACAACTATGCATTTTCACCTGGCACAATGAGTGTGGATAATGGCCGTTTCGCGGCTCTCATGCTCTCTCGTCATTTTCTTCGAGCACTTTTTGCTCTTTTGTATTGAAGATCAATAATACATACCTGTGTGCGAGAAGAGCATTTTCTCGCGAATATTTTTGCAACCTGTTTCGTTCTTTTTCTCCCTTGGCCGCCGCCATTATTTTTCATTATTTGCACCGGGCGCATATATTCCGTATGCCGAGCCGTTCTCATTAAAAGTCCGTCTGAGCAGTTTTTTCCGTCCCTCTCTTGTACTTCTACACACGTGTTTGTTTATTTGAGAGAGCGTTCGAGACGCGAGACATGGATCGGACCGACTGAGAGCGGCTTTTGTTGTGTTCGCAGTACTTGGGTTCGTTCCCCGTCGCTGGATCAGAGCAGACGACCAGAGCCGAGTACATCAGGACGCAGCTTACGCAGCTTAGGGTAAGTACGTGTCAAAATTATTCTAGAATGGTTATTTTATATTTCAATTGGAAAATTATTTTTTTAGTTGAAGAAATTTCATGATTGAGATTTAATAGGCAATTTCAAATATTTCAATAAATAAAGAACACGCACTTAGACGTACAATATGCTTCCAAAAAGAATAAATTTTGGATTATTTCCAATATCCTTAAGAAGTTAAAAGGATTCCAGTATATTTAAAATTTGCATTTGCTAGTTTTTTTAATAGCAAAAAATTAAGCAATAAAAAAAAACAAAAATGCATTTGCGCAAAATCAAATTTAAAAAAGTAAAAAATCTACATTTAATATATTTTATATAGTTAAATTAAAAATTACAATTTTATGTATAAAATATATTATAGTAAATAGTAAAATGTTAAATTATTAATGTATGTCTTATACAATAGTTTGTTACTTTTAATTTTTCTTTATTAAACAGAAGTAAATACACTTTTATTACATGTTCCATTATCTTCAACCTTTATCTATTTTAAAAGGTCAAAAGCATTTTATTGATTGCAATTTGATGCAGACCTAAGTCTTAATTTTTTTTGTGTGACTATTCTTTCAAATTGGTTCCAACATCGTTTTATTTTTTCTTGGTATTAGGAGAACATGCAATTTGCCAAAGCAAATTGAATAAATAATTAGGCTTACAGATTGCCATTCATATCATCACTTCTTATAAAACTTCCTGGCAAACTTGACTGCGTTTTAGTATTTGACTTATTCAAGTCTTTGTTGAAACAGCCAATGCAAGTCTTTCGCTTCAAGAAATCGTTCTCGAGCAAAATCACTCAGCTCTATATTGCTCCTAGTTTCACCGCCTAGAAAAAGCGCTTATGCAATCCGCTCGGCACTCAAGTCAACCAGGCTGCAGAACCGTTCGAGTGTGAGGGTTTCATCCGGATTTAATCCAGCACGCAGCTCTCCTCTTCATAGACCAAATGAAAGAAAACATTCCATATACATCCAAGTTGAATACAAGCGAGGTCGTGCTAATTACATTAATTAACTGTGCACTTTTTAAAACCAGGCACGGTCGATTTAATGATTTGCAGTCGACAAAGCGTGCAAACTCCATGCTGCAGTAGCCTGACGAGCAGTTGCCATTCATTTGATCGATTATCGACCTTACTCGGAAACAATGAGAAGCGCGCACTCTTGCGAACAGGCCGCTCCTTCTAATTAAAATTTCATCGATTTGTTCGCAGCCCTCCGCGTGAACGTGAATTGCTCGCGACAATCATGCTGATTAAGCAACCACCGCGAGAGTTTTATTTTCAACCCGCCGGCCTTTGTTTATCCACCTTTTGACTCCTCTCCTTCTGTCTCATTCAGACTGAGTCTCTTGCCCTCGGTCTTCTATTATGCACGGGTCGTTTTTATTCACATACATATTATGATCCGTGCTGCGGTGCTGCTGCCCACGACACACACAAGAAATCTGATAAGCGAGAGCGAGTTTGCTGAATTTTATCTCTTGCGGTTAATATTTCATCAGTGTATAGTTTTTATTTTCGGTGCCGAGCTGCTTCAAAGGAGGGAAAACACGTTTAAGAAATAGGGAGGCAGACAAGCCACCCTAAATTTAAAGTCTGGCGCTGATAATAAAATCAGATATTTCTTAGCTGGATTTCTTCATTAATTATAACTAAATTTGTTAGTAACTGTTTGTGAAATGAAAATTGGGCTAAATTGGTGGTTATAATTTCTGATCTGAAGAAATTCCGCACAAAGTCTGCATTATGATGCTGGGCCTTTCTTCATGAACAAATCTCGTTATTACATCCAGAAAAAAGCTCTCTATATAATTTAAAGCGGAATTAGAAATTATTAAAAAAAAAAATATATTATATCAAGGGTTGATTATTGAATGAATATAATTTCATGTTTGCATTTCATTATTGCGGTTATTAAATAATAAGAGTTTCCATACACATGGCAGTGCTGCATAATGAGCTTTGAATTATTTGCGAAGACCGAAATTAGTGCATTATATTGTTTTTTATGATACTTTTCTACAGCTACAATAAGTGAACTTTATTTAATTTATTAATTTTATTAGTAATATTTATTACTGATTTCAAAAAACGTGAAAGTAATCTCTAAAGGACTTTATTGTACTTATACATATAATATAACCTATAGCCTTTTTGAGGGATGTTGCTGCTATTTGTAATTTTGTATTCTTAAAATTTATCCCTTACCTGCTTTATTATTGTACAATACATAAATTAATAATAAAATCTAAAGAATTTAAAAGTTAGTATATCTATTGATTTGAAGAAAATATGGAAAATATTTTATATTAATTTATTATTATTATGGTTTTTGAACTTTATTTAACAATTTCAAGAATGATGCACAATTAAAAATGTCGTTCAATTGTGTTTCAGGGTGTTAGTCGAAGCCGAGCTGTTCTGTTGCTTGTCTCCTTGGCTGGCCTTAAGGTCTGCAGCCCAGATGGCCATGTGAGTAAAATTAAACAGATAAATTTATATCTAGATCAATAAAATTTAAAAATTTGCAGACAGTGTTGATGGCGCACGCACTGAGGCGGATTTCTTTCGCTACCTGTGACTCTTGTCTCTTCAGCTTCCTCGCCAGGGAGCCCAAGGGCCACTTTGCCCTTCAGTACTGCCATACTTTCAGAACTACCACGGCTCAACAGGTAATTTTTAGAAAATATAATTTAGTAGGTAGCTAACGCAATCAAAACTAAAATGTGCCTTGTTTATTGATTCACAATATAAACAATTAATTTTTGAAATATTTAGAGTTATTATGTAATTTAAAAAATAATTCAATATTTTTTTTAATAAAACCAACAATTTATAATAGTCAGACCAATTATTTAAAGGGATAAATTACATATTTTCAAAAATTTTGACATAGTGAAAGAGCATCAATTTATTTTGCAGTTAATCAATCATGACTGTTGAATTAGATTATAAAAAAAAATTCATTTGAGCCAATTTGCATGCATTGTCTACAGCGCCAATTATAGCTCGCAAGCTTCTTGTGTAATATGTAGAGCGAAGTAATCTTTTAAAATGAGGATGCATAAATTAGCTGCTAATTAGTGGCTAAGGGAACACTTGAAAACAAAAGAGGCGACCAATTAACCTTGCGAGGAAAACAAAACAAAGGCCTTTTGTGTTTTGTGTTAAGAGTTATAATTAACACTCTTAACCAATCCATGATAGAGACGCTCCCACGCAATATCATTCTTTTAATATTAACTAATTATTATTGATCAAGGAATTCCAATGATGATTGCAGTGAAAAATAACGCAAGTTTGGTATTTTTAATATTTGAGCACCGATTTTTTTTTTGTTAGTTCCCACACAAATATTTGAGAAATGCGCAGCAATAAAGCGAACGTGTTATTAAACCAATCCGATCTCCCTCTTTTAACGGCGGGACCTGCGCTTCGGGTGGGAAAAATTCAGCAAATATTCAAATCGTCCAAATTAAATCGCAGACGGATGAGTTTAAATCAAAAGTGGGGTGCCGTGAGTGTGTATGTCAAGCAAGCAAGGAAGGCGAATTGGAAGAGAGCGAGGCCAAAGTTGAGACGGAGAGTAATTCCCGTGAGAAAAAGGCTGCATTAATTGTTGTCGTGTCGAGCGCCGCTTCAATTCGAGATGCGTGCGAGCCCTTGGGCATCTCTCGGCATGAAGAAGAGAAACAGTAGCCGCCCGGCCATGTATTCACACTCGGCCGTTCTCCTTCAATTTGTGCCACCGATTTCACTCTGCCTAACTCCCTGCAGACGATTATCGCAATTGCTGGCGTACCTTTTTCCTAATGCTTCGGGTTGTTTTGTCCTTTCAAATTGTCCCTCCCGGTGCGGTGACGCACACGTTCAAAATTCGCGTTTATTTGCTTGTCATAAAATTGGCAGTTTTTTCGCCAATTAGTTCTTGTTGAAGAGAATTATGCTCTACTTACAATTTACATCTTTTTCAAATTAGTATCTTATTCTTGCCCAAAATTCAATAGAATAAACAAAAAAGCAGATTTTTTTTAAATTTATCTCATTTTTTAAATCTTTCTTAACATGATTTTGTACACTTTCAATACGAAAGTTGACCAAGAAAGGACAAAAAAGTAAACTTTTTCTCAGTCGCAATATGAATCTTTTATCCGCTTGTATCAAATTAATTTAAAATTATTGCTGGAGATTTAATATTATCACTTTTTAATAACTCAATTCTACTAAAAAGTAAAAAAAAAAGGAAAAACTGCATGGTAGGCCAATTAATAAAAATGTGAAATGGTTAACTTTTATAATTCAAATGGTAATTAATTTTAAATTATTTGAAGTAAATTAAACACAAACAGTGTACAACAATTAAATGGTATTAGGATTATCTCATTTGAGTCCGACGCTCTGCATCCGATAAACTTATATCTGCTTATACCATCATTTTAGTACTAAAACAGATATGGTAGATTCCAATAGCACATTTTTCAAGCTCACAACTGTCTGTTGCACTTGTATTTTAGCTTTAAATTAAAAAAAAAAAAATGAAGTGGAACCATGAATTGCATCTTTTCACCAAGGGTCTATTTTTAAAACAAGGTTCTTTCCCGCTCTGGTTTACCGTTGTGGATACATCATAAAAATCATTAAATAAAATTTTTATTTCTAATAATTTTATTTTTGCATGGTTTTAACAGTCTAAACCTCATTTTTAATAACTATAAACAAAACCGATTTTATACATTTTAATGTTTATAATTTTTTTTCAATTTTATTTATATATGACTCCACATAATACTTATATCTATAACAATATTTTTTTACAATTCTTTTGCAATAGAAATAAATATATATATTGTAATGATGATTAAAAAGTCGTTGCATGTTTTAAAAAGTAATAAAACTATTTTTCACAAGTCCAACTGCTGCTTAATAGCACGTATAAAAATTATTTGACTCTTATCTTATTATAAAATAATCATTTGAATATTGAAAAAATCAATACCATTTTCTGAAGAAAAAAAAAATAAAAAATCTTATTCAATATTGAGAATAGATCTATTTTTGTGAGCAACAAAACGTTTTTTAACTATTGAAATGTGCAATGGTGTTGAGAGTTGAAAATCACGAGAAGCTATGAGGATTTTATTTTTTTGCGTGTGGGAGAGCGACGTCCATGCAGGTGCTGCAGATCAGTCAGTTGTTCGTGCTGGCAGATAAAGATCCGCGGCATGCACGCGACCTTTACCCTTTTTCATTTCGCCATGCAAAGCTCCAGCGGCGGAGAGAATCTCCAATATAGGAGGAATTTGCTGCTGAACTTTTGGCGATGAAATTAAATTTCAATTAAAAAATCACGACTCCTCAAGCACCTGCCGATTACATCCGCTTGTAAAGGAATTAATTTTTCTTGATTACTCACAAACGGTTCATTAAAAAGTAATTCTGTATAGCCAATGGGATCGAATTTCCTTTTGGAAAAATCCTATATATCTAATTTCGGTCGTGCTGGACGTGTGGCCGTAAACCTAAGGTCAAGACCCTCTTGCCGAATTTGCGCGCAAAAAGCAACTTTGCCTTCTGCTGCTCGATTTGAAATTAATCCGAGTGTGTGTTGGTTGTTGCTGTGTAGCATATCCAGTGTATCGTTTTACTGCTTTGACATTCTCACACGCGGGCAGCACCATATGCCTTCTTTAGCCGGGCTGAAAAAGCCACTCACCTCGTTCGAACTGAAACCAGTTCTCTTTCTTTCTTGTTATACTCGAGCCTGATCCTCGAGAGAAAGAGACACGCGTAAATTTCAAAATTCGCGTCGGCGAGACTGCATTCGCAATTTAATCTTTCAGTTTTTGCTCACCGCGGTCAACTCATTGCTCAACGACATATTATTTTGCTTGTCTCCTCTACCCTGCAATTTCTCCAACCGCAAAGTCGTAAAAATGGAAACTATTTTTTTTTAAATATGGTATTTTTGAAAAAAAAAATTGATGTAATATACAGAATAAAAAAAGGAAAGGGGTTTTGTAACTGTGATTCTTCCTGAAAATCAGAAAAGCCCCATGCGTTGCGTTTCTGTGGCAAAACGCACCCCTTCAGGCCTTTTCCTAGTAAATTATAGCACCAAAAAAGGCTAATTTGGGTCGCATAGGGAAGGGTCGCTTGAAAATGATAATGATTCCTGAATTCTCTCATTGTAAAAATGAATAGGGCTGGAAAACTACCTTCACCAATATATAGTTGTTTATAAACTACACCACACAACAACATTCTGGTTGAAAAAAAGACATTATAGCACGCAATTTTTACGTTTCATCATTAATCAGTAAAAAGATTTGTTAGGACCACAACATATGAACTATGAACTATACAACATGTAAAGTAAAATTAATAAACTAAAAACTGCATTGGGTTTGGGTGAGTGAGGTTTATTTTACAACAATTAATATCCAGTCAAAACACAAATTAATGAATCCAACGTAAACGCGGATTTATTGTTTAATTTCATAAAAAGTTTCTTTAAAACAAAAGTACAGCATAAAAATTTCAAAATCAAATGATATTAGTAAAATGTAACAATGTGGACAAATAAACAAAAATAATAATAATTATTATTAAAATTTCCTAATGCTCTTGTTGCTCCTATATTAAATAGAGACAATAATTTTTTTATAAGTATTTTTTTCTGGCCCCCTTATAAGGAATTTTTCAAAAAGAGAAAAATGCTGAAATGAGAGAGTACCTAGAAATATTTATTTCTAAAGCTGATCATAGCAATTGTAATTCGTGACTTGTGATATCTCCGAATCTCGGGGCGAATCGCAGTTATTATTGCACTTGCATACCACTCGGTTTGATGCACTCTGCGAGCAGTCGGACTGCAGCAGCCTGCGTGGCGGATCCAATTAAAAACCGGCTCGTAATTGGGCTGAAAAGTCACCGCGATTATATTTGCAGGCGAAAAAAACGAGCCGAGCGTCAACCCGAGTTGATGCATTTGTGAGTCGGAAAAGAAGCCGCTACGCGAGAAGGAAACCTGTCCGTCAGCGTAATTGCAGCGATTAATTCGCGGTCCGGATTTTTCACGGCAGGAATATTATAATGGCCATAACAAATATCCGGTTTGCAGCATACACGGTAAAAAGAGCGGCAGACGGTCGAGATTATAATAAACACGTACATATTACGGATGGAGCGCGAGTACTGCGTAATTTAGATACTTATTTTGCCTCAAGGGTTACCACCGTGATGATTGCTTAAATTGAAAGCCCTTGGCAAAAGTGATTACTATTATATGGGATTCGAAAATTTGATGGAATAATAAAATGGGAAACGAGTTTAACGGATAACTTGTGGGAATCAAAGAAGAATGTGACCTAAAATTTTGAAGACTTCATTTGAATTTTCCAAAAATAAAAATAAAAACATAGCACCCTTAATAAATTGCCAAGAAACTTCATTTTAAATTTAATAGTAACAAAAGTTGTTTGAAGTCTTAAGAGACAAGTTTTATTTATTTTCTGTTGTTGATTTTTGCTCTTTTACAGAAATATTGAAATCATGTAACCATTTTGCTATATTATTTGTTTATGTTTTGAATATATGCTAATTTTGTTGGCATATTTTGTAATTTTTTTGGGCTGAAAATTGCCTTCTGTATCAGGATTCAAAATTTTTAATCAGAAATGTAAGTATCTCAAAACAGATCTAAATATCTGCCTTTTGAAATTAAAACATTTTTATGAAAGCTCCAAAAAGAAACAATTACAGCAACATCCAAAAAGTTATTAGGATTAACTTATTAAAATTTTGAGTTGTATCTGTTTTCATGTTGATTGTCATTGGCATAATGGATTTTTTATTCATCGAGGAATATATCGTGGCCTGTATTTGCTTAGGTTTTCACATGCTTAGTTAGCTAATGGAATTTGCTGGAGCTAATTTAAAATATGAATATATCCTCCATTATTATTTTTTATTTTTTTGCTCAACTTCACAGGGCCCAAAAATCAATAAAAATTTGTAGAAAATCCAAAATAATTAGTAATTAGTATTAAAATCTAGGTTATTAATTTACTTTAATGTGTTGTTATGACTTGAATGAACGTTAAATCGGAACACAAAAAAACATCAATAATTCGAGTCTTTTTAAACCGAAATTAATTTATCGCCCACGTTAAAGGCCATATCAGGTGTGTCTACAATAAACCTAATGAAACCATATCTTTTGATCATACATTTTTTAATTTTATAAATTAAAACGTCATTTTCTTTTTAAAAAAAATTTTAGTTTTTTTTACAATAGAGGTATTCACATTTTAAAGGGCAGACATTTTGCCCCATTAAAGTTTGAATGGGCTGAATAAATTGGAGGTGTAATTTGCACGAAACAGATAGGGCCATACATACTCTTTCTTTATTGTGGCCATATTAGGCGGTCGGTGGGGCCGCGAGTTGGCTCACCTGCCGCGCGGCGCCGCTCCATCTCGCGTTCAGGCAGCGGCGGCCAAGAATAAGAAAGGTTCAGTCAGTTAGTTGACTGCAAGAGGTTGGCGGATGGGCAGACTGAAGGCCGCCTTCTCGCTGCAGTACCGGCGGCTGGTGCAGGACGAGGCCTGCTGCCAATGTGGTCGCGCCTCCGTCCTCAAGGTGAGACACTTTAACCTTAAAAAACGGCTGCAAAATTTATTTATTTAAATTCGAAATGAAATATTTTTGACTGAGAGAGATAGAAAGATTTCACTGGCCGCGATTCTCAGAGGAATTTTTCCCATCCGAGTAGCTGTTCCGTATATATCATAAGTATAGAGTAGGCGCTCGGTCTTTTATTCTCTCGACCAGCGTTCATTTCACGTTTACAGCTTTAATTAAGTAGAGTAGAGTTAAGCGAGTTGTGTTCCAAAATCCGATATTCAAGCACTAATTTGAATTGATTAATACCCACCATTTCGGTATTTATTTGGGTAAACATTTAGGAATTTCTGCCAATTGATTGATTCTAAAATGAGGTCCTCAGCAAAAAATTCGCCCAGGTTATTTTGATATTAGAGATTTAATGCATTCACATTATTTACTGATATTTTTAATAGATTTTATTCAAATTAGACATTGCGAGTTGCGAGGTGTCTCTGATTGTTCTCAAGAGCTGAATATTTGATGCAAAAATTATTTATAATAAAATCAAGAAATAAAAGAGATTTTAAACATTAATGATAAATACACCAATTCATTTTATGAGATAAGCTAAAATTTAATTGAATTTCGTTGTTTCACTGGAAAGTTTTTACTTGCAAGAGAACAAGTAGTACCTTTTAAATGGAAACGTTTCTTTCTTTCTTTTTGTCGAGTGAAGGTATTTAAACAACTGACGGTGATTGATGTGAAAAAGATCGGTGAGCGGCCATAATTGAAAAGTTTAGCCAGATATTCTCGCGTGTGCACCTGTGTGCAAATCGCCGTCAGTGGAATTGGCACAGGAGAGAAAGCCTCGGCTTGCAGGAATTCTCTCCAAATAACAGTCCCATCTGCAAAAACCAGCGTCAGGTGCGCATCTCTCAATGGCGATTAACACGAAAATTAGTTTTTGTTCTCCGTTTATTGACATCATCGCTATTTTTCAAAGGAAAAACAAAGTGCTGTTTTTATATTTGCTACCAAAATGTACAGTAAAATCATTGATTAACAAAAAAATAGGACGGCTAGAAAAACAATTTAATTCTGCATGGATAAATTGTCAGTTTTTCCTTCCATCAGCATTAAATTTCGTCCGTCTGCAAAAATTGCATCAGCCGCGAACAGAGCCATTTGTAAATACTTTTTGCACCTTGGCGAATTTATTTCTCATTCCGCTCGGCCAATTTCCCACATTGCTTGCGAATTACCAAGCACAAAAGATGACAGCACGGCTTGAGTGAGAGGAAATATCAAATTGAATTGCGCGTCTCATTTGCACAGTTGCTGGCTTTGTATGAACCAAAAAATGGCATATCAGCAATTTAGATCGAAATTATTTCGCATCCTGCAGTAGCTGCGCAAAAACAATTCGATTAAATAATGCAGTAAACGCATTGTTTCGTAATGAGATGTGCATAAATCCGAGGATTCTCTCTGCCGCCGGAGGTGAAAAGTTAGAAAATTATTATTTGTTGGCGTCAGCCTGTGGTGTAAAAAAGCGCCTGGGGCCCTTGACCCGCTTGTAGAGAATATCTGCATAAAATCGCACAGTAATTCAGAGCCCGTCTTTGTGCTTTAGTTTTTCGAGTGGACAAGGATTTCCTTGTCCTGGGAAAGAGAACGTGCTTGTTTGCGAAATAACAGGGTTTACACTTTGTTTTATCGAAAAGTGCCCAGGAGGTTGTTTACGCAGACACTTTTTGATTTTTATCTTAATTTGCCAGCTCTTGGCCGAATGGGAGAGAAACGCGTTGAACTTCAAATTAAAATGCGGCAAAAAAATGCGAGTTTTGCAAGAGAATCTGTTAGTAAATTTGGAGTTTCTATAAATTGAATATTATCAATATCCGAAAACCTGTGTAACGATGAGGATAAACACAAAAATTTCAACATCATTTTTAGAGCTTCTAAGAAATTAAAATGCCCCAATAAACTAAAATTTCTGACTTTAGAGAATTGAGATATCACATAGAAAATTGCGCTTTTAAAAGCATTTGTTTTTCTCCCTCGGTTTCTGAATTCCTTAAACATAACTTAATATTTACATTATTAGTAGCAGTTCATAATTAAACACCAAATTAATATTTTATTTTAAATTTTTTATTGGCATTATTGCGAGGCTATTTCCTCAATAACATTACTGTTTTATTGCCTAGCTAGGTTAAGTTACAGACACCTTCGTAAAAAATTTTCTTTATAAAAATCAATTTTGTTTTCTTTGTCAGTGAAAATAATCAGTGTTTTTGACACGTCCTGCTTCACATCCCTTCCGAAATTTGTCAAATCAAGTCTCTTCCGCCCTTTTGTGAGCCCGGCAAGCGTGACTCATAAATTTTTCCATCAAAGGGGCTAAAACAAAAAAAGTGTCACCAGACACCTCTCTCTCGCTCGGTTCGGGCGGGTTTCGAATTACAACGAATTTTTTACTGCAAAAGAAGCGCCGCCGCGTTCCATATGCGGCCGTCACACATCCACCCATATTATATCCCCTTGGTAAAACGCCCTGTGCTACAAAGCGCGCACCCGTAACCAAAGGTATAAAAAAACGCGCGCTCCTTTCTTTCTTTCTTTATCTCTGTCTTCTTGAGGTGCTTCCCCAACAAACAAACGAGCGAGTCAGCAGAAAATCACGAGGAGGCGGCGCGAGTCACGCCAGCCTAGCATTCCTCGCATTCCCGACCCCCCACCCTCTGGCGCAGCCTCCATTCGAACAAAACGTTCGTGGACCGAAAGCCGACCGACCGACTGTGCTGTGATCTCGAGAGAGAAACGAGCCGCGCGAGATTCCCATCGGCCGCGATTCATCACGCACACGAACCTCCTCCGAAAATTATCACTCTCGCGTCTCACCAAAGGCAAAGAAGAAGCGACCTGCCCGAAATTTTTAGCTGCCCCTTTTATCTCCCTCTAATTTTCTCTTCCTTCCATACCTGCTAATTTTTTTGACAAGGAAAAATAAAATTCCTTTCAATTGTTAAAGAAGGTTCTATGAGTGTAAAAAGGACGAAATTTTCATGATTTATTCTGCATAATTATATTCATTCCTTTTATGCCTCTGTAATAAAACTTGATTTTATTGCTTTGAAAGAATTTTTAACTGGAGTATTTACAAAGTATGCAATTTCTTGGCGGACGTACCCAACTGGTTGCATAACTTAATATCCGCAAGGGGCTCTTATTTTCTTCTCTTTTCAACTTTTATTGCTGCTTGCAATTTTCACATTCTTATTTTTTAATTGTACAATTCTTCTTCTGCTGAAGAATTTTGGCAACCTCCGCAAAATTCCTTTTCTTGCGCAGAATGTTAATTCGCTCTCATTTGCTGTTTCTCCGAATCGTAGCAGTTCAATAGAACATACACTCAAGTGTGTGTAAGTGACGAGCGCTTAAACAATGCAATAAAAATTTACGAGGGCCGTCGGTTGCATCACATTCACTTTGAATAGCAGTGCATGATGTCAGGATTGTTGGCGTCACGATTGAGGAAAATCCTTCAAATATTTGGGAAGACAGAAATTTAGGAGCAGTGCTCTGAGCCGTGAAAACGAATAGAGTGGTTGAACCCTTGTATTTACAAAAAACATATATATTTAGTCGGCTTTCAAAATATTAAATATTACATAAATATTCAAATATTATATATAAAATGAAAATAAGTTATAAAAGTGGAAATAATTTAAAAGTCGCTTATCTTTCGGCAGTCACATTCTAACATTTTAATGTTGTAGCGCATTACGAAAGTAGCCCATTAAATATCTATCCAGATATCCAATTGGAAATAAAACCGGATCAAGTTTTTTTTTTAGTTTTTTTATATGTTGCAAACTTTTATAATAATTTATAAAATTTGACATCAACTATATGATTAATTTTTAATCAATTTATTATTAATTTAAAGTTTTCTGCTAGATTTTTATCTCATTTTAACGAACTCCTATCCTTCGTCCAAAACGGTTTACGCAGAAAAGGGTGTGGGGCGTCCCTCTCCTAAATAATAGTTTCATTCTCACCCGGAGCCACATTCAATTAAAATGCAATCAGCGCCGGGGAGCATCGCTTCCCATCCAAAATGTTTAAAAAGCAATTACATTCAGATTTTGTGTGTGTTTCAGGCCGAGCAGCTGAGTTCAATCGTCGGCAATGCCTTTCGAATGGCCTACGCGGCCCAGCTGCAGAAGCACACGTCCCCTTTCGGACAGCTAATCGTCTCACCTCCCGGTCTCACGGCCAAGGATCCAGCGTGGGTCAGTTTTAATTAAAACATATATTATTTTATCTACTAACGAAAAAACGATGATAATATTAAGAAGGTGCTAATTGGATGTGTTGTTATTTCAGTCGCCGACGAGGCTTCAGAAAGATGCGTTGATTGGCGAGTGCGTTGAAGACTTACAAAAACTCCACAAGAGTGACGACTCTCGCTCTAGGTAACTACATTTATTTTTAGTTCAGAGAGGGTAATAAGAAAATTTACTCCAATAACTTGAAGGGTTTCCATAATTACTATACCAACAGCTATTCATGAATTGAACAAATTTAATTCCAAGGCATTAATATTGTATGAGAAGTTAAATATGAACAAATAAATAAAAAAAAAACTTTAAATATACACAAGCTGGAAAGCATAAATGTAAACGCAAATTAATAGTTAAAATTCATCTGCATGTTTTGAAATATTTTAAACTAATGTAATTGTAATTAAATTAAATTGTAAAGTTACTTTACAAAAAACGTTCAAATTGAATTTTTTGATAAAACGGTTTAAAATATTTAGGAATATTAAAATAAATTAATTCATATTTAAGCGTATTTATGTTAAATTTGTGTTAAATTTTAGACACATTATACAAAAATATTCAAAAGATTCCTTCAAAAAGTCAGAAGGATGAAACAATACACTTTCCTGTGTTTTTTTGGAATCTTAAGTTCTTATTTATATATACTAAAGGAACAAAATTAATTAAAAAGTTTGACTTTCTTAACTGTTTTAAAATTGTTTGCTGAATTTTTTTTATATAAATTGTGGTTTTCAGTGAGGAGGCTAGTCGGGGTGTGTCGCCGCCACCTCCTCCGGAGCGATCAGACAGTCTCGGAGGAAAGGCTGAAGAGGAGGAAAAGGCTCTTCTGGCCGCGCCGTGGTTCCAGGCAGGCATCCCGCGAGAAATCGCGCTCGAGGTGCTCGCCCAGGAGCCTGTCGGCAGCTTCATGGTGCGCGAATCGACGACCAAGATCGGCTGCTACGCCTTGTCCTTACGAGTGCCGAGGGACTTCCAGCCGTCGGGAATCGCGCACTACCTCATCTTGCGCACCAACCGTGGTTATAGGATCAAGGTGAATTATCAAACCCTTTTATATTCTCATCACTAAATTTTCAAATTTAAAATTCCCCGATTAAACTATAGATAAAACACTTCAATGTGAATGTTTTAGAATTTTTTAGAACATATTAATGAGAGTTATTCATAAAAATCATACCAGATTACCAAGCATTTACACATTTTATCAAAAATAGAAATTTTTATGTTTTTCATTCTACAATTATATGTATTATAATTTCAATGAGAGAAATTAACAAAAATATTATACTCTTTTCTATGTATGAAGCACGGATTGCATGTGAAATTGAAGCATATGAATTCAAATTGGAAGACAATTTTCTTCCAAAAATATCTTAATTTTGCTTTTTATGTTCATGATCAATTAACCCTAAAGTTTCTTGACTTCTGGAATTAATAGAATTAAAAATTAATTGAGAAAAACCTAGATAATTTTTATCTTGATGTTAAATTTTATAATTGCCGGAATTTCATAAGTTTCATATCATTGTTCAGTGCTATATTGATAAAATATTTCATTTTACACATTTTTTACATTTAAATTAATTCCGGCTCTCAAGAGTGCAAATCATGCTCAATTATTTATGTCAACTTGACAGAGCGAGATGGATAGTTTATAGCATTTTGTTACACCTCATTCTAATTTGCAAGTAACAAGAGGGAAATCACAGAAAACCGGCTCAATCCGATGTATAAGGAAATCTTGGAACGCGTGCGCATCCAATAAAATTATTCGTATAATAATTTCTAATGCAAGAAATTTCTGTCTATATCTCGGCCAATCGATTGCAATATCATCATTTATACAATTGGAAATCCACTTTCTACGAGTTTGAGCAGATCTGTAAACGGAAACGATATGTGTCATCATCACTTTTCCCACTGACACAACACAATTATTATATAGCAAAGGTGGCAGATCAAATGAGACACAAAAAATAAACACGCGCAGTGGCCCCGTTACCTAATTTTCATTCAGCTGTGATTCTGCCAATATAGGGCAATTAAATTTTTTATCTACTGATGCGCTTGAAAACGAAAGTTGATGATTGTGGCGTGAATTCGAGACGCAAAAATCTATAATGTGAAAAGCGTAATAGCAAAAATACACAACTTTTTATCATTTTTACTCGCGGCGTATTCACGTTTTAATTGCTGCGGGCTCTCAAGAAAAGTGCTGCGCAGTAATTTTCGCGTCACTTTTGCTGAAACGTGCAGAATTTTGATGCGCACAAAATTATTTCAGAGTTCCTTGAAAAAACCCATAAGTGTTATTTTTAATATAGCAGATTGCAAAATCGCATCTTGGAAACAAGTTTAATAATCAAACCAAATTGATAATAAGTTTGCATCAAACTTTTTATAAAGATTTTTTTATTTTTTCATTTTGCTCAGCGACTTCCCAGACTTTTTTGATAAATTAGTTACTGAATTTAAATTTTTACTCTTCTTAGGAAAACCTCCATATTAAATTAGAAATTTTCATTAAAAAGTGTTAACTTTTTATCTCATTATTACTCATCACTGTGGTTTATTACGTGCTGGAGGAAAATTCCAATTTGACTAATTGCGCATCAGCATGTATACCCGCCCATCTCTCTCCTGCTTCCACTTACAAACAACAATGAACTGATATATTCTCAGCACTGCCATCATTCATTCGATTTATCGCCGCGGTGCCGCCAGAAGTGAAACATTGTCAACGCCGGCGTGTATGTGATTTTGCGTCGTTTCACCTTGAAACGATTTTTTACTCTTTTTTTATTACTATTATTTTCCACACACGCTGCCGCCGACTGACTGACTAACACACATTCGCATATCATATTATATTTTATACTCTCTCATTCAGAAAGGCACGATGGTAAAATTGCGCAGGAAACAAATTCGCTTCAGAGACGCGTAATTGACATTTTGCGGGGAGATTTCCCAACGTTTAAAAATTATGATAAAAACAAAACAATAATAATATTGCTTGATGTGTCGTTCTATTTCCTTGTCTAAGGTAAACACGTGCTGCAGAACGCACTAGCTTGAATTCCGTTGAATCTATGGTATTTTAGTTTATTTTATTTGGTAAATGCTATTTTTTTTATCGCAGTCTGATTCGATTGCGTTGTTAATGTTGCTCAAGAAAATGGTTAAAATTAGAATTTTACATCTAAAAAAAAAACTTTAATATATTTGGTTATTAATATAGTTTATTACTTGTTAATTAAATTTTATTAAAAAATTTCTTAATTCATCATTTGTTCAATAAAATATTTACTATTTTACTTTACATTTGTTTTATTGATTTATTAACAGTTTAACGAATCAAAACAGGCAAATTATAAAATTTTAACTTACGGCAATTAATAATTATAATAATAAGCAAATGTACATTGCCTTGAAAGCTAAAATGACTATAAAATTAAATAATTATTATTAGTCTCCCTATTTGCTCTTTGGGTTCATATTCAATCAGAAATATCTCTTAAAAATTTACAAAGAAAAAAAATCATTTAAAATCTCATCTTATTTCACGCTTCCAGTTTTGCCAGAGTAAAACACTTTCCAGTACTGTATTTTCTTTTGAACCACTCTGAACTTTTTTTATTTCCAAACTATTTAATTAGATCTAGAGCCTAAAACTCGTATTGTTGCTACATTTTTCAAACTTTCTTTCGCCTCTTTGTCTTACAGGGTTTCACGAAGGAGTTCAGTTCAATGATGGCCCTCATCACGCACCACTCGGTAATGCCAGAGTTGCTGCCGTGTCCGCTGTCGTTGAGTCGGTACAACCCGAGCTTCGCGCGACCGTCGGCCGGCGAGGCAGACGCCGACCCCGACTACAACACGCTGGCCGACTTTCGTCGCATGATGGCCGAATTGGCGTGACCCCCGACTGTGATGCCGACCGAGACTGACTTCGTTGATCAGACCCTAGTCCCAACCCGACGGCTGATGAATGGAAAATTTCTTTGTCAAAAACTCTGCGCTGCCGATGCTGCTTCCAGTAAAGTTTTATTATAAATTCGAATCAGAGCTGTAGTGTTCTTGGCTTGAGATTAATTGATAATGAGAATATATTGAAATAAAAATTAAAAATTTATTACATTGAATTTTATTTTATTAGATGTGATAACCCTACTGTCAGCAAACAAGTAATTCTTTTTTTATTAAATTGTTTATCAAGAAGGGTGGAAAAAATTTGCGATGTGTTTAAAATTTTAAAGTTGTATTTTTATGGATGAAGATGAAGATTTTAATGACTATTTTAATTTCAAAATTTCCAAAATGCTTGCGAAATTTTTGCTTCTTTATGTACGTAGACATTTTTTACCTTTATTCCTCACAAAATATCAACCAAATAAAATAATGCTGGACACATAATTTCACTCTCCGAAATTTATCTCCTTTGCTAAAAAGTTTTAAACTGCATTAACTAAAAATAGTATTGACAGGTCTCGTTTGCACCTACATGATATAAGGCACGCACACATAACTTTTACTATCGTGGTTTTAATGCATATATTTAAAAACTTGTTTTTCCTGAAATTTATTATTTTTGTGTTATTTCCAAGAAAAATTAAATGGAAACCAAGAAGAGTAATGAAAAATTGAAATTTCTATGTTTTCCAACAACTTCAACTTATTAGATCAAATGTAAATATTATAATCTATTAATTTACTTTTGAAAAAATTGCTTTTTCTAGCCTTTTATTTCTGAATAAATTAAATATCACATTTCAATTCTGGAAATATATACAGATGTGATTTTTATGGAGTTGAATCTTTTTGAATTTCAATCAATCACCTTCCGGGTCCGATGTGGAAGAAATGGAGGGGTGCTCACCCTGACCCAACTTGGTGACTGACACACCTCACACAGGCGCGGAGATGGATCCGGCCTAGATTTGAGCAGGGCGGCTTATCACACTTTTAGGTCATGCGGGTGAGCGCGCGAATAAGAGACGAGGAATGATGCAACCGCGTTTGTTTACAAATACGCGACCGGCGCGAATGTATAAAGGTGATTAACAATAACCACGCGCGACCAGATCGAGTTGTGCCGCCGCACTCGCAGCTCATTAGCTCATTTTCTCTCCGCGGCTCGACGACACAACACACGAGCCGCCGCCGCCGAACGGATTCAGCCAACCAACCGAGCAACGCCACCCAGCCTGGTATTTGTAATTTCACTTTTCATTGTCGCAATCGTACGCACGCCGTGCACGATCGTTGAAAATTATTTTTTCCTCGTTTTCACCAAAACTTCGCAAAAAAATGTCAACAAGGCTCTGAATTCTTTTAACCAAAAGTTGCTTTCGTTTGAAGATATTTTGTGACTTTTTAAATTATTATGAATAACAAACAAAGTATTTTTTTTAGAATATTAAATTATAAATCATTTGGTGAAAAGAAAATGCCGCTAATAAGCTAGCTGTCAGGTGTCGGTATTGAGCTTTGAAGATGACGCGAGGATCTTGCTGGACAGGTTTATTTGAAAGCGTGTTGAGTGTTGATGGCGATATGATATTTCAATCTTGAAAATATTCATAGGACAAAAGCCACTTTCCAACACCTGTTCATTACGTTAAGATGATTCTTGGCGGAGATAACTTGCGTGTTTTTCATTTTAATGTAATTTAAATTTTATGGTATTTTAAGAACAAATAAATTAAATTATTAATTAATAATTGAAAAACACATAATTAAATTATGCAGTGTTTCATACTTAGGAAGTTTATAAGTATATAACACTGTTTACAAATTTAAATAATTAAATTTGGTTTTAAGTATTTTATTTTAAAGTGATCCAAGGTTGTGCACTTTCATTATTCTGTTCTTTTTTATATCTTATTTTATTGTTCCTTTTGCAGATTGATGTTGCATTATTTATAAAAAAGTAGAAGGAATACTAAAATAATTTTTCTAAATTATTGATGTTTTTCATTTCATTATTGATTAAAAAGTAATCCTCATTACCTTGCTTTTCTCAATATTAAAAATAAAACTATGTTTAACTCACTCAAACAGCAACTTATTATTATTATTATTATTATTATTTTTTCATCTTAAAACCTTTCTCAAAATTGCAAACGTTTTGTCTTGATTTTCAGATAAACACAGCAAATTTGGATACTCAGCTGGACTGACTTTTCACTCCTGTTTCGTCTTGGATTAACACTAAAATGACAAGGTATGCTTTACTCATCACATCTTAGGAAGAGTCTCTTCTTTTACATAAGATTTCTCACGCTGGAAATATCTTGGCCCTGATGTGCTCGGAAATTTGCTTTCTCCGCGCGCGCGCGTTGTCATTTTAAATTATTATTGTGCATATTGAGTGTAGGCGCGCCTTTTTGCAATTAATTGGCAGGCGCCGCTGCACACGTGCAGTATTGCGAATAGCGCGGCGAACTCGCGAGTACGCGGTTTTATGATGCAGAGAGACGCGCACATTTGCATTTTAAAAAGCAGGAAAAGTATACAAAAGTGCTCATTGTCCAAACCGTGAATCATATAGACAATATAAGCATAAATAATTTATTAAATCGTGACCCATATAATTTATAGAAAAAAATATCACTCACAATTGAAGATAAAAGTAATTGCAACAAAATTGTGGAAAATTCCATATATTTGAGTGATTAAGTTAAAATAGGTGTCAAAGTCAGGTCAACTGTCGCGACGCCCACACGTGATTTTCGCATGGCAAAGTTGACAATTTTATTGTTCAATTCGTCAGAGGCCAAAAATCACGAGCAGAGACCTTGGCACATATTACTGTAACGATCCATTGTCTTCGACCACTATAACATGAGACATTGACATTTTCAACAATTAATTATTACATATTGCTCAATTGTTTGATAACCAAGTTGCTCATTGCTCTTGTGATTAATACACGTTTAATTTTGATCAGTACTTTCTCTTTTCTTGGTAAAGATATCAGGAAAGTTTGAATTTTTTCGGAATTTTATCAAGATTCACCCACCTTGGTCAATTATGTTTATCTTTATCTACATAATATAATAAATGTGTTAAAATATTTTTTTATTCCTAGTTGTTATAAATTTAAAGAGTTTTAATATTTTCTGCAAATATTTATGAATATGAAATATTTCATAATGTAAATTTATATATATTTTTAAAATTTGCAGTATTTTTCACACAGATTATCTAAAATATTTAAAATAAAATTCATTTGAAAATATTCTATCTATCTTAAATGAATTGTAAGGGAAAATACCTTTATTCCATATTTTTTCAAAAATGATTATTCCAAGTTTCTTTATGCTGGATCGAATTCAAGCAAAAGATTAATTTGACTTTTATAAAATTGATTTTTTTTTCTTCTCATTTTTATTCATTTCCTACTGTCTGCAGCTGCAGGCGAATGCAGTCTGCGGACAAACCCACAGCAAAATAGCCAATGAAGGATGTATTTCGAACAATATATTATCGAGAAAGCTTTCACGCCGCGTTCTAGGGCCAAGGCCGCACTCTACAATTAATACTGTCGTGGCACTCACTTATTCGCGGCGACCTGCCTCAACTTTACTTCATTATAAATTATCGATCCGACCGACATAAATACAGATTTATCCGCTCGCTTATGCAACCCAATCAAGCGTGCACTGCACATACCACTTTTCCACATAATAAAACGCCTAGATTTAATTAAAACCTCACGATGACTTTCGCCAGCAGGACGCCGATCGTGGTGCTACTGGTGCTGGGAGCGGCCCTCGCCACCACCGGGGTTCGCCACCCCCGCAGCGGGGGCTTCCCAAAGTTTCCGTCGCTGGTGCCGCCCCCGACGCAGCCCCCGCAAGCCACCGCTAGACACGCGTGTGGCACTCGCGGCGTCGTCTTTTCGCCTCCGCGCTCCGGCTCCGCGGCGGCCAAGATTGTCGGTGGAGCCGCCTCGCCCTATGGTGCTTACCCTTGGCAGGTGAGTTGCAAGTTTCATAAATTTTTTTCAATGACATCCACAAAATAAATTTCTAGTTTCTTTTCGTCTAAAAATCTGAGCTGGAAAGGCAGACAATTTAGTCATATCAGGTGGCCGATTAAATAAAATAAAAAATGCATTTTCTAAGACATTTTTATTCTTAACATGTTTCACTCATTTTTTAAGCTTGATTCAAATAGCAGAGTATTAACTTTGTTTCAATTCCTGTATTTTAAATACCTTTTTTTGAAATGTGATGACATCAAATTTATGCATGTTTTTTTTTCGATGCTTTGTTTTACTTATTTAAGGAAGTTTTCCATTTGGAACAGATGAACAAGTCATTTCTTTTTAATTGTTTTAGCTCAGTTTATTTCTTTATGTCTATATTTTGGATTGCTATAGACTCTCTATGAGAAATTTTTATAAGAAAATGTCTCCACAAAGACCACTTTTTTGTTGAAAACTCTTCTTTTTACCAACTTTTAAATGATATATATCATTTTGTCTCCTTTGAAGTATTGCTGAATTTAATAATCTATCACCCAACAGGGTAGTTTACATTCTTAAAATTGCTTCTTCGTAGAACTTTAAAATGTTATTATTCAATTTTTTATGAAAATCAAAGTGCATAAATTCATACAAAAAAAAGTATTGAAAGTTCAGAATATACCACTCATAGGTGAACAATTTTAAATGTATTTTTTTCTTCTAATTTAAAATTTTCACTGGATATTGATTATAAGTAATTAGTCACTGCCACAAGGCGTTCTGATTAAAAACTTGTATAATTAATGAACATTGCCAGAGGTGTGTTATAAGGTGAGTCACCTCCTCTCTTTCTCAAAGAGAGGTGGCTAGTTTTTTTAGTTTGACTAGCCAGCCTGCTCCTCTCGGCGCTCTCGCCACTTGAACTCAAGTTCGCATTTGATTCAATATGATTTCATACTGTAAGTATGCATTCTCAATCTAATATGCATACACACACTCAAACAAATCTCTCTTTACAAACATGAGCTGTGGGGACGAGTTTGCTGATATATATGCACGAAGTTGGGAAACCAGAAGGAATTCCGAGGCATTCCAAGGGAGACATTGATTAATGTTTTAATTCAAAAGTGGTGGTTTGCAAACAATTACATCTATGAGGAAATTAACTATAAATGAATTAAGATGAAATAATATTGTATTAGCATACAATTTTTCTGTTCAACTTACAAGGTATACATCTGAGGTGGGGCACCCTGATTTTTTTGAAAGTTGGTATGCAGTAGTACCCTTAGTGTCTCTGGAACGGCTATATTAATTTTTGCCTAACTTACTCTGGAATGCTAATTGACAATAAAAAAAACTATTGAAATATAGGCAACAAAAGCGTGTAAATATTTTGCCCAACTTCAACTTTCCAATGTATTTCAAATTACATGGATTTTATCAAGCAAAAATTGAAGAAACCAAATTGGGCTAAAATAATTGGCCGTTCTGAAGTACCCAAGGGTGGTAGAAATTGCACACCAACTGTCATTTAAAATCGGGGTGCCCCACTTCTTAACACATCTTATATGTTAGCAAATAATGAAAACATTGGAAGGAGGAAAAAACTTTCTTACAGAAATCTGATCCAATTATTATTTTTTTTACAGCAGTAAAAAAAATTGGCCAAAAAATGTAGAGTAACATTTTTGCTTATCTTTTACTTTATTATTTACATTTTGGTTTTTACACAAAATTATTCATCTTCAATAAAATATAGAAAATGCTCCAATGAGTGATCAAAAATGTTCTCAAAAAACAGTTACATTAAATTTGCAAAAGATTCAAATTTTCTTGAATAATATATTTAATTTCCACTTTTTGAGACGCAAAATCATTTGAACACAAGGAGACCGGAATAAACAGTCACGTTGTGTTTCCGTACAATTAAATTTATGCGTGTGTGTGTGTGTGTGTCTTATGCGGAGCAAACAAAAGTCTTGGAAAGAGAGATTGAGAGGCTCTCGGTGAAGAAAATGCAAACAAATAACAAACAAGAACACGAGCGAGTGCGCAGCAAGTCGTTGTAAAAAGAAAGAATGCCGAAGAAAATGCATTTAAGTGGTCCATGAGATGCGTCAGTCGCGATCGGGGTTAACCAGTCGTCGCCTGATTGTCTGCCGCGAGTCGGACGCGATTGACATTTAAATGAGCATTCGATTAATCGTTTTCAGGTGGAGCTGCTCGTCTGGCGACCTGATAAGAGGACGTACGAGCACCTGTGCGGCGGGGCAGTCATCGGCTCGTTACTGGTGCTCACCGCGGCCCACTGCGTCTCCGACGACGTGGACCAGCGCTTTCTGCGCATCGCCATCGGCCAGCACCGCCGCAACAAGCCCGACGCCTACGAGCAAACCTTCAGGGCCAGCTCCATTGTCATCCATCCCAACTTCAGGAAATGTGAGCATTTTTTTTATTAGGTCAATAAGTAAATTACTCATTCTTTTTTTCTCATCAAACACAACATTTTAATCTGCATCCTGTATATTAAATTTTGAATTTAGAAATAAGAAATACAGAAATCTTAAAATAATAATTTCATTGATACCAATATAAAAAATTTTGCAAATATAACAACTCAATGAGCAAAACTTCAACTCTTTCGTGCCAGATGCAGATAAAAAATTGCTTAATTACTAATATCTATTTTGAATTTCTGTTTGAACATATTACATTTTTTTATATTTAAAATAAAGCATAATATGAATATAGCAAATTTATAAGTCTCATTAAAATATAAAAATTAATTTACATGTGATGCATAATGTTTTAAATTTTTTAATTACAAACAAAAATATAAATATTAATACTATTTATGTTTGTTTATTTTTATTTTAAATATTAAATTATTATTTTTGCAATAAATTAGACTTTTGATGTATACTTCATAATATGACGAATAATGCAGAAATGAACACAATCAGATTGTTATTAATTAATCAATTCAATTTTTAATATGCTTAAAATTTAAAACCTATTTTATAATACAACAATCTAGTTTATTAATTTAACTTAACAAAATTTAACGAAATTTTTCTGCCCTTCAGCTGGTCCTTACAGCAACGACATAGCAGTGATTCGCGTGAAGGACGCAGCAGTGGCCACCTACGGAAACCCCGCCTCGACCCGCGGACGCGCCATCCAGTTCGACAGCCACGTCCGAGCCATCTGCCTGCCCGGCCGGTACGAAGAGGTGGAGGCCGACACGTGGTGCACGGTCACAGGTTGGGGCGCTCAGGACTTTGAAGACAAGGACAGTCTGTCGGTGGTGCTGAAAGCGGCCTCCGTGCCGGTGGTGCCCCTCAACCAGTGCCGCAGTCCGGAGGTGTACGGCGGACGACGCCAAGCCATCCTGGATAGCATGATCTGCGCCGGGTCGCTCGAGGGTGGCACCGACGCGTGTGGTGGAGACTCGGGAGGGCCTTTGGCCTGTGAGAGCAGAGGCCGTCACGTCCTCATGGGCGTCGTCTCGTGGGGCGACGGCTGCGGAAAAAAGAACCGACCTGGCGTCTACACGAAGGTGTCGCACTTCATCGACTGGATCGATTCCGTGCAGAGAAATGACGTTTAACAGCAAAAGTATTATCAAATTGACACTGCTCTTGTGTCTAAAATTGGCGCAATTTATTTCTCTCAAATTGACATGTTCTGGACTTAATTTTATATCAAGGAAAAAGTGTGTGTCGAAGCCTATTTGAATCCAATTTATCCCGATGCATTTAAATGTTCTGGAAATAAGATGTGCGACTTCTGAGACTTTCTGATCGATGGCCGTCAGCTTACAACCATGACACGTGTGCTTGTTTGGCACATATCTGTTTGTCAATGTGTTTATAATTTATGTGGCTTGTTTTCCAACAGACTAGTCAACGTCTAGTTATTATCATAACTTATGACCATAATTTTTTTTGTACACTTAGCAAAATTTAGTTGTTTCTCGCATTATCATATCAATAGAAATTGGCCGTTTCCTCGTGTACGCAACTTATTTCTACCCCATCTTTGAGACTAATTATTTTATCGTGTATATTTATTCGAACAATAATTGTAATCAGGAAAGACCCGCCGCTGGACGTTTGGCGCCTGCACATTTGACTGTGATATGGATCTCTGCTTGCTCTCATAGCCTGCACGATAAGACTTGTAGCGCCTGTTTACTTTTATTAATTGTTTTTACGTAGTTTATATATTTTTGTACGGAGAGATTTTTTAGTCTAAATTAATCTAAATGTACAATCAGACCTTCCTACGGCTGATAAATAAAAATTGCAAATAAAAATAATATTACTACCAAATTCATTTTTATTACCCTTATAGACTTTTAACTTAATATAATCAGTAAAAATAAATAGAGTTTATAATATTTTGTTATTTGTCTAAATTTAAATAAGTATCTAGTGTCTTGCAATTAGGTTTGAAAAGGCGAGATAAAATATTAATTAATTTACCAATGCAGCCCAATGTAGCCTAATGCAATATTGTATTAAAATGATTAAATTACCTAAAATTTTGTGTATGTGTTTGAGTTTTTTTTTCAGTTTTATATATTTAAAAAAAAATACCAGCCAATAATTTATTTTCCCTTCTTTGAGCACGGTCCGCATATTTTAATAATTCTTTTATTAAATATTACAAAATATTAAACGCGTTTGCGTACAACATGCGCTGCTGGAAATTGTTCCATGAGGATTCTCATCTTCCCGCCCGCCCCAAAGGTCCCTCTCAAAAAGTCAAAACAATCGCGCATCGAGCTGCGCATTCGCGCAGTGGTCATGTTTGTTGTCGCCGTACGAATTTCTCAATTTCCGATTGTCGCAGAATTCTTCGTCTTTTCCGACCGAACTTTCGGCCGAGATTTGTCTAATTTTCCTCCTAAAATCATCCAGATTGACAGATAGTCGTATCATTTCGGTTTATTTGCGGTTTTTTGGCTCGTTACGAGTTGTTTTGAGAGCAGGTTTGAGATCGTCGCAACATGGGCGAACCTCCCCCGAATTCGAATGGATGGTTCTCCGGATTCCATCCTTTGCTCTACCCAGGGTTTGTCCTCATGTAAATCATTGATTTTAGCATGCTTAACAAATTTCGTGAAAATTTGCAGGAGCCAACGTTTTCCAGGGCAATACGGCCCTCCAATGACGCCCCCTCCTGGCTACTATCCCCCTAGCAGGGTAAATTAGGAAATTCAAATTGCAACGCAATTCCATCTTATCAAAACACTTGCTTCAGCCCACAGGTTTTCAACCCTTCCGAATAGGCGGTCCCGGTCCTCGAAGGCCCAACGATCGGCCTCCAATGCCCCCAAATGACGAACCCACACCTCCGGGGGCCGAGAGTCCTCCACCTCTGCCCCCAGGCTCCCCTCCGTCTCCTAGCTCCATTCCCGTACCCCCGCCGCCTACAGGGCCGCCTCCAGTATGTCCTCCGCCCCCAATGCCTCCGATGAACTGCATGCCTCCTGGCAACGCAGGTCCCTTTGGTACTCCGATGCGTTTCAATATGGGGAAGAGAGCCGGTCTCGGCTTCCAGCAGCACCAAAATCACAATCAAAACCAACAACGGCATCCGAACCAATTTCAGAACAATATGGTTGGTTTGACAGGAAACGGTTTTAGTTGTAACAAAATCTATTTGAATTTTTGTTTTGTGCAGAATCAGCAAGGTGGTCGTGGTAAAAAGCGCAACAAAAGAGGTCGTCAGCAGCAGCAACCGATGCAGTTCCAGATGGGTGGCAAATTGAACAATCCGTACTTGCAGAGCCACTCGTTCACGCAGCCACCACCTCCACTACCTCCGAATACTCCTCCTGTCTCCACTCCACCTCCACCACCTCCTGAAAATATTCCTACCCCTCCTCCTCCGCCATCTCCTTCTATCTCCCATGTTTCAGAGAAAAAGGACGACGATATTGCTGCCAAGTGCGCTATTCAAGAGTGGCCCATAACTTTACAGTAATTTTCCTTTTGATATTTATAATTTAAAAGCTTTTTATAGAAAACAAGCAACTGATTTAATTTTATATTTTTACAGAAATTATGTGATGCGATGTTACTCAATGTGTGACAGTAAAGAGGACCGGGACCGAGTCGACGTCTACTTGAAGCAAATGCTCACTGCAAAAGCCAAGCAGGGCAGCAACGCCATCCTGACTCACAACTGGAGCAGCGAACCGCTACCAGCTCACTTGGTGCGGCGGCGCAGACGTCGCTCGTCCTCGAGCAGTTCCAGGCGACGCCGCTCGAGCAGCTCCTCCTCGTCAACGTCATCATCGCCAAGTCCACACCGACCAAGTGGCCCTCAGGCCAAGAAGGCGAGAGGTGGCGCGGCCAGGGGGAGAGGCAGGGGTGGCGTTACTGGCAGACTCGGACAGCGGCGCGGAGGAGGCCAATTTGGTGCTCCTGCACCGCAAGTCAATGCTGCGCAACTCCAGCGCCGGGCTGCTCGCTTCCAGGAACATTTGCGTGTTGAGGCTCCAAAGCCCACCCAACTTCAGGTGAGTCTATTACCGCAATATTATTATTGGTTTTTTAATCTGATTTTCTGATATTAACAAAATTTAATCTAAAAAAAATTGGCTTCTATATCAGTTAATGTTGTTATAAATAACTTGACTCAATTTTTTGTTTGTTTTCAGTTCAACGAAGAAAATACTGATTGGAGCACGATGCACATTGTGGGCACATGTCAGAACATAGAAAAGCCCTATCTACGGTTGACAAAGGCGCCAGAGCCTTCTGCTGTGCGCCCTGTCGAAGTGCTGCGTCGCTCTCTTGAATGGGTGAAGAGGCAGTGGATCGTGAAGCACGACTACCATTATGCATGTGAGCAGTTCAAGTCGATCCGCCAAGATTTAACTGTGCAAGGAGAGCGAGGCCCTTTTACCGTTCTCGTATACGAAACGCACGCCAGGGTCGCCCTGGAGAGTAAAGACCCTGAAGAGTTCAATCAGTGTCAGACGCAGTTGCGTATGCTGTACAGTGATTGTGGCGGCAGGAATGAAAATGAATTCACTGCCTACCTCTTGCTCTATTATGTCTTCACCAAAAATACTCTAGGTAAATTTTTTTTATAAAAAATTTTGAATGAAATGTTATTTCAATTTGTTTACAGATTTAACCACAACTTTGGCTAGGCTCACTGCTGAAGAGAAAAAGACGGAGGCAATGTCTCACGCTATTCACGTGTATAAGGCATGGTTGGAGTCGGACTATAACAAAATGTTCAAACTTTACCGAACAGCTCCTTTGATGTCTGGGTATTTAATGGATTGGTTCTCGGAAAGGGAGAGAAAGGTCGCAGTCAAAATTCTAATCAAAGCGTGAGTAACTTGAGGATTTTGTCAAATGTGAAACTAAATGTATTTTTATGCAGGTATCGCCAAGCACTGCCCGTGTCTTTTGTGGTTTCGCAGTTGGCTTTTGAGTCTGAGGAAGAGTGGTTTACGTTTTCACAGCCGTTTCCCATAGTTTACACTAATGATGCCCGAACACACATAGACTGCAAGGCTAGCATGCCTGCCATAGCGGCTCTTTAAATCTGTGATCCCTCCACTAAAACCTGCCCATCTGTTATTGTTTAGTTGGATTGCTTAATTATTAATAAATATTCATTTTTCAGGTATTCAATCTTTTGCAAAAAACTTTTTTTTTATTGTTTTACGTCCACGGAAGACTTACACTAAACATAATTGTGCCTACTATTAAGTAACTTAAAAAATAAAGGCGTACAAAATGGCCTTTCCAGTCTTTGGGGCGTTCACAAAATAAAAAGCATTGCCAGTAGCTCTTTGTGATAATGAGTGTCTCCACTTTTGGGGATTTGTGACTAGACCAAAGTGCAGCAAACCAGTAAAATGCTGGGCACGAGGATGCAATTATTCTTGTTGTCACCTACAATTTTTTTAGAAATTAGTTAAAAATTAAGTTTTTTTTTTCACTAGTTTTCATCTAAGATATTTTTACTACTTGTAAAAAAAAATAATACCTCAATGATAAATTACTTGCCTGCACATGTATGCAGAAAAAGCAGAAGACTGCAAGAAAAGCAGTGTGAACCACAAGTGGCAGGGTGTTTGGTGGCAACTCGCCAGGCACTGCTTTTGGACATGTTCCTCTCAGGCCCAACGTAAGGCAGTGCCGAGGGTAGTTTCGAAAAAAGCGCCACCCTGATGGTACCACTATTGCCAATAAGGGTGCGACGAGCAAAAAATTTGGCAGTTGCTTCATTTCGAAGTACCTGAGGAAGCCCACCTCCCAGTGGCTGCTCTGCACATATTGGTAGGGTAGAGCCAGTGACTGCTGGCAAAAAGGTGGCGGGGCACCACCTGCGACCAAGTAGCCGTTGTCCTGAGCGTGCTCGAGGAGAAATGGGGGAGGTGAATAATGAGGGTCTAAGCAGAATCTGCCATAGGAAAAGACCTGGAAAAGGAGGAAGGGTATAGGAATGAGCACCAGTGCAAGGAGGGCGAGGTGCGGTCGGCGGAACCGAAGGTGAAGGTGCAGTGGGTGTAATATGTTCAGCAGGCCATTGGAGCGGCAGGCTGTGCTCAAAGCAAGAGCCAGGGTTGAGGACAAAGGTTGCGAAGGGGTGTGCAAACGAGTAAGTCCTGAGAAAGTGACAAACGCAAATAGGGACTCTGAGTATGGGGCGGAAAAGAAAATTGAGGCTGGCGAGAAGCAGAAAAGGACTGCCGAGCGGAAGGGAACGTTAGAGTTGAGGGGTAGCAGGGCTACGCTCAGATCGTAGAGGGCAAGGGCGGCGTAGACAAAGCAGTAAAAGTTGAGAATGGTGAATAAAAGCAAGAAGAGCATCGGAGGTGACAGAAGAACAGTGAGAGGTGACGCGAGAGAGGCTATGAGAGAGCCTGCCATAGGTAGAAGAGGGAAGAAGGCGAGGGTATTCAGGTAGGTGTAGCCATAGCGAGCAACGTGCAGGAAGTATTGGCCGTCCCAGTGCAGAAGACCGCCCAATAGAAAGGACACCACAGGATCGAGAGGTCGCTGACCATCCCCTGGACTTGAGGGGGATGCAAATACATCCGTCTCGTGGTTGGGAAGTAGATTGTACGCCAGCAGCTGAAAGGAATTTTTTTTTTTGTTATTCTTTTTTAAATATTAAATTGAAAAAATTTTGAACCTGAATGACGAGCACAAGAACTCGAGAAGAAATCGCCAGACGAAAAATTTTATCCCTTTCGCTCAATTTTTCCATATCGGAGGTTGAAGGACTTGAAGGTCACGATATTCTTAGGGCATTATAGCAAAATATAAATAATTATTTTGCCCTTTTGAGTGATAAATTTACAAAAAATTCCCATAAAGCTTGACTCTTGATTTCAAGACTTCCTTGTTTGTTTGGCTCCGTCCTCCGTCTCCACCTCAGCCACACCCCTTTTCAACAAATGAACATCGCGTGAGAGGAAAAGTGCGCGGTTACGCCCATTTTTAACGATGCTCTGGAATGCGAATAATTGTTGCTTTGTTGCTATTTGTGCATTGTTGACCTCAAGAGTCTGCGGCTGATTGTTGTTTTCAAAATTTTGAAAAAGCATGGATTCCCTAAATTTTATACACAAAGGAACCGCAAGTAAGTTGAGACTTAAAGCGTCTTAATTTTGAATTTTAAGTTTTGTGTTCTTGTGCTTTTTCCTAAAAAAATTGAAGAATTTCCCGGAATTTCCATTGAATGTCTTGTCTCTTTTCAGAACCGAAGAGGAATTTTCTTAATGAAAACAAGAGGCTGGTGAAAAATCTTGAAAAGCAGTTCCGTGAGGCTCACATTAGTGAGCAGAGGACACCATTGTCCAACCAGAAATACTCGAATGTCCAGCCCAAGGTCCAAACTCGCAACCACAATGCTTTCCCCACTCGCCCTGCTTCATCCTACGCCACTTCTTCGAGGGCAACTTGTTCTCAGCAACGACCGATGTCAGCAGTAACGACATGTGACGAAGGCGTCCAGTGCGAGACCAAAGTACTGCACTCTCAGGGTACCCAGACGGCAGTGGAGTCTATGCTGAGCGGTCGAGAGCTGAGACCATCAGCGGCAAGCTGGGAGGAAAGGTCACAGCTACAGCTCAGGTTGAATATAGAGGAGGAGGAAGAGTCCGTCGATCATGCCCATCAGGCTACACAGGGGACGACCAGCACTGGAGACAAACTAGTGCGTTGGGACTTGCAGTCTGATGCAGGGTAATATTTTTTATCTAGTATTTTTTCAAATATATTATATCATAATTTTGTCATGCAGTGACAAGGAGGCCAGCGTCAGGTCCAAGGCGTCTTTACCGAGTGTCAAGTCTATTGATGACAACTCCAAGCCCTTCAACGAAGAGGAACGGTTGCAGTATTTGAGCCAACTCAAGGCCACTCAGGACAAACTAATTGCTGATCTCAACCGGCTGCCAGTGAGGTCAAATACCCTGCGTGTACAGACCCGTCGACGAGAAATAGACGTCCAGTTAGACAAGGTTGAAGCCTTGATAACTGCTTTTTCTAGGCCTGGCAGATCTCTCAGTAGAAATAAATAGTAATATAACTTTGACATACAGAAAATTAGGGACCATGACAAAGAGCTGTGAATGCTAGCTTAAGTTTTGTGGATTTTTATAATGCTGCAAGTGGAAAAAATAAATTGGCGTAAAATGTATCCCCACACTTGGCATTGGTAGTGCAAAAATATGTGGCTTTAATTTGCTCTCTGCAATAATCATGGGTGTAAGCAACATAGTTTATCTTACATGAGGACCTAAAGTATTAAATATTGCAAAACCATGTTAATGCCTATTTATGTAATTTGTTGAGGTAAAAATGTGGAAATGACATGATAGATTTATTTAATACAATGACTGAGATTTTATTGCTGCACATTATTTACCACTTGTACAAAATGGAATGAAAGTTTGATTAACAATGGAATCATAAGTTCAATGAAATAAAAGTCATAAAAATCAATGAAAAAAATCTTAAAAAAACTAAAACTGCCTAGTCTAAAATACTTTTCTTACATCCACAACATCTAGATGGACGGAGTTCATTATATTATGTCTTTCAATGGACGGACGTAAAAGCTGCCTCTAACTTTAATTTCAAATTATTTAAAATCAACTCTTAATATCATAAGATTATCCCAGCGAAAACTGAACACGTAAACAATAATACATTCAGATCATAATTTCTCAAAAGCGCAGAAGGTGCACAACAAGAAAGACAGCTAAAACTATGCCAATGCTGGCCGTTGTGGTGTGACCACTTGAGAGACGGCATTTGTACATGTCGTACTTGGAAGGCGTGTCAGCCACTATGTTACTAAATTCTGATTCAACCAGTTGTCCATCAAAATAGGTGATGGCATCTTCAAATGGATATTCAAAGCCCTGCAGACACTCGCACTTGTAACCGCCTGACTCGAAGCCTCGGCCGAGAATAGGTGTGCAGTAGGACGACTTGCGATCGCATTTGTGAGTACCTTTGAAGGCATTGGGTGTGGAGTAGGTGCCTGAGCATTGGTTGATGTCCAGGGTGAGCAGATCCATGGTGACAGCAACAGCGCCCTTAAACTCAAGCCTTGCACGAAGAGCATCCCATCCAAAGAAAGGAGCAGCGTATGTGATCACCCACTTTTTAACCTGCAATAAGAAAATTAAAGCCTCGTGTCAGTTAATTTTTTTATATTAAACAAATTGAACAATAATTTCATGAAAAATAAAGGCTTATTGTTTATCAGCAAAAAATTATACACATTAATAAAGAGTTTGAAACAATGGTTTTATTTACCATTCCATTGCAGTCAAAATAGGGTCTGGTCCAGTATCCGTGGTCAACGTTGGCCGCCCGATAGAAATTGGGGTAGACTTCATATTTTTTCATGTACTCTCCTGTCTCATTGAAACGAATCTTGATTTTCATGTTGATCTTCTCGAGTGAGTCGTGGTTGGCGCTCCAACGCTGCTTCAGGAATTGGAACCACTCCCTGTTGAGATAGACCTCTTCAGTGCCATTCAAACGGGCCAGATCTTCAACCTTGAATTTGCGGGTGTTCAATTTCTCCTTAAATGCAAAAGGTGCAAATAAGGTGCGGTTGGTGAACTTGTTGCGCTCCCAGAAAGTGCCTGCCGACCAGATTTTGGAGTCACCCATGAGAAGGGCTAACGTTTCGGCAATCATCTGATCCTCTGATAAAGGAGGGTCGGCCACTCTAGTGCCAGAGTAAACCTCATACGGATCAACAATCTGCACAAATACAAAATAATCATTTGATAGAATCGTTTTGAACTAAAATTTAAGATTAACCAAAGAATTTAGTACATAATGATTGAATAATTCACCTGAAGAAATCCAGAAATGAAATTTGCCAAACGGACAGCCATTTTAGCCTCATTTCCAAATTGCTCTTCAACTCCAAAGGAAATGTCTCCATTCAGGGTCAGCTCTTGGTTGGTGTAGCTAATTACGATTCAAATAAAAGATATGATTAAATAAAAATATATTTTACCTTTTGCAGGATTTAGGTGTTACAGCAAAGATGAATCTAAGGACTTCATCAATATTCATCTTATCATGGTCCAAAGACTGCCTGCTGGTTGTGCCATTGGAGGAATTCCTGTACTCATAAAACTTGTCCAAGTATTTTTCCTTCATCCACAATGGCACTCGTTCCCAGTGTTGAGGAAGTCGATGGATCCCTAGAAATATGAAAAGCATAGAAATAAATAACATATTCAAATTTATATTAAAAGAAACTTACATGAAATTCGCTCACAGTTGAATCCGCCATGATAGTACTGCTCAGTAGTGGATCTCTCAACAATTTCCCCCAAATAGGGACGTCTCACATTTGGAGGCAGTCGATAACCTGGAAGACAACGGCACTGATAGCCACCCCTTCGGTAGCCCCATCCATGTATTGGCTCGCATTCCGTTGTGTCCTTTTTACAGCGTGCCGTGTCTGCAAAACGATTTGGCCCCTTGTTGCCCTCTCCCAGAGGGCACTGGTTTATGTCAATTCGGTCAAAGTCCATTTCAAGGACAGCAATGGCGGTGTATGATGGGTACTCAATGTGACGGAAACCGGTGTGGCGAGGGTACAGGTCAGCAATCGGCACAACGGCCGAGACAAGCCACTTGTTGGAGCGGCCACAGTCAAAGTAGGGACGGGTCCATTTCACTGGACCAGGGTCCTCGTCGGCTCCGGGAGGACCGTGGAATGAGAAAGTCTCGTTTGTGTTGTTGGCATATCTGATTTTCACATCATAGGTCACCTTGAGGAGAAATTTAATTTTTTAATTACATTAAAATTTTTAGTAATAAATTAAATAAAATTTCACAAAAAATCAACGAAATTTTAGTGTGATTGAAATAAAAGATGGAAATATTTTGGACGAATTAATTTACCTTGGTGTCCTGTCTGTTCTTGACAACGTCTGGTAACCACTGGCGGTACCATTCATTGATCCTGTAGTAGTCGGAAGCATAATCGTTACTTAGGCTGGCATTTGGGATGGCACCTAAATCTTGAACAGTGAAAGTGTTCATTGTGGAGATTCTCTGCAGGTGGATTGGGTCGTTGAAATCGTCAGCACGATAGGTGCGAGGAGCAAAGCGTGGCATGGTTTTATTGAAAAACCCTCTGCAAAATTTGTAATCTTATAAGTTCAAAATTGGCACTTGATTGTAGGCTCAATACCTCGACATCTCTCAGTGGCAACTGAGAATTACAAAAAATGTACGAATTTCACATTCAATTTGTGCAGCTCAAAATTTTCATTAATATTTTACACAATTAATTAAATGATGTTTAATTACCATCCAAAGGCTCCTGATTTTTAATTAAATTCTTAAGGAATATTTTTACTTTAAAAAAATTTTATTTCAAGTTAAAAATTATACTCGCAAATTTTTACCTGTATGAGGGTGTGTAAGAAGAATTAGGAGCAAAGTAGATTGCGCTGGCGTTTATGAGGGGGTTGGACGAGACGTCCGCCACGGTGGACAGGAAGTAGTACATCATGCCAGGGTCGTAGGTGTCATTGAGTGCCGGTCGAATGAAGCGAGACTGGAGAGTGTAGCTGAAGAAGAAGGCTCTTGAGAGAGCCATGTTGTGCAGTAGGAGAAGGGCAGTTCGGTTGGGGAAGATGGGATTGATGTTTATGTCCTTGATGTCAGGGAGGTGGGAAACACTATCCTCCGGAAGGTACAGGTCGCCGAGGTGAGCAATCGGACAATTGTCACTGTAAAAAATAAGTTTCTTATTTTAGAAAGAAAAAATCAATTAAAAACGATCAGATCAATTGATATAGAAATACATAGTGGACATAATATATGTAGTGGTTTGTGAAAATTGTGAAATAATTTATTTTAATAAAATATAAGCTCAGTGACCTACACGCGTGCAGATGCAATGATGAATAATAATTATTAAATTAATGAATCACAACAATTATGCTTATCAAAATATCGAGAGATTCCATTGCACGGTTATGAAACTTTAATAGTGGAATTTCGCAGAAAAATTAATTCTAATTATAAAGAAAGGGTTCTAACACTATAATTCAATGAATAAATATAACAATATGACGCGTAAAGTAATCAAAAGCAATTGAAAACAATAGTTAAGCAAAACCACGCCCGTGGTGTGTTAAAATAGCGACCTGTTGACTTTGTCTATGCGGTGCCTAATTTCGTCGAACGCGTCTCTCGGCTGCCATTCGAACTGGCCGACGGCGCCGTACAGCAGCACCGACAGCAGGATAAACGGCGCTGCTCGATCCATCATTATTCCATTATAATTTGCAGAACTAAACACACAAAAAACAACAGAAAAGGGCGGCAGGAATGCGATGGATGCGGAGCAAATGCGGAGCGAGACAGGTGCGCGTCGCTGCCTGGTGCCCACGGTCCCTCCCTGAATCGTTGCTGGCGCCACGCAGTGGCCAAAAATCTCAACCTCAAAATTTTCCCACAAGAAGTCATTATTGCATATTTTAATTAGTAAGATTAATTTTTTGTATTGATTAGTTAAACAAACAGAAAAAAATCGAAAATCTGCACTTTCATATAAATACTTTTTATTTCAACAGTTTTAAATGGAATTTTCTGAGAAATCAGTAACAGTCGCACGACTAGTTGATCACGACCTGAGCTGTAAGGGCAGCAACCTCATCCTCCACCTCATCGTCATCCTCCACCTGTGAAAAATGGAAATGTAAAAAAAGATGGCCAATCAAAGAATTACACATATATTTAAACTTAAAAATAACTAAAAGCAGAGGGCAGAAAATGTTAGTGACAAAACTTAAAAAAAAAAAAACAATTGCAAAAAATGGAAACAAAAATGACTAAACTAATTTTCTTTCTCTTTTTACTCAAAATAAATTATACCGTGCATCAATTAAAATTCCATCAAACTGAAATCTGAAAATTCAGGTTAGTGATGAAATGAAACGTCTGACACAAAAGAGAAAAATTAACTTGGTCCACCTTCTCCCCAAGCTCCTTCAGTCTGTTTCGGTACTTCGACAGCTTTGCTTCTTGGTCAGCCAGGAGCTCCAACAGATCCTCTTGGTCGGTGGCCGCCTTAGAGGCCTGATGTTCCAGATCTACCACCCTAGCCTGCAATCCACCCTCGTCTGCTGCTGCTTTGAGTACCGAGTTTTGGTCTCTCAACTGCGCCGAAAGAGCCATAAGCTGGTTCACCTGGGCGGCCAGATGGTCCCTCTCAGCTGTGACTTGGGCAAGTTGTTGAGTGAGGTGGGCCAGTTGCTCGTCCTGCTGGCGGATCAGCACTTTGTACTGTGCAGAGCCAACCTGCTCGGCAACCTCTTCTGGTCTGGGAGCAACTGCTTTGCCAACCTGAGCAAAGCAAAAAATTTTAAGAAAAAAAAGGAGTAATGAAATCTATATAAAATTTGGAGAAAATTAAAAAAAAAATTGTTGTGCATAAAAATTACTAGAGATTAAAATAAATTTATATGTAAAATCATTTTAGCAACATAGAAGAGGAAAATTTATCTTTTTTTTTTTTTTTTTTTTTTTTTAATTTTTTTAGACAGTGACATACCACAGACTCGAGTGCTTTTAACAATCTGCAAAACTCATGATCCAACTGCAAATCACCAGAAGCAGTTGCTGTCGGCTGAGGGTGTTTGGCCGCCTTTGCGTACGCTTCGTGTCTTGTGACGTCGGCCACCCTGTCAAGAAGGGCCTCTGTTCCAATTCGCTTGCTGATAAGCTGAATGAGAGCCAGGCGGCCAAAAGTGGCCACCGAGTCATCATTAAAGGCAACACAGAGGCCGAGGATGAAAGCACTGAGGCCTCGAACAAGTTCCTCCTCGGCCACGTCACAAACGACGGCCGTCAAGTGAGCCACAGCTCCCGAGGTGGCCAGTAGGTGGCCGACGGCCAGTGTGCAGTGGGCCAACCACTGCGCCAGTAGCTGCAGAAGGCCAAGTCTTGTCTGTGGCCGCTGGGCTTGTTGCAAAAGGACGAGGCACTGGTGCAGAAGGGAGACGGCTGGTTGGCCTGGAGAAGCAGCCAGAAGCACCCTCAACAACTGTTCCTTGGTGCCCGGATTTTCAACAAGACCGTGGCTCAGAGCAATGCATGAAAACCAATTTGTCAAAACATCAGGACTGAAGAGGCCGCCACACAAAAGTTGGCCAGTTGTCAAGCCTGCAACTGGAAATCAAGAGTTTTTTTATATAAAACTATCATGTAATTTAAATATTACACTACAAATAGATAATAAAGAAATAAATCAAGTGCAAAAATAAAAATTAATTGTACTTGAAGTAATTTTCTACCTTGCTCTGATGAAGATGGAAGCAATGTTTGTGCCAACTGTGCTTGTCCGTCCTGATTTCTGTGCAGAAAACTTTGGTAACAGTACAAAACAGCACACCTGAGTGCCAAAGGTTGTTTCTCGTTGACCATTGACATCAGGAGAACAACAAGAGCAGTTCTAGGAGGGTTCGAAGGGGCCATGACGTCGCCCAGAAGATTTTGGTTTTCACTGCAGCCCCTGATGACTTCAGCCACTGCGCAGACAGTTTCGGTGAGGACGTCTGCAGGCACGCCGGATGCCATTAAAGAGTCGCATAGACTACCGAGGAGACCACAAGCTCGCATTACTTGTTGGCAGGAGGCTGTGGCCTGTGCAGGGTTCGCCGGAGCGACCATCGTTCGAACAACCTAAAAATTTATTTTCAAGAATTTTTTAAAATCACTTTAGGATCAATACATATTTATTTGAATCTGAAGTCATTAATTAACAAAAATTAAATCACCAATATCTATTAGTACCTGAAGAAAACAATGGCAATTTGCAGCTCTTTGTGCTGGCCACCCATCTTCGCTACCTGGTTGTAGCATGGGCTGAAGTCTTTGAATGTAGCTCCCTTCTTTGAAGAAATTCTGATTACTGGGGTTGGCCTTGAGAAGATTCAACATCAGCAGCAAACAGTCTTCGACCACAATGCCTCCGTCTAAACCCCCTTCGCTGTTGATCACCTCTAAAAGTCTGTCGAAGGCGCTCTCAAAAGCAACAATTTTTTGGATGTTTGCGTTGCCTTTAGTCAGAGCAATAAGTAACAAAAGAGCCTGTAGGAAAATTTGAAACATAGTTTTAACTAAATTAAAATTGTATTTTAGAAATTTACATCGTTTCGAACAACTTCTCTGGAGTCACTGAGCAAGTCCATAAGTTTCGAAACGCCCATGGGACTGATCAAGACCAGTTCCTGAACTTGGCGAGGTCTGTGGGTCAACATGCTGGAGAGCAGTTTTACTGCAGGCCAGCGAATGTGGAATTCAAACTCCTCCAATAGCCCCAAGACCAATGATACATTGTCTGGTTGTTTAATGAAAATTTCAGTAAATTGGCCACCAACTGAGTCATGCCCTCTCTCTGAAACAAGTGTTAGAATTTTTTTTAGCAAAAAAATTATTCAGATTTAATTTAAAGTTAAAGATAATACATAAAGTGATTAATTTAATCTCTAAATTATGAGCACTGAGCACCTTCTTCCTCCTCGAAAGTCTCAGGGGACATGACGTTGCACAGTGCGTCCATCACATATCCGACGGTCTCCGGGTCGTTCCTGTCGTGCACCAAAACCTGGCACAGGGTGTCCATGCCCTGTGCCCCGACCTCGACCCTGTAGTTCTTGGACAACGCCTTGAGCGCCCGGCATGCGTCGCGCCTGTCATCCAAAAGGGTGGACGTTTGCACTCGTTCAATCAGCCGCTCCACCTGAAAATGGGTCGGTTTTATTAATGAGCGGATGGACCTTTCGATGGTACTCACCGTCTCGGCTCCTGAGGGCACCTGTCCCGGTTGCGGGGCCCCCAGGACGGACTTCAGTCCGCTCTTGAAATACTCCATCCATACACGTAAACAAATCCTCCCCTGGCTAGTTATGTCTGCAAATCACAGATGGCGCTGCTTCGTTTATTTTCCTTTTTTTAACAAGCTCACAGATTTTCTGACGAAAAGTTTTACAAAATAAATGTTTACAATGGAAGAAATTTATAAATAATATAAATACGGATACTTTTAGATTTACATTTTGGTTAAAAATAATTATAAAATAACCACATATTCACCGCTTTTTTTAACTCAAACGTTTTCTCGCAATATCGCAACCAATCGGAGAAGCGATTGAGATGCGGGACAGCCAATGAATGTCTTTATGAATAGAACATGTTCATACTTGTCTAGTTTTCTTGTTATTACTTTGCACGAATTAGGTGTTGTGATGAAAGAACGAAAATCCGCTAAAAATCAGTCATTATTGTCATTAACTCATAACTATTCGTTCTCCGACAAAGAATTTGGTTATTGAGTTCATCTATTTCATCAGTAATAAAAGTGCCGTGCCATAAAAATTTAATTGGTGCTTTGAAGAAGTTGGACAAAAATCAAGTTATCTTCATCTTCATCCCGTGGAACTGTCATGCCTGTGCCAGAAACTTCCAGACACGAAGGTAAAAACACAATTTATTTATATTATCAAAATTTGTTAAATTTCTTAATTCTGTAGGTAAAAGACAAATACATAACAACATCTAGAGAAAAAGATATTGAGACTTTTTTCTGGAAAACTAGCTTTATTTTCATTTTCCTTTCGAAAATTTCATTTATTTTGTGTTATTTTGCTTTCTAATCAGACACTTTGAGACTGCTTGGAGTTATATTAGCACGTTTTTACAAATCTTCCACAAATTTTGTAAATTTTATTTAGAATCTAAAATTGAATTAATGCCATGATATTTTATCGATGTTTACATATATCTTTTTTTGCGCAAATTTTTATTTACATGGAATTTCTTGTTCTTTAATATAGAGCATGTTTATAGCTATTGAAAAATTTTATAAGTTTTTGAAACAAAAATGGATCAATTCAATTTTTTACAAAAATCATAAAAATTTGTACAAAATGTCTATGGCACCATGTAATACACAAATTCAAATTTAGTAATGCTGTATAAGTTAACGATTGCATTATAATAAGTTTTTTATAAATTTTTTTCATATAGTTTCTGGAAAAAAATACAGAATTAATTTTTTGAATATTTTTTTTCTTTTAATCTCGTAAGTAAGAATACAGAAGATTTAAATGCTACAAAAGGGGCGAAGAAAGGTGCGTGAGATTTCCCTTGGCTTAATTAATTAATGAATATCAATCAAGGCGTCAATTACTGCTGCAGCAGGTTGTTGAAGTACTTGCAGTCGGGGCCAAGTTCGCAAATGAAGTAGTCGTCGTCGCTGCACTTGTAGTCGATGAGGCGGCCGCCGTTTGTGTGCAACTCGAGGCACGTCTCCTTGCCCTCGCCGAAATCGTTCGGCTGTCCACTGGACCACCACGTGTCGTCCACGCGGTGTCCGGTCGACCAGTAGAAGTGGCCTGGAATGTGACCGATGTCACTGCCTGACAGCCAGTAATAATCTTTAATTATGGCAAATAAAATAAAATCATTATTAAAAAACTTAATAAAATGTAAAAATATTACTATTTTTTATGGGTGCTGCCTCGAATAAAGTTTTGCGTTCTTCCTCGGTTTCGATGCTTGCCAGTTGCATTCCAAATCGGTCACAAAATGCCTTTGCCTTGTACCAGTCCGTCTAATTTTTTTTTTTTCAAATATTTAGTTTACATTAAAAAAATTATCATAATAATTAATATATTTTCCTAACCTCAACTGTGCTAAAATAATATTGCCCAGTTGAAAGCGCTGTCAAGGTGAGACGACCTAAAATGATTTTTAATTAATTGCAAGAAAAAAAATCTAGAGTTTTCGAAACCAACCAGCTTTAGAGCAGTCTGACAATAGTTTAATTTCAATCTGAAATGAAAACGGAATTTGTTAAACATTTGATTTATATATTTTATAGTTAGATTATGTCAAATGATGATGTATAAGTTGAAGAACAATTTCTCAACTTTATTTAGAAGAAGAAAAACCTTTTTAAGGGATTCGGCAGCCCTGCTTAGGAAATTGGTCATTTCTTGTCCTCTTACTTGCGACTCGTTGTTCAACTGCTCAATCTGCTTACTAATGAGCAGTGAGCTTTCTCTCACGTCCCGAGCGAGCGGCGAAACAAGAGCCTATTTAAAATTATAAAAAAAAGGAATTTTCGGAATTTGAAAAAAAAAACATCAAACCGTAATTTTTTCGTCCAGATCTTCAATCGTCTTCTCGCGGTGTTGGTCCAGCTCAGTCAGCTTTTCGTCAGCACGCGCAAAGTGCGCGTTCATTTCGGACAGTATGGTTGTGTTTAGAGACTTTAAAAAATAAATAATTCAATGAGTTAAATTAATAATTTAAAGTTCATTCATTATTTAATTAATGTTTAAATCAACTATTTTATAACCTTTTAAAGGAAAAGATCAAATTCTCTAGAAATTTAAACAAGGATTATTAATAAAATTTATAGAAAGATTATATTTTTCTATAAAAATATATGTTTAGATTATGAAGAGACGTTTCTGCTTCATAAAAGTTTAATATCTGTACTCCTAGAAATTAAAATTAACTCACATAAAACATTTCTTCAACACTTCGTTTCTGGATGTCCCGGGCAAGTTGTTTTTTCTCTTCAGTTTTGTCCACCTTCTCCATAAATTTATTCATCTTTCGCTCAACCTCAACCACCATGGGTTCCAGTTTAGTCTTCAAAATTAATTAAAATTAAAAATTACCATATAATTAGTATCAAAATAAAGCTCACCGCAATTCTAGTTTCCAAGCTTTGAATTTGCTGACTGCGACCAATGTCCAGTTTTTCACTTTTCAATGCCATGTCTGAGAGTTTTGCGTACAACTCAGTCAGAATAGTGGTTTTTATCTCCTAATATTTAAAATTACAACTCGAAAATTTTAAAATATTCACAAAATTACGCCTAACTTGACGTCCAAAAAGTTCAGAGTGCTGACTTTGTCCTGCTCGAATTTCTTCATGGTGAGCTCAAATTTTCCATCCACCCTGGAAATTCGCGTTGGCAATTCTTTCAGGGCCGACGTCAGCTCGTTTTCGAAAGTGGAAAGTTTTGTGTGGATTTCCTTCAGTGAACACTCACCCTTCAAAGCGTCGACGGAAATCTTTAAGAAATTAAAAAAATCCATTGAACTTTCCACATTATAAATACTTACATCTCTGCCTGCGTTTTCAATCAGGTTGTCTCCGGCCATATGTCGCAAAATTTGTGCGATTTCGTTCACCTTTTGCTCCAGAGTCGTTTTGTACCTTTAAAAATAATTGTAATTCTTCCTGCCATCAAAATAATATTCTCACTCTTGAGTCGCTTTTTCGATTTCCGCCCTCAAAAACTCCATATTGCCTGAACATGGGTCGCTGCCCGGAGGGCACTTCTGAAAAAATTCAGATAAAAAGAATCATTTTCATAAAAAGATTATAGGTTTGTACCTTTGAGTGGACGGAAAGAACGCCAAAGGCCGCGATCAGCAGCAGAAATCGTGTCGTCTCCATCGCCGCCGTCTGAAGAATGAATGCCGCACCGATTTGTGTAAAAACTGGTGCATCTCATTTCCCCATTCATTTTTTTTTTAGTATTTTATTCCCCGCGAGTCAATACAATAGTAATTTAATAACAGGGCACTCGCACCCGTCTCTTGGTCGCGCCGGGCCGACGGACGACCCCGTTCTTGACCTCCCCATCGATTGTCTAGCTCCCATTGTCCAATTGCCCATTCATTCGTTGGCACTTGTTGCCAATATCTGGGCAAGGTCTGCTCACGGAATTAGTTTTTTGAACTTTTTACTCTTTTGCCTTGGTGTGTTAATTGGGATTAAAGGAAAGTATTACGTCAAGGGATTATTTAGTGGCGAGCAAGAGTTACTTTTAACTAGGCTGGATTTTACTTTTATGTCATCCCAGCACTCGCAGCCCCGTTGCATCATAAAATATGTCATTTTTGACACACATTTGTGAAGGGACTTAATGGTCAATCTCACGTACACAATGAAAAATGAAACATTTCTATTTTAATTAATTTTTAAAATTGTTTTTACAGCACATTATGTTTTTACTGAATTCCAAAAATTAATGATTCTTAAAATTATATTGCTTTTTCTATATGTATAGTTCCGTTTTAATAATTTTTATTACAATTATTTTAAACCTTTTTTCCTATGGCGCACGTGAGCTTATTATTAGGCTATTGGGTTGGTCTGTGTGTTGGTTTTAAGCCTTGAAACATAGCAATGGTAATTCTTCAATTTCATCTCTATAGGTTCTCTAATTTTATTTCAACTGAACCTGATAAATAACCTGATATAAAAGTTAAAAATTAATTTATATTTCCTTTTCGTAGCACCAAAATTCATTCAGTTTGATTTTTTTTTGTCTTCTCTATACTGGTTTTTAAAGTTCCCAAAAAATGGTATTAATCAAAACAAATAATTTTATATTTTGGAATGTTCTTCATTGTTTGCTAATAGAAGATTTTTTGTTTAATAATTTTTGAAGTAAACCAAAATTACATTTTATATTTTTTTTCTGACAATGAAATGAAAAAAGACATTTGATGAATATGACATTATTTATTGTGTTTAAAATACAGTTCAAAACACAGATAATACAAAATTACAGATTTTCCCTATGCAATTCTAGATTTTCAGTTGGCATTCATCAGGATAAAAAAGTTTTAAATTAAATTATAGTTTAACAAGATGGATTTTGATTCTTGAATTTTTTAACCGAGAGTTTGCACATGGTTGATGCAAGTGGTGTACTTTTGTTCGTAGATGGGGTCCAACGGGGCTCCGCAGCCGTATCCTCCAAGCTTGTGGATGCGCGCAAAGTCAGTGCAGTCCACACTGCCGTCCCGGTTGCAGTCCTGCAAGATGAAAAGGTAAGAAATACTCGTTATGATTTAAATTTTTTCGACTCACCTGTGAGTATTTGGTCATGTACTGTTGAACCGTTAATGCGGCGCAGTAGGGGTCAACCGTGCACCTGCCATATGCTGGAATTTGATTTTTTTTTTTTAAATAATTGTCAGGAATGTTGCTAAGTATTTTAAACCTCCGTCGGCGGATGGGTTGTCGCCCTGAAGGACGGGTTTACCGGCGTCCGACCAGTAAGCCCAGGTGATCCTGAACAGGCCGCACACGTCACCACTGCAGGTCAGGGTGCGGTTGCAGTTTGAAATAGCTTCACAAATGCATCCCAGACACTCGACACTCAGAGGACCAGTTGCGCCCTGTTGAGCTGAAATTAGATTCAATTTTAAATACTTTTTTTCTCATGAAATCTAAATAATTGCTTTATTTGATCCAACTCTTTAAAAATACTCCTTAATGACATAATAGAATGAAATCATAAAAAAAAGAACAACAGCGACGGTCGTGGTTACAATTTCAAATTGTTTATTTACTATTATTGTGAGAAATACCTATAATGTTTGTTATTCAATTAAAGACTTGATTTCACTAATGCCAATTAATTTTAATAATTTTTAATTAATTTTTGTATTAATAAACTTAAAAAATAAAATAAATTTTCAAAAGTTTGCTGTACTAAATTGTCAATAGTTAAATTTCAAATTAAATTATTTTATAGAGCTAATCACACAATGCTCATTTAATATAAAATTGCAAACGCCATTTATTTTATTTTTTATTTTTTGATAAACAAAAAAATTGAGCCAATTTGCTTTTTTTATCTTTATTGTTGTGATTGCTTTTTAATCTAGTAATTTAATGGATCAATCGGGATCAATGATAACAGTTGTGCTGGGTTAAAAGTGCAAAAGTTCAATTGGTCTGCATCTCATCGTCTGAGAGATTGAAAGTTCACTGACCGGCCGTTATACAAGTTCTTGAACACAGAGGGGCCTCCTCCGCTCGACTTATACTTATTATTGCTATGAAAAACGATTATTTCTTCACTTGTTATCTTTGAGACTCAGAAATATAATTACCACAAGAAATCAACTGAATACTTTATAATTGATCGCGCGTGTCCGCCAAGGGAAACGTGTTGACGGAGTCAATTTTTAAACTTTGATTCTAGATCTTTCATGTATAATTATTTTTCTAGATTTTAAAATATTACTTAGATATGAAAAAAAATCTGTTAAATATTACGAAAATAGATTTTTATTGCCGTCTTCCGAGAATTGTCTCCTGTGGCGACCGTCGCCTTGGCTGCAGCCGCGCGTTTTGTTACAAAAGTCGCACTCAAGGTGAACATCTCGGCATTTAACAGCGCCTTTTATCCGCCTTTTATCGTCTTTCTCTTCACACCCAGACGATTCTAATCAGGTAATTGAAGGGGGTCTCAGAACCGACAGGGAAAATATATTTGGAATTCCACAGAAGATTTTCCTCTCTTGACCTCTAGGGTATAATTTGAATATTAAGGCTCTCAAATTTATGGGCCAGTATGAAGAAGTAACAAGCGAATATTTCTTCAGAATAAAAAATTTATCTTTCTTCGATTATTGAACATCATCGTGACATTTTAAATAAGCAATGCGACAGCAGCAAAATTTAAAAAAAAAAACTTTTTTAATTCAACTTGTTTAGGTCCATTAGTGACATAATTAGAATTTTATTAATAAGTTTAAAATAATTGCAATTGTGTTAATTATAGTTTTAAAACTTGTGGTAAATGAGTTGTAATATACCTGCAGTCAGGGGTGCGAAAAGGGCGAGGGCGAAGAAGAGCGCGGGCAACATTTTGTGGGTTGTGTGCTCTGATCTGCTCGAGGCGCGACTCAAAATTACACTGGCTGCCTGAGCACCGCGAGCGGTCGCTCTCCAGTAGACAAGACATCAGGACCTTCGTTAGGTGGGGCTCAGCTAGTAATTTTTTAGTAATGTGCGACGCTGAGTTCAAATAAATTATATAATTATGGGCAGTAATTGCCTTCTGATACAATCAATAAAGACACTTTGCAACTAAATTATTAACGTTATTTTTAATTTAAAACAATGATAAATTTAACACCATTATTATTTCTTACTTTTTATCTATTTTGCAATTTTAAATAATTATATATTTATCATTCAATAGACATTTTTAATTTTACATCAACATATGTGAGTAAAACTTTCATTAAGTTTTATAGTTTATTCGTTGTTAAATAATTATATTAAGTTCAAAAAATAAAGAGCTTGCAATGAGAGATTTTAAAGATTGTAAATAGAGAATGTTACTTTCATGGTTTGGCTGCTTCGTTTTACATTCTTTATTATATAATTATTGAATCAATGTCGGAATTTAATAAATGTCAAATTACAAATTAAAACACGAATAAATAAATAATCAATCAACATAATACAATGAATCGCAATCAATAATAAAAGTTGAGTATGGCATGAGTTTAACAGTCTCAGGCCCGATGGTAAGGAGACTCTGAAGGGCTGCTAGGAATAAGGATGAACGGGTTAGCCAACTGACACTGCGTGTGCCGCTGAACGGTGAGTCAGGTCGGCGTGAAAGTGCGCGGGTCAGAGGGCAAAACCGCGTAAATTGACGAAACAGTGGGAATATCGTGCAATTTCAAAAGCTCCTTTTCTCTTCCTTAAGACAAATAAAATTATTTCTGCCCTCTATATCTCGCAGAAAATTGCAAACAAAAAAGAATTCCCCAGAAGCTTTCGTATTACGCAAAAAATAAACAACTGTGACGACGTAAAATTTTTTTAATAATAGTTATTTTATACAGTGCATCCTATCAAATTATTTATTCTTTTATTTAACAGGATGACTGTCCAAAACATTTCGCGGATGCACACGCGGACTTCCTTTTAACACAAAAAAGTAAACAGGAGGCAAAACCAGAACTATTTTTAACCACAAAAAAAAACTAAATTGATTTACGAGACACGGAACCTAAAGAGGAAAACCCCTCGGACGGTCAGCGTCAGCAACACGCGATAAAACTTTATAAGCCATGCAAAATTTGGTCGCTTTTTCGTCGACTTTTGATGGGTATGAAGGCCGCTGCACACAACCAAGGCTGCGATTGTCTCGTGCCGACTCTCCTGGCGCGAAGAGAGAAGCGATTATTATTCTTAATTAGAGCAGCTGGCGAACACCGCGCCTTAGCATTGTTCTCCGAAACGACGACGAATTAAAAGTTATACCCACGCGAGGCTCAATTTGAATTCAAACAAAAAGATTTTCTTTTATTTGGTTTGTGGTAGTTCATTTTCTTTTCTGGAGGTGCGTTGTGCGACCTTTGGCCCTGACCGATGGCAATGAAATCGGCGGTGCGTGGCGGGCCAATAAAGTTGCGAATTTGCGTGTGTGACGTTGATCGTTTGCGTCACTCACGACCTGCTCTGCGAGAAAAATCGCTTCCCAAGCCGTGCACTAGCGCACAAGGGAAGAAACGCGATTTTATTATTATTATTTTTTTTACTCAAGGGAATCGTTTATTCACATGAGTGCACGTTCCGAAATTTATGATTTGTTTCTGAGGATTTGCCCTCATTTTTATATCCATATTTACGCAGTAAATAAATACGTATATATAAATTTTGATTTTAATAAATAGTTTGAACTATTTATTCATCCACCTAAAGGTGGGTAGGACATGAGGTGCATTTAATTATCACACATCATTTTAGTCATCCAAATTCATAATTAAAAAATTAAAGTTAATTAATATTCTAATCAAATAATAAAATTTTCCAGACTAGTTTGGAAGGAAATTCAAATTTCAAATTTATTGTTAGAAACAGATGGGTAAAATGAAGGATCGTCTATTTAAATTATATATTTAATACAGAAAAGCTCAAATTGAAAATTAATCTTGATTCCATTTTATGTTTATGTAAAATTAAAAATTAACATTTTAAAATCACCTATTTTGCTAAAAACCTGACTTTTATCAAATTTGAGAATTTCCTAATTTTTAATTTTTCCAACAAAGTGGCCCTTTTTAAATAATATTTCATTTAATCTTGAAAAACAATTTGTTTAATTTCTGCTTCTAAAGTTTCCGCCTGAAATAATTTATTCTACCAAAGAATATAAATAGCAGAATTCACGATAAAAGATGATAACTTGGGCATTTATTTATATCGCAAATTCCCAGCAAAGATTTAAATACACGAGGAAACAGTGAAACACTCATTTAGAGTATAATGCTTATTAGCCTTTCTTAATTTTAAAATATATTTAGTAATCTTTATCAAGACTGATTAAGACACCACATTTTATGATCCAAGTAGGAGCAATAAAACTTTGAATAAAATATATTTAATATTGGCCATGAGCAAAATTATTCAACGTTTATTATTTATGCAAGAAAATGTCGAAAATTCACATACAGTTCGTGCTTCTTTTCAACGCTTTCGTCTGAAGTTTAATTTTAAATTCGTTGCGTAGTTAAATAATTTGAAATTTGAACAACTGTTATTTAATTGCGGCGCAATCAAGAGCCGCAGCATTTAATTTACGCGTTTATTACGAACGCAATTTTTGTCACGTAAAGATGACGTCATATTTTGGCGCCGAGCCTGCATCTCTGCAAGAGCGACAGTTTCACACATGAATAAGGTTGCATCACACATTGTCAGTCGGCTTAATTATTATTTTATCAAGTTTCCAGTGACTGTCATTTGCGCTAATTGTGCAAAGAGAAACTATATTAACTAACTCATACTAATTAATATTATGTTATAAAAGTATTTGATGTTAATGTAATGTATAAGTGTCTCAATCTTTATTATTATTCTTTAGACTACCTTTTATAATTCTAATAAATATTTCGTCAATTGATTTTACCCTCAAATTTCATTCTTTACTAACTTCATATTTGGAATAAAGAAATAAATCTTGAAGGGTGAAATTGAACCTCAACAAAGCTTACAGGAGTAAAATTGTTTTGCTAATGAGAATTTGACATTTAATTATTATCACTTATTTAAAATTACTCTGGATGGACATAATTATAAACAAGAAATTCAAATAATACATAGTATGCTATAAATAAACTTAATTGGCAACTATACTATAAAATTTCTGGAGGACTTCTGGTGAATTCTTAGCTGATATAATCATCCTATAAAGCATAAATTATATCTATGCTTTTAAATGCAAATTAAATTAGTGAACATTATTCGCACTGTATTTGGGAAAAAACAATCAAGCTGGTTAGAAACTGGTTCTTGACTGATTGTGAGAGTCGCCAAAATGCAAAGCTCCCAGGCGCAAACCATCTGCCACGAGAGCAAATTCGCGTGCCTGTTTGTTGTGGCCGCGCGATTATTGTAATGTGTAATTTGCGTTGAGATTTGCAAAAAGAGCGAATGACGGAGAGACGAGAGAGACGCGAGAGGAACGTGACTGAAAAATGGCCAGGGGGCCACGACCGCGCACTTAAAAGGTTCTGCTCCCGCGCCGCCTCCGCATTCGCTCCTCTGCTCTACCCTGATCTATCTGCAATCCCAACCTAGATTGCAAAATGTTCAGAGTGATCGTTTTCGTCGCTGTCTTCGCAATTTTTGCAGCATCACTTGAACTACCAAACACAGGTAAGAAGAAACTTGGTGTAATTATTTGTTTCATTCTAATTTTATTTTGGCATTAATGAGGCTTTAAATTAAGATAAAGTTTAAAATTATTTAATTAATAATAAATTATTTAACAATGTTTTGTTTGACATAAAAATGAAAAATTTAAAAAAAACTTGGTAAAAGTTATATATTTTAAATGTTTCTTGTAGGGTCCACTCTCACTCTCACTTTACAAATAATTTAACTAAATCTTGTTGTGTTTTAGTAAAGTTTTTTTTGTTTTTTGCTAAATTTTCCAACATTTTTCATTTTGATTATATTATAATTATGCTAGCAAAATAATATTTTAACGACCCGAAACTTTTGCAGTTCATGATTAAAAATTTAAACTGAGTTAACCTTACAAATTGCAAAGTATTAATAGCTTTTAAGTTTATTTTGCAAACTTTTATGTCTTCATTCCACATAAAATGGCAATTGCAATAAATTTAAATGCCCTGATAAAGACCTTACAGTTATAAATCACGAACATACCTTCCAACTGACACATCCATTTGCAGACCCTGAGAAAGAGTCAATTGTGCCTCCGAGCAAACATGCCATGCCCACATCAGTCACACGCTCTTTTACTTTTGCACGATTTTTATTCAAATGTTTATTGTAATTTTTAAGGTTTCGAGGCGGAAATGTCGATTGAATGCTTGGGCTGTGTCTGCGAAGCGACAACCAGATGCAACCTGAACTACAATTGCACGCAGGGTCTGTGCGGCCCAATGCTCATCTCCGAACCCTACTGGTTTGACGCTGGCCGACCTGTCATCGATGGGGATAACACTAATTGGAGCGGAGGTAACTTTTCTCATGACTCTCATGAAATCATTTTTTATTGTAATTGCTCGTTTCCTTAGCCTTCCATCGGTGCGTGACCGACCCCGTTTGTGCTGGGGCCACAGTAAGAAAATACATGGCCAAATACAGACAGGTATTTTTTTTTTTTTTTTTTTTTAATTTGGAATACTTATACTAAATAAAGTCACGTATTAAAAAAAAAACTTAATAATCCTCAGGATTGCAATGGTGATGGAAGGATTGACTGCGATGATTTTGGTCGTCTGCACTACTATGGTGGCTACAAGTGCCAAAAGAGAATCGAAGGCACGCAATACTGGCGGCAGTTCATGGAATGCCGAGCTGCCACCAACCAGCTAGGTGGACAGTTTAGGTAGATGGGAAAATGGGAATTTCTTTAATTGCTTCCACGGACTTGCAAAGACTCTAGAAAATTTTAAAGCTGAAACCTAGTAATTTATTTTCACAAAATGGACTTTTGCTTTTATGACTGATTGATTATATTGGAGAAACGGTCGGCTTATTTAAACTTTGTAATTTCATGTTGTGTTCAATAAATTATTTTTTGTAACAATTTTACTTTATTTTAAATGCCAAATTTATTATTATTAAATATTTTGTTATGGATGTTTCGTTTAAATATATTCAATTATTTAAAACGAAGCTAGTAAAGATTTGTCTTGCTTGCTTTTTTCAATGGTTAGAAAGTGGAGACGTATTTGTTGGAAGATTTTTTTTTCTTTTAGAGATCATTTTTCAGTTTGCATAATATAACATAAAAATCTGATTTTGAGGTTAAAATAAAAATTGAACGAACTTTTAAAACTTTGATCTAAAAGCCTTTTATACTGTTAAGGGCTAAGTTAGTGGGCTCAATCGGCTCAATATTCATGGCCCTTTGATATTGAGAATTTATCCTAGAATTCTTGTTTAGTAGAGACCCCTGGAGAAGGATTACTGAACTAACAGACAATAATTTGCTTATTTATTATTCAGTTATTACTATTCTCAAACAGAGTAGTCAAAAGTTAATGATGAGGAAGCGGTAGTAAGAAAAATTACAAAAATAAACACAGATTAGAGCTCAATGAAGGGCGTGGGCTAAAAGTAAGAAAAAATGCAAAAGGAAAGTTTCTTGCCTGAATTGTTAATTAATTGCTGCCAATATGATCATTTTGAAAGAAAGTTTTATTAATTTTCAGAATATGCTTATTTCGAAAAGTTAACTAAATCATTGTGCAAATTTTTTTCGGTAGAATCAATTTTTCTCCAAATTTTGATAATCTTGAAAAATTTAGAGAGTTTATACAAAATAATATGCATGAGCTCTTTATTATGTCACAACTATACAATGCCTCATCTGTTTGCCAGTCGCTGTTTCTGGCGAAGTTTGCGTTTTACAGCCCCCGCGGGAGGGGGTTGCTTTTGGTTTTGGTGTATGAGATAAGGGTGAGTAATGCGCGTGTGTGCGCGCAGGGGGCGCGCGGCTGTGTAATTAATGGGCAGCGGGCGCACTAATTTGCATGCTGCTCGGCCGACCACTAATTTATTCGGGGAATTAAATCTCAAGAGAGCAACCAGTGGCTTTGCCGTGTGCATTTTATTCAGATCAGATGCAAAGTCACGCCGCGCGCACAAACGAAAAGACTCCGAAGGTCTTGCGTGCGCCTTTTCACTCCGTTTCCTGTTTGCTCTTTTCCTTTCGGAAAAATCAGTTGAATTCACCCGCACCCAATCTGAGAGTGTAGCAAACCGCGGATTAATTGGTTGAGGGTGTGAAAAGACAAAACGAGATGTGGTTTCGATAATTACGCCCTAATTAATCAATTAGAAAATTTGCGGAAAAGAAACAGAAACGTCTTGCAAAACAATCCGTACTAATTCAGGGGCGGATCCAGGTGCATTAAGAAAAAAATTGTTATGAAAATTGAATACAGACAACTTAAAAAAATTCTGATAATCGTACAAATTTTAAAGATTTTTTCTACTAATTTTAATAAAATTCAATTTGGAAAATGCAGGGACGGTATGATGGGTTTCAAAGTTTCTCAAGTATTTTTTTTTTTTAATTTGTAACATAAATAAAATATAAAGGAAATCAAATGTATGAAATCTTTAACAATTAAAAGTTTTAAAAACACAAATTATGTCCTTGACGATGATATGGAATTAGTGTATAATTTTTTGATTATTTGAATTTTTAAAACCAGAAAGGAGGTTCGCACGCCCCTGTTGAATCTCAAGATTTGCTCGTCGATGTCGCGGCGACGTCATTAGTGCCGCTAAAAAATCTTTGCGGCGAGTTCCGACCGAGTTGGCCGGAAAAAAGAATCTCGCACGTGCAATAATTGGGCTATTAATTAATTAGCGAGCGCTTTTCGCGCCAAATCGAGCGGAGCTACCAGCGCGCTCGGTAATTAATTCGCTAATTGACTGGTTCCGACTGATGATGGGTGGGTGGGCGGCTCGCTGGTGAAGCGAACCGCGTCGCAAAGAAGTTAAATGTACGCGAGATGAATAAATAAATACACACACTTCGAATGAGTAAACCTCTGTTCCACAAGCGCTCTGTGTGCAGATATTATACAATCATTCTTGTTGCGAATTTTGATTAAATCATTTGATTAACCACCCACGGCGCTATTCAGCTGGCTCATGTATGCAAATATCATAATTAATTTCTGCTCAGTTAATACGGATATGTTTAGGAAAAAATTGTCTAGAAACTGAAACAAGTCGAACGTTAATTTTATATTCAATTTTACTTTTTGTACCTTTGTGGAATGGTTATGGTATAAATGTTTTCAACATTTATCGGAAGAAAGAAAGAAACAATATCTGAACTCCCTGATCAAAGGCCTTGATTTAATTAATTATTTACTCTGAATTGAAATATCATACAAATCAGCGCGATATACTTTAGCAAAAAAGCTCCATCGCTCATCAAAAGCCACAAAATGAGTATGCACATTGAATGAAGCATACAATTATATTTTAGAAAATTTTAATAAAATTAAAGAATCTATTTACTTTGTAAAAATATTAGTTGAATGGAGTATTTTTGTTTAAACTATTGGACATTTCGCTAAATTAAAATTATTTTAGCTTCACTGTTATTCAGTTATACTCACTACAAAAATCAAATTTTTATTCAATGGCATATTAAAACGTCTACTGAAAGTTTCATATCTCAGATACATAATTAAACTAATAAAAACCTATGTATTTTTTAATTTTTTGTATAGTTTGCGATTTTTTTTTCACTATGAAATCGTAATTTAGTCTTGATTTAGCATGAAACATTATTTGAATTTTTGTCGCAAATTATTTACCACGTCTCATGAATTGAAAACTGCATTTTTTTTAACACAATCTGTTAAATGTAGGTGAAAATTAATGCAAAGAACAGTTCATTTTTAGTAAAAATTAAATATTTTTTTTTCTTGTTCAATGTTTCACCATAGTTCTCAAATTTTAATTAAATAAATACAGTATCACAAATTATTAAAATGATCGTTGTATTTAAATAATCGTGAGCACTTTTTCCATCGCTTCAACACAATTATTTTAGTGAAAAACGATCAAACAAATTCAGTATATCATCATTTGTTCCTCAATCTCTATCCCTGAAATAAACAAACACTTGATCTTGACACATTCATTTTATTGACAGGAATTTCAAAACAATTATCAATTGCAAAACGGCGTGGAAATTAATTTAATAAAGCGTGGTGCGAGGTCGTGCTGCTGTAACACTCGTAACTTGTTGAGTTGCGAGCGAGAAAAGGCGCGCACGTGTTCAATCTGATTAGTTGGCTTTTGTGCTCATTATTATGCGGCGCGGGCTCGCTTATGATAATTATTGCACTCCTTCATCTCTCACACAAATTTATTTATAATAACAATAAAGAAACGTATAATAATGTTCGTCCTCGGCGTGCACCGCTGTTGCACAGAGCCCCGACCGGGGAGAGAAAAAAAGGGATGGGCGTTTTGTGGCAAAAGTCGATGCGGAGGAAGGGCGGCCTGGCGATGAGCTGAAGAGCGAAACGGTCTCGGTGCAGATAGAGGGACGAGCAGAGGAGAGGGGCGCCGCGTTCTCAGTATTGATCGGCGCCCGCTCACTCGCTCGCTCTTCGTCGTCGCCGCCGTCGTCGGCAGCCCTCCCTGTATGTATGTGTATATTTACGGACGCGGTGGAATCTGCCAAGAGGCTCGCTCGACCCGCGTATTGATTTCCCCGTCGCATCCGCTTTTCTCCCTGCGAATCACGCGCCGCTGGCACCTGCAGAGTACAGAGACATCTTCGACTGCAGAGTCCGACGCCGGCACTAAACTGATTGCACGTGCCAATCTAGGTCATTAAAGTTCAAAACCTATTAATTGACTTCCATGAAGCTATCTTTGAACTATCATAATTGATTAATTTTCATACCAAATGATAGAGATTAAATGTAAAGGTCGTCATGCAGTTATTCTTGATTTCTTGTACCACAAAGAGAATAAAAAAATTTCCTTTTTAATATTATACCTTCTTCAAACATTAAAATTTGAAGAAAGAAAAATAGATAATAAAACTTTGATTTTTGAAATAAATGTAAACTAAAAATTTAATATTAAATGTTTTATATAATTTTTTTATTTAAAATAAACCAGTTAAAAGAAAAATATATCATAAAAAAATTATCAATTTTTTCTTAAATATCTAACTTTAACTTAACAACTTTAACAATTTTTGAAACAAACAAAAATGATGTTATAAATATTACAAATTTTCATTCCCAGATAAAATTCGTTGCAAACTAGTGATGACAAGAATTCCAAATATTTCTGCCATTTAATTTTTCTGCAGGAAATTATTTAAATTTTATTGTGCCAACTCCCTCATTTTGCTGAATTCATGTATGTAATAAAAAATTTAGAAATTTAGGTCTGTTATAACATTTGTTAAATAAATCCAGTAGGAAAAAAGTTTTTATTTGAAAATTAAACTTGGACAACAAGTAATCAGATAACATTTACATTAAAATTTAATATCTCTTAGCATAATTTGTGGTATTTACGTATTGTCACAAAAATAAAGTTCTCCCTTATGTATCTTACAACAAGAAAAACGTGCAAGAAGTTTCCTGTATTTAATTAAAAAATTGAACATAGGTGTGATTATTTTTAATTTTTTTTCCACCAAATCATATTAATCATTTCCTTGTGATTTTTCCGACTCAAGTCTCCTCCCCGTAACCTGTAATAAATACATGGATGTTCCCCCGAAGAAAATACCCGACTACTCCATTTTCGTTCAAGGGATGAGCACCAGCGGCGCAATTTGCGCGGCTCCTCTTCCAATGGGGCGCGGAGGCAGATGCGGCGGGCGCGGGGGTTGGTCGACCGCCGGTGTCATCCCCTTGTGTTGGTGATCATTGGCGGATGAGTCGAGTGTCCTGTCTCTCGATTCTCCCTTGCGCATCCTCGCCCCCTCCCTTCTGATTCGCAGCAAAATATCGCCGTTTCCAAAGAGAGAGAAAACGAAGCGAAATTACCAGCGCGTTTTCCACCCCTGCATTCAATTAGGCCTCCTCGAGGAGCAGCCGAGCGGAAGTGATCCGCCCCCGCCGCCCCCTGGGCCATCGCCCCTGATCGCCCCGGCCTGTAAGAGAGCCAGCGCGAGGGGTTGGATTCCCCCGCCTGGACGAGCACCGGAGAGAGAGAAACTTTTGCCAGAAATAAAAAGCACAGGCGGGTGGATCGATGCGGCCGCTCTTTTTCGAGCAGAAGCACGCCTGCCGGATAACAACTTATTTATAGTGCCTCTCTCTCTCTCTCTCTCTCTCTCTCTCTCTCTCTCTTTCCCTGCTCCCTCGTTCTCCCCGCATCGCAGGGAGGAAAGAGAGAAAAGATCGCTCTTGATGTGCTTTTGGACTTTTTCACTCTGGCGGAGATTGCCGCGATAAACGAGATGAGATTGAAAGACCAAAAAATCTGGCAAATGAAAGAAAATTGAAAAAGAAAAATCTAAATAGGAAAAATTTCATTTTTCTGTCTCAGCAATATTAAATTAATATCAAATCTTCATTGAAATGTAAATTGTTGTTCAATTTTACTATATTAATTATTAATAATGAGTTCAGTCGTAACTACAGTGTTGGAAAATTAGCAACTATTCACTGAATTATTGTTAGTTCCCTTTCTATTTTTCAATTTTAGCTCTTTAACATTTTTTCGATTTAATTTTTATTTTTATTTCCTGGATACATTATTTTGAAGGTCTTTGAATATCAGCAACAGATTCATCCTAACTAGACTTTGCGAATTTCTACTTAAATTATTTGTACCCAAATTGCTGTCGAAGAAAATATTTAATTGGAGAAAGGCTTTCATGATGACAGATGAAATGTTAAAAATTAAAAAAAAAATCTCATGCTTCAATTTTTAACTGCTTTTGACGACGAAAGCGCCTGCAAATTCCAGTTGCGCGCAACCCTCGCAGCAGCCGTGTCGATCCGGTTGCATACCGAGCCAGCGAGCGAGTTTCCCGTTTCTCCCCAAAAGCGTCAAACAAACACATACTCGACTGTTCTTTTTCGGCGCCAAAAGCTGCAGGAATTTTTCCGCGTATGCAAATATAAAAAAAATGTGCGTATACGTTTGTGTGTGTCCTTTGAGCCGACCAAATTAGCTGACAGGCCATTGTTAACCCCGACAATGGCTAATGAGAGAGGGAGGAATCTCGTTTCCGCGCCGCTCGCCGCTCGAGCACTTTTTTTCTGACGCAACCGCTTTTCCGAACCAGCGACCTCTCGTTCTCCTGGCTCTTTTGAAAAATATTGTCCGTACTTTTATCATATTATTTGCAAAATAGTGAGACGATAAACCGGAATTTCCCCTCCAGTGATCACAAATTTAAATAATAACCTGGAATATGACAATGTTTTTCTTTAAATTTGACAATGAATAATAATTTTTACCTACAAAACGATAAATTATTTAATTAATGGTTTACCTCATATTATTATTTTTTTTTTAATCACAATGGATTTTTTTACCATTTTTATCAGTTTTTAAGTGTCTGTAAACGTTTTGTTCTGTTTAAATGAAGCTTGAGAATAACAGCCTTTCTTCTTCTAACTTCCTACAGAAGCTTCTGAAAGCCAATGAGTCATGAAACTTATACAAGTGTGCTGGAAAAGTTGACTTACTTTTTTTTCGCACTCGACAGAAAGCAAAAGGAAAGCGGCGGCTCAAGGCTATCAGGAAATCAAGCAGCTCAACTTGCTTTTTATAAGGTGGTCGCTCTGGCAGTTTGCCTTTATTATTACTATATTTTTTATCGAGACGATTCAAGATAATTAGGCGAGAGAGTTCATTGGGCACGCGAACGCGCGACTTCAATCCGGTCTCGCGTGTTTCGCATCTTTCGCCATCTCCCGAGTTGGGAATTTGAATTTCGGCCCCTCGCGCCGCACGTGTGTAATTTAAAACAAAGGCTGTTGCTCGTCGCAAAATTTCTGTCGCGAGAGGGAGGAGTGGTTCGTTCGTGAGCGGCACTGGAATAAAACACACCGCCGTGAAAAACAATTTATGTTCCTGCGGAAGTCGTAACAATAAAACTCGGCGCTTTTCCAGAAAATATTTCCTCAAAATCGGTTCTTTCATTTTCTTGAGTACGTTTCTCAAATGTTCTTCTTAAATTTTCCAGTAAACGTTACAGTTTTTTTTTTAATTTTAAATTATATTTTGAATTCAAAAATTAAAAGAAAAATAGAAATCTATTACATTATTATTTCTGAATGGTCATTTGAATTTCAAAGCGTGATGAAGAAATTTCAAACATCACAGGGAGATCTCATTAATTAGAAAAATTTTACATGAACCCCATACGCGAGCTGAATAATAATAAAAATAATATTGTTGGTAGTATAATTATAACAAGGAACTTTTATATTTGTAAAAACTATTTACGGAGAGAAAATTTATTTAAAATTTAAAGGTTTTATAAATTGTAAAATATTATATGAATACAAGAAAAATTGTTAAATTATTTTATTTTACTTCCTTATTATATCCTAATTATTTAATTTTGTACACGAATTTAAACCAGAAAACTGAGCAATAGTTTGAAAATAAGTATTGTTTAATATTTAATACAGGTCCTCTTTCTTTGATGGCCGCCGAGCGGGTTGCGGAGTTCTTGCGTCGAGGGGGTGGGCGGGAGGGTGGCTCGGGGCAAGCGAGTATCAGGGGTCGTGCATCGGAGGACAAGAAGCGGACACGCAAGCAGATGGGGGACATTTGATAGCGTAATTATCGCCGAGCTGCGACGGCGAGTGAGCAAGCGAGCAACTCTTGGAAATATTGCATGCGGCCAAAGATGGCCAGATAAACAACGCAACCCGCAATTCATCATAAAACCACCGCGCCCTTTATCTGATCTCATTAGACGAACCGAGGAGCGGGTGGAAAATAAGAAAATAGAATGCACACACACTCTTTCTGGTCCGCTTCACTTGAAATCGGACACGGCGACCATGAGTAAACTCACGCCAGGGACTTCTGTTGAATATAGAAAGTGTAAAAATAAAATTATATTCCATTATATACTCCTTGGACTCTTGTCACGAGCGAAAGCTTGGAAATGTGTTTACATACATTTGTTGAAGATTTTTTTTGTTAAATACTGTTAATTAATAATTATATGGTATTATTTTTAACTTGTTCTTGTTCAACTATAAATTTGACTTTAAATACACAAAATATCAAGAATTTTGCTCACTTTATCTTCACTTACAAAAGTATGTTTTGGACTTATAACCGCCCAAATTTTCATAAAGATAACATTAAAAAAAAAAAAAGAAGATTGTGCTATAAATGAGAGAAAATTTAAAGCAAAAACAGGATTTTACATTGAGATTTTCAGAAAAAAGCTATTTAATTTATAACATAATAGAATATAGGTAAAAATAGTGTAATAGTTTATAATTTAAATCTCATACTAAATTATATTCTTAATTTACATTGTTGGAGTTTTATTAATTCTTGATCACATTGAAGCGCATCATTTAATATAATTAAATATCAAAATATAAATTAAAAATTACAACCCGTACTTTAAAAATAATTCTTTGACAGAAATAAATAGTTTAAAACTAAAAAATTTTAATTCATTTTGTATTAATACTTGCTCACTCCCTTTTTAATTTATTAATTTAATTCATGTCAATCACTGAAATCGCCTTGAATCATCTATTTTAAATTTAATTTGTAAAAACGGTCATTTAAGTTTTTAAATTATCTCTTCAAAAAGTATAAAGAGATCTCATGAAAATCAAGTAGATTTTTCCTTTACATCATAATTATTTAATTTGCGTAATATATTCTCCAGCTAACATATTTTATCTTCAGTAATTAATCAATAAATTACAAAGTGATTGAAAATAATAAATAATATTTAAGAAATTTCTATTTTCTAACTTCACACCATTTCAAATTTAAGGTTTACCAATATGAATGAATGTTCAGAGTTCAATTCTCTGGTACTTGCAGCGGGGATTTTCTTAAACTTTGCAAAACATAATAAAGACCGAAATAAAAGCTTGGCAGGTTGAAAAAAATTAAAGTTCCGATATTTCCGAATTAAATTGCTAAATTTGTCTTAAATCTTGTGGCCAGTAAAAATCGAAATAATTATTTAAACCAATATGAATTAAATTCAGTCACAAAACTTTTCTGTGCGACTTGAAATGTCCTGCGCGTGCGAAAAACTCGACGTGGACAAGAGCCATTAAGCGCGGAAGGCAAAAGGGTTCTCGACGGTGAGAATGCGAAATTGATTCGACGCGATCTAGCCGCAGATAAGCGCGGCCAAAAGTCAAGTGAGCGCGCCTGTGTGTCGAGAGGGGGCGGCTTAATTAAGCTGCGGGGTGCAATTAGAGGGAGGATAAATATTTTAATTGGCTCGATTCTGGTTCGGGAAAAAAACAACACTGCAGCTTTGATCACAAAGGTCTCTCTAGCACGACACGTGTTTTTTCCAATGCGGTCTTTGTCGTCACGCGACTCTGAAACGGAGAGAGAGGAAGTGACCTCAGCGCCCGCGGAAAATATCATGTCTCCGCGCCACCAGATTTGTCACCGCGATTTCGCCGCGTGTGTGTATGTAATTGCCGGCCGGCGACCGCATTTGCCGAATTTGAATCCAGATACATTAAATTTGGCTTCTCTCTTTGCATCCTTATGTTTATTTGATGAGGCTCATAAATATTTATCCGCCTTGTTTTTCTTTCTCCCAGCAGAGTGAATGTATATGTGAGTGTGTGTGCTCGTTCTACAGCTCTATTTGTTGTTCCTCCTGAATGCGATGAATCAAATCCGCTGGCGACCACCTTGAGGCAACTGGCCTTTTTCTGAGAATAAAGGATTTTTCTTCAACATGTCTATATTTTCAAGAATCAGGGAAATGACTTTTTTAAGCAAATATCAATCTTTTTGCTAAACTCAAGCGTCATAGCTAGAAGTTTTTATTATTTTTGTTAAATGTCCACTTTGTTACAAAGGTTAAAAAATAATACATTGTTTACATTCTGTTTGAATTGACTTATTGTTGGATAAAACGGCACCACCACTAGCAGAGATTTTACCTAAAAAAGGCTGGGAAAATTTATCTTTGCTTAAAATTTTCTAATTCTACAATAAAGTGCACATAACTTTAAAAACAAATAATTACACTTTATTGAATTTTATAAACTATTCTAGGTTCAATAATCTTATTTATTTATCTTTTTTTAGATTTTCTATTCTATTTGTTTGACGAGTTTTGACCATGATGTGAAGTTGAGACATTGTGTATTTATTTATTTATGAAATTTTTTAAGCCTTTGCGTCAGTAAAAAAACTAAGTTATATAAAATATAGCAACAAATTTATTTGATTTTCCCCATCATTCTATCAATCTATTGAATAAATCGGAGTAAAAAAATTAAATTAAAATTCAGGTATTAAAAACATAAATCAAAATTAAAATGTTAATTCTATTATGTAAAATTTCTAATAAATATAAGTTTCAATATTATCAAATATATTTTGAAATTAAGATGTATTTTCTTTTATAGATTATGAAATAAGAATTGTTTGAATTAATATTTCACGAGTTTTGTTTCTGAATCCTTTGTAAAATTTAAAATATAGTGTAATTTTAATTAATATTTTGTAACGCTCTATTATTATACTAATCCAATTATTTGCAATTTTAGTATAAAAAACAAAAATCCGAATGCAATTTAAAAATTCTCAATTAATAATTGTTTTTAAACGACCTTAAGGTTTAGAGTCCAGTATCTAAATTTCTATTTATAGTTTATTGGTACACCAATAAACTTCATTCCCATAGTATTTCGCTTAATACAGGAGGGGAAAAACTCGATTTGTCAAGGTTTCATGATTTCTTACTTACAATTAGTTTACAGACATACATTTATATAAAGAAAACTGCAAACGCCACAAACTATTAAAATCAGGTCCAACTTACCATTGTAAAAGTTTTTTTTCAATTTCTTCATAAAGCCCGTTTGAAAGGCAGTCCCAGAAGGGCAGACTCATATTTGGGTTATATTCGATTTAAATTTATCAACCGGTATCTGTTTGGATTTGGAAATAAATGGCGTCCGCGGCCTTTGTTATCTGCGGCCGCTTTTGTTGTGGGCACTGCTTTATTGGAAAAGTTTACGACCGCCAACGCCGCCACGCCGTTGGAAGGAATGAAGGCATCTCTTTTCTTTTTTTCTCTTTCATCGGCCGGTCTGCAGTTGAAAGGTCACGTTTTTATGGATGACACATCGGCCGCTGCAAATTGAAAACGTGCACGGAATCGAATTGACGCTGCGCTTGAACGAGGCCATTTTGCAGAATGGAAAGGGTGAAGGGTGCGCGGAGAACGAAAAAGCAGAACAAACTCTCTTTTTCTAGACAGGATCTTGAAGTGTTACCCTTAAGAATTCCAGATAGTTACAAATTAAAAAAAAAATACTTCTATATTTTAACAAATACCAATTATAACTTTACAAAAATTCATTATTTTTTTTTAATATAAGCAAAACTATTGTTTTTTTCTTTCAAATTCTCAAATGTAAGTAAGATAAGTAAAATCTAATGTGAATTGAATAACTGGACTTGAAATAATAAAAAGTCTTATTATTCAACATGTATTTAATAAAAAAAAAAAAAAATAAATAAAATAATGAAATAAAGCAGCAGAAAGAATTTCTAGGCTTACTTATAGTATCACATGAAATAAATAGCTAAAAGTAATTATCTTACGCTTAATTGGAATTCATGTTTTTTCTACTTTTAAATCATTTTAGATCATTTTTATTATCTACCTTTGATTATTTTTGTTTTTATTTCGTTAAATGCTTAATTACCTTTGCTAATTAATGTATCTTTTTGTCTTGATTATTTGATTGGCCGAGATGTGTTATTTTTTTGTTGCCGATTGCCTGAATTCTTTCCCCGAAAATAATTGTGGTGACATTTTCCACTTTCTCATAAAACCATTTATCTGTTCGGGCAATAAGCATTCTTTCTTTCCTTGCGCCAACAGAGGTGGAGTGGTATATCTTTAAGTAAGATGGAATCTCAGGTGGCCGCCGGGGGCGGAGAGGTGGACATAAAATTCGGGGTCGGTTTATCGGCGCAAATCGTTTTTCCCTTTAAAACGTTGGCCGGCGGCATCTTGATAAGCGGCCCAGAATTATGGGAATTCTTTTCTGCGCTGCGTGTCCGAGCCACACTGCTATTATTATTATCAGGCCGAGCAAGAGAGGGCAAAAGAATAAAGAGAGCCGCTTTCCGGCCAAACAATAATAAAGCTGCACAAATGTTTTTATCAGCCAGATAAAAGTTTGACGAACAAGAAGAAAGACATGCATGCATGCGAGCGAGCGAGCGAGAAAGCCAAATGGAGACGCAAAACGGGGGAATATGTGTAATAAATATCCACGGGACGAAAACGGAACAAGGCGATTGAAGAGAGGTGGGCAACCCGCACGACCCCGCTGAAGAGACGATTGCCTAACGCGGAAACGAGCAGGCGGACAATTCTCAGACCAGTCTGAAAAGTAGTCTGCGCACAAATAATTGTCTTTTAAATCAACCCGAAAATAATAGTTAAAATGAGATTCAATAATCGTTAGTTAAATGATAAAATTATTAAGGAAATTAGTTATTACGTCGTTTAAATAAAAAATTAATTTAAAAAATTGTGCAGTTAAATATTTGTTTACGTTTTAGTGTTAAATTTTGTCCATTTGTTTTAAAAATACTTGAAACCATAGTATTTTTAATACTTGCAAAAATTTTATTTACATTAATTAATTTAGTGTCCGGTCCTCTTTCACCAATATAAATTTAAAAGCTGTTTTAATCACACTGTAATTATCTGTTTTTTTTTATAACCCTACAAATATTTCCCGAAGTGAAATAAGTTCCTTTTTCCGTTATAAAATCATTTGGAATTATGTTATTTCAGTTCAATTTAACTACATTGAATTGTTGGAAATATGTAGTTGCAAAGAAAGTTTATTGACATATCATCAGGCATATCATTATTGATTTAGGTCTTTACTGAAAATTAAGTTTAAAAAAAAAATGTATCTTTTTTTATAAATACGCAGTTTTCAATTGTCCTAGATTGGCAAGAAACTATATAAGTAAAATTCGCACTCATTTAGCTCCCTTGCACGAAGAATATTTAAATGTCATCAAAAATACATATGTAATAAAATTTTATTAATTTGTAATTAAGTTTTACTAAGACATTGCTAGGAAAAACATTTAGTTCTATTTGTCTAATTTTTTTCATTGCCAGTACGAAAATGATAGATTTTTTTCTAAATTGAATATTCATTTGTTAATTATTATTTTTGTTAATGAAGAAATTCGAGTGCTTTTTCCGCCTGGAAATTATTTTGAAATAAATTAAGGAGTTCAACAGGGTGCTCATTGTGAGACGCTAAGTAAAAATCTGTAACATAAACGTGTCATAAATTTGTACGATGGTATATTATATAGAAGAGTTAATAATTCATGCATAATGTAAATCCAAGCCCGCTCATTTTTGTGTTAAAACACGTGTATTTTCTTATGCAAATCCTTGGTGCGAGCGAAAGGGTTGAGGGGTGGGTGGTCGGTGGTCGGTGGAGTGGGGTGGGGTGGGGGCGAGAGAGCGGTGTAATTAATTTTTATTGCGGCGACGGCGGACGGCGCACGGAGTGAGCGAGCAATTTCGAGTGCGCGAGAGATGTGTGCATGTGATGGTGAGCGAGCTGGCGAGCGTGTGTCATTTTGGGAAGGAAGAAAGAAAGAAAGCACGCAAGCCGATCGTTTCGAGGGATAATTTTTGTTGCGCGCCCCCTCTCAAAAAGGCCACCCTCTTAGCTGCCGCGCAAAGACACAAAAAGACACTCTGCGAGAAAAATAACGCGCCCTTGATTTATGACTCGTCGGACGGAGAGAGAGGGCTAGACAGAGACCGCAAAAAACAGGAGAGAAAATGTATGAGTGCGGTTCTCTGGTTCTTCTCCGCTGTTGAAAGAAAAGACCGCAAAACATCCCTCCAATCTGGGTTCGGGTTCTGGAGGAAAATAAATTCTCAGTTCCTGGGCTTTATTATAAAAACTAAAATTAGAAATAAATATGACAGAACGATAATCCAGAGCAAATGTCCAAGAAAGTTATGTGAAATTGAAATGAAAATTCTGGAATTAAAATGATTGCAACTTAATTAAATTATAAAAATGCATTGATATTCGTCATTTTAAGGAGATTTTTTCTCAATTTTTGTAAACCAAGAACATTTATTTTATGAGTTTGAGTTATCACAGACTTTCTATATTTTTAAGGTCTTAAAATTTAAAGAAAAAAAAATCAATGAATATTTTCTGCATTGGAATTTGTATTTATTAAAGCTGTATAGAAAATTTATTGTTTTAGTCCCAAATGTGTTCACATATGAAATTGAAATGCTGCAATTAGAACCTGTGCGTTTATTTGTTTTAGCTTGATGGTTTTTGAGGGGTGGCGGGAAGGCAGAGTGACTTGGAGAGGCTCGCTTGGAAAAGTGGCGGCGCTGATGTGGGCCGCCGCGAAGAAAAGGCAGGCAGGTCTGCAATCAAGCGCTGGCTGATCACTCGGCACGCGACCGCCGCCGCCCTCACCGCCCACCTCATGGCCCCTTCGGCCCCACGGGACCCCGCAGCATGAGGTCTAAGTCGGTCGCCCGCAGAGTCTCACCCGCACCTGACCAAGGTAGGACATTTAATTACTTTTAACTTAAATTTTTTTAATTGAAATATTCAAAAGATTTCAAAGATATATAATTTAATTTTTAAGTTAATTATGCTTCATAAATTTTTAAATATTTCTAAAATTTCAAATTAAAAATTATCAAATTATAAAAAATTTAGTGTAATATCTTATTTTGGTTACTTTTTATTTGAATTAATGGGCTCATTTTTTAAGATGGAATAATTTTTTCAACGTATTATTTTAGTTTTTTTACTATGTAAATAATATATTTATTCAGTTGGAGTTACAAATTGCAATTAATTTTATCGAATCTCTGATCCGTGCAATGGCGCAGTTTGTCGTTTTTTATTTCTTTTTCTCCTCCACCGCAAAACGGAGAACAATGTGATCGAAGCGAATCTCGGGCGCGCGCGGGGCGCAGGGGTGGGTACTGGGTGGGTGGTTGGGTGGTCGGGGGATGAAGCGACCGCGGGGATGAGATGCGGGCGGGGATCGATGGAGCCTGTTGGTCGGTCTCATCTCGGGCGCATCGTCAAGCGAAGAAGCGCCGCGCCGGCCGGCTAGCGCAGACTCGAGGGCGTGGCAACCCCAAAGCAGCCCAAACCAACCCTTCGCGGACCCCCCGTCACCCCCTGGGTGGGGAGGAAGGAAGAAGAGTTGCGAAAAAACTGCTGCTCTCTGGTGTGTGCTCAATGCCACGAATGGAGAAAAAAAGACGTTCTTTGACTCAACTGCAGAAACTCCTTGAATATAATTCATATTTTATTAAAAATTATTTTCTTGATCTCATTTTTCTACAAAGGATTTCAAAAGATGACGTTTTCTTTGGATTCAAAGTCTGTGGAATCGTAAATTATAACTACCTACCAGTTTTCGAATTATTATCACTTTTATTTTTTTAATTTTGTCCTCTAACAAACAAAGGGTTGCTTTTAAGTCATCATACACCTCCATATCATACATATTGATTTAAAAAAACTCAAACCTTCCCAATTCAAGAGCGTATTCTTCAGATTTTGTTCCGCAGGTTGCATAAACTTGTTTTAAAAGCCACACAATCTGAAATGTTCTGAATCAATTCTTTTAGTACAACAAAACAAAAGGGGAAGTTCACTGCGAATGAAATCTTGTCTTGTGAAAAGAAATTCAATAATTTAAATAGCTATGAATACGAACATTAATTTTCCTGTGTTATGTGAGTCACAAGTTATTCGACATAGTAACTGCAAAATATTTAGGTCTTTTTTTCACAATATTAAAGAATTAAAGAATTTCAAAATGAAATTTAATTTTTAGCTATAATAATGGCAATTATTTTTTATGGAAAAGACTAAAATAATAAAAATTATTGATAAGATTCAGAAGATTTAAATCAATCAAATCATTATAGTGATGCTTGAAAAGTATTTATTCGTGGGAGGAATGCAAAGTGGAGCCAAGTAAATCTGTCACTTTTCCACTCACTGGGTGTCATTTCTTTTGGAATGCGGGGGTGCGTGCGTTTATCTTCTCACTCACCGCCCTGTTGTACGAATTCCCATCCCCAAGCGTGTTAAACTTACTTGTCTGCTCATCTTTCTCTCTCTCTCACACAAGCTCAACAAGTCGCTCTTCTTTCTCTTTATTTCGGGCGGGGAGATGCGCCTGCCTTTCTCACGCGCGCCAACTCATCCCTTAGGGGCGCTCGACGTGGGTGTTCCCACCGACGAGGGTGGCATCCCTCTTTCTTCTCTCGTGCGGTCGGAATACATGTTTAAATCAGTGGCTTCTTCCCACTCGCGTAACTAATAATCTCTCGTGTTGCTATTTTGGCGCGGGGGGCAGATGCTGGTCCCTCCTTCAATATAAGGGGCTAATAATCCACTTGGACACGCGAATCATCCGTTTTTTACAATCGGCAGATGTCTCCATTCACGCGTGAAGTAAAAAAAGTCATAATTTGTTTTTGTTGGAATTCAATCAGGATGCGTGGGATTTAGCGTAACCAAAGACTTTTTGTCTTTGAATAAATTTTGAGTCTCAAGTCTGTTCAGTTTTAAGTTACATTAATCATAATCGCACCATATTCTAAATTAAAAGAGACATTAAACTAAAAGAGACATTAAATTAATTGTAAGAGGAATAAATTTTATGTGTCATTAACATTCATTCATAGGCTTGCGTGGACTATTAAATTAAGTGTTATTGTAAATTTTGTTAACATACAAAATATTTATGAAAAGAAAATTATTGAAAATAAAAAAAGAACATTTTTTTCATAGAAGTGAATTCAATAAACAAATAATAGAATTAAAGAAAAAAAACGTGGCAGATTATTTGAAATATTTTTTTATTGTAATTAATTATTTTTTTCTGTTAAAAAGTTCATTGATAATTTTAACAGATAAAAATATCAAGATTAATTTCTTTTATATAATTATAATTTTAATAGATTTCCGGCTTATTTAACAAAAAGTTACCTCTTTGATGAAAGACCCTATTAACAAGATTCACGGAGCAGACAGATAACCGTGCAGGCCGCGTGCTGTGCTCACTCTCGCGTCTATATTTATTTATCTTTGGTCCGTGTACTAAAGTACTGGATGATGCTCGTGAGATGCTCCTTGACAAACAAAACACGTGCCCGTCTCTAGAGAGCGCTCCCGTGCAGACAAAATCAATTGAATTCCGCTGCTTTATTTGAATGTGCCCCCTATGCCATGAAAAAAGCGGGGAAGATCCAACTGAAGACATGGACCGGATGCGCGCGTCCCACCGAAAAGATGCTGCAGCAGCTGACCACTTTTTATATTCTCTCATTTAAAAGAAGCACGCAGTCTGCTTTTGTTTGCATCTCAATGAGTGGGGAAACAATCAGGTTGGAAGTAGAAAGAGGGTGAGAATTTATCATGCGTGCACGTTATGTAAAAACGGATTTTTAATTTTTATATTCCTATAGAACAATGTTATATTTTTTTTTTAATAAAAACTAAGACTAAATTAATGATTTATTTGTTGCAAATAAATGCGAATTCACAATTTTTTTTTTGTGAAGAAGGATATTTTTTTTTTTAATTTTTTTGATTCAAATCTCAAATTTAATTTGTTATTTTGGTTATTTAAAATTTTTATATAAATTTATTTTAAGTCACGTAGGAAATTTTTAGAATAAATTAGTGTAGCAATCGATGAAATTTATGCACTCCGCCGCAGATATTATTTTCTGGTGACACGCGGCGCTGAGAATATAATTCAATTATTTATGTAGACCAGCGGCTCGCGACGAGGATAAGATAGAAGAGTTCCGCCCGCGAGAAATGAGAGAACAACCCCAGCATGTTTATTTAATATATTTATTCGAACATTTTAATCTGTCAGCCGCGCATATTTTAACAACCCCTTTCGAAGAATACTTTCTTTTATCTTTCCCGCTCACGAAATTTATTTTGTCCGGCGCGGAAGAAAATAAATAAAAGATAATTGGCCGGCCGTAGAGGGAGATGAGTTATTGGCCTACATTTGCATTACAAGATGCGGGCCCGCCAATTGAGATGTATCTCTCTTCCACTATCCAACTCGCCATTAAAGAAAAGTATAAAGATATAATTGTTTTCCTGTGTGTATTCGAGTAATTGCGCCTCGCACGCAATTCTTTTTCTCGCGCGCCAATAAATCACAAACTCTCTCTCTGTCGAGGAAAGACTTATTCACCCTCATTCACCGCACCGGCCTCTATATACCAATACAGCGCACAGCGAATTTATTGAAAACGCAACGCTTTTTCTCTTCTCGTTTTCTCGTTGAGAGACTCGGGACCGCCGCTGACACGCCAATTAATTTCCTCAACCCATTCGCAACATTTGTGTCGCCAATCATTCCGTTGGTTGTGAAAATTTGTAGCAAATATACAAATACATTGTGGGAAGAATAAATTCATTTGTGATTTCTACGAAACTAATTATGCAAATTAAATTATCTCTCTCTCTCTCTCTCTCTCTCTCTGTTTATTTTATTTTGATAATTATTTTTGTATAAGGATTTTTTTCTTTTATTTTTTAAAAGAATCATAACTTCGAGTCAGCATCAATTATTGCTAATGTTTGGATTTTTTTATATTATCCATCAATAATTTTTTTCTGATATTTTTTGCCAAAAAAAAATATTAATTATTTTATATCTTATAATTAATTTAAAAACTTCTTTTCGTCCTGTTGTGATCATGGGCCGCAGCTGATCCACAGCTATTTTCCCCTCAAAAATTTCAAAGCTGAAAAACCAGATCAAATGAAGTGGATACTTAAATAAAATACTCACTTTTGAGAAATTCAATTAAAGATTCATATCATTATTATTTATCATTAAATTTGAAATATACGAATCTTATCGCCTACCACTATCAAACTGTATTGTTGTTGTTTTTTAAACAGGAAAGCTTATTTTAACGCGGGAATTTTATTTCATTAATTATCTCTTTTTCATTCCTTATTTTTACTCGCAATTATCTAAAACATTAACTCTCAAACAACGATTACAGTTAAAATTTAATTGAAACTCTTTTAAAGTTTGGCCAGTGATATATAATACAAAATAAATTTTTTTTTATCGTCTTCCGGCGTTTGAAATGTCTTGTATGAAAATCAATAGGGAGGCTTTTGGTGCTGCTGATAGAGTTGAAAGTACACATATATCGTTACTCTAGTGGTCGTGTTCGCTTTCAAGAGAGTACAAATTCATTGTAATGAGAGAGAGCCAAGCGGTGGATCGCGCGCGATTATTTTTCTCTAGTTCGAGAGGAGCATAGCTCTTTATTATAATAATACTCTAGTTCTTGGTCGGAAAGAGGAAGCAGCTCTCGAGAATGTCTGCCATCAACAAACAATGCGCGCACATAATAAAAGTCGTTCGCAGTCACAGCCTCCACATGTATGTGCAAGTAATGAAGGAAAAAGAATATGAAAAGAAAAGCCAGCGTCGATTGGAACCAGGTGAATTTCGATCGAAAACCGCTGCTGAGAAAAATAAAATGAAAGAAAGAGAAGTCAGCGGAGAGCGAGACACTCAACGGATGCCGATTTGTGAAGAGGCCCTCCACCGACGTCTCTCTCTGTTTTTGACTCATCGACAACAAAAGCCGGCGGACGGCGAAATTACACACATGTTATGTAGATGCTGTGGAGAGCGGTCGCGTCGAGAGCATCTCGCTTTCAGCTTTTCATTATATTTCATTTGGAGCAGCGAGATTTGTCCGCGCCCGTGAGAGCCAGTTTGCCTCCAACCCTCTCTTTATTGAGCAGGCTTGGGAAACCGAGTCAAAACTTTGTTTGAGCGGTTCAAGTGGATCATAAAATAATTATATATCGGTTTTTTTCTTTCGCATAGAAAAATCATCGAATTAAAACATGCATTTCATCCAAATAAACTTTCCTATTGGAACTAGATTTTGATTGGCTTGAACACAAATTAAACTAATTGAGGACTTGAAATATTTTTAACAATTGTTTCTCTTTTTATTATTAATCAATAACGTCTAGATGTAGAGTCTCTTGCATCAATTTTCATCATTAATTAATTTAATTTTAATCGTTCTTTCGTATTTGTCAGTTTCAAAAATTGCAATTTTTTATTGATAATTAACTAGCAGAAGGTAATCTTATATATTATGTATATTATGCCAACTCGTTTTTGCTAATACATATTCAGTATATAAATTGCACATGATAAATAATTTATCTGTTGGCCGCAAAATGTTATGATAAGTAATACCTAAACTGAACATTGTTATAGTTTAATTTCCAATGAATAGTTTCATTGATGCCAACTATTTAGACAACATTTGACCTCCTGTATCGATTCGCCAAGCCCTAAATTGTAAGGAAAAGATGATACTATTAGTTTTAAAACTATTCTGTCGTGGGCTTATATTAATTTTGCAATGCAGAAAAGTTGGGTCTAAATAAAAAATTTTATTCCAGCAGATGATGGGGTTTGCATTTTACATCAGGAATTACATTCAGTAGGCCAAATTAGTATTGACCTTATTTGCTCTGAATTTGTTGTAAATTAGAACATGAAAACCAATATGGTTCTTTGAATCTTTGGGCTTTCAGAATTATTACAGTTTTAATTGAGACGGTGTGGCAGATGCAAATTAATTTTGACTAAAATTCTGATAATAAATTTTTATATAAAAAATATAATATTTAATATTATATTTATCAGTTCAATAAGATATTTTAATGGGTTTTACCTTTGAATTCAAATAATTTACAAGATTCTGCTGATATTCAAGAAAAGTTCTTGAAGAACTTTTCCTCACAAAGTAATTATTTTTGGCATTTTTCCCGTCTTCGACTAGAAATAAAACAAAGCTTTTTCCGAGCTGCAATTATAATAATGATATGATTTATTATAAAAGTGAGGGCGGTGATGTTTCCGCGTGAATGTTCTGCAAAACGAGAGAGAGAGAGACAAACAATTACGCGCGCAAAATGCGGGCGGACGCAGCGACGTAGCCTCCGCTCGCGCGCGTTTGCATCAGCGGCGGCAGAATAAATTATTTCAGCGCACTCATCCATTTAGCCATTTGGCTGAAAGGGCGCAGAAAAGAGCAAAATATATGTAAAAAAGTGCACCCTCCGTCTGCTCGTCGCGAGGCCGTGGTGGCGGAAAAAGCAGGAAAATATGAAAATTGCGAGGCGCACATTGTGAGCGTGCAGCCGCCGCTCTTGTTAGCGACGACGAACTCGCGCCGCTCTCGTGACACAAACCACGCGTTAACGTATTTAATGTCGACTTAAATCTGGCGGAAAATCGTCAGAGTACCCTCTTTGGCTGAGTGAAAGGCACAAAAATCAATTGCGAAAAGCGCGGCAGCGTGGGAGGAGCAGCAATAGAGGAGGCGGCATCATTAAAAAATATTCAAATGCGTATTGTATACACTCGTGACGTATTTCTTGCGAGCATCCTCGGTGGTTTCATTTCATAATTGCTGGAAAAGATTCGAGGGTAATCAGGCGGAAAAACGACGCTCAGCAAAGAGGAGCATTTATTCTGTCAAACCTCTCTTTTTAATTGGGTACGCACTTTCTCTTTGAAATTGATAAGTAAATTTTTGAAATTCTTATTCCAAAAGCTATGAAAAGAAAAGTGCTCTAAGTGTAGGTAGCGTGCTAGATGACCTGCTTTATTTTGAGGTCTCAATTGAAATTGTTTGCTGGTATAGCGGGATTGGGAATTGAGGTGAACTATTTTTAATTATTTATGCAAATTGATATAATTTCGAATATTACCATCAAGAACCATTTTTTACCAATTAGAGCTTTTTGATTTTTTATATACGTGGTGGATTTTTGTTAAACTTTTGTAAACCCATGTTTATTTAAATTTAAATAAATAAAATTATGGCAAAATGAGCGCTTAAAGACCGCTTTCGTGCTATATTTGCGTAGCATAAATAAACCTCTAGAAAAATTCTCTCTTGAAATTTATGATACCGCATACTTTCCCAGCAGGTAAGGCAGGTAAGTGCAGAAAACGCTTAAGCAATTAGGAACGCTTAAAAATTTTGCATTGCGTTTTCCTCTACCGAAACATGGAGCTGTAATTGTGCCACTTGACACTCTTTCCGACACACGTGCGCAGAACTCTGCATAGTTAAAAAAAACCACGCGGAAATATTCCAAAATATGATTACTGGAGCATAAAATAATGCATCCGCAAGCTTAAGAATCTAGTGAGCATGTTTGTTTTTTGTTTGTTATAAATAATTTGTCCTGCTATGCGAATTTTGTGCCAAAGCATGGTTTATATTTGGATTCTATTAATTAAATCCTTACAAAATATATTAAAACATACTATTTAATTCGAACAATGAAAATGGAGCTGAAAATTATATCAAAATGCAATATTCAAATTATAATGACAAACAATTGAGGAAATGAACTTGTATTTTCTTTATTTCTGCCAAATTGCTTACATTATTTAGCTAATAATTGTGAAAAATTTATAAATTTTTGTTTAGACAATTACGAGTGTATAACATATTTCAAATTATTTTAACCGTTTTTCTTTTAAAATTCATCCAGCTGGAGTTTTGAAAAACCAATAATATTGGCACCGTTTTCGCCTCATTCCTAGAGAAAAAACGAGCTTATAATAACGGCCAAAGTCTGCAAAACAGGATGTTCCATCGCACCATGTAGTCTCACATGCTTGCTTTTTGTGCGCTTTTGCCATCTGCGAGTGCGAAAAAAGCGCCGGATTACTGCCGAGCGACAAACAAAAGCTTTTTGCGGAATTATATTCTTATCTCTTTTTGTCGCGCTCATCCGCGCCGGGGAGAAAACTCTTTCTTCTCTCCACTCATTCACTCGTTATGTCCATTCACGGCGGGTCCATTCATTATGCACGCTTTGTGGGAAGATTCCCTCCGCAGACGTGCTGGAATGCTTTTGTCCGCGCCAAAATCCTCCAGGGCCGAACGACGAGAGTACAAAAATCGGAAGAAAAAAAATTCTCATCTTTGAGTGCGTGCAGCGGAGGATTTTACGACGAGATATTCGATTGATTTTTAACGAGCCGCCGTTAATGCCGCGAACGAGCGCGACGCCGCCTTTGTTTTTTATCGCCAGGCGATTGCGTGATGATGATCATTATTATCACGTGCTGATGGCATTCGAATGACAATAAAGCGGACCCTTTGTTTTATGCTGAGGGTTAAAGATGGATTTCCATCGATTCGGCTTTGACACCCGTCAGAAATTTATTTCCTCGTTAAACTGATGAGAACTATAGAGCGGAGTTTGGAAAGAAACCCTGAAGATTTTTGAAAAAAAAATCGCATTATTCTCAACATATATAAAAAGTTATGCTTAAAAATTTAAATAAAATTTGCCTTTTAAAGGTAGGAATTTTTCAAATATAAAAAAGATATTGATCTACAGACGATTTAAAGCTTAACAGACTTTTAAAAGCGCCTGGACTTTTTAACAAAAAATCTGGCAGCATTTTTGCTCAAATAAATATTTATTGATATCTTCTGCCAAAGAAGCAATTGCATGCCGCCCATTTAAAGATTCAAAATCATGCAATCTAAAAGTAAAATTCCTTTAAAAATTTCTTTATTATCCTCCCGCTTATGCTAAAAATTCCTGATATTGCCTTTTAGTTCAGATCAAATTATAAAGCTTGATCTGCTCAAAATAATTTTTGATTGAACCAAAAAACTATAATTAATTTAGTTTTCAATTTACAAAAAAAAACATTAGAATGTCTTCATCGCGAATCAGATTAAATTACCAACAAAAGATGAGCAAACCAGCGTGAGTAATCCAGTGCCAAGCAGAGTTCAGATTATAAAAAACATTTCACTTTTTAATTTAAACAATCGGGGAGGAATCGCTGATTGAATAGGGTCGGTGACGCGCGATGATCTGCTCTCTTCATTTCTGGTCGACGACGAACTAGAGCACCCACTTCCTGTCGCTCACTGCGCGATTTTTTAATCCCCCCTCTGTACTGTATATTCGTTGGATTGTTGCTGCGCCAACAATGCAAAGCGAGCACCTGGCCGACGGAGCGAGAAAAGCGCGTGTAGTGTGAATGTTTGCTTATCATGTCTGTTCGAGAGGGCACAAAGAGCGGCAGCGTGTCATCCCTCACCTAGTCAGACTCATCCCTCGATCTGCGTTTTACAAATGTTTGTGCCCTTTGTGCTCCGGAACCAGAAATTTACACTGTCATATGTTTTGAAAAAGAATATTATTCCGCTTGAAATTCCTTGCTTTTTATACAAAATAAAATAAAAGTTTAAATCAAAAAATTATGAAAACTGTTTAAAACCATTGAAACAAAAAAAATTTGTAATAACAGCATTTCAGTTTGAATACATTTTTTAAATTTTCAATTAGAAAACTCATTTTCCTCTTCACTCTGATTCAGAAATCCACAGATAATTTAGAAAAAATGTTTAATTTTTTTTATTATATTACGGTTTTTCAAAACTTCAGTAGTTATTTGGGTCTGAGCTGCTATTATATAATTTATTATATACCATTGTGCTTCTGATTATTAAGTTTTCTTTGAAAAAAACAAACAAATCTATTAAAATTCCTAGGCTATTTAAATATTCTTTATATTTTTTTCTAAAAATTTTGATTTTGCAAATATTTCCAGAAAGACGATCGAATGAATTAAAAATAATGTTGCGAATAAATTATTTAAAATGCTCTATAATACTGAAAGAAAGTTAAACCAGCAAAAAGTACAATAAATTATTATTAAATTTTCTTTTTTTTTTGTATATACAATTTTTCCCCAATTGGAGTTGCCACCCTCTTCTTATTGAAAGTAAAAATGCATTTAGGGACAATGCAATTGAGACATCAAGCTGGAAGTCCAGATGCGCGCAATTGAATCCAAAAGAAAGGGAAGACGATTGAATGGAGAACAAAAAACTTGAGGGAAAGGTGCGCGTAAAAGGCAGATGGCACGAGCGCCGGTGTCACGCCCACTTCCTCTGAATTTATTACTTTTCTTCTTCATTGAAAAAAGAAAAACGAAACTTGTTTTGCAGCACGCTCCGTGTTTCATTTATTGCGAACGCCGCGACAAAGGACTTTCTCTGCTTGCGCGGATCGAAGAGCAAAGATGGCCGCCCCGGGCTTTTATCTGTTTCGAGTCTCTTTCTCTCTCTTGTGCATAGTCTCGGTTTGATTGATTGCTCTCGAGCGCCGCGACACACACATTGAGTGAAGTTGAGAGAGAATCGCCCCTGCCTGCGAATTACGCGTGCACTTAACCCCCGACCGCTGCACCGCACTTTTGCTGGCGTATCTCACGACAAAATAAAATGCGGTGCAACCTTGGTGACATCACATCCGATCCACATTATTGAAAATTGAAATTGTTTCAAATTTAAACTTTGGTCTTCTTTTAACCTTAATATTAAAATTTTCAACAATTTGAAAAAAATTAAAAAAAAATCAATTAATAAAATCTTTTACTCTCTTAAAAATTTTAAAAATTGTGTCTTCATGGATTTGACATATAAATTTTAATTTAAACCATTTAATATTTTTGAAGACCAAACAAAATTTGATAAATTTAAAATTTCATAAAATTATATTAGTTTTTACCAGACTTTTCTGCATCATTTCTGTTGCTTCAAAATCATTTGAAATTTGTTTCAAAATTTCAAATAACTATCAACTACCTACGATTTGATTGCATGTTTAAATTATAAACTGAAAACAATCAAAATTGACTTAATTGACTATTTCAAGTCAAAACAGTACAATTTTGTTTCTAAAATCTTTTCGTAGTTGATTCTTCTTGCTCTGTTAACCTAAATTCTATAAACTTCATACTGCTTCACACATAAAATATTAAATAAAAATTATATAAATTTGAGGGGGAAAAACATATTTTCTAATTTGAAATATTTTATCATCGTTGGTGAAAAAATATTGAAAAAATCAATTCAATAAAATTACCCCTATATGCATTTATCCAATATTAACCGGCCTTTCATTGCGCATAATTTTCGTTAAAAACGACGCTCCCCGTGTGAGGATGTGATTTATGTTTATGCCGGTGTAACACACGGAAGCCTGCACAATAAAGAGAGAGTGACACGAATTTCACCCCTCGTGGGCACGCATGATAAAAAGAGAGCGAGTGTAATTTTCACCTCCCGCCGGAAAAAAAGAGATATATATTGCGTCGGCAATAAAAGATGATGGAAAATAATGCGATTCGATAAATAAAAGCGCGCGTCTCTCTGCGACTATAGCTAGGGGTGGGCAAACGTGCGCCCCCTCGCCACCCCCCGTGTGTACCGATGCGCTTTGCATATAATCACTCGCCCCTGGAAGCGAATTGTGTCATGCGATCGTGTTTGTTCTGGCCAAATAAGACGCAGCCGCGAGAACAAACTAATTTGCGGCCGACGGATGAGCACATCTGCGCTTTCCTCCCGACCGACTTGTCGTGTTTGTTTGTTCGCCGTTTTCCGTCGCTTTTTGCAGCCAACATGAATAAATTATGAGCGTGTCGAACAAATAGGAAAGACCTATTGCACCCAATTAATCAGAATCGAACAGAGCAGTCAGCATTCAATCGAGTATAAAAAAATCTTTTTAGCTTATCTGTATGCTTGCTGTGGGTTTTCCGCCTGTGGTTTTCTGATAATGAAAATGATATACCGAATGAGGAAAAAAGTTCACGTGTTCTTCATAATAAGAAGCAAGTATAAAAAAATTTAAAAAATTTCAAAAAAGATTATAAAATTTGCTAAATAAAAAGTTAATTTAAGAATACTCAAATTTAGTTGTTTTATTATATATTTGATTGCAATTTGCAGCGGTCAAAAATTTTTGCTCCATTTTTATTGATAGTCGCATCAAAAGGAGGAGATAATTTTACCATAGAAATAAATTTATTTTACACGGAACAAACTTTCTGTTTCCAATGAAGAATCAACGTGTATTATGACTTCTATAAGGTTTGAAATCATATTTTGTTTCCTTGTTTAGTCCATTTTAAAATATAAAATTGAAATTTTAATAGCATGTATAATTTTTCGTACTGGAAATTCCCCAATTTTGGCAAATTTTTGTACATTCTAAAAAAAACTCTAAATTTTGGAAATCAGAAATCATCACATAAAAAATGGAAATTAATTGAATAAAATCTAATTTTTTACCGCTGCTAATAAGTAAAATAATGAGTTAGTAAATTGTTCATAGTATCAACACGCTATACTGCAATTTTGCAAAACGACACAGTCATAACCAGTTGGGGTGGCTTATTTGAAAGGATTTTCGAAACATCTGCACCCGCCCGGCTCATTTGTTGCGTTGCGCGGGGATGATTTCCGCCGGGGGTGGGTTTTGTCACCAAGCCTCGTAATGTGATGTCTCAATTGCGGCCCGCGGGAGGACGATTTCCATTTTTTTTCATATCACTGCTCGTGTAATAGATTATTTCACGCGCGCTGCAGTTATGAAACATAAAACATCTGTCTTTATTATGGTTCCGACTTTATTATTCATATTGCCCGGCCGTTTATCTCCGGCGTCAGTTCGCGCGCGTATAAAATAAAACCACCTGAGGAGGAAGGAAAATGTTATGTGTATGCATAAAAACGTGGAGATTGAGATGGTGACGAAGTATTGGATCATAAAAACTGTAGGGATGTAATGAAAAACATAGTTTTTATTGAATTGACACAAAAAAATGTTTAATTTACGTTATTGAAGAGTAAAACACGCAGGGAAAATTGTTGTGTGAAAAATAATTTATTGGATTTATTGTAATAAAAAAAAATATCTTTTGTTCGAAAATTTAAAAAATAATTCAATTAAATTTGCACAAAATCAATTTCTGTGATGCTTCATACAAAATCTTTATGGATGCTGTACAATAAAAGGTAAACCTCAAAACCAGCTATAAATTGGTTAGAATCTTACATATATAAATTAGCCACTTTCTTTCTTTTTGCTATTTACTTAAAAAGCATAGATTCAAATCTGAAAATGAAATAAAAACTGATAAATTTACATCTAATATTTAATATGATAAAAAATGAAAACGTATAAGATTCAGTTATGATGGGATCTGGATTTCAGCCTTTTAACAGTTTCTTTATCAGGGGTGGGATGAAAAGTTGTGCACTTGGCGAAAACGGTACTTTGGCCAGGGTGGAAGCGCCCTCTGCCATAAATAGCACGATATAAAAGTGCGAGGGGCTGCGCTCGAACACGAAAATGCAATTTGAGCAGAGAGCAGTGGTTTTTCCGACATGCAGATTCGGCAATGCTCTCCGGGCGCGCGTCGTCCGAGACTGATAGTAAGTTTTCTCTCTGACAGGCCGAAAAAGTTGAGGAAGAAAGGAGCGTCGGCCGGGGTGTTAGTTTTGTGACGGAGAGGAAATTAGTCTGCCACTGCATCTCTCGCGCGCACCAGATAATCCAAAAGTCAATAAGTTTGGCTCACGCAACGCCGTGCAGTGTGTGTTAGATTGTTGCCGCCTTCTCAAGAGAGTGCACGCGATAAGCTGAAACAACTGCTTATATAATCTGCAGACTCACATGTATAATATAATGGCATAATATACGAAACTGCAGGTGGGAAGATGTTCCTGGACGAGCTAAATTATATAGAAGGGATCTCCATTAGATTAATTCATTTGGAATTCTATAGTACAAGAGGGGTTTTAATGTGAAGGGGTAGATCGAACTTACCAATTTCAAGCTCAAAACAGACTAGGAATTCTACATATAATTATAAAATTTGTAAACACGTAGATATAGATTGAAATTTTTAAAACAGCAATTTTTAATAATTGTTCTTTAAGTAAGAATAAACAAAAAGTTGACTTTTGCTGTGAAAAAAGTGAATTAAACCAAATTTTCATTAGCTTTGGCCTTCCAGTTTAATCCCCAATTTTGCATCAGGAAGAAACTTTCACATTTTTTTATATTTTCGAGAAAGAAACAAAAAGTCCGTTTTTTCGTTTATTATGTAAAAATAAATATCATTTTTCTTTATTAATTAAAATTTCAAATTAATACAAAAATCGCAGTTAATTATCTTCTGCCAACAAATTTGTGAATCTGTAATCAAATTTAATGTGCTTCTAGACCAATTAAAAAAGCTACTTTTCTGATGAGGGTGAAAGTGGTTAAGGACTATATATATTTAATTGAAAAGTTCAATCAAAACGATTAAAATCTTTAAAAGATTCTCCTTTGTCCAAAAAGATTGTTGATAAGACTGAAGCAACCCCTCAAGCTATTCTTCGAGCGCAGAGAATGGATAAAGTTTTTCCGGCCGATTTGTTTTTGAGAAGTCGGATGAGCACGTGAGCAGGGCGCGCGTGAATAAATGGGTTTACTGCAGTTAATTGGCCCTCGCTCGATTATTATCGCGTGCGCAGCTCATCGCCGACGTCGTGCATGAGCAAAGTACACCACTTTTCTCCCCTCGTTCTCTCTTTTGATACACTTACCCAGTGTAATTCGCTCTATAGGCAACTTGTAAAACACGCCGGATCCTCTCCGAATAAATAATCCTCCGCGTGTATGCACATGAGCTCGTATCTCCCATACATTCGACCCAAGTAACGAAAACTGTAAACAAGCGCACTTGAGCGACTTCGGCGCGGGTTTCACTGTTGGTTTGTTGGAAACAATTCAAACTCACGCACGAATCGGTGTATGTAAATGGAAGGGATAGAAAAATAGAGGAAAGGTAAAATTAATGAATTCATTTTTGAAGAAGCGTCTTGATTATTTTATTTTTATAATTTTTGAACCTCTTATTTCGATGGAAATAATTTTATTTCAAATGAATATAAATTAAACGCAAAAATTTAATAAGGAGAAAATATTATCTTATTTTTCCTGTTTACTATTTCAAAGAAATTAATTTTATTTTTTAATAATTTTATTTTGTGAGGAAATAATTTTTATTTTTATTTTGTTGCCATTAAAAATTTCTTCAAATTTTAGTGGTTATTATTGAAATTTTCAATAAATACCAGAGGACAAATTTTCTTTGAAAATTTTAATTTTATTGATTTATATGTCCTCAGTATGTCCTGTAATGCTTTTTTGGTACTTTCGTTTACATCTAGTCTCTTGGTTCGAGAGACAAAATCTATTTCTGCTTCCTTAATTTTATGTTGCACCGCGTGTTATATTATTCCTGGGGCCAACACAAAATTGAGTTTTTGAAAAGCAGCTCAACGGGCGCTTTTTCGTCTACTGTCAAATTATCTCTTGTGACGAGAGTGGAGCGAGAGAAGAGAAGAATTCTTCTCAAGTTGCTCACCGCGATGTCATCTGGCGTCAAGTCGGTTTCTCTGCTCTCATCATTAACGAAGGGGAGGTGCTGATTAGCTTTAACCCTGCACGAGCCACGGGGCCAAAGGTTAAAATCGCGGCAATTAACTCTGGAATGCAAATTGTTTTCACACCATTTTCCTTTAAAATTAATTGGAGGAATTACGACGTAAATATTCATATATTTTTTTTTTAGGAATTTCTGCAAAAGTAATTAGGGAAGAATATTCTGAGAAACGGTGACAGGGGCGCATCTCCAGCATATTTTTTCCAGAGGGTGTCATATTCACTTGAAGGTCTTGACTCCAATTATCGAAGGCGCACACGTGGTCAGCAAACGAGCCAAGGGTGCCAAAAACAGACTGATTGCCCCCTTTTGAGAAACGCGCATCTTCCTCAACCGCACACATTTTCAAAACATGTAACAGAAAATCGCTTATTTGGGTGATAAAGATAAATATGTTTCACTTCCTTTTCAAAGCGCGTCTATATTTACATTTGTAAGCAACAACAACAACCACAAACAACCGTTGATTTGTAGATTTGTACAGATCTTCAGTTTGAAAAGTAAAGAGACGTTTCATAAAAGTGGTAAAAGTTAAAAAATTAGATTTGTCCATTTTTGAAGAAGTTATTTACATTTTATTTTGATATATTGTCTGATTTTATCTATAAATATTTAAACTTGTAATTATTAATTTATGTGTATTAAAGTTTATCTAATTATTTTCAGTTTCATTAAAATTTTTTTGTTTTATGTAGACTTATATGATGATTAGCAAGGACTGATGTGGATGATGTTAAAAGAAAGACAAGTGTTGCTGAAATAAAATTTATGAACGCTGAGGCTCTAAACACTTATTTTAAATCATTTGCGTATGTCGCATTTTTTACTGCTTGTTTTATTCTCATTAAAATTTTCCTTACAAAATTATTAAATTTAAAGAAGAAACCTAATAAATCTGTTCATTCTGTTCAATTATTTCGCAATCGACGCTTTCTTTTACTTTTAAAAGTATAATTACGTTAACTTCAATATAGGGTTATTTTTACTCTCCCCAGCTTAAAAAACGTTATTTAATGAACTATAGAAACTACCAAAAATTTGAATCAAATTTTATAATCAATATCCCACAATATCCTTTCAGTGACAAAATAAGGGAAGCAAATAAATACTTCTAAGTGCGCACCTCTCATCGTTTTCTATAATTGTCACAAGGCTCCTTTGAATTCCCATTAATTGATATTTGCCTTCATTCGTCATCTTCTCGATCACTTGCAAATAAACGAACAAAAAGAAGCCCTCGATTAGCGCTAATGAATCGCAGGCAGCGGCGCCGTTTTTGTGAGGCCTCTGCCCTTTCTGTTTCCACAGATGCAATATGCGTGTCATCTCTTTGGTACACGCAGCGTTTATACACGTGTAGGAAGCTCGCACAAAGCTTGTGCGTTTGGGGTGCTAATTCTCTCTCCTCGTCGTGGCCTTTTATTTATTTCCTCTCTAGCAGTATTATTATTATTATTGTCGTGCAGCGTGTACATTGAAATGTTTCCCCCAGCAGTCGACGTATACGAAATTACATAAAGGAGACAAAAGGGACGAATCAATCTGGTGGCTTGAGCGCTGCCCCCGAATGCGAAACGAGAAACGGATTCCTTGGCGTGGAAATTTCTGACCAAAATGAGACCATCTATTAATTGATGGAGACGATTGTTTTTAAGAAAAATGTGATTTTTTTCACGTTTTTATTTCATTATTTCACACAAAAAAAGACTCTATCTGATTAAAAATAAAATTTTTTTGCTTCTACGATAAATTTTAAACAGAAATTAGGTGATAAATTATACCATAAACTCTGAATACATGCTTTAATTAATTTGTAATGAAAAAAAAATATATTTTTAAGGAATTCACCAAAACGGAATATGTTGTTTAAAGTCTTAATTTGTCCTATTAATAAATGTAGTATTAATAAATTTTATATTATTTTTTTAATAGGATTTTTTTCAAGTATCTTAAAAGTTAGGGAAACCTAGAAGTGCCTGGAAAGCAAGAGGGCAAAATTGAAATAAATTATTATATACATTTTATTGCCAATATTTAATTGTATCCATTCTTGTGTTAATAACAAATAATGTACCCTTCGTTACCACTTATCAACTGGCGCTGAGAGTTTCACTTCGTCTCACAATCAAGTCTCAAGTAATGAACTTTCTGAGAATCGCATTCTCTGTGAGTTGCGAAGTTAATTAAGCGGCGCCGAGGCGAAGGTGTCGCGCGGCTGCCGCAATTTAAAACTGCTCTCTGCTCGTAAAGCGCGTGCGATCGCGAATGATGGGTGACAGATTGCGAGCCACTTTTGTCAAAAAACATCTCTCTCGCGCTCGCTAATTAAACGCGCGCGTAATTAAGTCTCTTGCACGCCGAGTTTATTGCCTCCGCACGGCACCAGCCCAATCCCGCACCGAAGAGGGGATGCATTATTAAATCTCCCAACAGCAGCGAGACAATTATTAAAACGGGCCATCCGCGAGTCGACTTTGTTTCTTATTTGCAGTGACTCCAACCCTTTACTTTCCTTGCTCGCTCTGCTTAATGAAAATTTTGTTGATTGTCGAGAAGTGACAATACATTTGAATAAGAAGATTAAATTCAGCTGCCAACGTTTCAAAATTTAAGTAGAGTTTTATTCAAATTAAATCCTACACTGAAAATTCATTTTAACTTCGAAAAAAGCTTTTTTTTATGTACATGTACAATGAACAAAATTGTTTAGTGTGAAAAATAAAAAAAAATAAAAAAAATTATGTGTCTAGAGCAGGAGATATTTTGCTACTCAACTTTAGTACTTTTTTTTTAAGTCGCTTTATTTTAATTTCAATGATCTTTTATCTCACTGAATTTATTAATTCTTGAATTAAATAAATCATAAGTTATTTTCCCCGATGTCAACGTTTAACTTTTAATTTATAATAAAAGACGGAATAATTGGAACGACACACAACATTACATTGTTAACATCATTATTATCTTAAAGTGCTGAGAATCAAAGTCAAAATATTAATAATACGACAATGGTAAATTACATTTTGCAAAGAAAACTAAAAATTATTTATAAATACATGTCATTGTCGTCATTGAAATAAATAAAATAAAAATTTTATAATTAAATGATGAGATAACAAAATTATATTGCTTGACAATGTTGATTTAAGTGTAAATGAAATTATTAATCATTTAAACTATTATTATTTAAAACGCAAACACCTTGTTGTTACATCATAGCTACTCAATCGATTTTAATTCTCAGCCGCATATGTCCGAACTTTTCATGCATTCTACTCAAGCTTTTGTATATGCTTTTCCCTCTCTACTCTCTGCTGATCAGTCTTTTTTATTATATTTTCACGGAGAGCAACACTCTGGTCGCAATACACGCAGCTGGGACGCTTAATTTTTTCAAATCGTTATTTGCTCTTGGCCACTCGTCGAAACCCATCGAAGGAAGGTGAGCTCTCTTTCAATTTTAATTGCGACGGAAACAATGTGTCGAGGCGCGTCCTCGATTCACCCTCGCACTCGTTACAAAAATAAAATAGAAAACAATTGAGTGTGTCAGATGTCTTTGTAACAAAACGGGAAATGTAATGATCTGATGTGATCGTTTTTTTTTTCATCTGCAAGCAATCAAAGCCGCAAAAGTGATTATTGTGTGCTTTGTTTCTGGCGAGCACGCTGCGGCAAGTGAGGGAGTATAAAGAGGAAAAGTTTGAAATTTGTCGCAGCTGCCACTTTTTATTATGCAGGCAGAGAGTTAGTAAACGGGTGGTTTAGAATCGTGGCCTTCTTGAATAGGGGCTTAGAAATGGAATATTTTATGGCGCTATAATATTGAATTTAATTAATAATAAATTACTAATACATCGGATCGTTTTTAAATTCTTTTTCCTTTTACGCCTGCCCATAGGTTAACACTCATTGTCAGCAGGTTAACTTACCCTGGTTCCATTTCTTTGTATTGAAATAGAAAACTCGAAAGAAAAAAAAAATTCAAAAAATTTGTTAAGATATTTTAAGGTTTGAATTTAAAAACTGCAAAGCAAAAACCTGAAATTGGGAATTTTTTGAACTATTTTTTTTTATTTATCTATAAATTTATACGGTTGCCCCAAATGAAAGCTTGCGGTAGGCTCGAAACTTCTTTTAAAAAAATGATTAAATTAATTTTTTACAATTGGTCATGAAAAATATAATAATTTATAATTATTAAAAATTACATTATTTATTCTTGAATATATTTCGTACTCATTTACAAAGAAAGAATAAAAATTTAAATAGTTTATTTTTTATTGATCTGAAAAGATTTTATACACTTTTTGAATAGAAAGCGGCCCGATTGAGAGAGTTAGTCTCGTGTTTGCCTAATAATACGATATGTTAGAATCGACGCGACGATTTGCGTCTCGTATTATATAGGTTGGGATGAGAAAAGAGCCTCGTGCACACAATCAAACCTTGGTACACTCTTGGCAGACAGACACAGAGAGCGGGTTTCTTGCTCTAGTTTTTATTGCTCTCGCCGCGGCGCTTTATAGACAGAGACTTGCACCTATGTCGGCCGGCTGGGGGATGTTTGCGGGCTAATCCGCGCTCAAACATTCAATTCACGCAAGTGCACACGCATATGCATGGATGATACAAATTCGGTCGGCAAACACACTCGACGCGCAGATAGATGATTATAGATGTGCCGCCGCCAAAGCCGCGCCTAATAAGCCCACTTATTGATCCATTCTCACACACAACTTTGTAAACGTTCTCGCGCCGACCGACGCGCGGGATGTTCTCGCACGTGTCAACTTTTATCAGTGCAGAAAGACAACAGGTGCTGATCATCGAGATCAAACGACGACGAATCACTGCTCCGCTGATTTTGTCTAATTAATTGGTTATTGACGTTTTTGTGGTCACAGGCGTGAAGAGACAAAAATTGATAGTTTGGATTAGCAGGAAAGTGCGTACAAGCATCTATCAATGATAAAAAGTATATTTAAAATTTTTCTTACTGCTTGGTAATGTTCAATTGTAAAAATTAGCTGCGGTTTAAAAAATTTTAGTTTGAATTAAATTTCTTTCAATTTATTTTTTTAACTAAGCACTTTGAGAGTTAAAAATATGTATTTGTGGAAATGGAAAAAGTTCATAAGATTAGAAAACGTTTTTTAAGGGAGAATCACATGAGAGTCAAAATAAACAAGAAAAGCAAACAAAAAAATTTAATTAATAATCTAATTTCAAAGAAAATGTCACCGTTCTTACCACAGACAGTCCTGGCTATTCTATTAAAATCAATTAAAATAAATGATAGCTGAAATTGTGAACCAAATTTAATATCTGGTTGGTTTATCTCTGCCTCTCCAATACAAGTTAACACATATAGAGCAACCCCTAAATGTAATAATTCCCAATATTTATTTGCGGCATATCATTACTTAAGTTATTTAATTCATTTTTTTCTGTACATTAATTGACCAAAAAAGCATCAAAATTTTTTAAGTTTAGGAACACCATAAAGATGTAAGTACAGTGAGAAATTTTAAATGCAAATGAGCATGCATTAAAATAAATAATTCTCAAGAACTAATTATTTCAAATTTTGAAAATAATTTATTTTGATATTGAATCATAATTTTCAACATAATCATGCTCAAAATAAAGCAGCTGTAAATCTCAACCTTTTTAGGATGAAGACGAGTCCGCCCTTTTTGTGTTCCAACGAGTTCCAGTCTGTTATTTTCCAACCTCATCAGCATAAATTTTATTTGTTTATCGCGCGCGGGCGAAAAAAGGCGCTAGGGTGATTTACCCTCTTGCTTTGTTTAACGCAGCGATGGCTATCTCCCTTATATATTATCCCTCCATAGCTGCTCTTCATTAAGGACGCGTATTATATAGTGGCGTCATTATATTATTTTTTTATATTGTCATGCAAATGACTGTCCGAGGACTGGACGGCTCCATTTGTTTTCATTTGCAAGTCTCATTAGAGATCAGATTCCGTATAAGGAGACGTCACTTCCGGCGCTCGCGTGTGCCGCTGACCCCCTTAAGATGCGCCCCCACGTGTCTCCGAAAGCGATTTGCATGACGGCCGAGGAAAAAATTGATAAAATTAAGCAAAGGGCTCTCGGATTACATGCACTCCGGCGTCCGAGACGACTATTTTCGGAGCTAATTTAGCCGAGAAGTGTCTTGTAACGACTTTATCTGCGACGGCCGCACGACGGGAAAGAGGAAATTTGAAATGAGAATGAAAAAAAAATTAATCAGACCGCAGCCGAGAGCATGTTAGAGCAGCTACTTTTTATTCATCAGCCACGCGGTTGAGGACGCGGCTTGGAGAGACTTCACCGTTGCTGCAGGATCTTATTAATATAATAGGGTAGGAAAATTACAAAATTTGAATAATGATCCCTTCAGTTCTTATAATCTGAAAATGAGAAAAATTCAGAAAAGCAGAGATTTCGAGGTCTAAAATATTAAAATTAATCATCAAAATGTCATGACAAATAGTTAAAAAAATGCAATTCATTTTAACCACAGCTTATTTTATTTTCACCTTTTATTTATATAATATATGTTTTACTTTTAAACACATTAAATATATATATTTTTTTTTTAATATTTAGCGTTTGAAGCATTTAGTTAAAACTTTTGAAATAATATGTTCTAGATGACCCTTTTTAACTTTCTTATTTTATATAATACGTTAAATTAATATATATTTTTTGTTTGGTTTTGATGTGTAAAGTTATTGTATGATTAAGGACTCCTTATTGCAATGCTAAGGGTACCAAAGAGGTTTTTTTGATCTCCCATATGCCCAATGTAAAATTTTTGCCCCATGAACTCCCAATTTTTTTCTGCTTATCTGTTTAGGGTCATTCAATTATCATTTTGTGCAATTTTAAGCAAAAAATTTCGGGCAGATTTTTTTTAATCGCCATTAACAAAAATCTCCATAAAACGCCATGTTAAATTTCAAAAAATCATATTTCAAGATTAATACGCGACCCCCCATTTTTCTTTGAGTAATCAACTCCACTGGTGGGCAGGAATCTATAAAAAAATCTGGGTCCAAAAATTTCGGGCCGATTTTCCGCAAACAGAAGTTGTAGATGTCAATAAGGAGGCCTTAAATGCAAATAGAACTCCTGCTTCAGTCTTTTTTAGTGTCCACACATATATTATCAATAAGTTAAATTACGCAACGAGTTTGATATAAAGAATTGCTGTTATTTATAATAATAAATAATCTAGCAAAAGTTGTAATTCATTTTAGTACTTTCACATATCACATAAATCGATTTCTGAACGCTATTTTTTAATTTAAACAAAATTTCGGCTAAAATATTAAGACTATTCTACTTATAAATTCAAAGAAAAGGTATTCCACACTAGGAATTGATTTGTTTATTTTAATCTCTTAAGTATCAATTGTAGACTCCTTTGTTTTGACTAAATCAGAATAAATTATAGGTCTTTTTCAGTTTGTACCACAAGTGAATGGAAATTTTGATTAAAAGTTTCATTTGTTGTTTCTTACGGTTCACACAGGTCAAAACATCCATAAAAAAATGGAAAAACCAAAGAATCATAAAATTATGAGCACTAATGAATAATTTATGAAAAGAAAATTTGAAATTTTAACCAAAAATCAACTAGACTTGCCAATTTTTTCATAATGCATCAATTGGTAATTGATAATAAAAACTAAATTCAAGCAATTCAACTATAATTTAAGAGGGGTGGTTTTGAAATAGTATTATTTTTATTGCGTGCAAATCACGCGTGGCTTTAAATGGAAAATGATGTTTTCTTGTATCATTCGTGTATTATGGGGTCGGGGAGCTCGAATTAAGGAAACAATAAAACGGCGAGTCGCCTTTCATTCGCGTTCCCAGGCTCGTAAATTGATGTGGCGCGCACGCCACACATCGGCGATGCACTCGCCCTGTGATAAATTGAAGGCATCAATTACGTTCTCAAGCGCATGTATAGCTGCGGCGAAACAAAAGCGCGGGGGATGCGATTTGATGACCCCGCTCTCGCGCGGGCTCACGGGGGCGCTAAGTGCTGCTGATCATTAAACAGCGGCGGGGAGCCGCCTCGAGAGCACCGCAGGCCAAACGACACTTTGCACAGACTATCATCTTCTCATCCAAATCGCCCACTTTGCTTCTCGAGAGAAGTTTGCAACACAAAAAGGGCTTGAACGAGAAAGCTAGATGGAGGATGACAAATGGATATCCCACTCGCAGGAAAACTCTTGCTCCCCCGCGGCACTTTTTGCTCTTTTTAACGGCAGCCAACAATAAAAACAGCGGGAGCTGAAAACAGCTTGAAATGATGCATTTATGGTAAAAAAAATTAGAGCATTTTTCAAGCAACCAAAGTTCAATTTATAAAATTATAAATGCACAAAATCATTAGTATGGATAAATTTTACACTGTTTTATAAGAAATAAATGAATATTTTGGACTAATTTCAATTTGATATTGAGCATTGAGTATAAATTACTGCTCAACATTAGTTGTAAAAATTTAAAACAATTTATTTTGTTTTAAGTTATTTTGAGTTATTTTGACGACTCCATTAAAATAAATAAAATGGTGGTTGAAATTTTTCCCAATAATTTTAAAAGTTTGTTTACATTCTTGTAAAGACTTATTTTGATTAAGGAGAGTATATACTGCTAAATAATAAATTAATTATTTACATTTAGTTTTCCTTTCTGATACAGCGGAAATCGTTTCACGAATATTTTTTGTTATTTTTGTCAATTTGATCTGTCCGTCTAGAACAAGAATTTTACATTTTTACTGTGAACAACTCGTTCGCTATGCGGCAAATTGAGAAGTGGTGTCGTGTCCCACACTTAAATTAGAACAGAAGTTTCGCATGCCGCAGAATGAAGACAACGAAACGAAACACGTCGTAAATTTTCGAGCCCGACGATTTGTAGTTTTTTCCCTCGGCTGGATATGTCATACACACCGTGTAATCCCCCTGCGCCGACGATGAATATTCAAGCGGGTGCGATAAAAGGCGCAGCACACACACAGCGACACGTGTTTTACAACAATTATATTACACTGCCATGCGACACTCCAATATAAAATGTACACATTCGTGAGGTCGTTTTAATAATAATTTGCCATTATCACGCAGAGAGAAGAAGAAGTCTTGGAAATCAAGCCCGAAAAGCTGCTTCCCCCTAAATTTATTTCTATATACAATATGAATTATTCAATTCGGAAAAAAGTAGAAAAGCATTTTTGCACGAGAGGGCTCGGCAATAATAAAACCGGATGGTGCTTGTTTATGGCGCAGGCCAAAACAATATCTCTGCTGGCCGGTCTCGGCCCATAAAAATCGGCGCGCGTGAGTTTTCACGACAACAAAATTGACAGGCCAGCTCATTTTTAACACTCGGCACAGCATCTCTGACTCATCTCTCGGCGCCGCGTCCCAACCAGAGAGAAGATTTAGACCGAACTGCCCGTTTGAAAAGCGAAGTCGGGTGTTGCACGAGGCCGGCGTATTGTCTGCGGCAATAAAAATGCCATGTGCATGCCATCAGCCCCCGCAATAAAAATATGGCAAGGCGAAAAATGATGCTGGGTGTCCCGGCCTGCACCAGAAGATTTACTGCCAACTAAGCCAAAACACGTTTCTTCGAATCTTGGACATAAATGGAAAAAGGGCCCTCTCCCTTGCACTATAATTGGATTCACTTTTCTTCTCAATTGCAGTAATATTACGTTGGTTTTAATCGTTTTGTAATTAATATAAATCATGCATTTTTCCTTCCTAAAGTGATAAAAATTTTTATTTATTGAAGAATTTCACGATCGAGGGTTGATTTATTGGTGATTTGAATTTAAAGTCGGCTTCTCGTCGGAGCTTTTTTTTTAGTCGTTTCTTGTTTAAGAAAGTTATCAGGATATTGCTTTTCTTAAAAATAAACAACTCAAATTTCATGAAAAGCCGACTTGAAATTTCAATTTTTTAATGTGAATTATTTAAATATATAAAACTTTTAGACATTTATTTTGTAAGTTTTCAACACAAAATTTCAAATTATATTAATATAATATTACGTTATTATTAATTTTTGTTTATTTTATGTATTTAAAAATTTAGATTCCTGACTTTGAAATTTTTTCATAGCAAAATTATATTTTCTATTGGAACTGCAGATCATTTATCTATTTTTTATTTATAATTATTCACAATCTAATATATCCAACATTGTGATCATCATCCAATAACTTAACATCAACGTTTGCGAGCATTATTTATTGTTAGTAAAATTATGATGAGATTTAATTTATATAATTTATAAATAATATATAATAAAACAGATATAATGGAAATAAATCAAACATTTCATCTGCATTGATAAATTAATGCCAGGAGCTCTAAAAATTCCAAAACCACTTGGAGAAGAATCAAGCGGAACCATACACGAATTTTATTTTCATAAAATTAATTGTTTTCAGTTTATTAGAAAAAAAAAATTCATTTAAAATCAAGATTTAAATAAGATAACCTCAAGATGGATTTTTTTCACAGAAATTTAAGAATAAAAAGAAAATTTCAATTCCTCTTTTTTTTTGTAATTTTGGAGAGATTTATTGCTTTGTTTTAAAAAAGGAAGAGCATTGAAATGCCAATTAAAAATAAAACATCAAACAAAGTTTATTATATTTCTGACTGCATATTGAGCTGCTTCAAACCCTGCGGTTGAATTGAAATCTTCTATGTGCGCTGACAAAAAAAGGGTTGAAAGTTTTTTGCCCGCACTTTTTGCCGTCGCTGTGGGTTAATTGGGCCGCCAACGTGTTGTGTTAATATGCTAATTAATCGCGCGCCTCCCTTTGATTTATGGCGGTGTCAAATGAATGTGATGCACACGGCGTTTATTGCGTTGTGCGACACGACGTGCCGCATAAATAATCGCTGCACCCCGGCGGTGCAACCCCATCAGCCCCTCTCGCGAGATGAGACTGTTAATTGTTCCAAATGGACTCGTCTATAGCTTTCATCTCGTTTAACTTTATGATTCAAAACTATTGTCATTGTCGCTAGAAATAAAGGAGAGGGTTAATAAATTTAATATTCAATTGACGATTTTTTACAATGCGAGGAATTTTAGAGGGATAATTTTTAATTAAAACACTAAAATAGAAAAGAAATAGAAAGAAAGTTACCAAACCTGAATAACAGATTCAACTGATAAAAGATTTATGTTTTGAAACTATATTAAAGCGTTAAAATCCTGTAATCTTACTTTTCTTGTATCAAAAGAAATTCAGCTGTGAACCGAAGTTTTTTTTTAAATCAATAGTTTACTTCATCTTTTCAAAGAGGTGTCATCAATGTGTATTCATTACATTTGGCAGGGTTGTTTTTGTTTCAAATTCTCCAAAAATTTCAATAATAATTATATACTTGCAGGAATAATTTTATAATTTATATTTAAATTCTAATTAAAGAAACTTAAAAAATAATAAATAATCCAGAAATAGTTGTCAATAGCAGAATTAAAAAAAAAAACATACGAAAACAGTAAATTTCGGTCTAAGAACTGTTGGTGGGCGAAGAGTTGTCAAAGTGATGAATTCATTTCAAGATAGAGAGCCAAATCGATACAATCTCAGTTTGGCCAAACAAAAAGCAAGTCGACCGGCACCGTGGCGAAAGGAAAACTGCGACGATCAGATCGAATAAGGATGTGCGGAGGAAAGAAAACGTGTTGCACGCGCGTTTCCTGCCTAGAAGAGAGTGGCAGATGAAAATAAATGCTGGGCTGCTTTATCTTTGGGCATTCAAAGGGCGTCCCGTAATCGGGTGTCTAACAAGCAGCTCAAAGGGTCGATCGTGTTGCAATAAGAAGAAGCAAGATAAATCAGCCGAACATCTGTTTATGATGTGACAGGGGTCGAACGCGCGCTGCAGCAAAAACGAAACTGCCGCAGCCACCCCCGAAAATTACGACGAGAGAGAGAGAAAAATAGAGAGACCGACCGTGCGCTCTACGGCTCGGAAAATTGCGCGGCGGCAGATATGATAGTGACGGCCCAGATTGATTTTCTTGTGTGCTTCATCATTTTTCCCCATCACGCGCGAATGTGATTAATGAGAAAACGAAAAATAGCACAACAAGCGTTATGAAAGTTTCAATTCTAAAGATGTAATCAGAGCATTACATAGAAGCAGGGTTTGAACCGAAAAGGTAAAATTAGGGGATTATTTTTGGTCACATAGTTTTCCTTCACTTACATGAAGAAGTAAATAATATTTCAAGATGAATGCAAATATATATGTATTATATTTTGAGAAAAACATTTATTTTACTATAATTTTTTGAATAAAACATTTAAATTCAAAAATATAATAATATATTTGCAAAACTTCATTATTTCCAATCTAAATAATGTTAGATTTATGATATAATGCAAAATAAACTGTTTGAACTTATTGAATTTTGCACCCATGTAAAGAGAATCTCTCTACATTTTATCTGGCGAGCTTGAGCTTTTGTAAAAGCGCGTGTTTTTTTTTTGCGTGGTTATTTTAAATTTGCTCTCCAACCAGCACCATTCAGTCTTTCTTTCTTTGGGCGCATCAAAGTTGCATGAGCTCACAGCGGTACAGGGGGACAAATTGTTTATTTTGACTCGTGCTCGCCGCTTATTTAGCAAACCGCACTCCTCTGTCGTCGTTTTATTACATTTTCCGAGAACAAAAGGAGAAGATGCGAGTTCGTAACAAAAAGCACAACGCCCGGTCCGAGGCTCATCAATTATTGCGTGAGATTTCGCGGACGATATTCGTCGCTCCACTGTGTAATCTACGAAAACAAATGGAATTAAATTTTCACCGATGGCTCCCCTCTCGCATCGCAACCACGGCGGAAAAGGCAAACAAGAGAGGGTGGAAAAGGGATGGTTGATTGTGCTTTTGCAGCTCAAATTAATAACTTTTACAAAACGGAAGAGATGACAAAGGTGGTTGATTAGATTTTGAATTTCAGATACATTTTTGAGCTGATAAAAATTAAAATTGGAAATTTCTAGTGGAATTTTTAGTAATCTATAAAAATAAATTGACATAAAATTTGGAAAATAATTAAACTTTTTATATTTTTAGAATTTTTAGTTATTATTAGTCATACATTGAAATTCATTGAAACTCTTGAATTAAACCCTTTTGTTAGACCTTCAGTTTTCCAATGAATGTTAAAACTTCTTAAAAATAATTTTGGCCAAGCTCGGGACAGATCGTTACCAAAGCTGCTCCTCGCTCTCTCTCTCCTCTCCTCTTCAGCGGTGGCAGCGCCTCATTAATTATGCACACCTCTGCAAAATTGATCTCGCTGATTGTTTGCTCAGCAAAACAATCAAATTTGAAGAAGCCCCGAGCGAGTGAGCTGCCTCTGTGTATTAACTCGCTTCCTCTCCGTGTTTGGCTTGTCACAGCAGAGCAGAGTGGAATATAGAGGCTCGTCGGAGCCACCGCAACACGCCGCCAATGTGTACTGTACATGCTTTAAGCGCGGGGAAAAAGCAGCCAGAGCAACGCAAATATTGTTCACAGCATAATACAGCAGAGCGAGACCCAGCGAGAGAGCTGCCCCGAGGCGAGACAAGATTAAAATCACGCAGCCGAATAAAAAAGTTTCTGGTTTTTAACTTTTTTGGCTATATTTAATTTGCATTTTCATATGAAATTTTGCACATATCTGGCAATTAATTTGTGAAATACAATCAATCTTATCACCAATAAACACATGACATGACAACGTTCAGTAAATTTGTTAAATTTACATTTATCATTGATCTTTCAGTTGACCCTAATATATTTATTATCCAAAAAAAATTTAATTACAATTGTAAAATAACACAAACGCTACGTTAACAAACAAAATTCAAAATTGTAGAATAATTTTATATTAAAAATAATGAAAGTTTAAATATTTAATATAATATTATATTAGTTAAAAGTAAAATGAAAAATTCATTATATAAATCTTTAAAATATGTTATTAAAAAAAATACAATTTGTTTGATCAGTTGTAGTTAATTTGACAGACCAAAGACAACATGTTTCTCCTGAATTTTCCCAGCCGGTGGAATTGTGGCAGATAATTCCTTTTTTGAAAATTTATCGGTGTCGCAATTAGAAAAAGTGCCATCAAAGAGTCGTGCCCTTTCCCTCTTTCTCTTCCAGGGGGTGACTTTCTTTTTCATCCCCGTATACACCCTCATGAACCGCGGGGAAAAAGTTTTCATAATTTCGCCTCGCACTTAAAGACATTTGCTGCACGTCCCTTGTATTTTATAATTTATTTTTGAAATTCCTCCCTCTTTCTAATTTCTTCTCCCATTGAGAGAAAGAAAGAAAGAGACGCCGCCGAGTATAAAAATTATACAAATTGAAAATCTCCCCGCTTTTTTCGTGTATCCCCTGTGTTATTTACAAATAAAACTTTTTACCTGCGCCTTCGAAGTGAGAAAAAAGTGTTTCTCTGTCTGCGTGAGCGACGGTTGAAGAGTTTTTTCCTCGGGAAGAGAGAGCCGAGCTAATAAAGTGTCACTCCCGGGCGAGATGATGCACTTTTTGTGCGGCGCACGACAAGGGTTGCGAGACGATGATGACACACAAAAAGCGTCAGGGGCTCGATAATATAATAAATAAATTTTTTGCCCATCCACAATGGCGTTTATTAAGACGTCGCAAATCGGCCGATAAACTCTCTGCTCCGTTGTTATTCCCAGCGCAGCATCCACAATGAGAGAGAAAAAAAGCGATCGCCCTTTTTATTGGCGTCATCATATTATTTCCACTCGCCCTCTTTTCTCGCACTTTATTTATTTGTGCACCTCGTATTTTCTAATGGCAGGCCACTTTTTCCTGTATAGAGATTTTCCCCTTTGGTAATTTTTATCTCTCTCCAGACGACGTTCCCAGACCAGACGTTTCGCTCTTTTTCCTCCTTTGTATTAATCTATGGAGGAGACTCAAATGTGGAATTGAGATAACACACAAAAAAGGGGAAAACCGCACTGATCAAGCATATTGAGTGCGTCTCGACATACTTACAATTTTTTTGTTATATCACAATTTTCGGTTACTCTTTTTTTTAAATTGAATTCAGGAAACATTCACCTTTACTTCATTGTTTATTAATTAAAATTGAATTATTTGTTTATTAAGCTCTCTGCAGTCACAATTAACGCATAATAATAATCTAAACTGCTAAGTTGAAACTAAAACAAAAAAATTGAGAGTTTTACCAAAGTCAATTTCTTGTAATTCCCAATCTTTATGGTTTTTTTTTTTGCCCGGCCCCACTATGCACGCTCACAATAAAAATAGATGTCTAGTTTTCAATCGCTTTTTGAAATCACTTGGAGCTATTTCCACTTCTCGATCTGCGACAATTGAAAAGAGAGCACAAAGAAGTTTTATCCCCAATTCGGACGAGAGAGATCAATTGTCCAGCTCGCCCACGAGAGCCGCCTGCACACAAAAGAAGAAATGAAATCGTTTTTTTTTCTGGAGGATTTACGCACAGATAAAACGTCAGTAAACTGCTTTCCTCCTTTGTACTCTTGGTGGCTGGATTTGAAATTGAAATGCATTTGGGAAAATAGCCAGAAGGAGACTATCTATGTGCAACCCTAACAATAACAGAGTAAGACACATGGGACGAGTTGACTGCAAAGAAAAAAGATACTGAAAGGAAGTGTTTATCTCTGACGAAGTGAGAATCTCGGTCGCTTCCTTTGTCTGGTCCGGCAGATAAATACCAAACGTATATCCTGAGAGTCGGTTGAACTGTTTTCGTCCTTATCTCTTTGACCAGATTGGCTCTTGGTGGCGCCAAAAGAGAAATTTTCTCACGGATATACTTCAGTGGTATTTCCTATCTCATGTTGCAAGTTTTTCGTTTATTAATTCTCATATCTGGGATTGTATATTAATATTATGAAATTTAATCATTCAAAAGCAGCACGCCTGCTATATTGAAAGAGTGGATATTCCCTTTTCCCTTATTCCATGTTTCAAATAGAAGTATTTTAATTTGAAATAATTTATTTCAACCAAACACCATAACTTTTTAAAAAACTACGCATTAAATTTTTGTTGTGCATGCTTCTTTTATGTTAGGTTTTTCAAATTATCTTTAATTGTGTAATAAATTCATTTTGATCTAATTATCAATAGTTGTAGAACATTTCTGAAGATGTTATTTGCCTTTCTGATTTATCAATAAATAATAAAATATTATTACTTGCTTTGTTTATATAATAATAAATATTGATAAATGGCGGTCAGAAAAGTCTTATTATCAATATAAAAAATCTTCTCGCTGAGATATTTATTTGAAAATAACCTAATACATACTTTAGAGGCCTAATATTTTAAGATGCTTATTTTATAAGGAGAATTTACGCGGGTTTTTTGTATCTGTGCATTAGAAAAAACCTCCAAGTTAGGAAAATTTTGTATTAATGATTTTACTTTTAAAATAATTTAAAAACTTGTATATTAAAAAAGAGATAGAGGACGAAAACCTGCACTTTTGACATTTGCATCAAATTGTGCTTCTTTGAGTTGTTTTTATTGTAGAACTTTCTTGGCCTTAAAAACTTCTTCCATGATTTATTTCTTTTCGCTTCAAACCATTTGAAAGTAAGATAATTGATGAGATAAGCAAACCAATGACGTCAATAAACGCATATCGACAATGGAGAATTACGCACGCTTGAATCCGTGTTTTGTTGTGTTACGCTTGTCACACTACATACAAACCGGAAGCAGGAAATATCGCTTCTCTCTTTTTTCCAATTATATAAATTTTTACAAGGCATCTCCAAGCTAAGAAATTTTAGAATAAAATTTAATAATTTTGCCACCATACTTAAATTTTATTTTATTCGCGTGTAAATTGAAAATGTACTTTAACCTATTCCTAATTGAGTAATCATTTTTGTTAATGAATAAATAAAAAAGCACTTTCAGTTTTCTTTACGTGGTCTGCTTTTCTACTCAAGAAAAAAAGCAAAAAATAATCAAAATCACACTTGTATAATTAAGTGTCCTCGGATGCCCAACTTGTCTCAAATAAGTCAAATTCCATTTAGAAGCTCTTTTTTTCAACATTTCAAATATTCCAATCTATATATTTAAATTTATAAATTTATTTCATGACTGAATAGGCAAACTCTACACAAATCAGTGCGTATAGATTATAGCAAGATAAAGTGTTGTTTCTTGTATTGGATGAGTTTGCATGCGGAGCAAAGTTGCAACCCAATAAAATTTTCTCTGATATTAAAGTTGGGAAAACGCATTTGAAAAAATTTTAATCGCCGAAAGTATATTTTCTACATTTGAATAAAAGTTGCTCAAGACTCTTCTTTGGCCTTGCGAAATTTGAGTGATAAGGGAGAATATTCTCATGGAAAGAGATTTTCGAGAAGGACCGGATACTGCCGCGCATGTTGCGACTTGCGATGGTTGGTGGCCCGCAACAATTATCTGCGCCATACGCAGGCTGCAGCTTCCGTTGTTGATAGGCGTGCGCCTCTAATTAGCACGCGAGCAGATGCCAGAGGGGCCAGACACTCTTTTTCTCTTCGTCACAGATAAAACCGCCAATTAATTATGAATATCCGCGCACGCCTTTTAAATTATCTTTGCTTCTGCTGCTCGCGGGTCGGCCGCACTGCGGTTTCGCGATAAGATTTAGAAGAGCGAGCCAGTGGTGTAAAAAAGAGACTTCCGAGGTGGTTTTGGTTGAAAAAAATTAGTTCTCTTTATTATAACAGTTGAATTAGATAGCCTTTGACCTTGGGTATCAAGTAAATTTAATAGGGGTCGTGAAAGGAAGCATGGGGAGATTTATATAGCAAAGTGCAAAATTTCAAATTTATATTAAACTGTTCTTTTCTCTGTTACAACCAAATAAACCAACCTTGAGATTTTAATTCAATTTTCACCCATCTATAACCCATTTTTTTTTTATTTGTCTTACTTTTAGTATAAAATTCTGATAGAATTATTCATAATTCGCAGAAAGTTTTTTTTTATTCTTCGTAATTCAGGTCAAATTTAAGAAACCTTACACTTCTGGCCGAGATGGGCCGATGATAATCCTTTGCGCAAATTATTTCTGAAGATACTCTCATGCCAGATGAGGGGTTTTTGCGGTAATTGATAAAGTGCATTTTAAATGGAATTTCTGTGTAGGTTTACAGATAAGTTGATTTATTTGCAGTTGTGGTTTGTGGTCTCCTGACAGCAAATCTTATTTAGAAATAGGTTTTAATTCAAATAAATATTTATAAACATCTGTATTAATAAAAATAAATATAAAAACAATTAAATGAGACAGTGTTTCAGATTTTAGGGGAAATTTTTATGGTAAGTGCAGGATAAGTGTTTTAACAACTTGTATCTTAATGTTGCATTGAAAATTAATCGTTAATTAGAGTTTACAAAATCTAGTTATATGAAAAGCGAATCTCGTTTCTAATGATATAGTTTGATATTCCTGCTGCGCCTTTTAAATCCTTAATTCCACTTTAAAATTTATGTAAAATAAATTTTGAATCTTGTTTTACTGTAAAAATTTATTTTCATTTTAATGTTATATTTATATAGTTACCACGAAAGGAAAATCAAAGCTGTCTATTTAATCAAAACAACAGTTTCACTGGGCACTACGCTTCTTTACAAAATTATTTTATTGTAATTTTTTACAGTTTAAACCATTTTATTTGGAGCAATAAAGTCAACTTTAAAATATCTTGGAGGACTCTAAAAAATGTTTTGAATATTATTAATTTGTAATTTTAAATTTTATCTCACCCGTATTTTTCCATAATTTGAATTAAATTTCCATTATTATGTCGTCCTCAGTATCAAAAGATCGCGGCAGGCGTTAAGAAAAGCTGTAAATATAAATATATTTTTGTGATGCAATTTCCATGCAAGGGTGCAGCGCGTGTGCTGTCGGAGGAAGTGCAAATTCGCGTTAGATGTCGATTTAATGGGTTAAGGGCGGCGGGCGTCAAAGAGGGATGACTCTCTTGCATGGGGGGCGAGCGCGGTATGCAATTTCCGACGACACGTTCGCTTCTCTCACACTTGCCGCTGACAGCAGCCTGGATGCTGCAACACGTGTTACTCATCTCCAATATCAGCTCATTTATCTTTTTCCCACCCCAGCTCTTGTTTATTTAATCAGAGGACCATTTTTCTCTCTCAGAGGCCAAATCGATAAATACTGAAAATAACAATAAGTATGCACAGTATGGGAGAGAGAAAGAAAGAAACTGCTGCAGAGTTATCTTTTCCTCATCTAACGCGCATAAGCGGCACCCTAATGTGCTTTGCCGCGAGCAATTTTTCTTCTTGCGCGTTTTTTGCGGCTCTGACTTGTTTAAGTCTCGCAACTGTGGCGCAGCAATTTCTCTTACAGACAATCTCTGAATATTTAATTTTAAATTTGAAAAAATACAATAGAGTTTTGTTCTCCTTCCTTAATTATTTTTATAGTTTGCAAAATATTCTTTTATTATATTAAAGCTTTAATTATTGTTTATTTGTGTCTAAAATTTGATCAAAATTTATAAATAATATTTTTTATATTTAAAATCAAATAATTCATGAATTACACGTTTTTTATTTTCTTTTTTAAAGTTTTTTTCAACTCAGCCATTCATTTTTACTTATTTAAATTCGTTTTTGCCTATTTTTTTTTTTATTGATATAAATATGCTTCTTTATGTAAGATGACAAGTTAATATTGAGAATTATAAAAATATTATCAACATTCCTGGTAAATTGTGCTTTTCTTCGTCTTCATTTTATTTCATAGATGAGTCATATCTTTTCAAACAAATAATTTAAATTTGAAACTTTTCATTTGTTGTAAAATAGATTATTGAATTTCACTTTATTGGCCATTTCAAGAAAATCCAACGGGATCAATCTAATTTCAAATCCAATTCCGACGCTCAATTCCTCTCCGGCTGATTTGCATCGGCCCATTCTCTCCTTGGAACCATTTGGCTCTTCTATTCGCGCAAAAAGTCGACAACAAAGGCGCGGTCGGTCGGGGAATCTTGAACTGCTGCTCCTCGGGGACGCGAAAGTGGCCGCTCGATTCTTCTCTCGCCGAGTCTTTTGTGGAATCGCACGGAATCCGCAGCCAATTTCACAAAGCAACGAGACAGAACGAGTGGGAAAATGTTTCAATCAAGAGCTGTCACGCAACTTGGAAAAGTACTACATAGGGAGAATCTCTGCCGCTGACCACTACCAGGCTCAACCAAAGTTGTACATCAAAAGAAATATACACATATTGAGCTAATGCCTTCTATGAGTGGTGAACTTTAAAAAATACTCTGTGAAGAAACCGCATCTCAGGAGGGAACAATAATAATTACAATTTCTGTATATTTTTTACAAGTAAAAAGTTTTGAAGGATAAATAATTTGAAGTTAAATTTAGAATTTTATAATATTCCAACAGGACTATTAATAAATAAGTCGTCAAGAGTGCAGTGGATGAATTTGGAATTACTAATTTTTTAAATTTGTATAATATACTATTTCCATTCCAAACTAATACATACATATTATTTCATTACTTTTTTTTAAACTTTTGTAATCGCTTTTTCACTGATGATTTTGGGGGCCCATAATATGTCCGAAATAATTGTGTCCGAATCCGGAAAAATAAAGTGTCCGAAAATAATGTGTCCGAAATATTTTTGTCCGAATTTTTTTAAAAATTTTCTCCGAAAATACTTCATCCGAATTTTTTTTCTCCGAAAAATGGTTCATCCGAAATTAAACTGTCCAAAATTCAGTTGTATGGTAATGCATAGTATTCTTATTTATTTAATTCACAGCCCGTTAAAAATAACGTCATGATTTTCTCACGCCCTTTATCTTGAAGTCTCCCAGCTGTCGCCGGAATTGACGCAACTATTGAAATTTACGACGAGAAATTAATTAAAGAATTCGGGGGCAAGAGCGAGCGTGTAATTACTATAGGCGTTTTCCTTCCTTGCCAGCGGGGGATGATGTGGCGAAAATATTTGCGTCGTCCCATGCGATCATTAATGGAAATGTGCGTGCATTATGATAAAGCGGCAATTACCGCGAGTGTCTGCTGCAGACGGACGAGTTATTATTAATAATAAAGTCTCTCTCTCTCTCTCTCTCCGTGAGACAAGACTCGAAAATCGGCGCAGCATCCGCGCCCTTGCACCCCCTTTGCGCCGAGAGCAGCACCCCCGCCGCGATTCGGATGGAAAGAGCTGCACGCATAAAGTGCGAAAGCCTTTTAGCCGACGCGTCAAAAAACAACAAAATGTGTCATCCACAAGCATCAAAAACGCAATTTGCAAAACAGTTTACACCCGAAGCAAAGTTGAAAAAAAAAACATCTAAAAATAAATAGAAGAGAAAAATGGCTACAAATAAAAAACCCAAGTACTTATCAATGCGCCGAGCTTTTAATCACCCCTGCCGGTTGTTGGTTAATTATCTCAATTTACTGCGTTGCTAATTAGAATATTCTAACAATCTAATCTTTGTTTACATACAAACAGTATGTGTTTTCCACTGATTTTGCCTTGAAGTAAGGGAAGCAGGAAGTAGGAAGATAAGTTGTCCGACTTGGATAAAGTGGATAAGGATATCAGTTCTGTCGTCTGGAAGAAACGAGTTAATCGCCTCAAAAGCTGATAACTAGAATAAAACTCGTATTAAAAACATCCAATTTAATACAACTGAGCGTTCGGAAATCCCAAGTTTTACAAATTTATAAATTGAATATCGTATCTAAACCCCCACTAGAGTGTCCTTAGATTTCGGACTGCAGCTAAAAAACAAAATTGATAGGGAGTTGAGAAATTTATCCAAAATCTCTACATGATCAACGCTCAGCTTGCATAGCCTACAAAACTAACTTTTATTGAAATGTTTTAAATGAGACAAAGATAAAATTTAAATTATATTAATAATTTTTTGTAAGATATATAAAAAAACAGGGGCGCGCATTAGTTCAATCGGAAATTAGGATTTTCTCAATGTATTCAACAATTGAAATTTTACTGGCCTAAATTTGGTTTTATTTGATTATTGTAAAAATTGTTACCAAAACCTTTTATAGTTTCAAGTATATTGAGGCATATTTTTTAATGAATTCAGCCTCTGCAGTTTCTGAAAAATTCGTACAAACTATAAGCAAGTGGGTTTAAAAATTGAAAAAACCCACCCAAAAAATTTAAATTTTTGTTTAATCACAGCTTATTTTCAAACATTAAAAAATTCTCGTCCGAAACCAAACCGTTGCTTCTGGTTCAATTGTGTTTTGACTGACAGAGTTCACGCCCTTGATTTTACTTTTCCCTTCGACTCGAGCCGGTGAGAAGCAGTACATCCGTCCAAATTACCACCTTTTTTTATCTCGCCCTCTCAGCATCGCTCTCTGCATCAGTCAGCAATCATCAAACCGACTGCTGAGCGCGTTTGGCCTGTTTGTTACGAGTAAAAGCTGCTGCTGAGATAATAATGTGAAGTTTGAAAAGACGAGACAAAGACAAACTCCCGCGGCGGCGGGCGCGCGAGCTAGCGAATCTTGATATGCTGCCGCCGCGAATATACGCAGCTGCCTTGATTCTCTTATCTTCCGGTGTGTGATTGCTCGCTGAATAATTGTCGAATAAAAGCTGCTGCGGAAGTCGGCCGGTCTGTATAGGCATCTGCAGGCACCACCCAGCTCGCGCAGCCCTTCTTCTTCTTTGGCTGCTTCTTCGATCTGCTTTTTCAAAAGTTTTCCAACCGACTTTCGCGTGCATTCTTCCGTCGCGACAGGGGGCGTTGCATAGCCAGTTCCGTGCGACTCTTCGCCCCGGGCCATCATCGTCCGTCTGCAGCGCGCCCTGTCATTATTCGGACGCGGCAAAGTACTCATTAAAAAGTCGCCGAGTCTCCTCCTGCGCCGCGGACAAAGGTGCTCTTCCGCTCTTCGCTGCTTCGGCACAATGAGCGTGAATTAATAGGTCATTCTCGCGGTGCAGAATATACAGACGTTACCCCCGAATGAAATGGAATTTTGATTAGGAATAGAAAAAAAATCGCTTTCCCATCGCTGAAAATGCCATAGTGAGATTTATCAAGTAGAGAAATCAAACGGATCCGTTTGTGTTAAAAAAAATCGGGTAATGTAACTTCAATTTGCTCCAGTTGTTGTTGGTGTATTTTTGTTTCAAGGAATGAACTATAAAAAGAAAGAAAATTTGTATTGTTATCTTCCTGTATAAGAAATTAAACTAAATGCAACATCAGGCTTGATTCCTATTTTTTTATAAATTTGATTTCAGGTTAACCTTGTTCTTAAAATCGGAAAAAATAAAAAATTAATTATGATGAGGATTTGTGTAATTTTCAAAATGCAACCCGCTTGACGCTGCTGTTATAAAGGTTGCATACTTCAGTGAACCAAGGGGCATCTGATGCTGCCCACAGATAAATGAAGGAGGTTTTATAATAATGCATCAAATTTATAGTAATTTATCTTTTACTGCAAAAGAATTTGAAATATCTTCAACCACTCTCCCTTCATTTTGTGTCGACTTTCTTTTATCGTCGACTTTTTTATAAAAATAGCCCAAGGTTTTTACTTTGTATCTGAAGAAAAGTTCTCCTTATCAATGACAAATAATTCATGTTAATATTAAGTCTATCGGAAATTCCGGGTGGGATTAAGCGGATTTTGTTTTCTGCTGCGGTCTTGAAAAACCACAATATCCTTTCTTTGTATTCTTGCGTAAATACAAAAATTGGAGGTCTCATTATATTTAAATTTATTCAAAAATGTTTTCTTTTCTTAACTTTGTTATTTTATGTGTGCTATAATACATATAATTATGTGTTAAGCTGGTGTTAAGGATTTTCTCTCTTTTCCACGGATACTTTGATTTTTCACAATTTCTTGAATTTCGTCTATGCAGGGAACAATAGAAATAAATCTTTTGCAAATGCACTCATCTTAACAGATTTCACGCAAAAAAAACAAACAAAATGTAGTCAATCGAATAAATAAATATATATGAAAGAATGAATGAAAAAATGGGATTCCAATACTCATTTTCAATGATAAAACATATTATATTATTTCAAAATTCAATATTAAAAATAAATAAATAACAGAAATCGAAAAAAATACAGTTCCCATTTATATAGACTTTGAATTTATCGGTTGCTGTGAAATTTGTCTGTCTCTCTAATTTGGCAAATGAATGTACCAAACAGTTAATCACTGTGCCCGCACCCCCTCTTGACGTGATGCGATTGACTCGTGATTTTGGAGCATTAACGCTCATAATGGGGCCGCACTCATGGATATACAGAGGCGCGGCGCGCATGACTCTCTGTACGAAGCTGCTGCCGTTTGCGTAATACGTTGGTAATTCGCCACGGGCTGTTTGATTTAGTGCGGCAGGAGCCAATATGTTGCACACTGTGCGCGCCAGCTCCGAGCCGGGGTCAAATTAATTTCAGGCACATCTGTGATGTATTGATAAGCTGCTTTGCTGGGCCGAACGAAAATTCACCAGCCGCGAACAACGACAGAGAGAGAAAGATGATTTATGCGCTTTGTTTGTTGTCGTCTGGCAGCCGAGCGAATCGAAATTCGCAATTAGAGATATCGGGGAAAACTTTGCCAAAATATATCCAAATTATCTGCAGAGTAAATCACTGTATTGACATTTGTCATGAACTCCCATATCCGAATAGGCCACACAAGCTGATCAAACTGCAATAAAAAAAATGTGTAACAAAAAATAATCCGGAGAAGGAAAATTCTATGCGTATGTCGGAGATGCTTTAATTAGAGACGATAGCGGCGTGCGTGATTTTTTTTTCGCGAGAGAACTTTGACCCTTTTGCGGTTTTTGTTGCAATATGTGCCGGGGCCGATTTTCTCTCTCTCTCTCGTCCTCGGCGCGGCGGCCGCGATCGATCAGAAGCAGAGCTGCTGTGCTGCGGATGAGGATGAGATTGGGCTCTCTCCGGGGGTGGCCCCGCCCCCCGCGACTCCGCCCTCGGCCGAGATGCGAGCACATCTCCGCCGAGATTTCCTCGCTAGCTCAGTCAGTCGGTGCGAACGCGACGCGTGAGCTAGGCAGGCGCGCACGATCGACCTGGTGTGCAAATGTGAGCGACAAAAATTGCTGTAGAGAAAAAAAGAGCACGGAGGAAGCACCGATTTGCAGTCAGAGCCCAATGGACCTCAGCACTCACGCACTGCAAGGTAGGCTGCCGTGTATGGGTTTTTTTTATCTAATTTATAAGCGCATTAAAACCGATAAAAGCCATAAAAGAATGAATTTATAAAAAAAAGTTGAATTCTGAATTTAAATATAATTGGTATTGGAAGATTAATTTAAATACTTATTGTATTTAAATGAAATTATCTGATTGTTTGCCCTTATTCAAAGGTTTATTAAAGGGGGGGGGGGGGTCTTAGAAATTCCATATGAAAACTCGTTAAATTCATTTTATGATTGAATAAAGCGAAATGTAAAAGATTTTTGTTTTCGCTTTCATATTTATGTTGCTGTTTATCGAAGTACGTAGAAATTTTACTTAAAAATAATTCAAACTAATTGTTAGTAATTAGTTTAATATTATCATTTAATTTGTAATGTTTATTATTAAAAAAATTTAATTTTTGAAGGATGGACTACGTGAGAGTTATTTCATTTATCAAATAGATATATTCTCTTTTGCAATATCACCTAATTTTTATTATTAATTAAAGATCACATTTCATGATCATGAAGATCTTTACATTCCATTCATTTATAGAGTTATAATCTTTTTATTTTCATAATTTTTTTCTGTTATCCTTGGAAAACAATTTTTTTAGTTTATTTTGGTTGAAAAATAACTTAACGTTTTTCATCTCCAATCCGATTTTCTGAGTAAATAATCGGCAATAAAATAATCACTCACTCTCTCTTCTCGTTATCAACTCCGCCCAGCAGCCTCTTTATGTTTTAATAGCAAAAAAGCTGGCACGAAATCCCGCCGCTCTCCAGATTAAAACAATAATAAAATTTGACGACGTGTTTGTCCGCTCGTAAAATCACTAAAACTTTTCCCACTTTATCACCGCGCGACGAGACGAAAATCCCCCATGCTGCAGTCTGGAGAGAGAAATAAAAAGATTCGTCGCGCCGAGACTAGCGGCGGCAGATGATCCGAATTGGTCGATTGGCCACGCTCGCGAGTTTGTCATCTGCCCGTCCGTGTGCCTAATCGCCCATCTGACGACTCAATCCGGCCACATTTGAGCCGCTTCATTATGACTTTAGTTAATTACCACCGATTATTTCCCTTGGGGATGTAATTTATGATTTTAATTGCAACCAACCCCAACCTGAAACCAATTCAACAAAATTCGGTATTGCTTCGGTTTAAAAATTAGTGAATTTTACTATTTTTTCTGTTGCATCAAATTTTTAAAAGTGCTTTTTCAATATTTTTTAAATTTATTTTGAAAGAAAAAAAACATTTTTATTTCAAATTTTATTTACTTTTTGATTGGGTACCAATTTGAGCTCTGACTGACCGCTTGGGGGCGTGTTATGTCTTTCGGCAGATCGCGACGAGGAGCAGCAGCCGCCGGCCGCAGCACAACCTTCTTCTTCTTCTTCGGACAACGCCGCTCATCAGGAGACGACGCCCGTGAAACAGGAGGTCGACGCCGAGTCGCCGGCCGAAGTGGCCGCCGCAGCTGCAGCCGCTGGCCTCATGTGGCCGCCTCATCCACTGCGTCTGTCTCAGCTGATGGCCGCTGGAAAATTGGTGCCCACCTGGCCGCACGACCTCTTCGACCACCACAAACACCCTTTCGACGTGAGTACCTTCACCTGCACTCAGGGTAGGGCGGGACAGTTTCAATTGCGGAGCCAAATTGCTTAAAATCAAGTTTTATTTTTGTTAATTCTTTCGTAAAATCAAATATAACATGGGATGGTGGAAATCCTTTATCAATATTTTGATAATCAACCTAATTTTTTCATCCTTTTATTTTCTATTTTGGTTAAAATTAAACTTTCTCTTTACACTTTTTATACTAATAATTTTTATTGACTTCTTTTAAATTTTTAAGAAATAAGCAATTTTTGGTGATTCGAAATTGAAACTGCAATTCTAACCAAATGTTTGATTACTTTTATTAAGTTGTCTCATTATTATGCAATTCAATTTTGGGCAAAACAAAGTTATGCAACCGGGCGGTCGTTCTTGTCATGCCGGTTGCCTACGCATTCATCGGCCAGGCGAATTATATTATTTCGGTTTCGCGTGTCTGCGAGTGATACCGCCGAGACAATTAACCTTATCACCTTCTCCGGCGTACATATAAATTTCGAGTCCAATTTCCATGTAATTGCCTCTCGCGACGACCGCATCTTTTCCAATTAACCTTCCTTCCTAGAGCATTATATAGTTGGGGAGGGGGGATTGTGTGGTGGATTATTTCGGTGGGAAAATTGGCCTCGTTGGTCGGGAATCACGCTGGCCGCCGCCGGCCGGCTTTGGCAGGCCTTTGATCTCAACGATCGCCACCGCACGCGACTTTTCACGCCTCCTTTCCGCAGACAAATTGCATCTTCAACAAAAAAATGATACTTTATATAAAAGTTTGTCTGGCCGGAATGGACATTGTTATTTTTAATGATGGTTAAAAAGCAAGGACAACTTTGATGTTTCTAAATTTTCTTTCTATTTCTGTTATTCTTTTACTTCAGTGATTATCATTTTATTTGCCTAAATTAAAACATTTTAAAGAGTTCATCTTTTAAATTTTTGTGCAATAAGAAGTTGTTCCACGTCATTCAATTACTTTGATTTACAAATGGAACATATTACTATAAGGAAACAAAAATATTAATTTTACGAAATAAAGTATCAATATATAATGAAATTTGTTTAAAAAAAATAAATATCTATGCATAAATGAATAAACATAATTTATATTCCCTTTTTGTCTGCCTCTGCATATATTTTCATTTTATTTATTAAACCATCAGTAAAATATTGCAAAATTCAAATTGTCACGAAAATAATTCAACCTCAATTTACTAGGAATATTTGTAATTTTCCTTTATTATTCACATAGCATCTAACTTTTGCAATAAAATATAAAGTGAAATAGGATCTTAGCCTATTTCTATATTCTATTTATTTGACATTACGTGTCATCACGTGCTTCCAAAACCCATTCGGGTAATTGTGTGAGCGGCGTGGAGGAAGACATTAGATTCGTCGTCTGCCTTGTTTTCTGAGGGGATCGATGGACTTTCTCTCTTTCTTTATTCTTCCTTCTCTATTACGCGCTCGGGGAAATCGTCGCGTGACGACACCGATCGAGTCCGTCCCAGCACTGACTAATCGACGGTCGCCGCAGATTCAGTTTCGTTCGTGTAATAATGCACCTGCCCGACTCTCATCTCTCTTATTTCACATTTATTTATTTATTATTTGTTTTGTTTGCGAAGGACAAAGAAAAGGTTAATTTGAGCGGCGCGCAAGATTTAATGCAATTAGCCTCTGCTTAATTATACAGATTTAATCTGGCGAGCTGCGCGAATAATTCATGCGGCGAACGCGCGACACATACACATACAGCCCCCGCTCGGCTTGTTTGGCCAGCCGCTAATTAAACCCTTTATGTGCGCGCAATTCCGACAGGACAAACCAACCGAGCGAGCGAGCGAGAGAGTGAGCGGGTTTGATGCAAGAGAGACCCTCGCACCCCTGCTTGCCACCGCAGTTTCGACACTTGCTCAAGTTTCCGAGAGGGTGCCACCTTGTTGTGAACTTTTGCTTGCGAATATTTGAGAAATTCCTAGATCTATTTTTTCTTTCCAATCAAAAAGAACTCATAAAAGGAATAGAAAAATCTCTAATACATAAAAATATCATTTAGAGATTTCAGATATATATTAAAAATCAATTAAAAACATGATTAATTCTATTTCATTATTCAGTTGACCTTTTTCTGCTCAAATAGTTATTAGAGGATAAAAAAAATATGATTATTTCAAGAGGAAAAAATGATCCTCCAATTTTTCTGGCAACGACTTTTTAATTCCTCAAAAATGTCCAATTATTTTAATAGAATAACAATATACTATTACTTGCATATTTCACTTGCCTGAATTTTTATGAGAAAACTTTAAATTTTTATTGACTTTATTCTCTTTGTATAAGAATTACCGGCAAACAAATTGCTGTTTAAATATATTTCATAAAACAAATGAAATTTTATATCAGAGGAGCACTTTTCTTGTGGAAACAAAGCTGTCCTTTCGCATGTACGTAATCGAATTACACGCGGCACATTTGACGCAGAAGCTGCAGTCGAGAGAGAGAGAAGTTTGCTTGCAGTGATTTTTCAGTCGATTTGCGTGTATAATCCGGCCGCCGTCTCGAGTGCTCGCAGCAAACAAATAATATATATACGTGGTACGTGCTGCGGTGTGGGGAGCTGATTGAGTGAAAGGGCGAGCGGCAGCAGCAGATGCTCTCGCGATTTGATTTTCCGGCTGGCCAAGTGCTCAAAAACTCACTTCCGCCGCCGATGCTAATCGACGCACACCGGACGGGCAGTGAAAAACTATTCACAAACTTATTTATTATAAAACATTTTAATATTCAGCATAAATTTAAAATATACTTATAAAATTACAGTTATTATTGATCATTTTTACTTTAATTTATAACAAATATTTATTATTATATATTTGATATTTTGACATATTTAAAGTTTTATAATGTCTTTAAAATTATTTAAATATTTGATAATATTATGTGTATAAGATAACTTAATAATGTTGTATGATTGCTGACAATATCACAGAATGATTATTGTAATGTAAATTTTCCGGTCTGCTATAGATGAAAAGTAAATACGATAATTTAACATTTATATAATTTTCTAATAAATGCAAGGATTGGTTTAAAATTGAGCATTTTGATTTCAAATTTGAAATTGGTCAAGAAGTTAAGTATTTAAAAACTGAATTAAATAAACTACTGTTAACACTCTTTTTAAATGTCATATAAAAAAATTAAATTTACTTAGACTTGATCTTTTGTAGAGTTTGGCAACTTTTTCATTTAGCACTGCCCTCGAGTTGATTGTGAGAAGTACCGACTAAACAAACGCGATCCCCTCCTCTCTCTCTCTCGTCTGCCGACATTATTTGTCAGAATATCATCGTCTGCCGGATTTATTTATTAATTGCCGTCGTAGTTTTTTTGCGAGCGTGGGGGTTGCATACATTGCGGCGGGTAACACGTGTTCGTGAGCGAAACCACTGCGCATCAATCAGAGATTCGCTTCCGCGCCATTTGATCCAGCAGCGTCTAATATCACATCATATTTTCCAAGCTAGAGAGTATTTTTGTTTGCGGTCTCGCAGATTTTCTCTGCGCCATCAACGGGATTTCACGCGTTTTCGAACTAAGAGAAAAAGCTCGCGTGCGTTGCAACTTGGCTATATAATAATAAAAAAGGATAAATCTTTTCCCGTTTAATTTACAAAAGCGGCGGAATCGATAAACACGGCGTTTACGATCAACCCCCCTTTCACGTGTGTGTATGTCTTTTGTGCGTCGATTTTGACGGCTCAATTTGGCCGCTTTTTATATGTTTTTGCGGAGGGGACGCGTCGAAATTAAACGCGGAAAAAAATAATGTTGCGCCTCCTCTTTTGTCATCGTCACCCCAAAAGTCAAATTAAAGGGGTTGAAAAATATGTGCCGCTCGCTGATGACAATAACAGAAAAATGCACAAAGCGCGCGGTGCGATCCCTTGAGGGAATTATTAAATTTATTAACAAAAAGTAGCGGATGAAATTTAAAAAATCGCAGCTGCGTCAAGTTTTGGGTCGTTTTCGGCTCGGTTGGGCGCGAAATTCGATCAAATGAAGCGGTGGGTGTTGTGAACGCGACACCTCTGTGTCAGTGGCGACAAAGGGAAGATTTGCTTCACACGCCGAGAGAGCTGAATGAATGAAAAAGATTCTTTGAGGCGCAAGTGTGTCCACAATGGGCGGCGGAGGTGTGAAAAATAAAGTGAATGCGGATGAATGTGTACCTGGATTTAGTGGAAAATCTCTCGAAATATGCAGGATTTGGTCGGATTTGGGGCTGTTAACCTTCATTTGTAAAGTTCAGAGAATACACCATTTTTTCGGTAAATTTCAATCCGAATTCTGTTGAAAAGAGCAGATGAAACGTTAAAATAAAACTGCAATCAATTTTAATCTTCAATTTTTTTTTCATTATCTAAATTTTTGTAATATTACAGGGGATAAAACCCACACGTTTTGGAAAATAAAATTTGCAATTCACATTATTATTATTATTTATTCTTCTCAGTTGATACAAAAATTTTAAATTGGGAAAAAAAGAGAAGAAAGGGTTTACAACTAGCAGATGTCTGCTAAAACGCCGGACATCATAATAGACACGGCAGCCGCGGTAAACCCACACTAAATTAATATATTAAAAAAACTATTCAAACCCAAAATGATCCATTCATTTGTTATTTCAACAAATTTAAAGTAGATTTTCTGGAGTAAAATTACACAAAATTATTTATTTTTATTTACAATAAACATATATTAATGTATCACTACATCATCGTTTAATTCAAAAACCTTAATTTTCTCCTATTTTTATGTGAATATTGATTTCAAAATTTCCCCCTTATCTAAAGCGACCGCGTATGAAAACGCAATTTCCCACCTCAAGCTGCACAATTTGACAATTTCTCATGATCTGTCAAGCCAGCAGCACTGCCCTTCTCTCATTCTCTCAAAAGTCAACCGTTTGGACCGAAAACGCGCATTCAATATCAAAGCAATCATCGTCGATCGTCCCTCTCTTCTCAATAAAAGATCAAGATCCCTCGAGTTGCTCCTCGGGGTTTGTATCTGTGCATTTTTTGTGCACGGCCCGCTGTTTACAAGCGATTGTCACGAAGGATGAAAGGAATCGGCGGCGTGAATAGGCCGGGTGATGAACCAACCTGCACGTCTTATTTTCACACCTCGCGTGACAAAATCCGCCGCTCGTTGGCTCGGTCGAGCGCCTCTGCTCAATGGGATGCGAGCAGATGCTCCCCCGGCCGCCGGCAATTCGATTCTCGTTTTATTTATTCGATCAATTGACAGCTCATCCCCGGCCGCGCACAAAAGTTGAGCTGATTGATTGACGCGCGCTGCACCTTTTTATAAACTCTTATATGCGCGAATTGTGCGTCATGAATATCTTCTTCTTTTTCTTCGGCGTCCCTTTTTACCCTCTGGGTAGATGTGGAATTTTTCGTTGGAATTCCATTTCTATTTGGAGCGGGATATTGGCAAATCAATACGTTTTATTTTCGGTTCCAAAAGGGATTATTATTTGTAAGATATTGGATTTTTTTTTAAACTTTCCAACGTATTTCTGCAAAGAATTAATGCGAGAAATTTAAATCCGTATCATGGTTCGAATAATCTATTGTTGGAAAATTCCTCAATTTCATAAAAAAGAAAATAATTTTTGAAATATTCATTTACTTAAAAAAAACATTCATTACTAAAAAAAGATCAAAAATTTTCGTCGAAATTTTAAAATTTACATATAACTAACTTTTTCATACCAAAATTTTACCAATTTTCATGAAATTTATTAGATACATTTGTTCTTTTTGCGAGGTGAAAAGATAAATAAAATGATTTTTATTATTTTCTCCTAAATTCAAAATTTAAGTTAAATCAAAAATATATTATATATTTTTTATAAATATCCCTTAATGTACTTTTTTTAAACCTGAATCGAAAAATCTGAATTTTGGTTGAAAATTTCATAATTTATTTGTTCTTGTTAATTATATTTTTTGCCTATTCATTCACTAAAATTCTCTATTTCACCTAGTTATAATGTTTTCCCAATCGTATTGCAAAATAAGTACATTGCAAAAAAATATTTTTAGCAAAGTCTATTTCTTGATAAAAAAAAACCCGTTCAAATTCTTTGGAAAGAAAGTTTTATAAAAAAAAATGATGATTTACTGTCAAGTTAATTATTATTAAAAAATATTGTGGCGCGTATCTTGAATTTGCAAAAAATTAGTAACTTTAAGCACGAGTAAATTTGAATGTGTCTTTGTCAATATAACTTCTAAGCCTCGGGAAAATTGCAGCGGTCGCCACCTGAGGGTGTTTTTCTAAACTAGAAATCAGCAGGTAAACGCGAGCAGCGCTGACAGGGGGCCGCACTTCGTCGATTTTCCAACGTTCCATAATTTGCCTCAATTGAACAAAACCAAATTAAGTTTTACTCGCTCTTTTTAATATATGAAATTGAAAGAAAAAAGCACCACGGAAAATTAAGTTGTGAAGTTTTCCATGAAATTAACTTTAATTTTTAGCTCTAACAAAAATCAAATCACCCCATACACGTGACAAGTGAATAACACCTCGATCAAATTTATGCATCGCCATTCATTCGCAAATCGAAAATCAACAATTTCAGTCACGTCTGCCGCGCGACCGCTGGCAAAAAGCTTCAATCAGTCCGTCAATCCGCTTCCATTGAATGGTCGAACAAAAGCGCGTTGGATATATTCAATTTGAAATGGAAAAAGCGTCCATTGAACGGAGGCGCTGGCGCATCGGATTCGCTGAAAAAGAGAATCCATCAGCGGCGCCGTGCCGCTCGGCTGCTCGCGCGGAACCGCTCCTCTTTTGCCAAACGGCGACGCGCATCCATCAAGTGACGAGAAATTTAATGCGCCGAAAGCACTCGTCGCCTAATTAGCAACTCTGATGGCTCGTGTCAACAGAAGTGAGGGAGATGATAAGTGAATTAATGCAGGGAAACAAAGAAGTCTGCAAGAAATAAAATTTAATATCACTTAATTAAAGGTGGAAAGGAAAAAACTAAATGAACAAGAATGTTGAATAAAAATTACAACATTAAATATCAATCGATCACCATTAAATAATTTAATATGATAGATAAAAGTAAAATTATTTTAAAAAGTAAAATAAAAATTAAAATGGAGAGAATCTTGTAACTAACGCATATAATTAATGTTCTATTATTACATAGGTTTATTTTACTTTTATTCTATTGAACAGTTTTTAATTGCCGTTTAAAAGATTTTGATTTAATTTTGGTATACGTTTCAATCGTATTATGTTTTACAAAAATTTAAATTTTTTTTCCCATTTCACAAGTTTTCCATTGCATTTTTAATGTCTTAGTTGTAAGATTTTTAATATCCATTCCTTTGGTGAATCTCAAGTTGCTCTCAGAATCTTTGTTTGTTCCTTTCCGCAGCTCCCGATCCTTTTGTGACGAAGCTCAGCCATAGCTTCCTGCGCTGCAGAAAACTTAGGCGCACGATCTTGAATGCGTAATTAATTAGTTAACTCGGCGCCAAGAGAATCCGCACGAGTGATGCGAAAAGGGAATCCCTCGAAGTCAAAGCTTTGGCCAAAGTTTGGGTCCAAAGGCGAAAGAAGGGGCGAGAAAAGTTTCACTTCAGTGTGCGCCACGTGCTTGTAAAAACGCGTCCGCCGCTTTTGATATACATACATTCACGCCGTGCCCCTCGTCGCGGGAATTTTTGATGCGAGCAGAGAGTGCGTTTTTGTGTTTTTCTCAAAGGGAATTTTCAGCCGAGTGTGATGAGATTTAATGTAGTGGAAAATAAAAGTTGGAATAAAATTAAACAATACACATTGTGAGTTAAATAGGAAATATTAAACTTACTTCACAATTTTGTCAAAACCATATTCTTCATTTTATTTTTAAATAAAGTAAACAGATTTTTTTTTAAATCCTGAATTAAAAATAATAATTTAATTTTTCACAATTTTTTATTTTAGGTTATGCAACTGGCTCTACATTGCCGTGCAACAAAAAGTCTACCTCTCTGATTGACCTCTCTGGATTTTCTGCTTTCAGGTTTTGGGCAAGCAAGGAGGCCGAACCCGCGCGTGCCTCGAGAGTCCGTCGGCACATTCCCACTGCGACACAGGTATGCAGCTTTACTTCACTGTTTCTAAAGCACCCGACGACGAAATCCATTTTTTCCGAGCCGCCTAATGGCCGGCGCGATTAGGCCACGCCGGTGACACGATAAAAAGCGAACGACCGCACTTTTGTTTGCGCGAGAGCTGACATCAACTCTTTGGTCACACGTGCGATACACATATATTTTCGACCGAGCGCGGACGACGGATAAACATGGATGAATTAATGGGTCGACTGACGCTCAGGGGCAGATCTAGGAAATAAAATCGTATTAAACAGAAATTCAATAAATTTTAAAATGGGAATACATAAAACTTGTATGTTTTAATAAATTAAAGCTTAATAGTTTAATATTAACAAAATTAAATAAATCATATTTAAAGTTTTCAAATTTCACTGTGGTGTTTAAATTTATTAGATTTCTTATTATATTTATAATTTGTATTATAAAAATATGCCTTTATTTATGATAAATTTCCAGAACATCATAATGTACGATGGTTTGAATTTTAATATAGCTGTTAATAAGAAATTAAATTTATATTTAATCCTCAACAGATTCTTCGTGCTATATAATTGGTCGTATTTCATACGTCTTATGTCATTTGTTCATGGTTAAGTGCATTTTGGGGATTTTTGATTTAATGAAATAATAAAATTGTAAGAGAAGACAAATTATATAAAATAATTAAATGTTAAAAATAAAAATTAAAAGTTTCCAAGTAATATATAAATAATTTAATTCTGCAAGTACTTATTTTAAATTTTAGATTTTCTTTTTAATTTTTGACATTTCTAGTTTTGCCCCTCAATATTTATCCAAGCAACAAAAGTGCTGAGCGTAATCAGGCTTAATGCATCTTCAATTGTGTGGCGCACTTTGTAAAAAGCGCAACGAGACAAAAGCTTTTTGCTCAACCTCATGCCGCTTGTTATGTATTTTAATTAACAAATTTGCATCAAATTTGAATATCACCAAGCATATTTCAAATGAAAGCCAAATATCCGGTCTAAAAAAGTTGAGCTGGGGGATGAATTTTATTTATCCGTTATGAGATAATATCGCGGGCCGATGTTTACTCGTCGCGGGTGGACACGCGCTCGCGACACAAAGCAAATAAAAAATGACCGTGTCTCTTCAATAATGCACGCAGCAGCCATTAGAGTGGCCCAGACTGAATAACTTTTCTATCGATTCGGAAGCTTTAAAATTTAAATCAAAATTTAAATTTTATAAAATGAAAGAACGGTTGGAAATTAAAAAAAAAATGAAAACGTCTGAGGGGGTGAAGCTCACAGAAGCAAATTAAGGGCAGGTGCTGTTTCTCCAGAGAGCCACCTGCCTATCCGGAGCGGTTGATTTTTGACCCCTCTTGCGCGACCTGTGGCCGTGATTATCGCGACTCTCTCTCCTGATTGCGTGAGATTGACCCTTCCGCCAGCTGCGTCCGTCCCCGCGGCACAATACTTGACTTCCGCCAAGTAATTTTACGACGCGAATTTTAAAAGAATGGTTCGTAATTTCTTTCTCAGCCGAGATTCCTTCCTTGAAAAATCCGGAGGGGAGTTGAATTTATATAAAAACGTTTGAGATAATTGCAGGGATAAATAAGAAGCGTGGCGGCTCTTAATTAAACTCATTAGTCGCGTGAGGGAGAGAAAAAGAAACAATGGCAGAGAGGCGTGCACTTGATAACAGGCACGACGCTCATTTATTTTTATTGCCGAGCAGAGATGGCTCGTGCCAAGAAAATTCAATTAATTTCCTACGCTTTTGAGCACAAATCTGGGAACAAATTAAAATTTGCTGAATTTATTTCTTGGAATAAAATAATAATTTCAAACTATTATTCAATTTATTTAAAATTAGTCTGTCTGTAACATTTAAAACCATTTTTCATTAAAAAGAAAAGCAATTACTTGAACAATTATCACAAATTTTTAACGTATGTCTGCTCCAACTCGTTTGCTAAACAATATTTTTAAATTCTGGACAAAACAATGCTCTAATTGGCCAACTTAGACCCTGGAAAAGAGTACCACAGCCTTGTGTTTGTCAATAAGTTGCAAATTTTTTTTGCATTTCTGATTTTTTGTAATAAGGAAAAAATATTTACAAGAGACACTTTTGACGCATTATTTTGGCTGAATAAAGGATATCGTTTTTATATTATGTATTTATTTTGAATATGATTTAATTTAATATAAATGTGAAATAACAATTTCGTTAACTCTGGTAAAACCATCCAGGTGAGCACTTGTGATGAGTTTAATTGAAAATAGGGTAGGTACAAAAGTGATAAAGGTGCACTTTGATAGCGTGGGAGCGATTTGTTTTCCCTCTCGACACTTATCAAAACAATTACCTTTCGAAATCATAGAGTGCATAAACAAATCGGGGTGATTTGACTGTATAGAGTGGAGGGATGGAAGTGCGGCAGGTGATGAGTCAGGAAGTGAACAGCAAATAAATTCAAAACTTTGCTTTTTAACTTCATAATTTTTTTAGAAAATTGTATTAAAAATAATATAATCGCTGAGTAACGAAAGAATTTGCAATATAAATTAAATTTGCTATGGTCAGAACTACTAGCATATTTTAATTTTAGCGACTCTTTTTCAATCCCTAATAAATTTGAATTACTTTCCTTTTTTTTTTAAATTATCAAATGCATTTATTATAAACAAACTATAGCAGTTTGTTATTTCATTTAATATTTTTTTTTCAAATTATTTTTTTTTTTCAAAAGGTTTTTTCCTCCTTTCAAATAAAAAGATTTTAAACTGTTACGCTGTGAACCGCAACACATTTCAAACAATAAAACAAATTCGAAACATGTCAGTTGCATTTGAAAAATTTCCATTTGACGTGTGCCCTGTTCTTTTGTCCGTCGCGCAGGGCGTGACAGGCTCGAATGAAGACGTCACCCCAGTCACAAACAACAAAGCAAATGAACCCTTTTTCTGGGGGTCGATTTGCAACTGCTTTAATGAGCGTTTGATGGAAATTATTTGATTCGATTATTAGCATGATAAAAAGTGGAGCGAGAAAAAAATAGCAGCAGCGTCGTGTGTGACTTTTCGGGTCGGTCGGGGGTGCGAGACGGGGGAGGTTTGTCGCAGCGAGGGCAGTCAGTTGTCACCGACACCTTCCTCGCTTCCCACAAACACACACGCGGTCACTTTTCTTTCTTTTATTCTATTGTGACTTTCCACCCCTGTCCCGCGGCCGGGGGCGAAACGCGAAACTACCCCCGCTCGCATTTCATCCCTCTTTAGCGCAATCATTAAGCCCCGAAATCGATTATTAACCCTTTCGCTTTAGCTTACTAGTGTGCGTTTTTCTTCCGGAGCGTTCAATTTGTTTTGGAAATTTGATGCGGTTTTGATTTTTAAATTTTTTGCAGCCACAACATTTGACAACACGCTTGTATTTGAAAGACAAAGCGTTTGAAATATTTAAATTACAGACAAAAACACTGGAGAAAAATGATCATTTAATTCACATATCATTCTCCAAATATTTATTGGAAGATTTAGTTTATTGATGTACCACAAAGGAATCTCTGCTTATATCGAGATACATTGTAGATATATTCAAGAAAGAATTATAAACGGAAAGAAAAAATTAAATAGCAGCAGAGAGAAAAACATAATTATAGATTGAAAAAGGTTTTGGAAAATAATTAAGATAATTTTACACAATTCTTTGTAGAATTATAAATGTGGAAATCAGAATTTAATTTACGTTGTATTCAATTTCCAGTGCCCTTGTAAGGTGAGAGAATCTTCTAAAGCTTAACTTTATTTTTATATAAACATTAATTTAAAAAAATACTGTTGTTTCTAATTCTTACATATTTTTTTCTTTTAACTTAATTTTATTTGTGTTTAATGTTAACTTGATTTACTTTTAATAAACGAAATAAAATTTTTCATTTAAATCTATCGGTTTTGTATTGAGAAGCGTTGAAAAAATAATTAGTCATATTCACACAAACAATAAAAGTATTGTAACAATGTGGACAAATAAACAGCAATAATAATAATTTCAATACAGCTCTTCACTCAAGTGAGATGGTAGAAAATAATTTTTCTGAATTGCGGGTACCCATACGCCTACTGTATAATGTTTGAATAAATCTTGAAAAGAAGTTACAAAATGTATTAAAAATCTCATTTGTAATAGTCAACAAAATCTTGTCGCTCCCAAGTAATAGTAAATTAAACTTGTACGCTCGAATTCTTCCGGAATCCATCTGCTTAAATTACCCTGGCCATAAATTTCGATTCGCGGCAAGCACTTGATTAAATCGTCTTTCTTTTCCACCCTCAAATTATTTTAATACGCACCCATATGGCTCTTGTTCGTTGCGGGTGTTCCGCTCTTTGACCTTTCGCGCTGTCTCGAATTCACCACTTGAAAAAGCAGGATCGCACCAGATGCTCGAGTAGAGAATCTGTGGTGGGTAATATGTCGCTCTAACAGGTGAGTTACGGTTTCTGGAGTGCGTGGGAATGGCGGTTAGGGAATCAACGAGCGATAATATGCATTATGAAATTTAATTATCACCTCCTGCAGACCGCACCGTATTGAAATTTTCAAGAGACAAGGAACTATACAATTAATGCAATAATTATTGTATCTGACAAAAATCTCCAAAATCCTAAAGAACTTGTTGTATTTTAATTTAATTTTGAAGGTACAAATTGAAAAGCTTGTAAAAAAAATTTAAAATAATTACGAATGAAAGAATTTTAGTTTATTATTCATCACTTTTTGAAAATTTATAAATTTAGTAAAAATCAAAGAAAATTAATATAAATATTGAAGTGTAACCTTTTTCTATTGGTTTTAATATTATATTTCGTCATTGAGCTGATGCAGAATTATATTTTGACATTGAGCTGACGTAGATATTTTTTATATTAAATTGATATCAAAGGCTATATTCAGATTCAATTTGCAATAATTTCCTCCACTTATCCATTTTCTAATCGCTTGAATTATTCTGTTAAAATTTATGACCTTAAAGACTTCCTCGTTACACGAAGAAATTGAAATTTTTTATTTTTAGTATAAAACCAATAAATTTAGATTTTTTTGTTTCTTCTTAAACCACCATAGACGTACAACCACACAACCTGTTAAACAATTGTTATTGTATTGATTAAATATACATATATTTAAAATATAAATATTTAATTCATTTCTGCCTTGGATATTTTTCCCAATATGAATTGTAATTTTAAAACCCAGTTTAATTATAATTTTCTTTTAATTGAATAATTTGTTTGATTTATATTTATAAATCACTCAACGCTCGGCACCATTTCAACCCTTCACATTTTTTCTCGAGAATTGAAATTCCCACAAGAGCAGCTCGCGCGGCAAAAGTAAAGTGCATCTGTCGGCGCGTTCCTTCCTTCCACCCCGCGGCTCTCTTCATAGCGTTGTTCAGTGATTGTGCTCCTCCGCTCGGTGGTCACGCTTGACCCGTCGCAGGGCGGCAGGTGCACCCCCGCGACGACTTTTCGCGCTCTCCTTTGGCTAATTTAATATTTATGCGCTGGCGTGCTCACTCTCCTCGTCAATTATTCAAACGCACACTGATCGAAAGGGCAAACCCACAACAATGACTTTATTCACTTTTTTTTCATTCCATACAATACATCGACTATAATGTTCGAAAAGCAGAATTAGAGACCCTTGACTCTCCCATTGTTTCGGAGGAAGGAGCGCACAGGAACTATGCAAATAATAACGCACCCCCGGTTTACGTATTGTCAGTGATTTGCCGGCGAGGATCGCGCATTGTTGTCTCAAACTCAATTATTCCGCTTGTTGATGGCGATAATTTCGAAATTAGACACTGCGGCTCTGAACTGTGAACAAGTTTTAACGAAATATTTAGTTAAGAAGAAAACAATAAAGTGCACTAAAATCATCTCATACCAATAATAAATTTTTTTTCAAACTATTTTATAAATGATTGGTAACTTTTAAGTTCTTGATTTATTTCATTATACTATAAAAATTTAGTTCTCTTATTTATTAGGCCAGAACAGGTTTAATGAAAGTTCTGTTTCAATTTGAACCAAAAATTAAATGATAATTAAATCTTGTTGATATATTTTTCTATTTTTCTTTACTTATTGTTCGTTTAATATTTTTTCATATTATAATTAATTTATTTTAAAACATTGTTTACATAAAAATTTTTTAAATTTAATTATTTTTATCACTAAAAGCAAAACTTTATTTTATATCCACGTTTATTGAACTTATTGAAGAACAAAATTTATTTGAATAATATACAAAAAATTTCAAGGCATCTTAAAATTATAACAGTACACAATAAATAAAGCTTAAACTTCATCGCTCATGAGTTTTTTAGTTTGTATGCTAATTTTTCAATTCCATCTGTCTTCAAATGCAATCTGTCACAACTATCCATCCTCGCATATCTTTAAACTGTGAGAAAACTTTCGACAAACGAGAAGCCGTGAGTCGGTTGGCCAAAGGTCACGCGCGATGCCTCTGCTCTCGTCATCAGGTGGCTTATGCGTGGGCAGGTGGAGGCTCGGGGGTGGGAGGGGACATCCCCCGGCCGTCCGTCCGGCCGGCCGCCGAGGGCGCGTTATTCGGTTGTCTGCTGCGGCGCTGCGAGAGTCTCTTGTTTGACAGACCCTTGGTGTTTCAGCCACTGAGTCCGAGACAGGCGACGACGAGACCGGCGACGAGGGTGACGACGACACCATCCGCTGCCCTGACTGCGACAAACCCTTCGCCGACTTAGAATCGTAAGTACCTAAATATTTCAATTCTTCAATAATTCCTTGAAGTTGGCCAGCAAATTTGTAAAAAGAATCTAGTTTTATATTTATAAGGTAAAATATTCAAGAGCTTATGAATTTTTATTCTGCAATTTGTTACAAAACCTTTTTCTTATTTTTAAGTTTTTTTTTTCAAAATAGCATCGCTTTATAAATTTCACGGTTGGATCCTTCTATTATAAATGGGAAAAAAAGTATAAAAAAAAAATTGGTGAAGGTAGAGTGGGTTTAAAGATTAGTTAAAAGTTTGCAATTCAATTGTGTAAACTTGTATTTTCTTTGTAAACGCACAATTTTAAAAACTGACAATTTGTTTTAACATTCCCTAAAAATGAATCTTTAACTTAACTTTAGCTATAAATGTCGACGTTTAATAAAGGTTTTAAATTGTAAAATGATGGGTTTTTTATGTAAATATTAGAGCTGTTTAGTTTTTAATTTTCTATTGTGAGATTAACAGTATTTTCTCCAATCAAACTGTTTCAATTTTCAAATTTTTTTATTTTTTGCTTTTCAATTTTTCGAGTAAAAAAGCGTCACTGGTTAAAATCAGGCGGTGAATCACCCCCGAGGGCGATTTTCACCGCGACTTTTCCGAAGCCATCAGCAATTTGCGGGCCCATTATTATCGTACACGGACGGGCTTCCACACCATATAATGCACACCGCTCTTTCTCACATGAAATCCGCCGTGCATAGAGGGTTGTATAAAATGCTCTCTCACGCCACGCAGCATCGAAAAGCGCTTTTGTTTTAATGGTTATCCTCGGGTGGATCGCTCGCTAACTCACTCGGTTCGATCAAATGTAAAATTGTCGCCGCACAAGTCACGACACGCGCGCACGTAATTGGCGCCGCCGCCGCCGAGATTCACGCGCTGATACCGAAGTGACCAGAAAAAAAGCCGCTCGCCCATTCGCGTGCCTGTCGGACGCAACAGTCCTCTTTCCGAGGGTGGAAAAAATGAGAGCGAGAAAAACGTCCGCCCCCTGAAACAGAATAGTCCATTGAATTTCAATCTTGATCCAACCGGCTGAAAAGTAGAAAATGAATCAACATTTGGAAATTGAAATTACATAATTCCCTCTCATTTCCTGTTAGATTAAAATAATAGATGAAATATTTGATATTCGCAAGAAAAGAAAAATTATAGGAAAGGCTAATATATTTGATATATTTATTAAAAATCATTGAATTAATTGGAAATAAATAATAATTAATATTCAAGGCATCATGAGTCTACCCTCTGAAATAAAATCTCAAATTCTTTCCTTCAATTCCTTCAATCTTTAAAAGTGAAAAAAGTTCAAAAAGATAAATGATTTGTTTTGTAACGTACCACTAAATTCCAATTATAGTGTAGTTCCTAAATTTAAACTTTTTTCTGCATTTTCTTGAAACTAAAAATTGTGGGAGATTTGTGACTGTGTAAAAGTACGAAAGTTACAAATTTATTAAACTAAACAAAAATTCAAAATTAATACTCTAGTTTAATTTAGAGCACAATAAACCTGAATTCAAATCCACTGACCAACACAATGAGACGCACGCTTTTAACCTTTTTTAAATAATAGATACTTTCAGATTATACAATAATCAATAATAATACTTTCAAATTTTGTGCAATATGATATTTTTCGGATTATTAAAAAACTTAAAATATTATAGATTTTCTATTTTATTGTATAGTTTGTCTCATTTATTATTCTTCTAATTACAAAATATAAGCCGTTTGAAAAAATTATAAAACTATCAATTAATAATAATTGCACCCGGATAAGAAAATATTATATTATTTTGAATAACTTGCTTTAAGTCAACCTCTGTATAATTTGCATTAACTAGAAAAATATATTCGCTTAAAGATATTATCGTGCAAATTAATGAAAACAATAATTATAATGATTATATATTCGTTTGAAAATAAAATATTTGGGCTTATTAAATAATTTCCAACTTCAAAAATGAAGGGGGGGGGGGGAAATCTATGAAATGAATATGTGCATGTTTACAGCTTTAAACTTATGTGATTTTTTTTTTTAGCAATATCCAATATTTTAACCGATGCATTTTTATGATTGCATTGCAGTTTGGACGAGCATTTAGTTGCCGCGCACCGGTACCAGGCGGGTCAGCACAAGTGCGACCACTGCTCTGCGTCCTTCTGCTGGCGTCCGTGTCTTCTGCGTCACAAACACACGCACGGCGAGCAACGCAAGTACCCGTGCGAGAACTGCCCAAAGGTCTTCAGCGACCCGAGCAACCTCCAGCGGCACATCCGCGCGCACCACGTGGGCGCCCGTTCGCACGCGTGCCACGAGTGCGGCAAGACGTTCGCCACCTCGAGCGGACTCAAGCAACACACGCACATCCACTCGAGCGTCAAGCCGTTCCAGTGCGAGGTCTGCCTCAAGGCGTACACCCAGTTCTCCAACCTGTGCAGACACAAGAGAATGCACGCCGACTGCAGGTCGGGACCAATCACTCAACCTCAATTCTTCTCGTAATTCAAAATAAATTTTTTGATGATTATTATTAGCTACCCAATTATTTTGACAACAGCAAACAACATCCAAATTCCAATCCCTACTAAATTTTATTATTATTTCAAAAGCATTTTCCCGTTAGAAATTTTTAATCTGGAATACTCATTAGCAAGCGCAAATATTTTTTTACAGAAATTCAGGGGTCAAATTAATATTTTTAGACCATTTCATTTTGAATTCGGAAAAAAGTATGATCTTTTTTTATCTATTGTTATTTATTTGAATTTAATAGGAATAATTATCTGCCATAAAAGTACTTTGGATCAAGACAATTAAAAAAATACGGATGTAAACAGTATCCGAATTTAATTTAAAAGGCAATTATTTATTCTTTTTTCTATTAACATATTAGTACGGATAAAATATTTTGTGAAATTATAAACGATTTTAAACATAATATCCGATCATTTAAAATTTGAAGCCAATCTAGTTCTAATTTTTTTAGTTCTCCTTTGTGATTAATTCTATGAAATACACTTTTAAATTTTAGTATTCTATGGTATTCTAATAGAAAATTACCAAAATAGCCTTTCATAAAAAATTTTAATTTAAATTAAAAAAAAAACCAGCTGAGTTTTCTTTTCCCAATGTACAAAAATTAATCCGTATCCCACATGTTACCTCAGTAAATTTACATTTTTTAGTTAATTTTTTGCTAGAATTATTAATTTTATTTTAATATTTAATACTAATTGTTACTTGAATACTGTGATTGCAGGTCTCAGATAAAGTGCCACCGGTGTGGACAGGCATTCAGCACAGTCACTTCGCTGTCCAAGCACAAGCGTTTCTGTGATTCGAGTCCTCCGAGTTCAGCGTCGAGCGGCTCGAGCTGCTCAAACGGGTCTTTGGCGCCGCCGCCGGCGCCGCCTCCACTCAACACCAACCCCCTGCTGCAAATGTACCCGCGGCCGTTTTATCAGCCCTTCCCGGCGCTCTTCGCGCCCTCGGCCCAACCCTTCCTCGGCCTCCTCACGCACAAAATGATGCAGCAGCATGAGGCGGCCAAGGAGGAGGCGGCCAAACAGGCGGCCGCCGCCCCGGCCGCCGCCGAGGCGGGACAGCAACGGCCCTCGCCGCGTCCGGCCACCACCTACCCGAATCCTCGGGAGGCGCTGCCGTCGCCGACCAATCGGCGCCGCGCCCCACCCTCGCCGGTGGCGCTGACGGCGCGTGGCGATGCCGCGTCGCCGCCGCAGCCCCAACCCTTGGATCTGCGTGTCGGCGCCAAAAGGGACTCTGAAGACGAGCCTGATAGTCCGCCGCCCGCCAAACGCACCTCCAGTCCTTCACAGGTGCGGCCACAGGCGCCACCGGCGCCTGAGGAGGACGACGAAGAACTCGAAGTTGATGACAAAGTGAGTCGTTTTTTGGTAAATACAAAACAATTTAATACAAATTTGATTCTACATTTTCACCTTTTTTAATTTTTACAATTATTACAAGAAAAATATTTAAAATTTACTTTAAATCACAATTTTTAAACAGAAATCAAACAGAATTTTTTCAAATACAACCGAAAAAACTATAGATTGAAACCAAATTGAAATTTAAAAGATTTGTGATGGAGAGATTTTTATTTGCCTATTATTTTTTGAATAAAATAGCCCTTTCCACACCATATAAAAGCAAATCAATTAACTAATTGTAAGTATGGCCGCAGACTGCAAATTTGAAAAAAAAGAAGATACATTATTGAACTCGATTAGTTTTCAATGCAAAATTATTTAATTAAGAAATTCATTTCGACTTTTTTGTTCCATTGAAATTTTTGGACAAGATACTGACTGATGAATAGATTAAACAAGCACTTTTTTATGTGAAAAAAAAAACAATAATTATTATTTGTAACTTCCGATTCTCTTTTTTCTCTGTCCTTTTCATTATTCAATTTTTAACACAATTTCTGACCCGTTTTTCCTTCTTTGTGTTTCTCAGGAGAGGGATTTGAGGCCTGCAGTGGCGTGTCCCCTGCCTCTGCACCCGTTCGACGCGTTCATGTACCGACCTGCGTCGTTCCCACCCTCGTTCCACCCACCCCTGCACCTGCTGCCGACGCCGCGAGCCTTCGGGCTTGCACCGTCGCCACTCAGCCCCAGGCTTGGGTTTGCGCAACCACCCTTCAAACCCATGCACGAGGTCGGAGGCGGCACCGCCCCTGCCCCAAACAAGCAAAAGGACCGATACACGTGCTCCTTCTGTGGAAAGGTGTGTAATTTTTCTTAATAATTATCTCAATATTATGCTGTTTTGCATTATTTTTATTTCATTTAGCTACAAGGTCAAAGTATAAATATAAAATAAGCTTATTGTTAGTTTAAAAAAACGCAAATTTTTTCCCATAATAAAAAAATTAATTTTTGATGTTTTCTAATAAAAAGTAATATACGAATATATTTATCACTATTTCTTTACTTTAAAGGTTTAATTAAATTTTTTAATTGAAGTTTATATTTCATTATAGAATTGTTATGATTATTATTATTTTTTTATGTTTCGACTTTTACTTTTTTATTTGAATTCTTTGGCAAATAAACATATTGATAGAAATGAAGATTCATAAATTATTTAAAATTCAAAAGATGTTAGACTCTCAACAGATTTCTGGACTTCAAATTATGCTGATCATAATAATATTAGAAACATTTATATTTTTAAATAATCCAAAACATCCATCATGAATCAAGAAAATTTTTGGTTTTCTAGAATTTTTCAGGAATTAAATAATTGTATTATAATAAAAATTAAATTGAACCTTACAAAGGTCACAAATTTCTTCGCGTCTATAACTTCCTTTTAAGTTTTAATGGAAGAATATGAAGATTTTAAATTATGAAAAAAAATTAATTAAATTTTGCTTGATTCTCAGGTTTTCCCGCGTTCGGCGAATCTGACGCGTCACCTGCGGACGCACACCGGCGAGCAGCCGTACAAGTGCAAGTACTGCGAGCGTTCATTCAGCATCTCGTCAAATCTGCAGCGCCACGTGCGCAACATCCACAACAAGGAGAAGCCGTTCAAGTGTCCACTGTGCGAGCGCTGCTTTGGCCAGCAGACCAACCTGGACCGGCACCTGAAGAAGCACGAGGCCGAGGAGGCCGGCGGCGTCCTGCTCGACAGCCCCGCCTCCAGCAACGATGACCAGGCCTCCGTCTTCGACGAGATCCGCTCCTTCATGGGCAAGGTGGCGGGGTACGCCGCCTCCGGCGTCGGGGGCGGCCCCGGCGGCCCCCAGCCCCCGCTCTTTGACCTCTCCCGCACCCTGGTCAACAACAATAATAACTTGAAGCGGCCGCAGAATGACGACCCCATCGCCATCTCCAGCTAGAGTGACCTGTTCGACCTCTGTCCTCCCTCCCTCCCCCACCACCTCCTTGTAAAAAGGAGAAATAAAAGAAAGTGCATCGGACACTGTCCCTGTTGAGGTGTTGAATTAATTATTAATTAATTATATTGTCTTCTTAGTCATCTCGAGCCAAAGCTTTTCAGTCACACCGCCGTCGGCTAGTTTGGTAGGCACCCAAGTTGTTACAAAACAATTGTATTGTATAAAAAAAAAAAAATTACTTAAGAATCTCTCACATGTGTCTCTCATTATTGAAAATAATTATATTGTATCTCGTCTCCTCCTCTCTTAATATGCTTGTGCGCGAAAATTGATTATTGTAATGGAAAATAATCGTCTCCCTCACAATCTCTATCTCTCCACCATTCATGAAATGTGGTTGTTATAAATTATTGATATTAAGAGTTACGGAATCGCCTCCGATTGGCGCCACCATGAGAATCTCCCATTCTCACACTCTCTTTGTGCTTTGTATACTGTGTGTGTCGTTCCATGTTATCCATATGAGATGCAAGCAATTATATTGCGCCCTAAACTCTCTCACGTGCAAATAAATTTATTCCACGTCATCAAAAAAATAACTCTGGTAATTTTATTACAATTAAAATACACTACCTAAGAAACTTTATACAATAACTTTTTTTAAATTGAATTCCACTGATTTGAATAACTCTGAAACAAATAAATTATTATTTTTACTATCACATTTACTTTGATTGGAAATTTTAGTTTTTTTTTAAATTTATCACAAGTTTTGTGCTATTTATAATTTCAATTATTTCTTCTGCTCCCTAACGACGAGTTAAGGTAAACTAAAAAGTAATTTAATTTGAGATAAGCATAACATTTGCTCTCTGCTTCTGTGAGAGCCAAAGTAGCACTTACATGTTGTGCACAGGCGCCAACACTTTCATGCAATCTGGACCTCCTGAGGAAGCGTGTCAAGGAGCCCTGAGGGGTCCGCCGTCGTTTGTCGCATTCCGAACCTCTCGGCAGCTGTCGATTCAATAACCATCGAGTCGCTCAACAAGACGAAAACCAATCTGAAGGCTTTGACGGTTTGGCACTATTTTTTATGAAATTAATATTAGCATTGCCAAATATTACGTTGTTAACAATTACCCTCGCACAGTAGTGCCGGACTGGCTGTTTGGATGAGGGGTCCGAGATGCGAACAAAATCCTCCAGGGATAGATTTCCTGGATTTGGTAGGGGTCGAGACCTGCCACACGTCAGGCACACACCCAACCTTATCCGGAAGACGTCCCTCACCCAAACTTCTACGTTAGAGGTGCCGGTCTTGCGGCGCTTTTTCTCGACCTTTGGCTTGCTGTGTATACAAGAGTTCTTACAAATAATGTGAATTTGCGCTTTCAAAATTACTCACAGCCTCAACACCGCTCTCACCCAGGCCCTCTCCGACTGCAGGGAGATTTTGCCTCGGTTGCGTCTGAAATGGGCAAGCATTTCTTGTATATCTTTGTCTACTGCGTCTTTGAAGGGTGTTCTGAAACGAATTATACATGCGATAATCTATCTAGACGGTTCATAAAAAGCGAATCAACATATTTGAAAGCGTACAAGCGGTGCCAATACAAAGTTCACTGTGCTCATGGTCATAGCGCAGTTGTCTTTGGCACTTTTCGCGTGTTTGTCTTTCGCGAGGCGGGAGGCTCTTGAGGTTGATAGAATTGTCTTGGTTAACAAAACGGCGCCGTTTTCCGGATACATCGACGCGTGCCACCAAGTCTAGTGCAACCAAAATTTACTTAACTTTAAGGCAAAACACATTATTTAATTCGAGTAACCTCAACCTCACCCTTATACGCATGAAGGGCACATTCACTTTTTAGAAGCTATTTGTTTCTCGGCAAAATGAGGACTGAAAATAGTTTATGGAAATGAATAAAATTAAAATTAGGAGTCTCACTTGTCTCAGCCGTGGGGAAAATTGTAAATTCTCAGGGAGATATTTCGATTTCAGGAAGCCGTTGGCTACGCCAGCCGCCGAGTAAAATACAGCGGCTGAGATCTCCAGAAATACTCTTTACAAGTTTAAATTAAAAACCAAATCGTGTGTGAACAAAAAAAAACCGTTTTTGCCCTCTGCACAATAAAAGAATTTTACCTAATTATATTTACCTTCATTATTTCTCGTTTTGTATGAATACGCAGGCGGGACCGGGCCAGTGCCAAATGCATTTTCCGCAACCGATGCTGGCTTTACTGCTGCTTTTTCCACAAAGAAACGATCGAAATGTGTAAAGAACGACGTTGAACGTTTCATTTGAATCGATCGGGCAACAATCCGATTTAGGTAACATTGAAACCAGTTCGTCGCCATGCCAACAGACTCACTTTGTTTTGAGAAAAGTAACACAATGTGGATTTTGTTAGGAATACAACAATGAAAACATTTCTAATGATTTAATGATTGTTGAGTTTAAATTCCGCGGAATTCAAAACAAATTTATGAAGATATAATAAAATTTTAAATGCTCCATTTTTTTGGATTAATTAATAAACTCATTTAGATTATTATTTAAAAGTAATTTACACCATCATAATAATTTTTAGCGATTTTTAGCGTATTTCATAATTGCATTTGATACTAATCATGTGCACCCTGTAATATTGCAGAATCCTTTTTTTACTTCGAGTAGTTTAAGTCACTTCAATTCAAGTTTGATTAAAAGAAAAGTGCCATTAAAGATAAGTAAGTAGGTTCACTTAAATTTCCACTCAACAAAATTCCCCAGCAGTGCAAGCTACAGCTATTTTAAATCTTCTATCACGCTCCTTATCATTTAAACTCTTTTTGATAAGCAATTGTCGCTGAATAATAGGTGTGGTGTGCGTTCTCGTCATAAATTTCCGCAATCATACTTGAACTTCAGCAAAGCTACTTAATCGTGCAAATCTGGCAATTACCCTTTGGTGACCGTGATTTGTATATAAATTTAAAAGGGAAATTGATGGAAATAAAAATTTTGTGATTAAAGAAGCAATTTTTTTTTAATCCTGAATATCAACTACTAGAAAATAAGGATGCTTGATGAAATAAAAATTATCTATCCATCCTTTTCCATTGAATTGAAAATATATTTTTTATTAATTAACAACACAAAACAGTAAAATAATCTTGATGCAAAATTAATGTTTGACATTTTTCATCTATTTTGTTAATTCGGTTAATTCAATTGTTGACAAATTTCAGATTTGATTATCGATGGCGTAAGAAAATTATCTCCCTTGCTATAAATTTGATAGCGCATTTCCTGTTCTATTCCCATTTACATTAAATTAATAGGGCGCTCGCCATCCAGCTGCTGCCTTTTGGTCCCTAGCCTAACCGCAATTATGTGTCGCATTATTTCAAGTTCATCATATCATAAGTGCCCGAAATTACCGAAATTGCGAATTTGTGCAACATAAATTAGATTGAGGCAAAGAGGCGCAAGTCTGTTCTGCTTTTGAAGGTTGTGGTGCCACAACATGTTGCATTCGGCGAGATGCGCTCCGTCTATTAAAATCGCGGCGCTCTGCCGATAAGAAGCCCTTGAACGCGCTGGACAATGTGGAAATTATAATCGGCCATTACTTTCGTATCAATCACAAAAATTGAAGTCTCGAGGTTTGATAGGGAGAAACGCGGCGGAACTTTTTGATAGCAGTTTGGTGCCACCTGATATTACCAGATATCGGACCAGATTGGTTTGGACATCGCTGGAAGCAGCAACGCACGACACTGTGAGTTCAACATAAACAAAACCCAGACTTGAACAAATATTTTCACGGAAGATTAAATTCATGCAAATCCAATTTTTATTTTCAAATAGAATTTAATTAGAAATTTGTGGCGTTTAAATTTTTTGTTTTTAAATTACAAAGTTTTTCTCATTGAAATTATATGTATACATTTGCATTGCTAAGTTACATCAATTCTGAACTAAGTTTTTTGTAACCTCATTTTTACCTTGTGCAAGTTGAATCTATACATAAATTAAAGACTGGCGTGTTCTACTTTTTGTGTTTTACTAATAGTTGAATGCGAAAAGCTTTTAAATTATGAGATAAGCAAGGCTCAACTTTGCTTCTGCTAATATTAAAAAATATAGACTTTTAATCAATGACGTACATTCATTTGTCAAAGGCAAACTTAATTATCAATATTTCTTCTTATTTCAAGCGTCATTTAACCACTTTTGATAAAAATTGGCTAATTTAATTGTAAATATTTTAAGGAAGTGTGAAAATCTTCCAAAATAAAATATCTAAACTTGAAACACTTCCTTGCACTTGCTCAATACCTACCAATCACTAAAATAAGTCTATGAAACTTTTTTATTGTTCTTGCACTTTAAGAAAGTGCATAAACATTAATTATATTATTTGTTCAATTTTTTTATTGCTATATTAACATTGGTGCAAAAGGATTGCGGCAATGAGTGTCTCTGCGGTATTTGCGCTACTCGCGGCCTCCCTGGCAATTTTGGCCGGAGGAGCCAAGGCAGAGATGCAGGTCATCTTTGAACCAGCTCTAGTCAAACAGCTCAAGGACAATGGTACGAAAACAGTCACAGTCTGGGCCAACGAGTCCTTTTCCTTTGTCTCCGTGTTTGCCGCCTCGACCCATCCAGACGTGGCCGAAGTTTCTTTGGAGTAAGAAAATATAAGATTTAAAATAATTTTGTCAAATTAATTTTGTTTTAGGTCTCTCAATTTTGAACTTGTCAACGGAAACCACTCCAAGTACAAAGCCAATTTCACCGTGAGTGGAAAATTCGTTGGCTACACGGACGTGATCCTGAAAACCTTCAAAGAAGGAACAAACGTTTTGGTCGACGAAAGTCCGGCACTTTTCGTTTCAGTGATCCGCGCCAGCGACGGAAGTGATGCAGTTTTCATTGGCACCATTTCTGTCATGATGTTTTTCATGTACATTAACTTCGGATGTGCATTAAATATGCCGCTTGTCTTAAAAAATCTGAAAAAGCCCATTGGAATCACCATTGGACTTGTTTCCCAATTCGTTTTCATGCCAGTTGTAAGTAAATACAATTAATTAGCCTAAATTGTAAATTTTTAAGTTATATTTTAACCACAATATAAGACAACTTAAAATTTTTGCAATGAAAATCATTAAAATTTCAGATGAGCTTTTTCATCGCCAGATATGTGTTCTATGATAATCCAGCTCTGCAGCTTGGCCTATTTTTCATCGGCAGCTCTCCCGGTGGAGCGGCCAGTAATATGTGGACTTTAGTCCTTGGCGGGAATCTCGACCTTTCCGTGACAATGACCGCAGTTAGCACGTTCGCCAGCTTCTGTAAGAAAAATTTCCCTCTCAATCATTTTTATTAATTTTATTTCTAGTAACAATCCCCTTTTGGGTGTTCACATTGGGTCGCTTAATTTTTGAAAACGCAAATATCGCCGTGCCTTACAAAGAGATCGCATTCACTGCCCTGAGCTTATTTATTCCGCTGCTGATTGGCATCTTCATTCAGTACAAGCTGCCAAAGGTTACAACGTTTTTGAACAAAGTTCTAAAACCTTTTGCTGCAATTTGCTTGATATTCATCATTTTCGCGACTTGTTACAACGTTTTTCTGTTCAAATTCGTCACTTGGAAGGTGAGTGGCATTTCTCATAACTTCTTCATGAAAAATATCAACAATAATGTCCAAAAATTTAGCTTTTATTTGGCGCATCTTCCAATCCTATTTTGGGCTACATTTTTGGCGCTGGATTGGCAAGAATATTTCGGCAGAGTGGCCCAGACATTCTCGCTATCTCAATTGAGACGGGCATTCAAAACGGAGCAATTGCTATGATCTTACTGAAGGTTGCCCTGGAGCCTCCAGAGAGTGACATTTCAGCAGGTTTTCATCAATATCTTCATTTAAATAGAAATCCTTTTAATCTTTATTTTAATTTTCAGTCGTCATTGTGACGATATTTGTTGCGACACAACTCCCATTGGCCATATTGTTGGCATTCTTCAAGATTCGCGACTGTGTGCGGGCCAAGAAGAAGATTAATATCGACCTTAATGAGACGGAAATTCCATTGAAGCAACCAGTACCTGAATTTAAGCAATAAATTTTACAATGTAAATGTTCCAATTGGTCAAAATTATGATTATTTATTCTCTTTTATATTTCAAAGCTATAAAAAAAGTTTTTTTTAAATCCAATTTTTTTTTATGAAATGTGATTATCCATACACTTAAAAAATGCTGCAACTTTTAAAATAGTCCAAATTATTAGATATTGAATGCTAACAACGCCTGCAAAAGAGAACATATGCAACCCGCACACTTTAACGGAGAATTAAAAATCAATAATTATTCTCCTCTCTTCATTGACGTCAGTATTAATCATGTAAGACAGGATAATTTTTATTTTTCCCCCACATTAAATTAATTTATAATTTCAATCTCTTTACATCAAATTTTGTTTGTGTTTACTGAACACAAAGAATGTTTATTTAGATTTAACTAAAAGTTTATTATCCATCACAAATATTTTTGTAGCATTCGTCGAGAACTTCGCAAAACGCCCTGCTTTCAGTGTTGCAATCGACATCCTTCCAAACCATCTTTCCTTTATCTAGACTGGAATTATAATTTTTTTTTATAAATATTCCAATTTTCATATTAATAATTTAAGATATAATAAAAAAAGCACTTACGCCACCTGAATGCATTTTCCTGCCCCACTTGGTTTCCCACCGACCCAATTAGTAAACCCAATTTTGTCGCCCGTCTCCATCCAGGTCAGTTCATCTCCCAAACTGGAACCTGAAGTCCAAAAGTTGTCTTTGGCCATGGCAGCAGCGGCTAAAGAGTTCATTGAAAATTATTTAATTATATTAATAATTGGAAAGTTGGAAAAACCTTTATTCTCTGTCAAAAATTTTGCCAACGCATTATTTGTTTTTTCATCAACAATGCTCGCAAGCTGAAAACCAGTGATGCTCCGACAGGCTTTCATAGCCCCGTGCCAATTCAGCTTTTATTAAAAAAATGTATAATATATTTATAAATATTTAACTTTTTGCTGTAAAAATATTAAAAGTCTACTTTTGAAGTGGTCGTCATGTTTGGGAACAAATACATATCTCCTGACAGATACGTCAAATTTGTAGACATTGCGGCTGAAATATTAAAATTTATTTAATCGATTCCAAAAATTTAAATGACTTTTGTCTCATACCAGTCGATTTACACAAATTGGCATCTATTGGTCTATCATTCTTTTTTTATTAATTTATAAATATTTTATGGCGTTGCTTTAAATTTATTTATCAATACGTTTTTATCGCAGGCATAAGTTGGTCGTGGATCAGGTGCATAAAAGAGGTTTTCATCCACGAATCTCTTCCTGTCTTGCGGCACGCAAGATTTCATGCAGCTGAACTCGCCGCCCTTTGTTATCGACTCCAAATAAACTGCAGGTCTGCGCGTTACGCACCAAAATTTGTGACTTTAAATTATTCCACTTACCCTGCTTGGAGCTGTATATGTCCTGAGTGCGCCCTGTCGTTACCAGAGTCAAGAACTGCATGTGTTAAAAAATAAACCATGAAAATGCTTTAATAATAAATTTTTACGATTTTTACTTACAATTGTAAATAAATAAAAGAGTTGCATTATTGAAAGATGTTTTTGATCCTACATCAAATCGAACTGTTCGAGCTGCTCTGGAAACTGAACCGGATGGGTCCGTCGCAGCCAACGTTTTCATTTCCGTCGAGCGTCATCCGAATAATATGCGAACGCAAAAAATCAGTAAATTATTTTAATTTAGTATAACATGCGAATAAAAAAAATGATGCATTTTATGAATAAATTAACTTCAAGCCCAGCGGCTGAATCAGATTTTTCAACAATATAATAAAACACTGTCAAAGTAAAAAAACCAATGGAAATGAAAACCAATGCACATGCTGCTTTAGCGCCGAAACGCACGAAGGCCTCCCGATAAAAGTACTTTGAATTTGACCGCCAGAGGTCAGAGCAATGCAATGAATTGATAAAATTACCTTTGGTAACGCCCACTTCCTGGCTCCTGCACATTTTCGGCTTGTTGACTTTATTAAATATCCCGTGTTTCACAAATTTGTATAAATCATTTGTGCAGAAAATATCATTGATCAAATTGAAATAACTGAAAAACATTTTAAACTTCTTTTCGGCAAAAATTTATTTCGGAATTTAATTATTTTGGGACGATGAAATAATATTTTAAATGTCCGCTGTGGCAAAGGTCACTTTATTGGAGGGTTTCACCAAGATATTTCGGGAATTTCTTCAAGAGGTGAGCAGATAAGTTGATTGATAACAAAATTTCAAGCAAGCATTCATTTTTATGTTAATCGGGCTGAAATAATAAAGAAAAGATAGCAATTAAAAAATCAGAGCGCTGCTGTCGTCGGAGATCAAAGTGTGAATTTTAAATTGAACGTTGAACCAAGAAGATATATGATTTTTAAGGCTGCTGTGTTTGGATGTTTAGTGCAAACTGTTTTCGTATATTTTCAGTGATTGAATATTCACGATGCAGTGTGCGACGAGAAGAGTGATTTTTGCCAGGCCGACGGCCATCTGGACCAGGTTGGCCTCGATGGAGGTGGCCAAACCGAGGACGACGGAAACCGTTCTGGCAGAAAAGTACGCACAGAAGAAAAAGCAGGAAAAGCCATTCGCCAAGGAACTGTTCCTCGGCAGGGTGGACAACGACCTCTTCACCTTCCCCGAAGTCCTTGAACCCGAACGTCTGCAGACTTTGAACGAAATGCTTGTGCCGATCGAAAAGTTCTTCACCGAAAAACTCGACTCAAAATCCATCGACCAGAACGCCAAGATTCCTCCGGAGGTGCTCACCACCCTGAAGGACATGGGCCTCTTCGGCCAGCAGATTCCTGAGGAGTACGGCGGCCTTGGATTGAATGCTACCGAATTCGCACGAATTGCCGAGATCACTGCCCTGGATGGCGCAGTGGCCGTGACCCTGGCCGCCCACCAATCCATCGGCCTCAAAGGTCTGCTGATTTGCGGCACCGACGAGCAGAAGCAGAAGTACCTTCCTCGGCTGGCCACTGGAGAGTGGGTGGCCGCCTTCTGTCTGACAGAGCCCAGCAGTGGCTCGGACGCCGCCTCGATCCAAACCAGGGCCACCCTGGCTGAGGACGGCAAGACCTGGAAGTTGAACGGAGGAAAGATTTGGATCAGTAACGGTGGAATCGCTGACTTCTTTACTGTTTTCGCCAAGACTGAGGTGCACAATGAGATCGGAGAGAAAGAAGACAAAGTCACTGCTTTCATTGTTGAGAGAGGCTTCGGAGGCATCACATCTGGCAAACCTGAGGACAAACTGGGCATCCGAGGTTCAAACACTACCGAAGTGCACTTTGACAACACGCCAATACCTGCGGAGAATGTGCTGGGAGAAGTCGGGGGTGGTTTTAAGGTAATTAAAAATAAATTGAAATTAAATATTATGTTGTACATTAATGCATGAAGTTTTAAAGTTGCTATTTAACACCAAATCACTTCAAAATTATTAACATTAAATAAACTGTCAATAATTTTCTTTCTTCTGCTTATTCCATATTTTTTTGACCAATTGTTTCAATATAAAATATTTTCCAATTCGAAACTTTTTTAGGTGGCCATGAACATCTTGAACAGCGGCCGTTTCAGCATGGGCAGTTCGTCGGCTGGTGTTTTGAAAAAGCTCATCAAGTTGGTGTCCCAGCACGCCACCGAGCGCAAGCAGTTTGGCAAGCAGCTGAAGGAGTTTGGCCTCATCAAGGAAAAGGTGGCTAATCTAACCTTGGACGTTTACGCTATGGAGAGTATGGCTTACATGACGGCCGGCATGCTCGACATGTACGAAAATCCAGACTGCTCAATGGAGGCTGCCATGGTCAAGGTTTACAGTTCAGAAGCCGCTTGGTCAGGCGTTAGCGAATGCCTCCAAATTCTTGGTACGACAAAAAAAAATAGATTTAAAATTCAGAGCTCATTTTAAATTCTGGCAACATACAAATGATTTACCAATTTAATTATATATTTCTAATGCCAAAGTTAGGTAACTATAAAAAGTTGCCTCATTTTAAAAAGTACGTAATAATCTTACACAATGTTAATCCCCTTTAGATCAATTGATGTTAAAGATTCTTCTATTAAACTCTTATGTAACAAAACTTTTATCATCTGTTGTGCAGGTGGCCTTGGCTACATGAAAGATTACCCGTACGAACAGTACCTCAGAGACTCACGCATCATGATGATCTTCGAAGGCACCAATGAGATTCTCCGCCTCTTTATTTCTCTTCTCGGCTTTCAGTACGCTGGTGTTGAATTGAAAGAAACGGTTAGGAGAGTCAGAAACCCGCTTTTCAATCCACTGTTCATGCTCAAGTTCACTGGCAAAATGATCCGGCACCGAATGGACAATCCAAAACTGAAACTTCGCTTGAAAGACTTTGTTCACCCGTCCTTGGACATTGCAGCCAACCAACTTGAGTACTGCGTTTTGCGACTGCAGTACGCTGTGCAGGTTGTGTTGCAAACCCACGGCAAGGATGTTGTTGACGCCCAACTGGACCTCAAGAGAATTGCAGACATGTCCATCAATGTGTACGCCGCTTTTTCATCTTTGTCGAGAGCATCCAGGGCGTACTGCATTGGTCTGCACAACGCCGAGTACGAACTCACCTTGGCCAACACTATTGTCATGAGAACCCTCACCCTCGTCAAGAAAAATGTGAATGACTTGGAAAACGGCCCATTCGTCAACTTTGACCAGGCGCTTTTGGACATTGGCAGAAAAGTGTTTGAGAAGGGTGGTTACTATGCTGCACACCCTCTGACCAAGAATTTTGTATGAATTATTATTTCCTTGTTGGTTTGTAAGGCTGATTAATAAACTGTAATTTATTGGCATTGTTTAGCATTTTAGTTTTCATTGAAATGTCTGTATTCTGAACCTCTTACGGATAAATTATTTTACAAATTAGTTTAAAACAAATTATTATTAATATAAAATGATTTCAGCTTCATCAGTCAGATATCATATTAGACTACGCATTCAGCATTAAAACGGAGAGCATCAACAATTCTCAGGATTGCGTTTCAGTACTTGTAGCAGCTCTGCAGGAGCTCCAAAATGGAATAAATGTAATTATACCGTCATTATGATAGTGAAATGATTTGAATTTAAAAATTTTTTAGACCATAATATCTCATCATTCACAAAAGTCAGAGCAGGAGGACTGCTGGCCAAAAGATGTTATTTCGCCGCTCAACGAGGTGCCACCTGAGGTCCTCAATGACCCCTTCCAAGAAGTGAGTGACGCAACACCTTCCTTTGACAATTTTGTGAGTGAAGAAACTCAGCAGCAACTGGAATCGGGCCTCCTTGTTCGCTGGGATGACAAGCAAGTGTGTGAGGAGTCTGGAATCGTCATCAAAAGCTTGGAGGACAAAAACACTGTAACCCTTGAAGTTCTCAACTCGGTGTTTGAAAATGCCAGTGAGAAAAGCTGGAGCGGAAGTGAAAGCAACGCTGAGAAATTCAGTAATTTTTAATAAATGCTATTTATTTTTATTTATTCTTATTGAATATTCAAAGTTGTAGAAAATGAGGGTTCATATGAATGTCAAAACTGCAATGAGAGTTTTTCCAACTCTTCGAAACTTGAGTCGCACAGAGTTAAGCATCACGCTCTTCCATCATCTTGTGACTTGTGTGGAAAAGTATGTTTGTATTTTTGTACTCCGCCATTCGACGAAAAATTATTACAACAATTTTTAGTCCTTCTCCTCTGTTTCGGCGCTTCAAGTGCACTGCAAAAATGAACATGAAGGCGCCGGCTGTTTTGCATGCCCAACGTGCAAAAAGCGCTTCATGCTCCGGCTCAGCTACGAAAGGCACTTGAAATCCCACAATCCTTCGCTAACTGCAGTTTGTGAGGTAGATTAGTTTTATTTTTAAAAGTGAGGCGTTAATAGTATGTATTTAAAAAATACAGATATGTGGCAAAGCATTTAAGAGAGCCGATTACATGAAGCGCCACTACATGATGCACTCCAAAAAGAGGCCACACTCATGTGATGTGTGCGAAAAGACTTTCAGTAGTCCTTCTTCCCTTAAAATTCACAAGACGGTAACTGAAAATATCTATAAAAAAAAAATTTATTAGATATTATATTTAAATATTTTAAAATTTCAGCAAGTCCACGAGCAACTGAAAGATCATCCGTGCGATAAATGTGGAAAGAAGTTTGCCAGAATGGACAAATTGAAAGAGCACCTGAAACGACATGAAAACGTTCGGAAACACGAGTGCGAGTTTTGCCACAGAAAGTACGTCGAAAAAAGAGATTTGCGAATACACTTGCCAAAGTGCGGCCCTGGCGCCGAACCCTTCACTAAAAAGAGCAAGAAACCCTCAGTCCAGTGACAAAATTATCACTCTAAAAATAGAGAAAAGTGGATAATTTATTTTCCGAACATTAAATCAAGTTTACACGCATAATTAGTCTAATTAATTAATTCTCGCAAATAAAACTGAAGCGACTGATGCAGGGTTCAAAAGTGAAGCCGTGGTGGCCGTCGGAGCGGTTGTTGTAGATGGTGACGCAAATGCGGTCCTCTTTCTTTGGCACGGAGCAAGGAATTGGTTCAATTTGCAGCCACGGATGCACGTCAGGAGTGACCCATTTGATGATGCTGCTTTGTGCGTCGCAAGCGGCCGAGACCCAATACGGAGGCACCAGGTCATCTCGCATATCGGCTAGTTTTGTCTTAACTGCTCAAAAATTGAGTCAATTAAAAAAGTTACATTAATTCTTTAGCATGAAAATTACCATCTAAGTAATTAGTCAGCCACTTGTGATTGTTCTGGATGGTGTTTTCAAGGTTTAGCAAGTGCATCCCCTTTTCAGCGCAGTAAGTGAACGCTTTGTCCCATGACATCTGAGTAAATCATTTTTTATTATTTTATATCCAAAATATTTTTCATGATTAAAAGTTTCTCACCTTTTTGCTGCCAATGATGTAAGTTTTGTTCCTGAAAGAGAGCTGCCCGTCATCGACAAAGCCAAGGGCGATGTTGGTGAAGAAGCATGCAAGCAGCAGGTTCCGAAGCATTTTGAGTACTGATAAAAATCACGTAGTTGATCTGCTCTGTTGCATAACTAAGGGGCTAGGACTAAATTAACCATAATTGAGCATCACACAGCTCTTGACCTTTGTGGGAAGGGTCGGAGGGAGAAAGATGCGCACATATAAATGTGATTCTCAACGTTGAAAGAGGCGTTTATTACAATTGGATAATTACAAAAGGCGGGGAGACTAGCTGTGATCCTCATCGTCAATCTCGTCCAGATCGAGCTCATCCAAATCTTCGAAAAGCGTTTCGTCCACTTTGAAGTCGTCTCCTAAAATTAAAAACATTATTTTTTTACATAGTTTTTTTTAAATCACTTTAAGGATTTACCTTCTTCAAGGAATTTGAGGTCAGACTCATTAAGCGTCTTGTCCTGCAAGAACAATTCTCTGCCGGTCAGTTTTTTGCTATCTTTTTCCTTTTCCTTCTTTTTGAAAACAGACATCTCTTCATCGAAGGCCTTTTTCCACTTTAAGAAAGTCTCGACAGACACTCTGGTGCCCTCAAACCGTTTCTAAATTTAAAAATAAAGAGTTAATTTATTGGATTAAATTTCAGTGAGGAAGGTACCCTTTCAGCCTCTTCTTCAGCTTCAACCCTCTTTCGTTCCGCCTCTTCTTTGTGACTTTTTATTTTGTCGCTAAGTTGATTTAGCCACTCCAGAGCTGCCGAGACGAGCGTGAAAATCATCACCATGCCCACATTTTCTTGGGCCTGGAATGATTTAAAATTTTAAAGTGGTTTTAAAATTACCAAAGCAAACACATACAACTTCTTTCAGGTGTTCGACTAATCTTTTGGTCTCTTCAAAATTTTCTGCATCTAACACTTCAATTTCTGGAATTTCTTCAGGGTACTTTGGTGTGTACGTGAATTGTAGATTACAAGACAAACAGATGTCATTCTCGTCACTTTCGGCTCTCACTGGGATCATGAACTGATGAAACGGTAACTTGGAGAGAACTAAAAAAAAATTTGTTTTTAAATTTTCATCAATCTCATTCCAAAAATTTTCCTGACAAAATCTTACTTTCAAATTCGCCGCAGTAGATTGAGTCTAAGGCTTCTATTTCATTGACCTGTTCCTCGTGATGATCCATTTTTATTAAAGACTTTCAATCACAGTCTGAAAACAAAACAAATAATTTTTTTTTAAATTTGACGTCGTTTAATCATACATATTATTATTATTATTGACAAAATTTGGTTTCATTCAGTTTGACTGATTTCCTGACAAACCATTATCATCCTGTTTTCAATTTGAAGTTTGTAATAAACTAAAAAGCAAAAAAATTTATAATTTTAATAAAAAGAAGCGAAATCTACGGCATTTGAAATAATTTTGTTTGTCCTAAAAGTGGATATAGAAAGGGAGAAGGGAGCATCTGTCAGGTCTGCGGCCAGGTGCAAATGAGGAGGAAAGTGTCGCAATAGAAATTACCATAAATTCAGTGGCGATTTGTGCGCGATACCTGCTGCTTTCTATATTCTAAATATGGGCAAAATTTACGCGGAGTGCACGTAAACATGCGGCGACGATCTCGAGGTTCGAGGCCATGCCCACCACTCGACGCAGGTGGCAGCACTGTACGCGGGAGAGAGCAGGCGTGGCCACATGACTCACGGCCCCTGACGTCACGGCGGTTTCTGTCCACAACTGACACCACCCGCAGAACAATTCGCGATTTTTCACCCCGATAGTCACTCTTACGTCGTATAAAGGTGAGTTTCGGCTTCTTTAGCGGTGCCCTCGCCCTTTCGTTTAATTTTTCCAAACTTTTGCGGTCCGGGAAACCCTCAAAAGTGCTAAACAAACACAGATCAAATTTCAGTTCCTTGAACGCTGTTTGTGTGTGTGTGTCATTGTTTATATCAAGTAAGATAAAAATTCAACCTTATTAAGTACTTTTAAATTTCCTTGTCCTGTTATTTCTACAAAAACTTTTCAATTTGAACAACTAAAGGTCGCTTATGGTTTGAAAAATTTAATTCGAGCGACCTTGGAGAGGCATCTGCGCCGGCTGACTTGTCCCAGATAAAATTTCCTTATTTGGCAATGAATTTTCTCTGCTGTTGTTGCAGTGTTTTAATCCATTTCTCGTCTTTGCAGACTCACCATGTCGTCCCGAAAAGCTGCCGGTCGGCGAGTGGCCACCAAGAAGAGGGCCCAGCGGGCGACGTCCAATGTCTTTGCCATGTTTGACCAGGCCCAGATCCAGGAGTTCAAAGAAGCCTTCAACATGATCGATCAGAACAGGGACGGTTTCGTGGACAAGGAGGATCTGCATGATATGCTTGCATCTCTAGGTGCGCAATTTAACTTCAAAAACTGCCAATGTTAATCATAAATAGAATATTAATATTTCTTGAAATAAAAAAAGTCTGATTCCTTGAATAATTTATACTATTGGAAATTTATTAATTAATATTGATAAGCAATACATAATTAATTTATGCAAATGACAAACTGAATAAGTTAAATACAACTTTGAAATGTTTAAAATGTTTGAGTGAAAGTTGCATGTTGCTAAAATATTAAATTATTTTCAATTATTACTAGACTCCATCAAATGCTTGGATGTATTTTGTACTAAATATCAAAATATTGTTACAGGAAAGAACCCCACCTCGGAGTACCTGGACGGCATGATGAACGAAGCTCCCGGCCCCATCAACTTCACCATGTTCCTTACCCTGTTTGGTGAGAGGTTGCAGGGCACTGACCCTGAGGATGTGATCAAAAACGCATTTGGTTGCTTCGACGAAGAAAACAACGGCCACATCAACGAGGAAAGGCTGAGAGAATTGCTGACTTCCATGGGAGACCGATTCACCGACGATGAGGTAAAAAATTTCGTGACTCACAAATTAAAATTTGGTGCCAAGAGCAAAAAAAATTATTTATGGATCAAATTACAAGTCTATTAAAATTCAAGCTAAAGTCATCCAAAACAATTTTGATAATCGCAGCTCAAATTTCATCAAATAAGTCTTAAAAGTTTTGAAGAATCATGTTGATTTATTTAATTTTTTTTTCTTATTGTAAGATAAATAAAATTTTATCAATTTTGGAAGCTTTGAAAATTTAATTATATTAAACAAAAACAAAATTTGAAATAAAAAAATATTAATTACTTTATTTTAAACTATTGAATTTTTACTGTTGACAGGTTGACGAAATGTACAGAGAAGCACCAATCAAGGGAGGTATGTTCGATTACATCGAGTTCACTCGCATTTTGAAGCACGGCGCCAAAGACAAGGATGAGCAATAGACTGTGTCCGTTGCTTGCAATTCATCTCGATTGATCAAGAGCTGAGCGGGACCATGTATCAATCAGATCTTTGATTCTTGTCTTTCCTGTTGAAGCAGTATTGAAAATCTCTTTTAATTATCAATCCGATTTCCGTATTTAACACCTATTGCGTACTTATATTCTTACTTTGCTTTGATTTTTTATCCAGTAATAACCACTGTGAAAAACAAAAAACTATTCCATTGTTTAAGAGTAATTGTAGGAAGTTTTAATTAACACAAATAATAATATTCCACGATTGAGGTGCATTTGTAACAAAATATAAATTTATATCGTTGCTTAAGAAAATTGCGATTTTTTTACCATAATGTAAAGTTTAGAAAAATATTAAAGAAAGCTCAATTTGGCCAAGAAAATTCATGCATTCTGATTTGTTCCACCTGGGCAGACTGGTCGGATGAACGGCTTCACATTGGCGTCTGGGAATTCTTTAGATTTGAATGGAGATGCTCCCGCTTTTGCACCCAATGGGGCTTACGACGGACACGCTCTGGTGCGCCTACAGTGTGTGGAGCTGCCGGCAGTCAACCACAGTCCGGGTCTAGTATAGTCTGGTGAGGCAAACGACTTGCTTCAGTTACACTGATATGATACAGTTGAACGGGTGACACAGAAAACACAGCTAATTACTCACGTCTGCCCTTTGAGAAAGTGATTTTCCCACGGACAAGTTGGTCAAACTTTCGGCCAAGTTGTGAGGACGAGGAGTGAGTTGGCGGATTTCAAGTCCCCTGAAAGGTATTGTGTATATTTGATTGCAGCTTTTTATCGCCGGTTGGTATTTTTTTTTCTTTTGCTGGACAAAAAGGGCCATAATTCAGTGGTTGTATATTCTCAGGCGGCGTCCTTGATTCAGTTGATGCAAACGGAGAGCGCTCACTTGGCGTAATTTGTGGATGTCCCAGTGGAAATTTGTGTTTTATGTATAGGGTTGTCAGAGAGTGAAATTTATACACACAACCGCTCCCAGTTTAGATAAGTTCTTGCAAAAGAAATGAGATTATTTTCGTCTCAACAAGGAAATTAATAATGGATAATATTTTTAATTTTACTGCATAAGGTTTTATTTTGGTCATTAAAATAAAATCAATGAAATATCTTTAAAAATTTATATACTCAATGAAATTTAAAATTAATGAAGAATAAAATTATGATTCCATCATTTTTAATTCTTGGTGATTTTGCTAATTTACGATACTTTCATTCGTGACCATATTTCTTGTCACTAAATTACTTAATAAATTCGCAAAAACCAGATTTTTTATTGTACATTTACCTCCTACTGTGTGATACACTTTGAAAAATTTTAAATCATTTATAAAATTTACTCCGATCCAGCTCCGATTAAATTTAACTGCACAAGTACATATGAATTGCATTACTTTAAAAGTAATCCGAGCATAATGCGCTGAAGTGTTAATTTTTAAAGTTAATTATAATTAAAATAATTTAAAAAGTGAGGGCGCCTACAACATGCAGTGTTCCCAGGCGGTCACCCATCCAAGTACTGACTGCACTCAACGTTGCTTAACTTCGGTGATCGGACGAGAACCGGTGTATTCAACGTGATGTGGTCGTAGGCATTAGCTGCGGGGAACAGTTTACCACTACTTTCAGCGCGGTCTGAGGGGGGCCCGTTTAGCACGTTCCTTATTTTCTGGACGACACATTACCGTTTGGTGTTTTTGCGCTGACATGACGTGCCACGAATTACAATAATTATTAAAACGTGACTTTTACGTATTTTACGTGGTGGCACCTCAAAATCGAGAGGGCTCGCATTATGCTCTAAAGTGGAATGTCAGAAATTCTTTTGACTGCGGAAGAATGAAATAAAAAATTATAAAATGTTTTGTCCGAAAAATGGATACTTTTTAGTCAAAAAATTGGAACGTGGAATGTCAGCAAAAGCCAACGGAATGTCAAAGATTTTATTTATTTAATTACTTGCTAAGAATATAACCGGGAATAACAATGATTGATTTTTTATGAAATTAAAAATGGAAACAACTTGACTAAAAGTTCTACTTTATTTTTACTGCCAATAACGAAAAAAAACAGCCCACTACTGTGGCGCCAGGAAATTATTCTCTTTCGACATAGGACAATTATTAGATTGCTCTTCATTGTCAGTTCCCATCAGTTCTCCGAGTTCTCTATGCTGACTCTTGTACATATTAAATACATATTTAATTAAAAAATCAATCATTGTTATTCCCGGTTATTCTTAGCAAGTAATTAAATAAATAAAATCTTTGACATTCCGTTGGCTTTTGCTGACATTCCACGTTCCAATTTTTTGACTAAAAAGTATCCATTTTTCGGACAAAACATTTTATAATTTTTTATTTCATTCTTCCGCAGTCAAAAGAATTTCTGACATTCCACTTTAGAGCATAATGCGAGCCCTCTCGATTTTGAGGTGCCACCACGTAAAATACGTAAAAGTCACGTTTTAATAATTATTGTAATTCGTGGCACGTCATGTCAGCGCAAAAACACCAAACGGTAATGTGTCGTCCAGAAAATAAGGAACGTGCTAAACGGGCCCCCCTCAGACCGCGCTGAAAGTAGTGGTAAACTGTTCCCCGCAGCTAATGCCTACGACCACATCACGTTGAATACACCGGTTCTCGTCCGATCACCGAAGTTAAGCAACGTTGAGTGCAGTCAGTACTTGGATGGGTGACCGCCTGGGAACACTGCATGTTGTAGGCGCCCTCACTTTTTAAATTATTTTAATTATAATTAACTTTAAAAATTAACACTTCAGCGCATTATGCTCGGATTACTTTTAAAGTAATGCAATTCATGTGTACTTGTGCAGTTAAATTTAATCGGAGCTGGATCGGAGTACATTTTATAAATGATCGTTTTAAATTTTTTTTAAATGTATGCAATAGGAGGAAAATATATTAATTATAAAAAAAAATTGGAATTTTAGAGTAACTTACATGCAAGAAGGTACTTTCGGTGTTTCCCTCCGGGTTGAAATGAAATTGGTAATTGGTACAAAAACAGTCAAAACACCCGCGACGCTTGTTCCGACTAAACTTCATCTAAGTTTTTAATCTCTAACGCCATAGGAAAGAATCATAATAAATTAAATTTTGTATTTTCCAATAAAAATTAAAAATACTTATACCAACTTATTTCCAAGTTGCATTTCTGTTAATGAAAGTCATAATGAATTTGCTATTTTCTTCAATCTCTGAATCTTATTTAATTATGTATTAAATAAATTTGCATTCTCCAATTATTATTATTATTATTGAAAATCAATGTTTGGAAGAAAAAAGTAAATAAGGAACCAGAAAAATTTATTTTCATTCATTCAATATTTTTGTTTTTGATTGATATAGTTTCTGTAAACGTTAAACAGCTCTTTTCTCTTACACACGACAGCAATTTAATCCAAAATTCTATCTTCTGTCTCCATAACAATAAAAAATGGGGCGCGCGGTCTCATGCGAAACAATATCCGCAGCTCATGTTGCCGCCCAATTATTTAACCCATAATTTATGGGAAGCGGCGGAGAGCTAGGCGAGCTACTGGAGAGCTCAATTTTTTTATTACCGCCATGCGATGCCCCAACCCCTAGCTCGTTGTGGCGCCACCACTACCCCACGTACTCCTTTTACTCTCCCTTGCTTATCTCAATGAGAGGCGGTGGTGAAAGAAAGGGTTGCGACCCTTGACGAATTCCAAAAACGTATAATTGTTATTCGGTGCACGACGGAGAGGATCTCTGCGCCAAAATCCAGGCACAACTTTCATGATTTCCGTCTCGCCGGCACCTGGGGGCGAATCCGAGGGGTAGTTGGACACGCCAACCACCAACGACGATCAATAGACAAGCATGCGCGAATCTCCGCCCGCCGCCGGTTTGGGCGAAAATTCGTACAGTGCGTGTGTACAAAAAGTACATAGACTTTTTATTTTTATTTGGTGCCAACGCTGCTAATGGCCTCGTCCCTCAGCCTGAATCGAAGTAGGCAAAGAGTGGAAGGGAAAAAGGTCCGATGAGAACAAAAAGCGCCGGCGTCTGCTGTGGTATGACAGTCCGTAGAGACGCATCGGCTCCCGGCGTAATTTATCAAAGGGCGAGATAAATGACGATTTGCTTGACAGGCCATTTTGGAGAGCGCAGACTACATGTCTGATACCAAATGCTTTATTGAGCAATAAATAAGTCTCTATGTTTGTTTCACGATTTTTTTTATTGAAAATCTTGAAGACGTTGTACTTAAGGGGAATTTGTGGTTCTAATTGATATAGTGATGTCATTCATTGAATAATGCAGTGCAAAAAACAAAATTAAAAAAAAACTTTTTGTTCGAAACTTTATTTAAAAAAAATCCAATCCCAAAGTCAGCAAAGCGAAATCAAGGAACAAATTTTCAAATTAAAAAAAAAATCAAATTCAAAGTTTTTGATTAATACATGAATTTAAATTTCAGCGAGTTGAGATCTATCCTGATTCAAGCGGTTATATTTAAAATAAATTCCAATTTATTTCTGTTTTATAAGAAAGACAATGTTTCTTAAAATTTAAAATTGAATTTGGCATTTATGCTGTATTTATTTATTGTTTTGATTCTTCTCACCATGTTAATTCACATTGAAGTATGTATGTAATCAAACTATTCAAAGTTTGGCCTACACAAAGTTTTATCCGAATTCGGCTTAAGTTTTCAGCATGAAAAAAAAAGTTTCAGCAGTAAAAAGGAGCTTTTGACCATTAATTCCCTTTGATCCATCAAAGAAAAAGCAACCAGCAGGAAGTATTACGAATTTATATGCAATTGTAAATCAGCCCCGAATTCGACAAAAGCAAACATGCCCCCATATGCGAAAACGCGAGTAATTCCTCAAAGAGAACCCCTCTTTATACAAAACGACGATTTCGATCGTTTCGCGCAGTGGAAGATTAAAGAGACGAATTTCAGCAAAAGCTAGGCGTCGGCGGCACCAAAAAAAAGACGCACGTCGCTATTTTGGCCTCACGGTCGGCGCCTCGCTCTTTTTTACTTTTTTTTTATCCATTTTGATATCAGACCGACTGTGTGAGATGCGTCTGGCAGGCAGATGAAAAACTTCTTTTCCCGTGCTGTGCTGCTAAATAAACAAAATGCGCCTTATTTTATTTTCCCGTGGCGTGTTTTGCCTTTTCTCCATTGAATTCCTCCGCAGCTTGTGTGAGAGAGATTTTTCTTTTTAAGCAGCTTCGCTCCTTTATAAGGAAGTTTAAAGTCGGTTGCACTCACACACACACCCCTAAACGATCCTTTGATGGCGCGCGACGTGGTTTATGTGTCCTTTGAGCCCCTGAATGCCAGGAAACCTTTTTTAATAGAACCTCAGGCGCGCCAGAGTTTGTTATGGGAAAGTTGTTACTGGAAGGAGGCAGGAAAAGGAGCGCTCGTTTTGATACACATGGCCTCGCAGCTTTTATATTGTGTCCTATCTCTGAATAAAGGTCGAGGCCAAACCAACACATCTGGTCTGCACGCCTTGAGATGGTTTCTTTATAAAGCTAGAAATATACAGTGTCAACGACTTACTAAATAAGAAAAAAATTGATGCCGGGAAAATAAGTTAACATATAGTTCAGATTTAGTTCAAATTGGGTTAATGTTTTGGTTACACGATTTAAAAAAATAAAGTAAAAGAAATTTGAGTAATAATGTCATTCAGTTACATCACTTCAATAATAAATCTTAAAAGATGAAAATTTTAAAAATGAACTAAAAATTACAGATAAAGTTATCAAGAAAATATAATAATAATATTAAATAAAATTATTATGGCGGATCATAATAAATTTATAAGTGAAAAATAATTTTTTATACCTTAATCAAATTAAAATCCGTTTATCCATGTGGTTCATAAGGTTTTGAATTTTTTTCAAATTACAAGAAAACTTGATTTAATTTTGAGTTATTTACATACTTATTATATTATGTTTTCATCTAGTTAGAAAATAAATGTATGCGCTCTTTAATCAAATTTATCTCTCTGCGTCCCATGTGTGCAGAAATTCTCAGGTGAAAAATAAGGACATAAGCAGTGCATCTCGAGAGATGCATGTACTATAATATACACTTTCCCAGCAGCAGAATATATAGGAGGGCAGGTGGCAATTTATCACGCAACGTTGGCGTTTGGTGTAATTTATACTTATCTTTCTCGGCATGCCTCCGTTTTTCCCGCTCCATCCATTACGAAGAGACGGAAAATTCAATTTGGCTCTGCGGCTAATTTTTTCCAGCACCATCTCGCCAGCCGCTTTAATTTATTTTTCCATTTTTCAACCGGTTAGCCGAGGAATTCCTTCATTTTGCCTTTTGAGGGAATGTATAATGAATGTTTTGCGTCGAGATAACGTGCACTTTATGCGAATTCCCGCTCCAGTTCGCAGTGCACATTTAATATTTGCCGGAGCAATTTGCATGTGTTGTGTGTTGGCGCTGGTCATTAGATGAGAGCGCGATAAAGTGCAAGGTTGCGAATAAATACCTCGCTTATATTTACCAAGGATATGCAGGGTTTACAAGAGTTTTTCGAGCGAGATAAGCTCAAAATATATAATGCACTCTTTCCAAAAGGAAAAAAATGCACTTGAGATAAACAAACCAGAATGAGAGCGAGAGGAGAAGTGAGGCCCCATTTCGTAAACGCATCCACTTTAAAAGTTGAGGCTATTTCCACGCACTTCGTCATTTTTAAATTGTCTGAACAAGCAAAAGGGCTCTTTGCAAGAGAGAGCGAGAGATACTACGCGCAATTTTCTTTCATCATTTCACTCAAGATAAAGCACGAAATGCAGCTGATATCGACTTTTCTAAAGCTTCCTTTGTTCAGATTGTTTGCTTTTATTTCTTCAGGGAAAAAAACGCTATTCAATTGAATTAAATGAGATAGCATTATCTTTAATTAAAACATTCCTTACATGAAATTGTATGAAATATAACCTGTTAGTATTTTGTTTCTACTCTGGATAAAAAAAAAATTATTAAAACACTGCAATTTTGATATTTGTGTTTTCATATTATTAATCTTTTATTGATTAATTACTAGTTGTTAATCTAACAGTCTTAACTATATTTTATATAATTCAATTAATTTGAATAATGCAATTTTTTATTCTGTTTATCTTTTTACTTTGAACTAAATTTGTGTTTCTTGAAAATATTTTAATGGCAATAATATATAATAATATATTATATTGAACATCAAAAATTTAATTTATGTACAATCCAAATCAATGTCAGCAATTAAAACAATAATATTGAAATAAATCTAACACTAATTATTGTAAGTTTGTATCCGATTCGCACGCTTTCCTCGCTTTTCAGGTCCAAAATTAAAGACGATTTTCACCGTCTATTACACACAAACCGTATAGGCCGGTTGCGAGCGGGTTTTGCACAAAAAGTCCCAGCGCAATTCTAGTGCCATTAGCTCGCATGCATTCAAATGCAAATGCGCTTTGTGTGTGCCCCGTTTTCGGCGCTCGTCACGCTTTTAATTGTGCGATAAAAGGTGGCCGGCATTTACAATTTCCAGGCTCATACTACGAAGATAAATCTCTTTTTGCGTGAGTGGAATCAATCGATGACGTTGGAATTCTCCCAGTGCGCCAACTCCGCGGCGCTAGGCACGTTCGTGACGAACGCCGTCGCCGGATCCGAGAGTCGCGCGATCGAGCTAGGAAAGTGAAACTGGCGTGCAACGAACCAATGGCTCGGCTGGAATTCTATATAGGTGCACTTGAACTCCTTGAGCGTGATGGTAACATGATCGATGAATAATAATAACTTTCCATCTTATTCATTTTTTGTCTTGCCTTCGTCTAGAGGCTTCGAACTAATTCAGTTGAAATTCAACTCCTTCAATTTCAATTTATAAAATTTCAACAAAAACATTGATTTAAAATTAAATATTGTTATTTGAGTTGGTGATTATAGATAACATAACAAACGAAATTGGAAATCCATAAATATTACTTTTTTATCAGTCCAAACTTTTAAAGTGAATAAATTGCTTATTATTTTATAAAATATCTTAATAGAATATCATCGATTGCAATATTTTAAACCAAAAAGTTCCTTTAGGAATCCAAGCCACAAACTAAATTGAATTACTGAGTGAGTGAGGTGCTGGATTATTTGTAAGAATCGTAGGCTTAATTGCACTTCACACCGCCTCTTTGTTTGCAACTTTTCTCACGACTGCAGTTCTTGATACATATAATGCAATATTCAGCCGACAATGAATAAAAAATGCACCAGCCTCTTTGATTTTCTCACTAGAAAGTTAGCTCTAACACCAAGTCTCACAATCTTGTTTTCATTAATTTATCTTTTCTTATTTTCTCACATTAAATATACCTGTCTGCTCTTTTTTCATTCATCACCAAAATGTGCTCTTTATAATGCTCATGAAATATTATAGGCTTTAATCACTGACATAAAAAATTCAGATTAAATTATTTCTATAATAATTATTTCAATTTATTGCCAATCTATACCCACAAAGCTATTGTGATGTTTTACACAAGTTGACAAGCTTGCATTAAATTTTGCGAACACGCACTCACATGCCCAACAAGAGGGGTTCATTACCTCTCGAGAGTGCGAATAGCAATAAATGTGATTTATATTCCGCACACGACTGCAGAGAGCAACCGCCCAATTCCAAAGGCGCAATTTGCTAAAATTGTCCCGTCCCCTGCGTAGCTGAATGTCATACAGTGACTATAAAAGACTGAATTTGTTGCTGACAAAAACAAAACTCCCCATCAATTATTAAAGTGATCAGAAGTGGCATAAATTTTTATTACATTTTAGGGAGATGTATTTTTTACAAATTTTTTAATAACAATAACAAGTAATAAGTGATGTAACAAGAAACTTACAAATTTAAAAAAAAAAATTGTTTTTTACATTATTATTCATCTCGCGTGGCTTTAAGCCACTGGCTTATTTGGTTAGGGTCTTGAGCCTTTGAACTTTTTAAGGGGCTGAACAGAGAGGCCCGGTTGTATTTTGTCTCTCATCATTCGTATGCATCAACATTGTTTCATTCAACGGTCCTCGTCCGGTTTAGAATGAATAATTTAATATCATAACATTGAATGGACTTCCACTATTTTCATTTTAATTTTTGTTCAGGTTGGGAAAGAGACCAGGCACATTGAAAATATTTAATATTTTTTTTTCTATTTCTTTCTTTTTAAGATAAATTATGGTTAAATTCAAATCACCATGATGAATCAACCCTCGATCGTGAAATTCTACCACGTTTAATTTAATTTAATTAAGAAATTGTTGAAATTTATGCGTAGAAAAAAAAGATTCAAATTCAAAACTTGAAAAGAATTTTCTAGAATTCTGACTCATGCCAAATTTTTCGTTTTAATGATTCACACGTCCCTTTTTCTTCCTTTATTGCTTTATTTACCCAACATATATACAGTTGGAATATTCTCGCGGTTGAGCAGGCCTGTGGCGCGGTCGGGCGACGGTGTTTGTCGCGAACTGAATTTTGCAGCTGCGGATGCTCGCGCCGCTGTGCTCGCCGGTAGCTCTGCAGTTCTCAGTTGATTACGGACCGGCACGCAGTGCGGGCGACGCTCTCAGTGCCGATATCGCACAGGGCACTTGCAAACTCCCTCAACAGCCTGCCCTGACTGACTCCGTCTCGTGGTCGTGCACCAAAGCCGAGTGACACCGACACACGTGTGCGTCGCCGAGCAGCCGCAAACCCACCGGTAAGTGCGACCAAAGTTTCCCTTTCGCCGAAAAATTGCTTCGGAAAAGCTTCGTAGAAGTTCTAATACATAAGAGTTGGGGAGAAAAGCCGGCCGGGTACGATGTTGATGGGCACCCTCGGCAAAGGGTCGAGGGCCTTCCGCGCCACCCACACACTGTTGGTCTATTACGCAATAAGTGATGCACCAGAAAAAGCGAAAATTTTAGGAATTTGAATAGAAATAGATACAATTTAAAAGTTTTATTTTAACTCTGCTTATTTCTAGGGCCATTGCCCTTACTTGTATCGCGTGTGAGAAGACTTAGAGAGTCATGAGAAAACTATTATAATAAAGTTATGAAATGTTTACTTTAAAATTGGACAGTAAAAGTATTTTTTTTTTTCAAAAAAATTCAATTCCAGAAGAATCAATTTTGCTCAGAAATTTAATTACAATAATTGCAAAAAATTGAATTAAACTTTTTTCAAAACCTCCGTTATTGAAATTTTTAACTTTTCATAAATTTGGTTTTTAGGAATACTTTAAATTTAGAGTCAACTTATTGTTGTTTTTGGCCTTAAACTTCAGCCAGTTCAGATTAAATTCGTCCTCAGTGGCTCAACTCCCGAATGGTGGAGGTCGCTGGGGATTGACCTTTGACCTTGGTATGCACCCTTTCGAGTGCTCGCTTGCAATTCGGTGCCACCTTGCGGGCTTCCCTCGCGGTGTGTGTCGCGCGCTGCCTCTCGCTGGCTGTTGTGTTTACATCAGCTGCTAATAATGGCCCTGCCTTGTGTCACGGCCGTATATTTAGCACGGGGGCATAGAAAATCAAAGTGCTGGGTATTTTTAAACGGCAGCCAATCACGTGGACCGCGAGAGCAGGAAACTCGAAAAAATCCGTCTGCTCTTGCCCTCTCTATGCGTGAAAGAAAATTCCAATGAAAAAAATGGCATTCGCTTGATAATGAATGTGTAACGCGCCGCGCTGCACGCATATTCGTAAATGAATGCCAAGGCGATTCGCCGCCGAGATAACTGATGATGGGGCAACCAAGATACTTCGGTTAGATCTCTAGAGCTGGTTGAGCCGAGAAACAAATGAGCCGACGTTAAGATTATTTAGTGGGACGTCGGCGCCGTGTCGTGGCCAATACTGTGGACTCGCGGCTGCTGCCAGGGGGACTTTTTGCTGCATGAGGTCATCCATAGTTTCTGTAGCAGACACGGCTCCAAAGTTTCGGGGAGAATAAACAATCGGCACACAGACGATTCCCATTCAATTCTATTAGCCGCTGTGTGTCATAAGTCATAATTATATGAATATGACTTAATTAACAAAAATAATCAATCATTATTCAGAAAGAAAAGCAACCCCTTTAAATATACCTATTTATAAGACTCTTAATAGCATTTAAACAATGGTACAATTATTTTTTTTTTAATTTTCAATACAAAAATTATTTTTTAATTATTTGATATTGTTAATGGGCATTTTAAAAGTGGAAAAACGGTTTAAATGATATTGATCAAAAAATGAATCATAACTAAAATATTTTTTATAAATAAATTTAAAAAAAATTATGTTATGTAAAATTAATATGTTTATTATATTCTTTTTGTTAAAAGAATGGTTTTGGGGGGGGGGGTGGCGTAATAATAATATAAAATTACAAGTTATCTTGATGTGCAGCTAATTATCGGAGCACGTGCAGCCAAAGTTACATGATTGATCTCCTCGTTATGCCTCAAATCCATTTTCTTCTGCAGAGCTTTGCCCTGCCTCTCTGCTTGCTTTCATTTCTCTTCAAAAGAAGCACTTCGTCTTCTATTCACACTCGCCGGCTCGAGTTCACTCAACCAGGAATTATTGTTTTCATTGCACTGCAGCCAGAACAAAATCCTCCTGCATTACCATGGTTTATCTCTCTCCGCTGGCGATTTGGAGGTCAGATAATGCTTATTTTTTTTGTGAGAGGCGTTGGGCAAGTTGCTTTTTTTACCGCTTCCTTATCAGCAACGACATAAGCTGTCTGTTGCAAACTGCACCCAACAACAATGACGGTAATTTACAACTGATGAAAAGACGGATTTGCCAAAAGAAAAAACAAAAAAGTAATAAAATTATATGGTCGTCAGCAATTTTACTCTAATGTTTCAAAACTCTTTTTGTTGTAAAAAATTTTAATGTCTCATTAGTTCTATACAGCAACCACACATTGAAATTAAAACTTAAGATTATTATTTTAAAAATTAATGCTATTGAAATTCTAAAGAAAAAAACCTCTTAATGAAAAACATATTTTAACATGTTGCAATTTGACAAAATTCTTGTAACACTTTATTAAAATAGCTGACTTTTAAATTTAAACGGAGGTCTGCTTGTTAATTTTTTTTTTGCACTTGGTAAAGGCAATTAGAACAGAGACCGGTTGGTAGTAATTTTCACATGCAGAAGTGATTTTGTACTATTAGTTCATGAGTCGGATGCGTGTTCTTGTCTGTTGTTGGGTGCAATTATCAAAGTGATTCGACATTCTCGGCGCAAGCATGTTATTGACCTTCCATGTAGAGTGATTTCGCCATTTATAAATCGCAAATAAAGCTGCCAGTTCACGGAATGTGTCTAAAGCGAGCGGAGAAAATTGTTGTTTGTTTGTTCGTCAGACTGTGCATGTGTCGCTTTTTCACGTTCATTGCTCGCGCAAAGGCACACAGCAGTCACAAGTGAAATAGAATCTATCTCTATTACGGCACTTTTCATTTCTCCTTGAATGACTTCCTTTTTTACTGCTCTTGCGGTGGGGCTCCATGCGAATGGAATAAATAAAGAAAAATTGAATAACAAAAACAGGTAAATGGCACCAGAGAGGAGTTTTGTCACACGAAGAGTTGCTAGAAAAGTATATCAAGTGGTTTTGCGCTTCAGTTATTTCTGCGAATTTTTTTAGACGCACAAGTACAAATTTTGTGTGTGAACAAATTTTGTGAAATTTTGCAATTTATCAAACAAAACAAAACACATTTAATTTTTAATTAGCATATTATTATTACAAAGTTTTATAATTTTTAACATCTTTTAACTCTTTTACAAACAAAGAAATTCACACCTTTTAATCCAGAGAATTCAGATTTTCATGAAAGATAACTTTGTATTCTTAAGGTTGGCCAACTATTTGTAAAAGTAAAAAAAAAATTATGATCGTCGTTTCTCCTCCGAGATAAAGATTTCAAGGCTATGATTTTTATCTAAACTGGAGTTCTGGGAAGATTTTTTTTAAATATCAATTTGCAAGAAAACTTCCTCTGCGTTCGCAAATTTAGGGCACGACGAGCTGCCTCTTGGCTCAATCTAGTTAAGCCCGTGATTGAAACGCATAGATTTTCGTGACGTTACCCTTTGGCCCCACGACATCTGCTGCGGCGGCGGCGGGCAGACTGTTTTAATTACATGGCGCAGATTAGATGTTGGTGATGGTGTGATGCGGTTTATGATGTCACACACGAGCTGTGAGCCCATGTGCGCCACGCCATCAATTATATCGGGCACAAAAGCTCCGTTCATGCATTTTAGCACCAGGATTTGCTGAATTTCTGCTGACGATAAAATCAGTCGTGCCGCGCTGTGATGGTCTTTTTTACGGTCAGTTAGAAACAAGGAATGTTTAAAAACAGCTCGCTTGAATTTCCTCAACTAAATCTGTTTAGAAAAGTTCTGATTAATTCTGCAATCATTTTGGTAATTAATAGGAAAATCAAAAAATATTGAGCTTTTCTGAATTTCACATGAAAAATATGTAAATTAATCGTTTAATTTCTAGAAATAAAATTATTTATTCACTCTCCATGTATTATGGAAATTCACATATTGTCAAAAACTTTGAAAAAAACATTGACATTAAGAAAGGGAATAAAAAAATCTAAATCAGTTTCGCTAAATGTGTTTAGAAATTAATATTTTTGCAACTATTTTTATAGTTCTTCCAAAAATTTTCATTATTTGATGTCTATAAATCAAAATTTCTGAAAAGATTATAAAAAAAATTCCACGTTCTTCAACAACTTAATTTTACTTTAAATTAAAAGTTGATGCATTTGAGTGGATAATTTATATAATTGTAATTACACCGCATTAAACCTCTCATGAAAAGTCATACGCGAAATGAGAAGGATGTAACAAGTAACAAGCAATGCAATTTTCCTTCAGTACTAGCTGAGGCATGAACAGAAAAGGTACCGTACGGATGCGAAAGAGCCGGGCCGGAAGCAACGGGCCCATCTCGTGCGGAGCAAGGACCATTTTTTAACTCCTCTCTCGCGCACTCTTTTTTTCTCTCTTTTATTCGCGCAGAAAAATTTATCACTATGTGCAGCTGAGTCATAAAAGCAAATAACTCGGCGCCCAAGCGCCTATTTATTCTTGACGGTCTGGGCACGTCGCTCAGTGTACATAAAATTGAATTAGCGCGAGAGCGAAAGAAAAGAGACGTCATCCGAAGACGAAGGTGAATTTGATATTTATTCCGACTGGCCAGTGCCGCGATTCGAGATCGAGTTTCGTTTTCTCACTGTGACCCGTCGAGTGTGTCGTCTCAAAATGTAAGAGCGAGGCCCGATCAAATCCAAGTCGACAGCCAATAAAGTTCACTGCTCTGTCACTCGTCCACGCGCAATCCAATTATTGCTGGGTGGCGAATAATCTCAGGCAAGAGGATTAACTCGAAGTTATAGCCAAGAACAAACTGTTACAGGTCAAACTTTGATTTATTTGTGAAAATTTTTAAACAAAAAGTTCTGGAGTTTGATTCTGACAAAGTTTGAATTTTTTATCACTTTTTATTGTTTTATTTTCAAATATTCTAATTATTTGTAAGTTGAAGAGTCATATATTTAAAAATGATTTTTTGTTCTCTCTTTGTTTACATTCAATCAAGGTCAAAATAACGCCCACTTCTATAAGCCCTATGTTCGATTTTTTTCACCCGATATATCAAACAATGAAGATAATGCCATTTACTTGCAATTTATGTGCCTTTGTTTTTAATACATTTTATTAATGGCCCTTGCTCACTGAATTATACATTCTGCATTATTTTTTTTCTGCCGGGGGAATAAAACCCTCTTAAGAGAATCAGCGAAAGTGCATTACTATAGAAGCCTTGCTCTTTTTGTTCCGCCTCGAGCAGATCATGGAGCGCCAAGAGAGCCGTGGAATGCCATATTTGGCCGCAGTTACTTTATCCGCCGTCTGAATGAATCGTGCATAAATTTGCATGAAAAAGCGCATTTAACCAATATATGGCAGTAACGTACTGGCTTGTAGATGGATTGCGTGAAATTTTCCATCAATTACGATCGCTTCCTGTTTGAAATGACCAATAAGCACGCAATACATATGCCAAGACTGAAGCCAAGTCCCTCTATAGCTTGCCAGGATGGTGATCAGCGGCACTTGTGACATTTTGATATATTCGAAAACTCGTGAAATATAAATTAGGGTGCAGACATTTCATTACTGAACAGCACAAAATCATTTTAGGGGGAGAAGTATTTTAAAAAACATTCAAAAAAGGCAAAACATTTAGTTTGTTGATATATATTTTTTTGTTTCATTCAAAAAGTAAAATTTATTTATTTAAGAAATACTGCAGATAAAAACTTTAAAATGGATCAGGAGTTGGCACGACTGAGAAAAATTCAAAAGCCAAGAAACTACATTATAAGAAGAAAGAGCCAAATAAACGGAGAAAAAACTTTTTAAATCAATTATTGTGAGATTTGCTAAAATAATCGATTAATTTCTCCCCGAAGCCTCAAGAAATCAATTCATTTTCTTTGTAACAATAAAAATTCTTAACTTCCGCGTTTATTTCGGTGATCTTTTTTCATCAGAGTCGGCCTCTTTTTTGTGCTAATTTTGACTGGTCGGTTTGATTGATGTTCACGAAGGCACCGGCAGCGAGCCGAAAACGCTTCATGACGTTACATACCCCGTATAACTCGGGCTCAATACGTCCGTGCATGTATTAGATGATAAATATATGCACGTACATGCACACCTCGAACGAGCAGACAAGCAATTTACCTGCCGCTCGGCGGGGATTTGGCGCGGCAGCAGGCACGGTGCTCATAAATCAAAGCGCCCCGTGGACGCTGCAAAATCGATAAGTGCACACCGCAGAGTGTACCGAGAGAGAGTATGACTCTCAGCACGCACCCCAGCACATTATTTTTAGTGCAGTGGTACGCGAAAATAACGGCGCCCAACGTTTTGTTTGGTGCCTCGGCTCGGAAAAGCCGCTTTGGAATGCAAATGCTCTTGGCTTATTCTAGGGGAGGAAGCACGAGCTGGAGCCAACGCGGCGCCTCTCATTCTCTTTTGCAATTCCGTACATTTTAAGCAGCCCAAGGAAAAAGGGGTCTGTGTGTGCGATATTAAAATCCGTCGGCCATTATGCGAGAAGCTGCTGGAAATTCACAAAAGAACGGGTTTCGCGTTCAATATTATTGAATTGCAGCTGGCGGCTTTGATGACAGAGAGCAAACACGCAGTTGATGAGTTCTCCGAGTTAGACTTGCATAAATCGGAGACTTTGGCAGAGAAGAATTTTGGTAACGTCTCTCAATGTGCAGGAACTTCTTTCCATCTGGATACTGATTTTTCTTTCTGGAATCGGATTGTGAAATATTTTAACTCCAGTCTTTTTTAGTTTCTACACGTAGTTGAATTACATAGTTTTAAACTATATATTTTTATTATTTTTTTTTGTAATTTGTATGTTTTGAGGTGGTTAATGTTCAGTTTTCAAGTATTCGTAAAAATTATTACTCACAATAAAGAAGAACTAATGGCAATATTGAAACGTTTAGCATGAATGAGATATTTTTTAGTTTTATAAGAATAAAATTTGCAAATTAGAAGGTTCGTTAGTTATTTGATTAAAAAAAAAAACACTGACTGAGCAGGAAACAACCGGACAAATAAATTTCAAAAGTCTCACAGTTTTAAAAGAAACCCCATCGGATTTATTCAAAAAGTTGTTCAGAATTTTTGGAGTAATTTATTCGCTGACGAAATTCAAATTTAAAAACTTTCCCCTTCCTGTGCCTCATTCTCTCCAAGTTTCTCCAGGGCAAATAAAAAGTGAAATGAGTGAGTTTTCACTGCGGAAAATTATTCTCATTTAGAGTTCTCTCTACCATTCTGATGAGTATTTCTGCACCGTGAGCTCTAAGGACGAAATCAGCAGTTGAATGGGGGTGATTAATAATTAGTGCCAAGCGGCGCGAGCGTGCTCTGATTGAATAATATTAAATTTCTATTGTTTGCCTCCATCTGCAGTCAGAGAGGATCACTCCCTGGAGCTGAATCGATAAAATTGCTCCATCGCGAATTCATTATATATACTCGGTATCAATTTTCCACCATTAACATCCATATCAGATTCGGTAAAGTGTACATAGAACTATTAAAAGGGACCATTAAAAGTTTGAGCCGGCAAAATTGAGCCATTGGCCTTGGTCCCGAGAGTTCTCCGCACGCAATGATCACCATACCGTAGAGGGTCGTGTACACAATACCTGCATTAAGATCATGATAAGTGCACTTGGTCTTCTTAATACATTTGGCCCGGAGAATGTGTGTCGTGTTGAAAGGCCAGCCAGAACAGATAGGGAAAACGGAAAAGAGGCGCCATCACGCAATGGAGTCGATATTCATTACTTTCAGCCCCGGAGATGACGCATCAAAGCCTAATATTGATTCAAAGCGGCTCTCCCTTTATTAACCGTGCACGGGTTTATCAAAATGTAAATTGAAAAAGATTGTTTTTATATATCAGAACATGCTCTCTGCGGTCGGATACAAATAATTATTACAAGACTCATTCCATTGAAATGCAGTGTGTGGGAATGTGATGCAATAAAACGCGTAAGGAGACACCGCAGACTAAACAAGAAATTGAACTAACCCCTGGGAAAGAAAACTAAGCTCATCGGAAATATTTTTCTCTCTGTTTTAATACGTCACTGATTCGTGGGCCACTGTCGGTTTCCGTACAACGCAATAAAAACAAGACGAGCTGCACGATATCTAACTGGAAAATGATTGGGCCTCTGCACGGTATATGCAGAAAGTTTTTATACATCGCTTTTCCGAGTAAAGTAGTGCGCCTTTACTGTTGTTAAAATTAACCTTTCGTGATAGGCAAAAATGTTAAAGATTCGTTTTTTTATTGCGTTTTTGTAGAGTTTCACTTTCTGAGAGGGAATAAATCTAGAAGCATCTAACTAAAAAGGCTCAAGGCAGACTTTAGTGGGGTTGGAAGGCGCATTAATTCGCAGACGGAGAAATGTCGCTGGGAAACGTGACAGCAGTTCGGAGCGAAAAACAACAAACAACCCAAAAAGGAATTAATCCTATATGGAGAGAGGCCTCGAAGGGCGATCAACAGAAAAATAAAAGAGGAACAGAAGGGGAATTAATTTCGTTGTAATTCTACACAAAAATAAGGCTTAACAAGTTAATTTCTATTCTCAAGACCATAAATCTTCCTAAAGAAAGACTGGAAAGAATGTAAAAATAAGAAATTCCTTTAAATTTTATCCTGGATTCAATTATTTTTTAATTTTTTGAAGGTGATCATTAAAAAGAATTTGGTAAAGACACAAAAATTAAAAAAAAAAAATATATATATAATTTTCTTTTCACTCCTTTTATTTATTCTTCTCTCAATCCTACCTTGTTTTCCCTCTCTGCTTTTGATATCTTTTCCAATAACGCGTCCAGAAATCCAAACCCTTTTAGCCCCGTCAAGTTCTAGTTATTTCCAAGTGCTCCATCAAGTTGAAGAGACTATGTACTGGGGAGAGCGCAAGCCATCAAGTGTTGGGGAGCTCCAGAAAGAACGATGAGAATTGAGTCACATGACGTGTGTGAGCACCAACTAAAAGCAATCAACTCGCATACCAAAGAGCAATCAAAATAATAATAACAAACTGAGCAAATGACGGCGTCTCTAGACAAATTTATTTTATTATTCAAAATCTATGTTGGATTAAACAAAGTGGGTACTTGCTTCGCCGTTTCTCCTTCTCTGGGAGGCTGGTTGGGCCCAGGCAAATTGGATTAGGGAGATGCCGGTTGACGATTCGGGCCCGGAAATTGACTCCGAAGTCAATTCCAGACGGTATTACATGGAAGCAAATCAGACTGCTGGTTAATTAATGAGACGGAGCGCTATTTTGGTGTCTCTATTGAATGAACGAAAGTTTTTTAATTAGGACTAAGTGATGGAAATACGATTGGAACAAACTAGCTTTCCATAATCCTTCAGTAGTACTAAATTCCTATTTTAATTTTTTTATTTAAAAAAAAAAATACTTTTTTGAAGTTTTATTTTTAAAATAAATAATTAAATTGATTTGGGTCGGTTAATGAGATTTTTTTCAACAAATTAAATCAAAATATTTAAAGAATATTCAAATGACAAAAGAATTGCTGAAACTTCAAAGCTGGCACAGATCTTTGCTTGTAAAATAATTATTTTATAGCTCAATTTTGCATTTCTATGACGAATCAGTTTTTCTTAGCTTTCTTTATTTAATTCATTAATTTCATTTGGAGAATTAAGTCATTTGTTTTTTTGTAGCTTGAAATTATTTTTACAGCCTTTGTTCCCAAGCCGCGTCCTCTCTTTTGTTTGCAGTTTATTTAGTCGAGCCAAGCTTAATTTTTATGGCACCAATTGCACGTCCAGCTTTATCAGATTGTTTGGTCTGTGGCTCTTGTAATTGCATTTCTTCCCAAGCGGCCAATAAATCCCTGAAACAATTTTGCCTGTTTATATTCTGGCGTGGGTGTTTTTATATCTGTTCAATTCATCTTCCTCCTGGCCAGAAGAGAGGGACCTCATCAGCAATTCCTCCTCCAAAATAAGCTTTAACTAAACTCTCGAAACCTTCCCTTTTGTTCCATGTCCTTCGCACCCCCGTGTGTTTAACAACAATTTGATAAACCAGCAGCTCTCTACTTTCGTGTGCGGCGCATTTACTTTGCGGGGAGAGATTAAAAATAGAACACGTTCACTCTTCTTGAGAGTGTGTCTCACCACCCTTAGCAGCCGACGTCCGCCGCTTTTTACTTTTTATGGACGCACGCCACTTCTTCTTCTTCTGTTTTCGTATATAAGTTCCCTGCATTTGATGTCGGTGAGCCCAAAAGACTCTACGGTCCTTTTGAAATAATGAAATCTGATGGAGCAGATTTTGGGCAACCCCCGAATTGACACGCTCCCTCCGGCTGCGTGGCTGAATTATTGAACAACCCTTGCGAGGGGCGTCGAGACATTAATATAACTCTCGCAGACGACTCATCCAAAATTTATTGAGCTTGAGATGAACCGGCGAGAGTTTGGCAAATAAACTTCTCAGGATGACAGAGGTGTAATGAAACTGAATTGGAAATTAGCGCTCCGGGGGGAACGGTTGGATAGATGAGAAATTTGAGAGCGCAAAAGGAATAGGGTATTTCAATAAAAATGTTGTTGGAGTGTGTTTTTTTTTAACAAAGAAACAACAATTAAATCAATGGGAACCAAATTATAAAATAATAGAGAATTAATCATTTTCAATAAATGGAAGAAAATTATTAATTATGTTATTTTTTATTAATATTACTTTTTTAAATATTTTTGTTCATCGTGTCACATTATTGTATTTTTTTTTTTTACATTTCACTATAACTTTTAAATTTTCTCCATCAAAATGCAATTATTTTATCAATCATCAAAATATATTTAAAAAATTCGAACTAATTCTAAATAAAAGTTATTATCCCCTTTTTTCTTCAAGCTTTCTAATTAAATTTAATAAAAAAAACTTATTATCGTTAGTTGAAATTTGTATCAACCCTAAATTAACTCAATATAGTTCTCTGCCTTTTGTATATATTTTGCTGGCAACAATCTCATTTTTAATTTCCATATTCCATTCATCTGCCTGCTTGTATAACTCCCAGTTGAATAAACCCTGCTGCACATGTAATGTTTTATTTCAGCCAAAACAAGTAGCCCTCTCTGGTGTATGGCAGTTGCTGGTGCTTGATCGATATAATACAAAACACTTCTCGCAGAGCTGAAAAGTCGCAGTTCAAAAGCCTTTGATGCTTTTTCATTATATTAAATCGTCCGATCGATCTGCAGCATTGCCAAATAGACTTCTGTTTTCCCCGAGAGTATAAATGAAACAAAAAAATAATAAATGCCAATTGCCACCGCCAGAGCAATATCAAGTTGCCCTGTACGTCAATAAAAATGATATCGAGTTGCAAAAGAGAGTCTTGTGGAAAGAAATAAGTGAAATAAAAAGATTTTCCTCGCGGCATTCAAATGATATGCTAATGAGATGCTTCCCGTGGCTCTCAGTTTGGAAACATCCACAACTGCTTTTTTTATTTATAAAATTCAGGGTCTGGTTGATTTTTCCATACTGCTGAAAAACAAGCGATGAAAGAAAATAAGAAAAAACAGGCTAAAAAAAAATTTAAAAGGATTGAATTATTTTTGTGATTATAATTCAATGTAATTAAGAATAATCGATAAATTTTCGGCGATTTCAAAGGCTTCTGAGAAGCGGATAAAGTCAATTAATTTAAACAGAGTAATTTGAAACCTGCTGCCCAAAGATTAATTTAAGCTAGGAAGCAGCAGGGAGCATCTCGTTGTTTAATGAATTGATTGGCTAGTTTCGACGTCTCTGTCGCTTTTTCTCTTCGCAACCCCTGTCTGTGGAGTCATGGCAATGCAATTTACGATTCGAGGTCACATGCACGAAAAATATACAAGGAGCCATCTGCGTTCTCGGCTCCCCCGGCGGAGCATGCGGTTGCATACCCAGGAGGGATCGACATTGTGACTCATTCTTTCGCCATTCCCCTTGATGCCGCGGCCATCAATCAGCAACACTGAAGCGAGCAAGCACTGCTCACCTACTTTAGCGGCTGGGACACCCCTCTGATCGCGAATCTGCGTCAGTCACATTTATTGCATGGGGTTGGAAAATATACGAAGGGGCTCAACCAGAAAACCCTTGAGGTATATTGCCGGAAAAGAAAAGGGCCAAATTGGAAAAATCTGTCAGAAATTCATATATACTTGTAAAATAGGGGTTTTTTTGTATAGGGGTGGATTTTTGTTAATAGAAAGCTATTAAAGTCACTCCCCCTAATAAAACTGCGTTTTTCACTTTTAAATTTACGACTCGAGGAAGTTATTAGTCTAGTTCGTGCGCGTCTGGCAAGTGTGCGATAATTTTACAACAGAAATTGAAGGTCGTTGCCTCTTTCTCAGACAGCTTGTATCAAGTTGGTAAACAAAACAGCAACCCTTGCATTAATGAAATACACTCGTGCGGCTATAAAAATTAATGGCCTCGTCGCTTCTCGTAATGCGTATATTGCCTCAATTATGTGGCGCGATAACGTTCCTATGTTCTCTGCTTTAATTCGGCGCTCCAGCATCAAGAAATTAAGGCTCAAAGGAAAATTGAGATTGGCATCTAATCTATTTGAATGGCGTGGGCTTTTTAAGTTGCTGCACACTAAAATTAAACTTTATTCCACCTCAAAAGAAGAGAGAAATAGAGTGTCCTGTAATAGTGCTTGATAAGAGGCAGTTTGTGTTAGTTCATTTCTCGGAAGCAGCAGGAAGCAGTGAGCTTTAAATTCTAATTTTACTTTGATAAATTTAACTTGAGCTAAATTTTTAATTCTTGTTTTCACATAAAAAAGTTTAATATGTGGTTCATTTTATCAGAAAAATATTAAAAAGCTCAAATTCTTGAGAGACATTAATTCTCTTGTAATTTGCATAAATTTTCAATTACGGAGTTGATAGCATCGCTTATCGAACCAACACATGGGAAAGCCCGCGCCTGTTTTGGCGATGCCTGAAACACGATGACTGTCCAAATAGGGCGCCCCTTCGGTTTGCAGAGGAAGTGTCGTCCTTCCTAATGGCGTGCAAATGTCAAGGGACGCCCCCTAAACACCCATCCACGGCTGGCGGGACGAGCAAGAAGTATATATGCACGCGTGTGTTTCGCGTACATATTTGTTCGCATGCGACGAGCAAGTCCATGTTGTTCAAGGATATAAGTTTATATTGCCGTCAAAATAAACGGCGGCCGTGCGATGTCAGAAATGAGTTTTCCGGGGGTGAATTTAATTAAGCGGCCGCGTTTTATTGCCCGATAGCATCGTGTGTGGCACTTTGCCGCATTAAGGACGCAGCATACAAGAGACTGCAGTAAAATTCGATTTATAATGTACAAGATAAGGCATAAAAGGCGTAGGGGTATAAGTTTGATATTACATAAAAGAAATTATAATTTAATCCATTTAATCAAAGAAATATTTGTGATCCAACGCAATATTTTGAGGAAACGTGAGTCTCAACCATCACAAGACTAATTCTAAGTTTTTGTAAAAATGTAAATTTTTACAACTGAAGCATTTGAAAGTCAATGTAAATAACGTGGTAAATCATTGACAAAAAGGAAGAAATTTAAGAACCATCTTTTTTTTTTTAAAATGTGTATATGCTGTATCGGCCTAAAAAACAATTACAAAATTTTCAAAAAAGTTTAAGGTTAAATTTGAAAAAATTTTACTGAGACCCTGAATGGTAGCTGAAAATTCACCTCCTGAATCGATATCTGTGATTCAAGAGGGGTCGAAATTTACCGACTCATCCTTACACCTGAACTAAAAGCAGGACGATATAGTATAAGAACTGTGCAATCTTTTTGCAACCATCATTGCCAACACTAAATTTACAAGGCAAGTAAAAAATGGCACATAAACAATCTTTTTGCGTTCAGTACAGTTGCGAGTAAAATTGAGGTCACTTTTTAAGCAGAGAAGTAGTTAATCAGGAATTTAAACATTGATTTATCAATTTTCATCTTGCAAATTTAAAAATTTGGTTACTTTATATCTTTGTGATTTTTATTTTTATAACTTTTTTATTTTCCTATTTCCCATTGCAAAAATTAACATTTTTGTCCATTACATACGCTAGAGGAGTGAAGCCAATTTGCAAAAATTCTAAAGACAGTTAAATCGAAAGCAATTTAACCTTGGTGAGCAGCATGAGTCACTTTTTGTCGCCCAACAGCCAAGCCCATGATTCTATTCTATTATTCCATGCCGTCTCATTCCATGTGATATCTCGGCTATTTCCCTTTTCCACTCCGTTGACACGCACGTCTTTTGCACGTCCCTGGACGTGACAATTTTCGCAAAACGCCGTCCGTGACCTTTGCTGGAGAACTTTTTGTCCCTCCTCTAAATTTTTTGAGGCAGCTGGCGTGCAGGAATTAAAGGGCCCTAATTTATGCAGCCGTCGACGGTTTTAATCCATTAAGTCGGTTTTCAATTTGGCTCATTGCTGGATGACGCGCGCGGCCGAGAGCCAAGAGAACTTGTCGGAATTGCGTTAATAATGGACCTCGCCAGCGCCCAAATATTTTACGGTGGCCGCGGCTATTAAATTATTTTCTGCCCTCGCGCAAGTTTTAAGTGGTGGATTGCTTGGCCGATTCTATTAAAATGTTTTACTGCGTTCCTCGCAGCTTTTTCGCGTCCGGAATGTGGCTTTAATAGATTAAGTAGTGCGAGCAATGCTATGTACTTTCAGACTGGAATTTTGTTTGTTTTTAAATAGAGGAGGCAAGAAGTTGGTGTTGAAAAAACAATACACATGGCTTTGGAACTTTTAGACACAAACTCAAATACAACTCTAAAGGGAGCGCTCTAATGATTAGAATTACAATGTAGAATATGGTTCAAAGTAGATTGAAATAAGAAAATGTCATAATAATTCAGATATCACCAGAAACTTTCATCCTAATTCCACAGTTTCTGAAACTTTTATAAGATTTTTATTTTTATTTTGTCAAAAAAGATAAAATTTGTTAAGCCTTTGGAAATATCTATAAGTTCAATTCAATTCAGATAAAGTTAAAGAATTCAAATATTAAAGGGTTTAAACATTGTTTAAAGTTTAAAACAATTATTATTAAGAAATATTTTTGTATGCAATAAAAAATTAAATGATAATTTCATTACATGTTTTAAAAGTGTATTTTAACAGACTTAATAGGAATTAAAAATTCAATTATGTTATTTATCATAAATAAATAGCAATACTTATGTTATTGATTATATTTTTCTATTTTAAAATTTCTTATCATTTCCAATCATTTTTAAATGTTCCTTAAAAGTTGATATATTTTATAATTACAATTTATTTCCAAAAATATTTTAATCTTCACAATTTACTTATATTGGTAAAATTACTGACAACTTCAGCGAAAATATTTAAAAAAAAAATATCTTTCAAGCACAATACTTGAGCAATCTCTCACTTGGACAACATCCAATATTCCACTTTTCTCTCTTTTTGCATATTCACCACAGACACCAGAGTAAAAAGAATGATGCAAACGTCAAGAGTAAAATAACATGTTGGCTGCTCTCGCTTTTACATTCGTTGTTGTTATCCAACTAGCCCTTTTTATGCATTAAATAAAACCACCCATAGTTTCCAGGAAATTCGCTTGACAGCCGCAAAATGGATTGCTTTTATTTCACTCTAATCCTTCGAGTTCACGTTTCACTTGGCAAGCGCACCACGTGGATGGCATTTTTATTTCTTCGATTGTGCACGAGGGAGCAAACAAAAATCTGTGCTCCCTTTTAATTATGCACGCATAACGAGAGTTTCGCGTGCTCGAGTTCGGAGAGACGCGCCCCGGATTTTCATACACCTGCACTGCACTCGAGGGAGGAGCTTGTATGCTTTTTTTACTTTGTTTGTTTGCTTTTTAGCTCGCGAACAACGCACGTGACGTTTTTCAGCAAGTGGTGCTGATGATGTCATGTGTGTTCTGTTTTGTGGCGCAATACTTGTACAAAAGATTTTTTAGCTTTTACAGTGTCTAGTTACCCTATAACTCAACTCGGTCGATGTAATACAACTTGCACCGCGGCTATGTTTTCCTCCATATGCTCCAAGCTGGTTGGAAAAGTGAAAAAAGTGTTATTGTGCTTTGAATTTTTTATTTTCTATTACGACGCGTGGTCGCTTGCGAATAAGTTTTACGACTGCTCGTTATTTTCGCCTCTTGCGAGGGAAAAATATGGATAAATGGCTTCGGTTGCATTTCCCCTGAGAGAGAAAGGAGGCATGTAACTGCTTTTTATTTACTTGCAAAAGTGAGATTTGCATGCAAAGCGAATGCCAATCAATGTTAATCTTTTCATTCAAAATAAAATGCCAGTATTTTTTAATAATAACACAGAAATATGTATTAAAAAATATTGAAAATTTTGCAGCTCAAAATTAATTGTAAAAATAAAGTAATCTTCAAACCCTCAACAAATAAAAGCAGTGTCTTTAAAAAGGTTTTATGTAGCTGGAATTTTTTTCTTCTTTTTTCTTTTTTATCTCTTAGTACAACTTCCCTGTTTTTATTGTAAGGAATGAGTCTTTTCAACAACAAAAACAGGTTAAAACTGCTTATTTATATTTAAAATAAGAAACAGGTGGTATAATTTGGCAAGCTTTACAAAATTACCTTGCATTCGGGACAGGTCACCACACAGAGAGCACTTTACTTTTTTTAAAGAGAACACTTGGCAAGTGCTGTGTGAGAGGCGAAATGATGCCATCGTCCTCTATGTATATGTATAAATTTCCGCTCGGTTGAAAACGCCAAAGAACTCAATAAGTAAATGGTGTCGGCCGAAGCAGGCAGATGAAAAGCATATTAAATTTGCAAATCGCCGTTTTACGATCGGGGTGGTCCATTGTATTGCGCGCCGATCGAAAATTACGACCGCTTTGTAGGTCACCTGTTTATCTTGCGGAGAGATAATTCCATTTGTATATAAATGTGATTTCAGCCGAGAGATGTAAATTGGCCGTGGGTGGGGTCGTTGTATGGCGATGCATGATGTCAGCGTGGAATTACATCAGCAACACACCGGCGTAATGCATTTTTTGCCCCGCGATCATTAATTAGCGAGCAGGGGAAACCGGCTTTTCTCACACAGTGGCAGCTCGAAGAGCAAACCAAACAATTAATTAGGCGCACAGTCACGTCTTGTTTTTATTGCAACTCTTTTCTTCCGCCATTCTCTTTGACTTGCATGAGAGGATGATTCATTTATGCTATAACAATTTATACAGTAACTGTTTTGTTGTTATAGATAACAACAATTGAATTAACATCTAAAAAACGTCAACCAGATTGGAATTAAACCAATGCCTTTTTCAATTTGATTTGGAGCTCATATTTTTGATCACAAATATATGTATTTTTATGATACACAATATTTATGTAGCTTGTTGCTGGGGAAAAAAATAGATTTATAAATTTAATAATTTTTTCACCTGTAAAAAATAGATCAGTTAAAATAATATTTAAAATCTTATTTTTTGTTTAAATAATAAAATAATATTATAACAAAATAATAACTCATGTTAAATTATTAGTAATTTTATGTAACAAACGGTTTAATTAATTTTGCATACAAATCCAGAATCCAATTAATAAATAAGATAAATAATAAATCAATGGGATATACCTTTTTTAATGAAAAAATTTATTGCATTTGTCTAATTTATCGAAATGATTTGATTGATTTATCCAAAATAAACCTATTAAAGTATTATAGAAAAATGTATTATGGTGTTTTTTTGTTTGTTGTCAGGTTGCCGGGTCGAGGGCAGGTGCAGCAAGTGTTTCGCCCTTGTGAGGGCCGCGTAGCGATGACGTGAGTGGTCGACCGGCAGTGCCCAACATCAGCCATGCTGTCCTACATGCTGCCCGGCGACGACAAGCCCCTCGGCTTGCCGCCTCCACACCCCAACTCGCTGCCGGGCGACCTCACCCCGGCCACCAGCGAGGAAAAGCCGTCCCCGCCGGAGAGCAGCGTCTCCACGGCCAGTTCGCTCGACAAACCGCGTGCCAAGTTCGCTGGAATCAACGGAACCAAACATGCAGGGCTCAAACGGTCAGTCATTTTTTATTTTTTTTCTATAAATAAAACGATAATTAACTTTGAACTTCAAAGTTACGTTACATAGGACAGTAAACAACAATCGAAATTCCAGGAAAAATTAATAATTTAGAATGATTTAGAAGAACTTTCATAAAGAACCTTAAAAGAGTGTCTAAAAATTAAGTAAATTTAAGTAACTCTTTATATTTTTATGCTTGGAAATTTTCAAAAACTGATCATGAAAAATAAAACAATAACCATGCCGTCTAATTGTAAGTAAGTCTATTTTAGCACGAAGCAGCTTTAAACTGGCAATTATTAAGTGGCATAATTAAGCAAAGTCATAGTTTAAAATAAGCAAAGTTTAATTTATTATATAATTTTTTTTTATATTGCTTAAAATTTAAATTAAAAAAAACTCTGTTATAAAAATAATTAATAATTTGATGATTTGAAAAAAAAAAAACAGCTACAATTTTTAAAATATAAAAAACCTTCATTGTCAACCTTTATGTCCTTTATAAAAAAAATAATAAAAATATGATTTTTTTATGAACTTTTTTCATCGTTTTAATCGTCATTGTTTTTCTTTTACAAATTTTTGGGTGTTTAAATCGTCACGGTCGTACAATTACATTACAGTCACAATCGACGGCATTTTCATGGATTTTGAATCCGAGCCGAAAGCCATCCGTCCAAAACCAAAGTTCTGCTCCAACAATCACCCTCTCTCTTGTTTCCATTTTCAAAAGGTGTCGAATTTCAGGCGCGGGACATATCGAAATTGATGCCCTTTGTTCCCACAGCCCTTTCTTTCTTTCTTTTGCCGTGTATAATTCTTTGTCTGGCTCCCGAGGGGCCGGGTTGATATTTGCGCCGCGCTATATTTCCTCTAAATTGGCTTTTAGCTCAAGTTCAGAGTGTGGTCGCTCCACCGCGTGTCTCGTTTTAGCCTCTTTGGCTCGCGTTCACCATTTTTCACCGCCGTGTGGTAAATGATGGCCAAGGTCGGTGGCGCCTCTTGTTTCGGCGCGCCTAGACTAACTCGAGGATTCTCCCCGAGAGCCTGGGAAATTTATCAAACGTCGCTCTTAATGGACGATTTGTACCTTTTCTTAGTGATGAAAACTGCTATAAAAACTCTAAAAATTAAGTAGCACTAGAGATATAAAGAGTATAAACGATTTTAGCTCAAGTTTAAAATTGTTTGGCAAACTTGACTCGAGAGTCCAAATTGATACAAATTTCCTGATTGTTTTTAATTCGAGAGCTGAAAAAACAATAATTCTTTAATCTGACTCTGTAGTAAAAAAAAAGTGAAAATTTTCGTAAAAAGGTTAAAATATTTAATAAAAAACCATCACGTTAGGCGAGATAATTAAATTCATAAATGATCCGGTAGTTCATTTGGCAATTTTTCAATTGATTAAAATTATTGCTGAAAAATATAAAGATTTATTGTTTAAAACTAACCGTATGCAGTATGGGAAATTAATCATAGCTGATTTTTCCCAATCAGAGAAAAAAAATGCAAAAATTACTTTTACATAGATGAAGCAATTTAATTGATGAAACAGATTATTTAAAAAAAAAAATATCTTCAAGATTAAGAACAACAATTCAATTGAATAAGAAACAATCCAATGATTTAAAATTGATTGTTCTGTCCGTCCCAAACCAATTGAATCCTGCAGGTTTCTTTCAAAATGAATAAATCAAAAGCTCAAAGGCGTCCACCGCAAAAGCAAGCTCATCTCATTTTGTGGTTTGTCGCGCCGATCTAATTTTGCCACCGATTGTGCGACTCCTTCCTTGCCGAGGCCCATAACTCTCACGTCTCGCTTTCTTTCTCTCTCCAAGGAACAAAGGCGGTTTTGCTGCGCGATGCGAAAATAAAAAATGCAACCGGCGCGGTCGATAGGACGTCCGAAGGTTACGAAGCGCGATTCGGTCTAAATGACTGCGGCATTCAACAGACCTGTGTGTGCCGTAGGTTAGTGTTTCCTCTCGCTTTATTACACACTTTTATATTCTTTCGTTGTAATTAAGATAAGCAGGTAATTATCGTGCTCATTTCGTGTTGGCTGCTACTGCGCACAAAATTTACATTTCTTTCTCGGGAAGGGCAGACGCGAAAAAAAGAGCTATCTTTGGACGCGCGTAATGCGAAATGAGGGGCTTCCTGCGGAGCCGACAGCGCCAGCCCGTGATGTTTTCAATGGAGGCTGTTTTTGCAAAAATGGCATGCACAAAGCTTGTCGTCAAGAAATGGAAAATAAATATAAATATGTGACAGCTGCCATCGGAACAATTTCTGGAAATTGGTAGAGAAATCACAGATATATTATTACAATTTTAAAATGGTCTGATGACTAATAAAAACCTTACTAAATCAAATCAATTCTAGTTTTAATTTGATTTAAAAAAAAAAAAAAAAACTTTAAAAAAATTTCCTTGCTTGAATATGATTTAATTAACAAATTTCTTCGTCATACAATCAAATTTTTAGCAAAAATCACTACAATAATATTTAATTTCATTTTCTGCTATTATTTGGTTCTACAAATATTAATTTGTATTTATTTTTTTCGTTATATTAGGTTTAGTTACATTTAAACTGAATTAAAAAATCTATATTATCAATTAATATTTTTTTTTTTTTAATTATTTAAAATCAATGTATAAAAGGTAAATTTTTATGAGAGTTGAATGCTGAATAAAATAGACAGTTCTTTTTATAATAAAGGTATTCTATTTCAATTTATATCGCAACAATTTAATTTAATTTTTACGATCTTTACCTTACAATTACTTCTGATTTCTGATGTCCCTTAATTTTTTTTTCTAAACCCTCTAATCTTTCTAGTCTTACCTTATACCATGTTTATAAATCATGTGCATGCGCAAAATGTGAGATAGAATATGAATTTTGCAAATCGGACATTGAATTATTTTTTTAGAATGCGTTCTTGTAACGTGATCTTTTAATTCAAATCGGCTACAAAACTGTCTGTCACAATCTTTGCAATGATACTTTTTCTCAATAAGGTTGTGCACATTTGCCAAGTGCCGAGCCATGCTCCTCTTTCCAAAATATTTCATGGTGCAATGGCTGCATTCGAATATGCGCCTTGAATTTGAATGCAATCTAGCACAATGCAGTTTTAAATTCTTTTTATTGGCGATATATTTATTGCAAACTTTGCACTCAAAGCGACCCTGAAATTCATCCACGTTTTTCGAAATTTTACTGACATGGTGCCTGTTTACGTGATATTTTAAAAAGCTCTTTTTGGAGAACAATTTTAAGCAAAAATCACATTCGTAAGGGTTACATTCAATTTTATGCTTACGAAGCAAAACGCAACATTTAAATGAGTGCCCGCATTGGTTGCATACTGTATTTTTGGAAAAATGTCTTTCAAACCTAGCCACAGTAAATTTTGATCCACAAGATGAGCAATATTTGAACTTGTGATCATAGGAGAGATGACGTTGTAGTTTGAATTCATTTTCAAATACTTTTTCACATAACTGACACTTAATAGGATTTTTTGACTTTAAATGTTGACTTTGTATGTGTTTAAATAAATGTCCTTTGCTCAAACCTCTGTAGCTACACATTTCGCATGCAAATTTTTTCTTATCCTCTAGAGCTCTGTGCCCCAAATTATGAAAGTCCAAATCTGATTGAGTCTTGAAATATTCACCACAGGAAAAAACTTTACATTTAATAAAAGTTTTTGCGTGTATTCTACTTATGTGGCTTGTAAAATTCTTTCGCGATATAAATTCCTGCGAGCAGTAAATACAGACTTTAACTTTTACTTCTTTTCGTTTAAAATGAACTTTCTTAATGTGCTCATCTCTATCATCCGTATTAAGAAAGTAATTGGGGCATTGGCTGAAAAAATTGCATCTGATTGCAATATTTCTATGTTCGCTCTTAATGTGTTTGACCAAAATCTGATTCCCTTTAACATTAGATAAGCTTTTGTTTTTGTTACAATAAATGCATATTAAACTCAGTTTTCCATTCTTTACACCACGTCCATTAGCAATTACTTCAGATGTTGTCTCCTCAACTGCTTTAGCTTCCACAAGTTTTTTCAAAGGCACCCAGCACTGCTTTACTATTTCCAATTGAAATAAATTCATTAATTTTTTTTCAAATCTCCGACAGTTTGAGATATTACATACCTTCGTAATTTTCAAACAGTGTTTGTTTCCTACTGCAAGTCATTGATTCTTTGGGCCACCAACATAAATCTCTCATTTCTCCTCTCTCGTGCTCGTCTAGAAACCTTATTAAAACAAAGCAAAAAATAAGTTTCAATACTGTTGAAAAATATTAAAAAAAAATCTTGACCAAAAATATATGCGTGAATAGATTTTACCTGGCGTCCCAAACACAAAAGCAGCAGATGAGATCGTCGTCTTTCAACTCGTCGGCCAGCGTGTGGCCCAAATAGACCAAACACCACTCGGAAAACTTCTCCTTGTCCATTTCGGCCGCCTGATGGCCGCCGTCGGCCGCTGGCCGCTCGCAAAGTCGGCATAGAGGCTTTCCGGGCCACATTTTTCGGCGCGCAACTCTTGTTTTTATTTTCAGACATCAGACGAAGTGCGCGCTACGCCTTCAACTTTCTCAACTCGGAGGCCAAAAGCGCGAAAGGAACGTGCTGCGAGATATGACCACGTGCATGCCTCGCGTGTTTAGTAAATACCGGTAAATACGATAAAAAAAATCGATATAGAAATTATAGATTTATTTTTATAAAACAGTATAAATATTCCCCTCAAATGACTGTTTAATTAATAAGATGCAGGTAAACCTGATCATATAATTTTCCTAATAGTTTTTTTAGACATGAAAAATTAAAATTTACACGGCGGAGAATTAGCATCTAACAAAAAGCTACATGTAGCAGAGGTCTGCTCAAATGAGGAACTGGGAAGGAACATTATTGAAGATTAAGGTCTTTCACGATGAATTAGAATTTATTCGCCATCTTTCAGAATCTCTAATTTTTTCAATGTTAATCACTACAAAATATGATATAATTTATTATTATTTATCAACAAAAAAGTCATTACTAACACAATCATTCTTTTATAAAACATTTAGCCTGATTTTAAGTATACACACAATTTTCCTTTTGAAAATCTAATGCCAAGTGCCGAATTGAGGACACCGAGAGCTTCATTTGAAACAAATCAGCAATTGAGATGAGAGACGGTTCGGAACTCAATCGATTTGCATTTGGATGAGCGTCAGACGCTTTTACCGGACGGATGAATGAGAGCGACGGGCGCGGAGCAGAACGCTTTAATGTACCACAAAAAAAGAAGCTCAGTCAGTCAGGTCATCGCAGGCAAGGTCAGACGTGCCAAATTGATTGGCGTGCGCCTTCCATTAAAACAAACAGAACGGAAATCCAGCCCGGCGGCGCGAACAAAGTTGAAAATAGAAATGGAAGCGTCCAGAGAGCGGCAGCGAAAATCCCAGATGCAATTTATTAAAAGTCGCCGGCACGTGTGTGTTTAGTTGGCGCCTTTGTTTGCCCTCTTTGCGTACGATAAAAGGCAAAGGTCGCACGTGCTGCTCACTTTTGCACTGACAAAAAGGGCAGGTGCTTCTTTTTATTATTTCGTCTGCGCGAGACGTGCGCCAGGTCAGTTACCACAAGTGTGTATGTTACGGTGCAGGTTGTAGAGAAAGAGAAGACGGAACTCCTCCGAGAGGAGCCGGATCGATGTGTGCGTGGAGAGATGGTGTGGAGCCACCTTACGGAGATAAGGGCGCGCGAGAGAGCAGCGGCTTTATGGAGCGGAATAACTAAGTGTTGAAAAATAAAGAGGCCTCTTTGTTTTTGCCAGCTGCTACAGGTATAAACGAGCGAAAAATGTAAATCAAATTCTATTCACGGTGAAAATGTGTGACTCAATAATCAAGGGAGATATAAATTTATATTTCCCTTTTTTTTAATAATTCAGATATATTTTTTTTTTTAATTTTTTTTATCACTGAAACTGCAAAATGAAATAACAGCAATCGTTGAAAACAGCTATGGTTTATTAGACAATTTTATTTCTAAAATGATGTTGATTCACTATTAAAATTCAAAGGTTGAATGCTTGAGTGTATATTTGTTGCCATTCATTTTTTCCAAATTTTTCTATTAATTCAGCTTTTTCTGATTTTTTTTTTTTAATAGATCATTTAAATAAATTTCCTGCTTTTCATCTTTTTTATGACTCTTTAAAATATACAAGGCCTTTGTTATTTTGGCCATAAAATAGAATAAATATTATTGTAATGTCATTCAAAAATAAAATAGTCCGCGGAACCAGATGGGGCGACGCCTTTTCCTTTATTATTTTTCACTCGCGATTACCAAAACAAGCAATTATTTTTATCGCGAGACGACCCACAGAAATATCAAAGGCCAGGTCATAAAACCGCCCCGTGCTGAAAGTCGGAGATTTATACAGAACAGAAGACAATGGCAGTGATGCGTCTTCGCACCTAGCCCGCTGATTTATTGCGGCCATTCCGCTTTTTCCTCCAGCGCAGCCACCCTGCCGTCATTCGGTCGGATTTTCCCCGCGATAAAACGGCGCGGTGGTTTGTGGTGGGCTAATTTTGAATGGAGCTAGCGGAGACTTGCGTGTTTTCTCCAGACGAACGTCTGCAGCTCACCAGCACGCAGCTATAAAATTTGCACACCATCCTGCCGGCACCCACCCGCGTCTTTCCACCCACAATTTCGCAGACAGTTTATTTCACATTTGAGGAGGAAGGGGCGGGGGATTAAATAAACCAATAAATTTTATTTATAATATTTTAGAGCGTAATATTTAATTTATTTTTACAATATTATCTACAAAGAAGCGCTTTTTAGACGTTCAAACTGATAAGTTCTTTTGAGTATTAATGAACTTACATAATTTTATGCGTAGGAAGAAAAAATTCTACCCTCTCTAACAAAACAACGCAAAAAAAGTAAACATATCATAAGTCTCTTCGTATACCATGGGCACAGATCATGTGAGCACTAAATCTGTGAGATAGTATATACCCTTGGCAAATCGAGCATTGAATTGTTGATTTAGAATGACTTTTCAAGTGAGCATTTAATATTGATTTACTACAAAATCGCGTGTCACAAAAATTACATGGATGATTTTTCTCAATAAGGTTGTGCACATTTGCCAAGTGCGAAACCAAGCTAAACTTTTTAAAATATTTCATGGTGCAATGGCCGCATTCGAATGTGCACCTTGAATCTGAATGCATCATATCATGATATTTCAAGCTCCGTTCAGTCAAATATTTACCGCAAAATTTGCACTTGAATTTAGCATTTTGCTCCGGTATTACTGCAATTTTACTCAAGTGCCTGTTTATGTGGTATTTCATTCTGGCCCTCGTCGGGAATGATTTCGAGCACAATTCACATACACAGGAGCACGCGATTTTATGTTTTTTTAGCAAATTGTAGCATTGGAATGAGTCCCCACATCTTTTGCAATATTGAAATTGTGATATATGTGCTGAAAAAGCAGTCAGACTGAACTTCACACCACAAGCTGTACAGTACTTGAATTTATGTATAGTCTTTACATGTATTTTGAAGTTTATATCATTTTTAAATGATTTTGCGCACATTTTACACTTAATCCGATTTTCTATCTTAAAATGTACATGTTGGATGTGTAGTGATATAAGTCTTTTAGACACACCTTTGTAGCTACAATTTTCACATTGAAATGTTTTCTTATCTTCAAGCGCTTTGTGCACCATATTAAAATGCAAGTCCAAATCGGTTAATGACTTAAAGTATTTACCACAGCGCACGTTTTTGCATTTTGTAAATACACCGGCGTGAAAATTTTTCATGTGTCCGTTCAATGCGTTTCTTGATGTAAAATAAACAGAACAAAAAATGCAGCCGGGCCTCTCTTTTAATTGATAATGCAATTTCTTAATGTGTTCATCTCTATCTTTTGTGCTAAGAAAGTAATTAGCGCATTTCTCAAAAAAATTGCATCTTATTGCAATATTTCTATGTTTGCTCTCAATGTGAATTGTTAAACACCGCTTAATAGAAAAGCTTTTCTTGCAATAAATGCATTTATATAGTTTTCCATTGTTCACCTTTTGTCCTTTTACAGCCGTCCCTTCACATGTTTCTTCAACTGCTTTAGGTTCCGCAAGTTTTTTCAAAGGCACCCAGCACTGCTTCACTATTTCCATGTGAAACAATTTTATTTACTTAAATATTCAACGGATTGCGAGCTCACCTTCATAAGTTTCAAACAGCGCCTTGCTCATTGATTCTTTGGGCCACCAACATAAATCTCGTCTCTCATGCTCCGAGTTTTCGTGTAGAAATCTTTAATTAAAAGGAAATATAAATAATGAATAATGATACTAAAAAAATGGTTTATTCATAATATGACGCTGTAAAGCATAGCAATAATAAGTATAATAACCCAACAAGTACACAAATTGTGCAAAATAAGTAATCTTTGTATATTAGTGAATTGGAATTGATTTTACCTGGCGTCCCAAACACAAAAGCAGCAGATGAGATCGTTGTCTTTCAACTCGTCGGCCAGCGTGTGGCCCAAATAGACCAAACACCACTCGGAAAACTTCTCCTTGTCCAATTCAGCCGCCTGATGGCCGCCGTCGGCCGCTGGCCGCTCGCAAAGTCGGCATAGAGGCTTCCCGGGCCACATTTTTCGGCGCGCAACTCTTGTTTTTGTTTACAGAAGTGCGCGCTGCGCTCTCAACTTTCTCAACTCGGAGGGCTAGAGCGCGAAAGGAACGTGCATGATAAGACCACGTGCAAGCGACACAAATATATACAGATATTTCCCTAAATGATTATGTTTTGAGCCATACCACAGGAAGAAAAACCTGATCGGATAATTTTCCCACCAAAATTCATATAAAAAAAATTAAAAATTGAATCTTGAATATTTAAAGCTTAAAATAGTAACACTAATTATGAAAATATCACAAATAATTATGTATTCTAGGTCACCAAATCAATTTTTGTCTCTATAAAAATCTTTTACCTTACATTTTAAATTTTTTTCTTAATACTTTTTCATTCTTTTTATCTTTGGGGATATTTTAATAATTATACGAATTATACAATATAAATTGTTCTTTATTCTTAATTTTTGTTCCACTTGAGTTTAATTAAATAATAATTTTATTTTGGCTATTCACTTCCTAAACAATTTTAAAATTAATTATAAAAAAATTGATATTGTCCACAAAGTTAATTTTACTTTAAATTCAGAACATATTTATTTTTAAAGGAAGAAAATAATAACTTAAAGAAACTAAAAATCTGTTGAAAAGCTCATGGAACGCTGCTCACATTTTCCACATTACTCAGAATCAAATTTCTTGGCAGCGACATTTCTTGCGCGAGTTCCGCAACATTAATACATTACGTACTCGCGAGAGTCATACGGCGCGTGTTTCGCAAATTCGTGCGCATTACTTAATGCTCTCGGCGGCTATCCCTGTCTCATCTCTGGCACTTTACGGCCTATTTGCCGAAGCGCGGCTCTGACGGCTGCAAGGGCGTACGGACGGACGGACACGAAGCAGCCGCCCCTCATTCACATCGCGCTCTAATTTTGCGCGATTGTATGATTCGCGTCCGACCTACACAGGATATGCTTAAAGTGCAATCACTCTAATTAGTCGAAGCTGTCTTGCTGCAAGCTCTTCAATTAATCAAACACCGCGTACATCCATTCGCTTGAGCAGCCAAATGTGCTCTCTAGAGGAGTAAGACATCGCAGAGTAATGAGGACGCCTTAAGCAAAAGATTACTGTTTGCGGCAATCATTCACCGTTGCGTCCAAAGCTATTTTAAGTTAATGTCTCTCTGAAAACAAAAACGTCTGAAGTTATTAAATTGAATGAGGTTGAAAATTTAATTTTCTTGCTACTATTTTTAGCAAAATTTAAATGATTTTGTGGGCAACTTTATGTACAGTCGTGAATTATATAGAATTAATATTATTTAATCCTCTTATTTTTATTTCTTGTAACTCAATTTAAAATAATTCTGTCTTCTTGACAAGAATCATTACTTCGCACCGGCTATACAAATGAAAACTTTTTATCATCTCTAAAAATAAAATGATGAACTCTGTCATCACACTTCAAGTAAAATAATGTCTGTTTTTATGCTGAGTTGTTTTCAGTAGTCATTTGTCATTTTTTTTACTGTGTCTTCTGTTATTTTGATTGCAAGGAAGAATTCATTTTGTTTTGTCATATCCTTTTCCTTATATTGTCAAGCTGCTAATTGACATAGCACATACAAGGAAAATGTATTTCCTTTTATTCAAATTGGAGATAATTAAATTTGCAGAATCCCAATTAAAAATCATATCAAATAATTTTGAAAATTTTAAATCTTATCAAATACCATTAAAATAAAAAAATAATATTATTAAAAGGCAATTTAAATGTATAATCAACTTTAATATCTCTTTAAACAGTTTTTATTTATATTTGGCAATTAAATAAACATTAAATGAAAAAATTATTTGTAGACTTTTTTAAAATATTCATATTTTTAATTTTGAATCCTCAAAATTAAAATCAGTCTTTTGACTGATTATAAATCTTCATTGTTGTCGTTGTTGAAGAATCCAATTTGGATTTCAGTAGCTCCGTTCACGAATCGATATAAATTATTGACCTACGTCAAGGTAATTCCAGTTAGGCGGCCTCTCGCGGCGCAAAAACTTTGGTAACACGATGAAGAGTGGTTTCTTTCATTGCTCGTTCTCGTCTTGAGAGATGCTCGTAGACAGTTATTAAAATACATATTTGCGGTTGTAACTTTGTTCTAACGGTAAATATAAATGCAAGAGTTGTTATGTGTCTGCGTCCGGCGGCCTTGTTTAATAACGAAAATATCAACTTAGTTTGCATAATTGCAAGTAGTAAATAAATTAGGCGGAGCTCTTCATCTCAGCCTTTAATTAAAACGGCTCCTCCGAGCCAACGAACCTCATTTTATAGTGAGAACAATTTTGCACCGCCGGCACAAGATAGGAGAGCACATTCATTGCCGTGCACGCTAGTTATTGATTTCGCCGAGTCGCCCGGCACCGAGTGCTGCGAAAGTTTACGAGCAGCCTGCAAAAAAATTATTTGCCGCTCGGGTGACTTTTCGTGCGAATAATTTAACCCGCGGATTACATGCAACACAAATTTATTTTCGGCTACCCCCCTTTCCCCCCATCGAGAGCTGCTTGCTGTGGCCAATAGATGGCAGCTGACAATTCAGATAGAAAGATTCACGTTTATTTTAGATTTTTATTCTTGATTGCGAAAGTTTGAATTTTTGGTCATTTCGTTAAAATCACCGAACTATTCTTCAGTTACTTATGTGAACATATATATATTTAAATAGTTACCAGGATAAGGAAAAATTTAGAAAAAGTTAACCATCGATGCATTCCGCTATTTTGCCGATTGATGGGTATAACTATTCGACCACCCAAATTCTTTGTGCCTTAAACTAATGAGTAAGGAAAATATCAAAGCCTTGGTGACGCTTGGCTTTACATAAAGCTTTTTAGCTACCAAGAATTTTTGCAGGGGCACAGGTCGTCCTTGAGTGGCCAGCCTACTTTTGCTGGCTGCAAGAGTGAAGCGATCTACCCCAACAATCAAATTAATAATAGTCATCTTTGAAACGCAAAAATTAACATTAAATTTTAATGAAACCTTAGTGTTGATTTGTATGGCTCTCAAATTTCCTTATCCCTTAATCTTAAATTTGGATTTGTTTTGATTAACATTTTTCAAATTACTATGCATGAATAATTAAAGATTAAAGTTAACGCCAATTTCCAATGCAATTTACCATTTTTGTTGAAAAAATATCGAGAATTTTTTTTCTTAGAGTTAGGATGATTACAAGTTTATTAGAGCAGAGCTCATCAAGCTGCAAAAAAGCTTCGCCTGATGCGTGTGTATCATATCTCATGCACAAGTGGAAAAAAGTGGTGGATGAACTTTTCTCAAGAGGCCAGTTACCAACACCGTCCTCTCGCATCAGTGGAGGACGCGTGCACTGTAAAACGTACTTTTCTGTGCTGCTTCGGCCGGGACGCGAACCCCGGACGGATCGATCGAGTCACCCTGACCTACTCTATGTGAGCCCCGAGCTCTTGTTGTAAGTTGGTTTAGCCAACTGCCAGCAGGAGCCATTAAAAAGGCGATTAGATGCGCGAGGGCGACTTAGCAAGTGGGGCGTTTTCGGCCAATTGTGTCGTTACGGCTTTGTTCTTCTGCAGCATACAATGGGTGCTTATTAAGCGGCGGCCAATCTGTGTGCAAATGATGGGCCGTGTGGTTGTGCCGCTCGATTGCTTGTCAATCTGCTAATTTATTGTTTCGAAATAAAAGTGAGGGAGCAAGTCTGATTGAAATCCTCAGTTGGACTTTGGGAATTAAAGCGGGGCGAGTCATTGTTGTTTAATTTCCTGTTGGACCAAACTGGTTTGTCTCTGATTGAAATTGAAGTGCATTGAAATTATTAATCTTTCTTTGAGGACAACTGATTTAAAAATAATTAGATCTTTAATTCAATGAGAATGCTATAATAAAAGGAAAGAATTAAATAATCAGATAGTTTATTAAGCCATAGCTTAATTTGAGACCTACGTTAAATTAAATTATAATTATTCTTGCTCATTTTTGTACTCTAATCTGGGCTCCAATTCTGTGAGAGGAATTTTAACATTCTATTCAGCCTACAGAATTAGACCTCTGGAGTCAAAACTGCTCCTTTACAGGGTGTCAATGGGCCAAAACCCAAAACTAAAAAGTGCAAGCAACCCCATTTTCTTCGCACCATAATTTTTGCTTTCATTTTATTCGATAGCGTAATTTTTGAGCAAAACTTGTTGTTTTATCTTTTATATGCTTCAGACACTCCTTAATTAAAAAAAAAATGTAGGAACTTTTCTTATCACGCGTGTGACCTTCAAACAAATAAGCAAAAAATTGAGATAATAGTGAGTTGAAGTTTTATTTCTCAATATAAAAATTTTAACATGAAAATCCAAAGTTCTTGATTTATTTTATTAAACATCATGCAGTCTCAAATGAGAGACATGCACAAAGCAGCTAGTTGGAGCCAATGAATGGCACTTTTGCTTTGTTTAACCATATTTTTTTTAAAGCTTTACGACTTGAAGCAAAAAGCGCGTGGTCGCACTTCTCTTGCATAATGAAATTATGAATAAGATATTCGCAGGCTAAACCGTGGTGCCCTTGGAATCACTACAAAAGCGGCTGCCGCTGGCGTCCGCACACTTGTGTACAGAATTACTGCGCAGCGAGCTCTCCAAAAATAAAAAATAATAATCTCAGAATTAAAGCGAAGCTCCTTACCCTCAGACTGTGAAAGGTGACAAATCTCTCCTTTGTCTTTTTGAAGCCGGTGCATCTCCTTCTAGTCACTCTAGACGTGACTTGCATTACGACAAGAGAAGCTTTTACCATTCAACTTGGCACCAACTTTGAAGTGTTTTGTTATTTGCATAAAATAATAATGTACCCACTTAAAAAATTTCTTTTTTCGAGTGACATCAAACTTTCCAGTGATTTTGAATTGCAGACTCTACCAATTCATTTATTTAGTATTTTCTAAACGATCGGCAGTCCTTGGAGTAGACGGACGGTAATTGTATAATGGAAATAATGGCCAGTCATGCAGCCGACGGATTATGGACCAGACAGGCCGATTGAGTGAAGTCAGTGTTGCGTGCAATACACCTGCAATTAAGGAAAGGCATGTTATCGTGGATAACATGTACAAGCTTAAGTAACAAACTGCCGACTCTTACCAGCCGCAAGGGCAAGTTCATGTGCTGAAAATTGCAATGATATTCTAACGATTAATGCCCGCCAACGCAAAAACGTTAATTTTCAAGACAGGTTTTATATTCAGAATTTAAACAGAAATAAAAAAAATTTATCAATGTTTCATTAAATGAAAGCTGCAATTTCTCAAAATTAAATCTACTTATTTTTTAAATGCTATAAAATATTTTGTTAATTTGAAATTAACAACTGCTGCTAGTTTTTTAGTAACATTAAACAAAACACCCTAGTTTTGTATCCTTATAATAAAATGAGTTTAATTTCTTTGTTGAATAAATTTGAATAAATCAAATAGGAATGGAATTTAATTTTTTATGGGATAGGCGTGTGATTCATGCTTTGTTATTTTTACTTTTCAACACCCGGCAATAATGTGATGCAAGCCAGTTTCAAAAGTGCCTCAAGTTTTGGCTCGTTATTTTCTCGAGCCAAACAACAAAGTCGAGCGAGCGTGGGTGCATTACTTCTTTTTTATGCTAATGGTGCAGTGGTGTGCTCGTCCAAGCACATTTTTATTGAGGCGCCCATACATCCTTGACCTCGGGCCTGCTGACGTCACACGGAGGAGCGCAATATAAAAGCACTCAATTAATCCCTGCTCGGCCATTGTCGCAGACTTGATTGGCGAGGTGTGAAAATCTTTATATACGGCCCTAGAAACACGTATGGCGGGCGGTGCACGGTGGAAACGCAGCACTTTGTTTCATGCGGGCGTCAGCCAGGCCAAATGACCATCTCGTGTCGTTAGGCGGGCGACCCAACTAGGTCAGGCAAATGTCAATAATGTCATCTCGTAGAAGTGCGCCTAGCTCGTCTCATTACATTTATATGTGTGGGAGATATGAAGAGACCCCGCGCACGAACTTGTAGAAGCACATTTGATACGAACCAAAAAAACTGCTGATTCTCTATCTTGAATTTTTTTATTCACGTGCAAAAATGAAAAGACAAAGGGATGAAAAAGGCACATTAGAAGAAGATTTTTTTACATCCTTTGTACTTTTTTTGCGAACTTTTTGAATGCTCTCCAAGTTGCTGATTGTTGCTCCTTAATGGTCTATATAAAATATCTGTGTCAGCGAGTTACACTTTGCATTATTCCTGCAGTCGGTAATAGCCTGATAAAAGCACCATTCATCACGTGAGCATCCTTCGTCGTGCTGGAAATAATTTTGTAAACATTGCAGACTCTTCATTTCCGGCTGGGGGGTTTTTTTATCAGCTTCTAATGACAGTCCTATCATCTTTAAATTAAATTTATATGTAACATAATATGATGTTTAAATTAAATTGATGGAGCCAGATATATGCTTTGATGATTGAAAAGAACGTATTTTCTAATTATATTTTTAAATCGTGGTTTAAATTAATTTAAAAAAAAAAAACACTTTTTAACTGTGAAAGCTTTTCAAGTGCCTCTATAATATTATAAAAATATTTCATTCAATTTTGGTGTTATTTTAATTCATAAACTATCATTGATCTTAGTTGTTTCATTGTTAGATTAATTTTTTTTACTCTAGTAATTCATTCTATATTATTGAATTTTATATAGATATGAATTTAAATTTTACAAGAAAAACACCATTTTCTACTTGATTTTTGCATAAATTTGAATGCCTAAATTCCAAATTTTGCTGTCTTGTAAAAAGCTCTATACAAATGTTAACGATCTGTTTTGGACTAATAAATTTTACTGTTCTTTAGTGGCCAATTTTACATAAAAATGCATTTTAAAAAGCTCAAAAACCTTTTTATCAGAGACCATAAATTTAATAATGGTTCTCATAAAAGTGGCATTCAAACGCGTTCTGCTCCTCATTAACCACGTTTCACAGTATCACAGCTGTGTCTCTTCAGCTCTTTTGAAGTCTGCGGGCCCTTTTATGGGCGGCCGAATTCATAAAAGACCGATTTCTTCAAAGCCTCCTTTGGCGCACCAACACGCGGCAGCCATTTACGCACGTTATCCCCTGATTAAACCATTAATCTGACGCGACAGTTTTAAACCTGTCTTGTTAGTTTGATAGGCTGTTGGCGCGCGCAAGAGATGCATTTTGTTCTCGGACAGACTGATAGGCAGTACGGGGTACCATGACAGCCACCGTGACCCATTTATTACGTGCACGCGTTGACACACGCGGAGGGTCCTCTTCAAAATATTTACGAGCGCGCGCCATTTGCAGAGCGAGATGCACTTTATGGCGCGTATTTATTTATTCATGCTTCCTCTCCTTGACTCGCCCGATTTGATTTTACGGCCCCAATGTGTGCATGCGTGACTGAAAAATAAATGACGTGCTTTTCGCCCTGTGTGTTGCAGAGTTTCCTTTGGCAGCTCCAAAGGATCCATGGTGGAGACCCTGGTGTACGAGAGTCCTCTTCAGGAGGAGCCCGAGGAATCGGCCGCTTTGTTGCCATACGACTCGGATGAGGCAGATAAGTGAGTACAAAAACAACATTTCTTTCAATTTTCTGTTTCATCTGGACTAAATTTTAAAAAAAGCATAAATTTTAATAATAATTTTTTTTCTTTTTTGAAATTTTCTTACCGGTTTTAAAACTCTTTCAAATATCAAACTTGATTTCAAGTTTACTTTTTTATAATATCTCACGGGCAAAATTAATTTTGAAAGATTTTTCAACTAATCAATTTCCGTTTTAAAAGTTGATAGCAGTTTTAAAAAAATGGGAAAAATTGGAATAAATTTTTTTAAATTAAATGCCAAATCGGCTCACTCTGAATTTATTCAGGTTCAAAATGACTTGATTGAACGATTTTAAAATCTACAATATTGACCTTCTTTTCTAAATTTAATGAAAAAACTCCAATAATATGAGTTAGAATATTGCAGTTGTTGATTTTATTTTATTTGCAATTGATTTGGATGCAAGATTTTGTATTAATTGAATTGAATGACTTTCCATTGGTGTATCTGACTCAGGTACAGAAATAGACATTTCATAGGAAGTACATTGACAGCAAAAGCAAACAATCTATTATGTGCCAGTCCCTTTTGTTGGTTTATCAGCGCACAAGTTTCACTTTCACTGCTGGCGCGCCGCCGCGACTGAGAAGTGGGCCACTGATAAGACGCTCGACTTTGGCTCACGTGAGCCTTAATTTGAGCGGCGCCATTGTTCTTCCACCTAATAAACGCAGACTTGGCGTGCAGTGCTTTCTATAGTACTGCACACAATGTAAGGCAGTTTACTAAACGCGATGAATGCATTAAATGCAGGGTTGCGTGAGGCTTACAAATTATTGATGTTAACTATACCTCTGTGAGAAATAACTGGAGGTGGAAAAAAACGTTCCAGGGACATTAAATGTAAAAAATCTCGTCCCATTCCGGTACGAATTGCGACCGCAGCAATCTCGACGATTTGCATTCCGCAGTGAATTCCCGTCCTGCCTGAGAGTTATGCAGCTACACCGAGCGGCAGCGTCCGTCGGGTTGCATAAGTAGTGTCCGTGCAGGCGCCTTTACAAGTATGACGGCCACTTGTTATTTCGCTGACGGATTTATGGGCCCGTTTGGCAATCTAGCGGATTGTCCCGATGCTATCTGCCGCGTGGTGCTGTTGTGTCAGATTCGGGCTGCACGCTGATGGTCACTTAGTGAGATTAGCAACTGGGCGTGGAACGAGCGAGAGCAGAAAGTCGGCACCACAGTGTGATAAGAGACCAAGGCACGCACTGCTGTGTGATTAAAAAAAAATGGCAGAGCCAGCGAAAGAATAAGAAGATGTGAATAGGAAGGTCACAGATGCAAAGATATCACTTCCAGTCTTAACTTATCTGATAAAAGTTTGAATTAAAAGTTTGGAAAATTGTTGTAAAATTCTACCACAAGTGAGTGAATTTTTGTAGCTTTCTTTTTATTATTAATATTTTTTTCTTGTAATTTGTCTGTGACAAAACTGAATAAAGTATGTATTTTCTTTTTAACGAAACAACTTTTTAAAGGAAAAAAAATGATTATATTTGCAAATGTGAAAATAAAATATAAAAATCATATAAAATGGTAAAAAAAATTAAAGTAAATTTACTAATAAAAATTTTTGTTTAAAAGAACCTGTCAAAATGTTTTTTGGGGTAAAATTTTAGATTTTAATTATTTTCAAATCAAAGTTACACATTATTTATGTATAAAATAATTTGGCACTTTCCTCACGCATTTTTCAAAAAATAAAATATTGGCCGGAAGAAAATCTTGATAATTTACTTTAATGTTATAAATACTAGCGTTTTGATCAAGTAATGAAAATTTTATTTAATTAGAGATTCATCATTTATATATTTCCATAAATTTCTCCCAATTTTCAAACAATCAGCAGATCCTTGACACAGCGTGAAATATTTTTTATAGAGTGCAAAAACAGAATATGTTCTGAATAATAGGCGCAAAGTCTCGGGGAGCGTGTGTGACATTTTGACAAATTGGCCTCTCATGCATAAATTATTACTTTCACTATGTAGATTTGCGCGCACCGAGCGTGCAAATCTGTTTGAATCCCTGGGCTGTAATTGCGCCGTAATTCCCTTTTGTTGACCCTGCCGCTTCATTCATTTATCAGAGAGAGTGACATGGAAATGGCACGGAATGGATAAAAAGAAGGGAGGAGCCGCACTGCTGGCTGCACACAGGCGAACACACAATTAAAAGTGTGACCCACTTTTGTGCGGGTCTGGAGGTGCATGAACCCTTGTATAGCTTTTTCGATACAATACAAATGCCGGTGTGCGTTTTCAACACGACATATATAAAAAATTCCATCCGATCGACGAACACATATATTTGTCCAACTCGGCGACAAATTATTAACGAGCTAGAATTTTATTGTCATTCCGACGGCTGGTGCAACGCTTCAATTTAATTTTTATTGCACCGGCCGGCAGTAAATTCTCATTACGACAAGTATCATCCTCTCGCTGAGCTGCTTGCATAGAGAGTGAGGTCAGCATCGCCAATTAAGCTGGAAAAGGTCAACACCTACGTGGCGCGCGCACTGTCGACAGGTCAAACAAAGGTCGTTGAGATAAAAACGGAGCGCATGAAAGAGGCCGCCGGTGTTTGGATGTGCGAATGGGTCAAATGTAATAAAACCAGAGAAACAAAAAAGGAATTAAATGTTGAAATGCGCATAAGTATGACCTTACAATGCGTGATGGGTCAAACAAAAAAATCTTGCCACCACAAATTTCCTGCCTAAAGTGGACGACCCTAGAAAATTAAAAATTAATTTTTTGTCTCAAAAATAAAATTTTCTGCATTAGAAAATAAAATCAAATGTGAAGAGATTGCAGGGCCTCTGGCTCTGGATCTTTCTGACATGTAATACGAAAAAGATTGAATCATAATGTATAAAAAAAAAACTAAAAAATTGAGTTTTGATTGAATTATTTTAAAATTGCATTAACATTTTTTATGTGTTCAGCTGAAGAATGGTAGTAAAAATAATTTTTAATAATATTCAATTCCTTCACTCCATGCTACGAAATAATTGCAAAATAATAATATTATCAAAATTAAAAGGAATTATTATTGATGCATTGCAAATCCTTTCTTTAGTCTTCTATTTTAAATTCTTTTATTCAATAAAATTAAAAAAATTTTAATCGAAGATTCTAAAAAGTAAATATCTTAAACAAAAGGATGAAAATTGTGAGAAAAAATATTGTAATTTGTGCAAATAATTGTTAAAAATTAAAGAGTTATTTAAAGAATTTAAATTTAATTTCCACACTTTTGAACATTTAATGAAAATAACGATGTATTTCGAAATAAGCAAATCAATACAAACAATTTTGAAAAGAGTTAAATGCAGGCTTTATGTACATTTATTTTGTACCAAAGCTCCGCTGTGTAAACGTATGTTGGTGCTGCGTGTGTATTTTTTTTTTATCGCGCCGGCAGAGGCGACTCCCCCCTGTAAAATGGACTGCGCCGCGTCGCGTCGTGCGAGTTCGCGGCGAGCCGGCGTTGCTCGGCTGCATGAGCCGCATCGGCCGCGATCCCCGCCCCGCCGCCCATCAGTCGCAAGCAAACACACCAGCCGCTCGGCACTCGTACCTCGCCAAAGCACACCTTTCCAGAGCAAACTCCGGTCTTGAGGCCTTCGAGCAAAGGTAAAACCGCCCCGGCGGCTCCATTTCGTACACCCCACGCAATTCTAACTCCTAATCTGGTTGAAAGATCGAACGAAAGCCAAAGAATTCTCTCTCACTCTCGGTGCCAATCAGTCTGCAGCCAGCTTAGGACCACCGTGTATCCACCTCCAGTCGGACTGATATCCGCTGTTCCTCCGCAGGACCGAGATGGGCGAACGCAAGGGACAAAACAAGTACTACCCGCCCGACTACAACCCCAACAAGGGCGGGTTGAACAAATTCCTGGGCACGCACGCCCTCCGCGAGCGGGCCCGCAAGATCCACCTGGGCATCATCATCATCCGCTTCGAGATGCCGTACAACATCTGGTGCGAGGGCTGCAACAACCACATCGGCATGGGCGTCCGGTACAACGCTGAAAAGACCAAGGTCGGCATGTACTACAGCACCCCCGTGTACCAGTTCAAGATGAAGTGCCACCTCTGCGACAACTACATTGAGATGAAAACGGACCCTGGCAACCTGGACTACCTCATCGTGAGCGGGGCCCGGCGCCAGGAGAACCGGTGGGACCCTTTGCAGAACGAGCAGGTCGTCCCTGAGAAGAAGGAGACCTCGAGGAGGATGGCGGACGACGCCATGTTCAAACTCGAACACGAAACGCAGGACCAGTCGGCCGCCCAGGCCGCCGCCCCGAGACTCAAGCAGCTCATGAACAGGGCCGAGGACGTTTGGAAGGACGACTACGGCGCCAACTGCGCCCTGAGGGCCGACTTCAGGGCCAAACGGAAGGACCTGAAGCGCAAGTCGGAAGAGGACGCGGCCCTGTTGGTGCGCAGCAGTCTGCAGATGGAGTTGCTGGCCGAGACTGAGGAGGACCGGCGCATGGCCAAGTTGATGAAACTGACGCCGAAAGAGTCGGGCGCCGAACGGCTCCTCCGGACGGTCAAGAAGATTGAGGAAAAACCAATTCTCGAGTCGACCGTCAAGGATGGGAAGGTTTTCAAAAAATTGGAGGAAAAAGCTTCGGGACTGAAACCAATTTCCTTGGGAATCCGAAGGTCGGGTGATAAAAAAGTCAAAGAGGAACCAAAGGAAGAGGACGAGGGTGGTCCTAGTGGAGTGACGGACGGACCGTCCGGTTCTGGACTAGGTGGACTTGTGGCCTATGGCTCGTCGTCCGACAGCAGCTCAGACTGATTGGCATTTTCCTATCACATTGTTTAAGGTTAAATAATTCATCAGAAAAAAATGGAATATTAAATTTTGAAATAATTTTTGGTTACAATTGCTCCAATTATTTGGGAATAAATTAACGACTTCATGATTGTTATAGAACCTTGTGTATTTACGCTTATAGAGAATTATGTCTCAAATTAAAAAGAATATTTTGTAAAATAGCCGAGTCTCGTATAATTTTCTCTGTGCCAGTTGGAAACCGAGTCAGTTGCATGCGATTATTTTGATTGAAAGTGCAGCTCCCTCACTTTTACGTATTCTTTCCGTCTAGTCTGCTGGAAATCTAATTTAGAAATTAGCGAGTGAAATTCGCCCTCCGACTCGCTGCACTTGGTCTAATTCGAGGGTACTTACGTACTCGCCGCTCGTTAAAACAAACACACAGAGACTCGCTCTCATTGTCCCCCTCGGTGTTTATTTGTGGTTTATCACGGCGTCTCAATCTGGTCACGCCTCGCGTTTGAATAATTAAAAAAAAGGGCTCGTTTGTAGTTCTGATTAAGACGCAACTCTTTCTTTGGCTGGCAAAAATTGCAAACAACATTACAACATGACCTTAAAATTTAAATGAAAAAATTAAATTCCTGGCGAAAATCGCAAAAAAAAAATCTAAAATCGATATGTAACACAAACTTCTGCTCCACTTTATTTGAAATGAAAAAGTTATTAAAGTAAAAACTTACTTAAATGTGGATAATCGATTTTATAAATATATTAACGATTTAAATAAAATGGTCAACAAGAATTTAGCTTTTAAATTAAATTTCAAATAATTTAAATAATAAAATAACATTTAATTAAAACAATTATAAATTAAATTTTGCCGAAACTAGTTTGCATTTTTTTCTACGAGTTTTAAAATTTTAGTTCAAAAAGAAAATACTGCACTAATTAAAATTTTGTACAATTAATTTTTGTTGACTTTTTTCATTTGCGCCAGAGAGAAAAGTCTAATAAAATTTGTTATTTAAAAAAATCTATCTCTCATCCAGCAATTTTCTCGTCCAAGCACAGCGGCCTATAGCTCGAGTGTCAATACTTATTTCCAGCAATGTTTGTTTGCCGGACAAATAATTACGTCCCTGACAGATCGCACGCCTTCGCTCAAGCCATTTCGAGCCAGACGGATGGACGCTCATATCTGTGTGTGTGTGTGTGTGTTTGTTATTCCTGCAGCCGCTTTTGAGACGCAGCACGATCGTAATATATTATTTTTATAAATTCCTCTTGAGCGGAGAGCATGCACGTATAAATAAAATCGGAAGCGTCCAGCGGCGGCGCAGGCAGAAGCACTCGGGACGGACGAGCGAGCGGACGACGAAGAGGTTTGTTGCATATTGTGCCGTGAGAATATTTGCTCACTTTCCTTGTACGGCCCTTGTTCGTGTCACACACTCGCTTTGTGCGGTGGGAACGAAAAAGTGGCGAATCTCCTCCCGTCCAAACCGAACAAAGCTGTGTTTGAGGTCATTTTTTGTCATTGCCAGGAAATTGCTGCGAAATTACTGTCGTTCACGTGGCCTTTCAACGACAACAATTTAACCCACTTGGAGTTTTACGTCTGAAATTTTCAGATATTTATGCGATGTTCTGTTTGGGAAAAGTGAAAATACATTATATTTTCAAATTTTAATAAATTCTGAAAGGTCGCTGAAAATTTAAAAAATAAAGAATAAAGAGCAATAATAACTGTGCCAATTTAAAATTTTAGATTTTTTAGAGAAATTACTAAATTTAGAAAGCTTTCATATTTTCTAAATATTTATTCAAGCTATTTTTAGAGATACATTCTCTACGATTCCTGACTTGCAAATACAACTGACCTCAATAGTAACTGATTGGGGAAAAAATGCAACCTGCAGTGCACGCATGTAAATAATTTGCATAATTTAGATAAAAAAAAGTGAAAACTGGCAACTTATTGTCATTTTAACTTACACCCAGATAGATAATTCCTGAAACCAAAATTCTCCATATTTTCCATTACTTATTTGAAATAACATTTAAATAATTCAGTAGTATGACTTTTTTTAGTTGATATTGTTTTAAATTTAATCATATATTTCAATTATTATCAGTTGTTTTGAAATATTTTTGCAAATTTTGCTCCCTAAATCGCGATGATTCTTTATAAAAGATCAATATTCATAACGAATAAATGCCTCTTTTAACCTTGGCTAAATTTTTATGTACAAATTGCAATTTCTTGTTTATCATCGATTCGTCCTTTCCGCTTGGCGGACGCTGTGCAAAACGGCCGAAGCCGTCGATGACATCAGTGTGTTCGTTCGCTCTCTCTCGCGGCAGCCAACTTTGCAATCCGCTAATTTCGCCTCCCTCTCCCGCCGTGCATCTCCGCTCTGCCGCGCTGACGTAACGCATTCACAATAAATAAAAACACACACGCGGCCACTTGACTTGCGACAGCCGAGAGAGTCGTAGGCCGATGGTTATTTCGGTTGTTTGATCGCACAATTCGCCGCCTGGACTCGGTCCTGCACATCTCCCTGCTCGCGGTAAATCTCTAGATGTGATATTTGATCTAAATGTTTTCATTTTGCCTTTGTTGTGCTGGGCAGCACTCGGCTGGCACCAGCCACGATTTTTTGCTATGGAACCAACCAGAACTCGGACGCATCTGGGCTTTCAAGTGGGTTTTAGACTTTTAGTTGGAAGTGATGCGAGGGGTCTGTTTTTGTTGCTCAATCGAGCGGCGAGGTGAACTTTTGAAATATTTCAGTAGAGCTTGTTTTGTAATTTTTGACCCAGTTGGCATTATTTGACTTTTGAAATTGCACAAATTTTGTTATTTCAACACATTACTTAAAACAAAGTTGGACTTTTTATGGGTCTCACTTATTACTAAAATCAGTTTGAAAATCAATTGATTTAACTGGAATACTTCTTGATTTATATTGATTTGTTAATCATTAAGGATTTTTTTCTTGAACTAAAAACTGATTTATTTCGTTAGATAGATGAAAATCTCTATTATTGCCTCTTTCTTAAATTTGGTTAAGATGTTATTTGAATTTATATTTATAAATTTTCATATTATTTTGTTTGTATTCTAAACATAAACATTTGTTTCCACCGAGCTTTGTTTCTCAAGTTTGTTATTTAATCTTTTTCAAGTGTGCGTTTCTCGTGAGCCACCTCGTTATTTATCTCCCTACTTGAGAGTCAAAAGTCCCTTCTCAAACCGGGCTAGTCAAGGCTCCCGTGTCCTTTGCGTTTAATTGCCGCTGCCGGTCAAGTGAAAGCAATTACGCATGCGAGCGACAGCCAAAAAGTCTGGCAAAAGCGGCCGAAAGAAGCTAATTAATTCTGAAAACGTGTTTTCTTTCCTCGAGTCACGGAGCATGCAGATTTGCCAATATTACAAAAATCCGACGCATGATTTACGGCTTAATAACTCCGTCGGCTCCATTTTTTTCCAGCACGAAGCTCATTTTTTAATTTTTGCTTCGGTGCTGGAGTGGAATAACAAAAAAAGAAGAGCTTTTCTTCTTCGTCGCGTGTACTGCACACCTGTCAGTGTCAATGAACTCGAAGCTTTTTCACTCGGATTTGAATGACACGCCGCCTGCTGGGATTTGCATTCAACGAAGCCTTTAAATTTGAATTGACATTAAAATGAGCATTCGGACCAAGGAAGTCGATGCTGAAGGGATTGATCGAGCTGAACAGGAAATGAATGAATGCACTCGCAATCGTGCATCGCCTTTTTAATTGGACGGTCTACCGCGGTGACGTCCAATTTAGACACAGTCCAAATTTATTGCTGTCTTAACTGTAATTATTTAATGTGTTGGTACGGTGGTTAATTAATTGATCAGGAAGTAGGGTTTTTTTTTAAATAAAATTTCTCTCAAATTGTGTGCATTTGTTAAGTTATAATTCAATTTTGAAAAAACATGTTAATTTATTCATTTGATAAAAAAAAATAAGTACAGTACATTTTTTAAATGAATTTTCGCTACTAATTTATTGAAAATTATAAAATTTATGCAATTTACTGTAATTTTTTGTGTTTATATCCTTCTCATGGGTTAAAAAATTTTAAATTAATAATTAATACAATAGAATGAATTGGTTGAAACAAATTCAACAATAAATCATTGTTGCAACAATGAATTTCTTTACTGGAGCGACCTATAATAAAAATCATTCCCAACATTGCAGTTTGAATTTGTGACAAGGTTTAATTATCGGGTTAAAAACATCAGAATTGTATAACCAAAGCTAATTTTCCTAATAGGGGTAAAATTTCTACGCATATATCTTCACGCTTTAATAATACGTGGGTGCTTGTTCAATGTCTCTCTTTATTTGTAAAATTTCGATCACGATCGGGCACATACACACACATCTGGGTGAAAGTTAGCGAGGTGGAAAGGTCGTTTGGGAGGTAGGGTCATCGGCGGCCGGCCGAGCCAGCCTAGCTCGAAGCACAATTAGTCGGTGTGCATTCCTCGACGGATTCACCACGTCGTCTCTTCACACCTGAGCAGTCCTAGCGTTGTTCTCATTGTCAGTGCAATGGCATCCCGATCCGCGACGCCGCCCACGCCCAGCTTCGAGTATGTCGCGCTGACCTTTCTAACACAATTTTGAACTTGAACTTTCAACTAACCTGACATTATTATTTTTAAAGGGGAGTTAAAAACTGGGTTTGTGGGGCAAACGCTTATTTGGAAATGTGACAGCTTTGGGCTGTAATTTACCTTACCACGCCAGCTTTTGAATCTTTCTTGAATTATTAAAGTAATATTAAAATTTCGTTTAATAACAGAACTTTTCATATTTTCGGAATAATTGGGAATATTTTTTTTTATGCTTTAAAAATTATAGAAGAAATTTTTGGAAATAGTGAAAAATTAGCTTGTAAATTATTTTGAAACGGTAATTGTTTTTCTCTTTTTCTGATTCATCATGGAATGAAATTGAATTTTGAAGCTAGAGGGAAATTTCTAATTTCAATCATTATTCTTGTCAGATTTTTTACATCAGGAATTTCTCGTTGAAATTTTTCTCCTGCGATCTCTTTGTTATGGTATCTTGGCTGAAATCAGTTTCGAAACACCGTTACGACACGTTCAATTTCCCATTTTCCTGGGAGCGCATTTCGTTGGTTGATATGCCATGCATTCCAGTGCAGGCAGGACGTGACTCACAATAACACACGGTGCGCCCACCGCTCGCATTTGTATCTCGTCCATGGAATGGTCTCGGCTGAAAATAATCCTGACCAAACCCTGTTTGCATTTTTGTTCTCCGTGCGATAAGAAATTGATTTTAATTTTGCGAAATTGTGTTTCAGCGCCGCTAAGGTCCGGGTGACTTTTTTCCAAGCCGAGAAGCCGCTGAACGTGACTTCGCCAGAGCCCAACGAGGATCAAGCACCTCTGGACCCTGACATGTCAGCCACAATAGTAACTACACTACCTGATGGGCACCCTGCCTTCCACCGACAAGAAAGGTAAGGCTTAGAAATTTTAGAAACTACGTTCATGGAAATCAGAAAGAGAGGACAAGAATTATAAGAGTGCTTGAAATAAAAGTATAAATGCCTTTCGAAGTTTTTTAAATGTCAATCAAATTAAAATAATTATGTATATTTTAATGAGGATTTTTATCAACTCTCTATATTTAATTTTTAAGTATTTCCGCCCGATTTTGATTTTATTTCTTTTATTTTTTGAAGCGCCAAACATTCCTTATAATTATATTTTTATCTGATTATATATTATAATTAATATAAATTTATATATTTATAATACATCCATTTTGATCAAAACTATTTATTTTCTAAACAAAACTGAGTACATATCTTCTTATAACAAGTAGCCGGAAAAATTAAGTGAAAAATTATGTTTGTTTTTTTCACAAATTAAAAAAAGTTTATTTGCAAATTCAAATAAGAAGAATAAAAATAAACTGTAAATTTTTGTGCTAAAATATTACTTTTTTCTAGCCTCTTTAACTAGATACTCAATTTAAAAATGATAACTGTTTTCAAAAATGAAAGTTTTGTTTTTAATGAAAAATGCTTTTTCCATCATATAGAATTCAACAACATTTAATAAATATTTTCTTCTTAATTAATTCTGGCCCTTTTCATGGCCAGCAAATGTCAAATTTTCCTTGACAAAACATAGTCTAGATATTTTACCTCTTTCAATGTCGTATTTCTAAACAAGTTTTTTTTTCTCTTGTAGGATAAACTGAAATGAAAATATTGGAATTTATAATTATTTCTATTGAATTTGTGTGCTTATGCGTGGGTGCGTCTCCTTCTCAAGGTCACTTATATACTCCCATATTATTCCGCGTCAAGATTGGTGTCGGTGGTAATTGCGTTGCAGAACCGTGTCTCTTCTTTTGCTCTTGAAAACGCGCGTTAGGGGCCAATCAAGGGCGGAGTGAATGACAGGTGCTCTCGAGGCACACCCCTGATATGCACCACGCCCTTACTTTGTCATTCCTCCCTCGCAAACAAAAAGACGAGCACTCTTCGCAACTTCCTCTGAACTGGAAAACTTGCTTCCATTACACCAGTTTTGCATTAATTCAACAACTCGGCCGTTAATTTAAAGAGAAATGAACGATTCCACCCCAGGGGGTGGCGCGCGAGAACACGGCCTTGGACCTGGCATTGCGCAACACCACTCGTTGTTTACTGGCTAGAAAATGATAGTAAAATATACACCACACGGAGGGTCTCGTCACGTCGTCCGCTCCGTAAACATAGGAAATGGCCAAACACGGAGACGAACCTGCCGGCGAAATTGAGCCCTTGATGACGCGCGTCCGTGCCGAGACCCCGAGCCTTGAGATCAGCTTGAGGGACCCAATTTATTAGATAACAGCAAAATACGTTCAAAATAATTATGCCCGAATTCTAATCGCTTTTTACTTAAAAATATTTATTTTTTGACAAATTTTCAACGCCATTTTTATATTAAAAAAATAAAAATTCAAATTGTTCAATTTTATATTATTTATTTTATTCAAAACGTTCCAAAAACGTGAAAATTTATTATAAATTCGATTTGATTTGATTTGATGACAATCATTATTGATTTCACCATTTTTCACTTCAAATTGTGTGCTAATTAAGCAATTGTGATCGGAACATTTCTGAATTTTTTAATCATAATTCAAATTGAACTCAAAAACTTGCTGGTGAAAGATCAATTACATTTTTTATTAGATAAGTACTTGCGGCTTCAGGGTATGAAGGTCTAACCACAATAAATAATCATATTTTTTCTGCACATTAACAGTTTTGAGCTCCAATTTTGCAAATTAAAGGCCGCATATTGTCTGCAATTACCATTTGAAATTCCATAAATTCAATTTCTGCTCCTACTTTTCAGGTTCAATTTGCAAATGAAGTAACTTTTAATTCTGCGCCGTTTTGCACTAACACCTTCATCTCCTCAGAAAGTGTAAAGATCAAAGGAGTTAAAAAAAAACCACTGCAGAGAGAGAAAAAGAGATGCACCCTCTCTTTCTTTTCTTTGGTCTTGGCGTGCGGCGGCAACTTCACTCTCGGTCCACCTTCTTTTCCGCCCACTTATCGATCGCCGCGTGAAAATGTCCCTGCCCGCGCCCCGCAAAACCTGCAGATTCATGCAACATGCATTACACTCCTTTTTTACTCGCCCCGGTGTGCATATTTGAGAGTTCAAATTAATTTTAATACACGGAGGTGCGTAAATATGCAAATTTTTCATTAAAATTTGACGCCGAAAATGCGAAATTCAGGCGAAAGTTCTGGAAAGGTGCTTTTGCGCATTTCGCACACAGAGCGCTTGCGAAATTGCGCGAATTTTTGGGCCGGGTCCATGAATGGGCGTGCGTCGCGGGGATTCCCCTCGGCGCGTGCCTCTCCATGCAAACTGTCGCTTTCACCCCCGGCCTGGTGAGGGAGCCTCCTCGGGCCGCTCCTCTCTCTCTCGCTCTCTCTTGCGCCGCGGGCTCAGTTCGGCTGGAGCCTCTCAGTGGGTGGAGGTCTTTTGAAAAATGCCAAGTCGAAGCACCGCCAGCAGAAGAGCAACCGGCGAACGTGCCTGATTGCGCCGAGCCCGCCTGCAATTGCTTTTGAGCCAATTAGCCCCGAGGTACCGCCGCAAAAATGCCGAGCTGCAACCCGGCTTCGCACGGAGGCTTCCTCTACTACGTTGTGCCGGTGCCCAACGACGGAAGGTATCCAAAAAATTTGAAAAAAAAATTATCAATTTCAAATAATAAGCAAAACTTTAATTTAAAGCATACTATAAAAGTGAGCAGGAGTTCTAATTTAGTCAACTGGTTTAAATTGAAATTGCAAATAATATCAATCAAACTCTTCTTTCGGAATGCAAATTTATTTGCCCCCATTTTCTTAAAACTAATTTGAAATAATCTGAATAGGGAAAGGAAAGATTGAATTTGCTTATATCAATGAGCAAAAGATGTTTTTCCAAGTTAGTCACTCTGATGAAATTTTATATCTTGCTCTACCCTAGAGTGTTCTAGAACAGCAATTTAGTTTCAATTTAATGAAATTAGGTAACACAGTTTTTTGTGTTGAGATCTTGCATAATTTACTCTCTCTCTCTCTTATCAGATTGTAAAAAAATACAGCTTTAAATTAAAGCCCTAGATTAGGCAACATAGTTTATTCTTGGGTACTAAAAGGTAGAACAAGTCACACACCAAGTTTCTTCGGAATTGAGACGCCTCATTCTTCTATAAAAACATTTCTTGTTTCAATTCAAATATTTCAAATCGTTTTTATTTTTTCATAAACGGTTAGAGAAATGAAGGTAATTTATTGATTTGTAGGATAAATTAAGGCTTAATTTAGCAAAGTCACCAAATAATTCATTACTTATTCAGCCTTTGTTATTCTATCTTGAATAAATAAATCACCTTCTGGACAAATTTCTAAAAAAAAAATATAATTATTTATTTCATTGTTTCTCATATTTCATCAGCGAAATCGAAAATTTTCATATGAATTAATTTATTTAATCTAAAGAACCATTTTTTTTCACTATCGACAAATTCCTCAGTTCACTTTCCCGCCCACTGAATGCTATTAAGGCGCTTCCGTGTGCCAAAACAAAAACACCGCGCTCGAATTACGTTGTCATGCGAGCGAGGTTACTCTTTAATGTTTAATCGATCACCAGAGTGAATATTCAAGTGGCTGAAACCGCGTTCGTCAATTCTTAAAATGCACCCAATGCGTCGTGTTGTAAAATGTAAACAAAACAGAAAACTAAATTTCATAGGAAGTGAAATAATAATTGGGCCATAAATCAGAGTTGGAGCTTTTTTCCGTGCATTTTGGTGTCGTCTTCAAAACACGCGAGCCAAACAAACCGTGCAATCGACGTCAACGAACCTCATGTGTATTTTTACCTCATCGAAATAAAATGTAACAGACTCTTCGATCGCGAAAGATTTGGCGCCGTCTCGCGCTTGCAACAAATGGGCCCCCGCGACTATTACGAATTTTTTTTATTTTCGTTGGTGAAATGCACTTCGGGTGAGTGTTCGCTTCGAGATTATTTCACTTTTATAAATAGCCGCCGTGAGTCGGCGACGGGTGCTCGTCGAAGTTCACGTTCACAATCGAAGCGTGACTTGCTTGGTAAAAAATAAACTGGTGCACCAACTGGCTCCAGCGGCGGTTATAGCCGAGGAGGAAAGTGATTTTAGTTGGAGCTGGTTTAGGAGAGGAGAGGTGCTTAAATCACGCTCTAAAATCTGGTAATTTTACACCGGAAATTTCTTGTTGTTAGGGCTTCGAACGAGTACTCATGTGTGAACAGGGGGTGGATTATTTTTAAGCAATTTGTACGCTAAAAAAATACAATGGGATTATAAATCAATAATTTATTTAAAAAAATTATTACTACTTTTTCCGATGCTAGTTATTGGAAATCAATTAAATGAGAAATTATTTTATCTTTGTAGCTTTGAGGTTAATTAAATATTTTGCAAACGTTGACATGATATGATAATGAAGAAATTTGAAGCAATTTTACCAAGGTTAATTATAATTTAAAATTTATTATCATTTTTCTTTAAGCAAGAACTTTTAGTATGAATTTTTCATTGAAATCAATTTTATATCCTTTTTATGGCAGATTTTCTAGAGCTTGTAAAAAACTAACTATGGAAATTTTTCCGTTTGTTCAAAAACTGAATCACCATAACTTATTATTTTTTCACCAAAAAAAATTTGATATTCCCGCATTTCTATTATTAATTTCACGGAAATGAATTCCAACTTCATTTTATCTATTTTTTTTTTATCACCATCTCAATTTTACGAGGAGTGACTTTTGGGCGTAGGGAGCTGAGTAGAGGCGACGGTGACCCATTTAATAGCCTTGACTGCTGCCAAAAATAGCGTTCCGAACAGAAAGGGAGAAAACCAGCATCTCGTTATCTTTCTTAACCGCCCTTGATTAAAAACGCATTTGATCTTTTCCTCGTTAGCCTTTTTCTTCTTGTGCAGAATGAGCTAAATAAACACAACATGCAACGTCCCTGACATTTTGCGTGAGTGTGGCATTTGTAAAAGAGCACCAATTAATCTGCAGTGCGAATCACGTTGCCTGCACTCTGGGGATTTTTCGCTCGGGTGACCCAGAGAGGGTTGCTGCCGACTGCTGGATCGATGCAATTATTATTATTGCACACACGAGAGAGCTCTCGTGTGATTGTGACTGATGGCCCGCGAGCACGCTGCAAACTTCAAAACGTCGATTTCGCGCCCTCGCACCCCCGTCTCTCTTTCATAATCGAAAGCGGTCTCGACTGTGGCTTGGCGCGGGAGATAATATGCTAATTCGGGGGATTCACGTCGTTTAGTGAAAAGTGGATCAAGCGTTTGCATTGAAAAGAGCAGGGGGAGCAAAAAACGTTTGAATTTTTAATCTTGAATGACTTCAGCAAAGGAGAATGGAGGCTTAAAAATGTTTATTTAATAGCATTAAATTATAAAAATAAATAGTCTTGTGCAAGAAAATCCAGAATTATGGCAAATATTTAAATTAGATTTTATTAACTGAATGAAATTCAAACAGTAATTTATTTAAGTTGATTTTTAAATAATATTATAATATATTATATTTTTTTCCTTTAAAAAAATTTAAAAAATAAACTTCAAAGTATATTAAAGATGGAATATTTACATAAGAATTCACAAAATAATGTAGTTTTTATAAAAAAAAATATATAATTACTATAATTATATATTTGAGGTTATTCCTTACAATATTGAACATACTGATAAACAACTCGTAGACGTTCTATCCAGGAACCAGCTTACAATTAGATCGTGTTGACGACATCTATCACATAAATAAAAGTTCAATCAGAGGTTACATTTTGTTTTTAAAAATATTTTCCCATAGAAGATCTATTTGTAAATATTTTGAACAAGAAATAATTTAGGAGCTTCCGACTTTTCATAACAACGGCGTATTAATCAATAACACCAATGACACCTGAAATATAAATTTTAAATTAATTTACGTTTCAATTTTTGTTTTAACACCAAATACAATTGCAAGCCAATCAATCAAATTATTTATTTTCATGGTGGATTGAATTTAAATTCGGCTTTTCCTCGATGGGTTTTTGTGAGTTTTTATTGTTTAAGAAAAACAATATCCTGCTCTACATGTTTCGGCTGCGGGCTGCAGCCATAATTCATGAGCTTTCTCGGCGGTGGTCGAGAGAGTCTTCTCTCGACCACCGCCGAGAAAGCTCATGAATTATGGCTGCAGCCCGCAGCCGAAACATGTAGAGCAGGATATTGTTTTTCTTAAACAAAAAAAACTCACAAAAACCCATCGAGGAAAAGCTGAATTTAAATTCAATCCACCATGAATCAACCCTCGATCGTGAACTTCTACTACAAAATATTTATTTTCAATTAAAATTGCAAATGAATCATTTTCTTGATAAGTTAAAATCCATCTTGTCCTCTCTTGAGTATTTTAATCAAACTGGTTTTTTATCCCTTGACGAAATGATTAATTTGAATGTGTGATTTCAGTACGGACAGCGGTTGGGACAACCCATTTCGTCCAGACGGCGACCTGAGTCGGGAGGCGGACGAGATCGTCGAGATGATCAAGGGCGGCAAGCCGATCACCCCCACGACGGCCACGTCGGGCGTGACCTTTGACCAGACAGACGCCCTGCTGGCGTCGGCAGTGACGACGACGGCGGCGCCGAGGGGCAGTGCTCCCGGCTCGCCAGTCAAGACGGCGGCCAACGGCAGCACCGGCGCCGCGGCGGCCAACGGTGGTGAGGGGGTGGAGGTGACGCACGGCCGGGTGACGGCCGCGGACGCCTCGCAGGTCGAGCATGTGGTGCTGAAGAAGAAGCCGCGCTGCAAGTGCTGCGTGATCCAGTGAAAGACTGACCCGACGGCCGGCGGCCAGCAGGCGGCCACCCAGTGGCCGCCGGAGGAGGAGGCATTTTTAAACACGAGAAGCTACTGAAAAAAAATAATTCGGATTAGGTACAATTTAAAGAAGAAAAAACAAAATACGAGAGAGAAAAAACTACGACGAGAGACAGAAATTTATTTTTTCATGTGAGTCCCGAATCATGTGTTGTTGTTACTTGTGATGATGAGAGAGCAGAGGTGGCCAGCTGACAGACGGACAGACTGCAGGGCTGATTCTTCTTCTAATAACCGGTTCTTTTCTTGTAAAGTCTCTGTTGTTGTTTAGAGTTTGCGTCGTCGGGCCCGGGAATGAAACGAAGTGAGTGAAAGGCCCTCAAAGACACACAGAAGAAAAGCTGCTTGCTTCCGTCAAAGATGTATCGGTGCACCTACATTTTTTGTAACAATTTTTTACCTCACCAAAAGAAAAGTTTCAAAAAGAGCTTCTTCTCATTTTCACGTAGATATGTAATAATATATTATAATTCCGAATTGTCTCTATGTGGGCCTCTCACGAACTCGCTCCCCCGCGATGAGAGATTACATCGGCGCATCCAGTCTGCTCGTAGTTGAATTTGACATGTATGTGTATGAACTATAACTATATACATTGTGATTCTCTTTTATTTGACATTCTCCACTCTCACTTGACACCATTCGTAACGAGGCCTGCCACAAACAAACATTATAAATCGGTGCTGGATTTTGGGATAGTCCCTGACCAAAGCTGGAGCTTTTCCCTCGGTCGCTTTATTGTTTTAACATCCGTTCGCTCGGAGCAGCTCTTAAATTATAGTCAAGAAATCGTCATCATGTACTAGTTGTAAATTTTTTCCATCCGATTTTGTTGTTTTACTTGTGAAGTTTTGTGATAAATTATTTCTCGTTCTGTTTCTCTTATAATTGCATTTTTGTTCTACCTTGATGGAGGCGCGCAAGTTAATGATTAATTTCCTGCAGGGACTACCGCAAATCACTCTAAAGAAAAGATACGAAGGGCCATTTGTTTAAATTTTTTGAAAAGAAATTAAGGAGGCTTTCCAAAATCGAGTGAGCCGAGCGCAGAATACACTAATTGCTGTTCTGTAGAAGTAAATCGTCTGTATAAATTAAACGTTAAGTGCTAATTATCGACTCTTCTTAAGCCGGCCAATGGAAAGTTCCTGCCTGGCAAATGAGCGTTGTGCAAAACCGATTGGTCTGACACGTACATCCATACAAGGAGCCCTGAAATTTTATCTTGTCCTGTTGTACATAATTATACATTTAAAAATGAGAAACATACTGCTGCGCTATAATATGATTATTACAATGATGATGATTGATTACTATTATATTGTATTGCCTCTCATGGTAGCGTCTTGTCTAATTTATTGTGTAAAAAGGAAAATCATGTACTACTGCGTAAGGAGAGTAAACATCATGTTCCACTGACTTATATTCGACAACAGAAGATTAAAAACTATGAGAAGTATAACTAAACTTGTCAATAAATACCACACAGTACGAAAGCAATGGCATACTGCATTTCTTTTGTTTTTATTTTTACACCAGCTTTATAATGCTTTGTTGCTAATAAAAAAATAGCTGTCTGATTTTGAAAATTCTGGCAAACTGGGTAAAAAAACATTTGAATCTATTCAAATGCTGTAGTTTTTGTTTCAAAAAATTATAATCTACATCAGCCTCTTGAAAAATTCAGGTCCATAACTTGCAATTTGGCCACTGTTGAAGTAATTTAAAAAAAATAGATTATAATCAAAGCATTCGCTGCAAAAGTTTCCCGCGATTTTCAAGTGAAATCGAAAGTTCCAGGCTCTCCAGCCAATCGGACGCTGCATCGCAGTCACGTGATTCCCTCAGCTGGCAAATTTTGGAACCATGGAAAAACGCCGCTAGCCTGAGCTGCCAAAGTGCGTGTTACCGATATATTTTTCTATTTCCGTTCGGTCTTCAGTCGGTTTCAAAGAGTCGATCGAAAAAATGTTTCGCCGAGAAGGTGCTGACGATCTCTCGCTGATCAACCATTTGCAGGTGAGCCTCAATTCAAACGAAACAGAGAATAAACAGAAAAAATAACATTCACAACGAATTTGCCAGAAAACGTGGTTTCCAACAGAAGTTTTTCCTCATTAAATATGTATCTTTTTTCCAGCATCGCAACGTAGCTGAGCTGCTAAGCACACACATTCCTGACCATGAAGCTCTTTTACTGAGTGATGGAAAGTGAGTCCTATTTAATTATTTACCTTGCCAAATTTTTAGAAATAATTACAACAATCAATTTTTTCTAGGCTGACTTGTGTAATTTGCTCAAACAGACCGGTTTTTGACACTATCGAGGTGCTTGCTATCCATCGCTCTGGAAAAAAACACATACAAGGTTTAAAATTTTTATTCAACTTTTGAATTTCAATTAACAGTTTTTAATCAGAGCTGGCAAAGCACTTGCATCACAAAGCCGAGTTGGAGACGAAAGCTACCCAAGACTCAAAAGAGTCGCATGTGCTGGCCGGACTGACCACCAAAGACTTGGCCACCTCGGAACTGCTTCGAAGAACTCCGAGCAACAGTCGCAGGTTCAACCAGTCCAGACGCCTTTCAATCGAAACTGCCACACCTCAGAGTAAATATCCAAATTAATTTTTTTATAATTATAAATTACATAATTTTCTTATTCAGCCAACGTCCTGACGACTCCTCCGGACACAACCTTCAACCCTAACAACCTGGTTCGCAAATACCTTCGCAGCATCGAGCGCAGTCGTTCCATCGCCAAGACCATCGAAGAGTCCAGGGACAGCTATGGGGAAATTATGTCCTCCGCCAACCAGAGCACTGCTGAGGAGGGACCTTTGGTTAGGCCCAGAGGCGTCAAAAGGAAAAAATCGGCCTCGGAGCCAACAAAAGAGATGCAGACTGATCCTGAAAAGTAAGTTGGTCATTCCAGTTTAAGTAAGAAGTTCTAATTTGACGCTTGAAAGCAGGAGTGGCTGGAAGGTGAACAAAGAGGGCAAGTGGGAGAGAGACCCTGAGGCTGAGTTTGAATCAGACGAGGATGAAGAGGATGAAGAAGAAATTTGAGCAACTGATTTAATTCCTACAGTAAGTTACTATTTTGCTGATGATTCCGTTGTGCCTTAATCGTGAATTGGTGTTATCGTAAAACTTCAAACCATGGCAATTAACTAAAAATATAATCTTCAAAACTGTCTTAATATTCCAACGACTTTCAATATATTTTTATAAAACAAGCAATAGGAACCACAAATTCTTTATTTTTTCATTCCAAGTTACAGTTCGGCGAGCAGTCTTTAATATGAATTTATCGTTTTGAATGCTGGACAGTCAGTTGCAATGACACAGAGTTTATTTTAGTAATATGTATGCGCTTTTTTTATTTGATGGCTCTGGTCAAAAAGTCTCAATTCATGTCGCAGGCTTCGCTAACTTGCTACTATTTGAAAGAATTTAAAAATGCTGCTTTCTCTACTAAAGAATTTTGATTGAATTAATTTTTTGCATTCCCAAAACTTTTGGACGCCAAAATTTTACAAAAATCAATGTTCATCATTGAATATCGTATTATTGCTGTGAGGGCAAAGGAATTTTTGCATAAAAAATACTAAAAATTTTTATCTGTCTGTATCGGTCTGTATGCTTTTCTGCTGCCAGCGCTGCTGTTTTATGCTTAATTTTAAAGTGGCAACAAAATGAGACAATTTCACATTATTAATTAAATGTAACAACTTCCAAGTTAATTTTTATTGCATTGGTTGCTTTGAATATACAATTTGTAAAGAAAACAAACTATTCACTTTTTAGAGGTGCGAGTTTCAATCTATTGTATTTTAAAGTTTCGGAACGATCAAGAACATTAAAAACTCTACTTCTGCGTGCATTTTTAATATCTGGCACTCCAAATTCCTTAACCAGAGAGCGACTGGGGTACGTCCACTTGTCTGCATCATTATTTATAAAAACATGTCCAGTGATGTTGATCTCCCCTGGCACCCGAAGGGTATAGCCAACGTGGATCTCTGTTGGTCCATTGTTCTGAACACTCAAGTCCTTTGGGTTGTTCACGCTCAAGCTGTACTGCATCTCGTGGTTGTTGGCAATGAAAATGAAATTGGCTTCCCACTCCACAGCGCTGTAAAACTCTTCGCCGCGGGTGTTTTTACATTTAGACCATCCAATAGGCCTCAACTCGGCTGAGTCCATTCTTATCCCAAAATTCGTTAAATTCGGAAACCTCTCCCTCATCTGGTTTATCATCTTCATCTTGGCCGTGCCAAAACCTTCTTGAATGAATTCGCTCCACTGCCTCATGTTGCTTATTGGCTGGCCGTTGTTGAAGTTTTCTAAGCGTGCGTCCGTGGAATTATCAAAATGCTCTTGTTCGCTGAAAACCGTTCAAATTTAAAATGGGGTTAAATTGCCAAAATCAGGCCTTTTTAAAAAATATATTTAGAAGTATTTTCAAACTCTTTTTTTTACTATATTTAATGCAATAGTTATTCAGCTTCGGCAACCTCAGTTACCCAATTTCAATTTCAATTAGCCTTATATCACGAATTGCAATGTAAAATAAGCCTTTAAAGCCATTTAAATTATATTTATAATGTCTAATAATAGTTGCAATGTGTCTTTATTGATTGTATCAGAAGGCAATTACTGCCCGGGTACATCATACATACATTAAAAAAAATTATCAATTTACATCATAAAGAGGGGAAAATCATCTTAAAAATCACATAAATCAAAATTATTAAATCAATTGCGCATATTTAACAATGACATTAAAAGGAGAGTTTTGAAGGAAATGAATTAGGATAAGGTATAACTGGAAACCACCTTTTGACTGCCCCAAGCATGCTTGATTTTAATCTTTATCAAGTTCTTTGACGCTTTTTCGTTGAGAGCACCAAATAATGACAATCATTTGCTTAGGACTTGGTCTCCGCAATTCTAGTGTGATTATTGGAAGGTTGCTGAGGGCAATAAGCAATAAATTTCAAAATGCAAAAATTTTAATTAAAAGCTGCGAGAAACGAAGCCGCACGTCATTGAAAATTAATTAAATCAGAAAAATTGTAAAAAAAAATTACTCACCTCATATTTAGTTGATCTTGCCTCCTGCAAATAACAATAATAATCAAATTACCGGCGTGAGTGGCGTAGTGGTTTGAGTGTTAGGCTACCAATACGAAGGTACAGAGTTCAATGCTTAGACTTTGTTAGCGCGTCAAAAAGTTCTCTGTATAATCACTCATGTTCGGGAGGTGTCGCAAGGCGACGAACTTGCCTGCTCGAGGTTTGTGCCGTTTCCTCGAGTTGTTGGAATTCCTGCACCAAATGGGGGCATTTCATAAAGTCCAGCGGCACCTGGCTAATTTGGTAGACTTTCCAGCCGATAAGCACCGAATGGAGCTTGGCAGGATCATAGTCTATCCAAATGAATCACAAAAAAAAAATATTTATAGAAAGTATTTTTATTCCCATAGTTCACAAAACTGCAGTAAAAAACGCTAAAATACCACTGAACTCTCTGTGTTTGAAAAAAAATACATAATATCAACCTTGCAAAATTGAGGGTGAAAACCAGCGGGTCTTGGGTTTTAAAAAACCAAAATTAATAGTGGCCAATGAATTTACCGATCTCTGGTCTTGGCTAAGTCTGGTTCAGTTTCAACATTCAAGTTGATATACTTGAAATCCTTGTATAAGTTTGATTAGATTAGATATGTAATAATTTTTTTTCTCATTTCAGCACAAATTTACGGCAATAAACATGCACAAAAATACCTAACAAACAAGTTAATGTTGCCCCAAGTCATTACATTATAAATAAAATTATGTCCAAAAAAACTTGGAATCGATCGTGAAACAAATTATCATACAACAACTTTTTTTACAAAATGCTAAACATTTCTTTAAAGATTTCAAGATTTGGATTCTTGTTTTTGCTGTAAATTTGTAATATATCAAAAGTTGATAAAGTTTGACTGCGACATGAATTGAATATTATAATTTTTCACCTATTTCCCTTACTTTGATTTGCTGGCCGGCGTTGTAGGTTTGCTGAAAACACCTTGCTGTAGCAGTAGCATGACTGGAAATTTTCAGGTGTTAATAGTTAATAAATTTCTATTTCTATTTTTCTAATTAATTTTATAATTTTCCCGCGCATGACGTAAACTAACGGCCGAGCCACCCAAACGCTTTTTTAATTCTCGTTAGGTTGAGAAAACACCACAACACCACTAGTGTATTAAATATTAATAGTGAAATTTGAAATAAAATAATCTAGAGATTATTTTTTTATAAATTATCATTTGTACAATAGGGAGTGGGAAAATTTTCAACATACCTGACATCAACGTTAACCACATTTTGGTTGCTCGGTTTCTCGTCTTCATTTTGAAGTGGCCTCGTGTGCAATATTGTTAAAAGGAAAGTGATAATGTGCGACCAATTCTCAGCTCTTTTGTACAATTTTTTGACACAAGTACAGAGCAAAGTCTATAATACGGCGGCACCGCGTAACCTTTTGAACCAGTGTAGCAGTTTGTGAAAACATATTATTTGGAAGAAGCTTTTGGAAAAGAAGAATTAATTTTTTTGCAGAGTTCAAAAGACCAGGCGATACATCAAATATTCTTTGGGGAAAGGAAACACGCAGAAAAGGATTGGAACTACAACAACAGAGTTAATCAATTTTTTTTTCATTTTCACGCACTTTATAAAGAATCAGTAAATGACGTTACCTCTAACTAATAAATAATCTAACTAATATGGGTAAAAAAAATATTCTCCCAAGCAGTTGGTATACCAACTAACCAGAAAGAAAAAAATCCGAAGTTATAAAATTTTTAGAACTGTTGGTGTGTTGAACAATTTCCATAAATTTTAACTCTACAGCTGCATTTTTAAGACAAAACTGTTGATCAACCTTTTGTTGTTAATCCAAAATTACAATCGCAAAAACCTTCTAAAAATACGTATAAAAATGAGCACTCTTTTGACAAGTCGCATCGTGTGTTGGCAATTAGGATTTCACAAAAATGTATTGGAAAATCCCACTTCTTCCTATATCTCTTACTGCGATAATAAGAGGTCAAGTTAAGCATTTTTATTGACCCTTTTCAAAAATTGAGCAAAACAAACAACATGTGATCAATATACCGTTCATACCATTTATGCATTTTTGTATTTTAACCTAAAAAAAATACTGATTCTATAATATTTATTTGTAAACAGTTATATTTCCTTTGAGAATTTTCATCCACAGAGTAAACAATTGGTAACTAAACGACATAATACGCATTGCACCAAGCGGTAGTTTAAAAAATATAATAACACCTTATTAAAGCATTTCTGCTTGCGTAAAGTAAAAAAAATTTCAGAGTAAAATTTATCGAAAAGTGCGATGCGACCTATAATTCTTGTAATAAATAAAAATGGGTTCCTCTGTGCCCGCGACTGCTTGGAGCCGCATATCACTTTTTTGCTCCTTGGTCAAATTTGTGTGAGCTTCGTGGCCTCTGCCGTCGTGATTATAATTGTCTCGAGAGACTTGAAAAATTAAATTGAAAAAAATAAAACAGCAAACTAAGAGCACACGGCCAGAAAAAATAATAATTACCAATTTAATAATTATTATTATTATTAATCAATACTAAAAATATTTTTTCTAACACTAAAATTCAAAATTCAATTTCTAGTAAGAGTAATTGTTTATCGATGGAGACTGGCTTTTCTGTGAATAGCGTAATTAGAGTTTCAGACAAACGAGAAGAGATGCTCCACTCGCGCCACCTTTTTTCTAGGAAATTCCAAATACACATAAATTTTATTGTAAAATGACTTCCTTCTCTTTAAATTTTTAGATTATTTTTCTGATTATCAATTGAGGGGGGGGGGTGCAAAACTAAACACTCACATATTATTGGAATATTAAAATTTTAAAGTTTTATAATGGAACAACTGATCACAATTAAATAAATTTGATAAAGGCATGAAAAACTGATGTAAATGTGATCAATTTCAATTTAATTATAACATTCAATTTATATAATTAGAGCCAATTTAAATTAAATCGGGTTTTTTTTAATGAAATTTAAATGCTTTGTAGTGCCATAATTTAAATTCAAAATTATGTACCATCAATATCAATCAATGCCTTCACAAATATAGAAAAACGTTCCATTACGACAATTCACTTCCTTGAGCACAAAATCATCTGGAGGCAGCTCGTGAAAACCATAAGGCTTGAAACTCAGCACAATGCATGTTTCTTCAAATTTTTCCTTGGATTTTTCAATCATGGATTCCATTTCTGAACTCAAGTTGTTGTTAACCTTGCCTCCGCACCATTTAAAATTTGGCGACAAACTCCTGTAGCCAGAGGTCAAAACCAGTCCTTTTCTTCTATGAGGATCTATCTCAATTTTAAATAGATGCATTTTTTAATTAAAATCTTGCACATACCAGGTAAATTTCCCATTAAGCATTTTACTTTTTCTACCGTGTCAAGTGGTGCAAGCTTCGTCCTTTCAGCAAAGCAAGGGCACAAGTGTATTGCGTTTTCATACGACAACTTGAAATTTAAAATTAAATTGGGAGTTAAAAAATATACGTGTTATTTGAATATAAGATCTTGTTACCTCTGTCATACTCATATAATAACGTTTGCCACAAATCTTTTTGTGACTTGCAGCTCTTAGTCCTTCCTTAACTATTGATAAAAATTATACTTCATATAGAATTGATATTTTGTTATATTTCTAACTAATCGTCAGGGGCCTTTTTAAAGTTAGAGCCTTTTTGATGGGAATTTTGAGATTAATATTCATCATGTTTGATTGATTTTGTCATATACTGTGTTAGAGTTGCAGTCGAACTCCGGACATTCCTGGTGACAATTTTCAATGATATTAATTTTTATCAGTGCCGGAAAGTACAATGTCAGCTAAAATGTATACCAGCTTTTTAGTTGTTGGCGTCTGAATTTTGTTTTCATAAAAGCACGTTTGGGACGTGTTTTTGAGTCCGAGACAAGTGGATATGCACCTCATCAATTGCGCTTTGTAATTTGGCAGGCACTCTGCAGAAGAGGACAACCAAAATTCAAAAGGTCACATGAGCACCTTTCAAAAATTAGAATAATTTACCTAAGTATTCTGTTTTGTTGTATGCCAAATCAGCCTTTTTTTTTAATAACGCATCAAAAAGAATTGTTTAAATTTTTAAATAAATTACCAATAATTTTTCCATTAAGCTCGGAAGCAAGAACAAAACTGTAAAATAGATTTTAAATATCATTTTCACTGTGGCTACTGCGTTGTTTTCCAGCAAAACAGGTTCTGAACTGCCGTGCTTTGTGGGACCATCATAATAGTTTATGGCATCAGTCTGTTTTGCTGTGATACATTTCAACCTAGCTGATTAATCTTTTTGCATCCGATATGGTTTCGACGTGACAGGAAATGCATCAGTTCCATTTCTAACAGATTTTAGGAAATTTTGACATCTATTTAAATATTATTTTAAAATGTATCTAAATTATTACATAATGGATATTTTTTTATATTATTAATAGAATTAGAAAACTCAGAAAACCATTAATGTAGGTATTTAATTGTGAAATGAAAGTAAGTGAGTAAGTAATAAAAAACAATATTTTATTTCGGCTCACACATCCCGTTATTGCAGAACATATCTTTTGCGACAGTTATTCCTTAAATATATCAACGTTGTTGGCTCGAGTGGAAAAGGAAAACTTAAGTCTTGCGCGAATCCATGCATGATGTTTAGATCGACACTTACTGAGAGCCAGTAGACAGCAGAGCGAGCAGACCTCCAGCGGACAGCACGGACAGAGTGTAGTTCCTAAATTTTTAGTCAAGGAAAATAAGCAATTTTTTCATTCAAATTAACCTGAAATGAACATGAATATATAAATTTAATTATTAGGTTTTTAAAAAGGATACACTGCAGGGGTGAAAGTGGTCAAAAGGTAGAAGCTGCAGACGATGATCAAGGCCAGGAATATGGCATTGTTGTAGAAAATGGCAAAGGTGGTAGCTTCGTAGTCAGCCACTTCATTTTTCTTCCACAAGATTCTAAAAGCAAGGATCGTGTTTTATAAGATTTTGTAGGTATTTATAAATTTATATTTTACCTCTCGTCCTTTTCCTTTTTGCTCATCTTCTTGTCCTCGGCAAGTTTCATGGTCATTTCCCTGGTCACGGCCTCCTCCCTCTTCACAGCAATCTGTCGAGAAACAAACTCGTGGCAGTGACCACTCTCTAATGACCTTTCTCATTCAACCGTACATACCTTATGCTTCAGAACAAATTTAGTGTTTTTGTAGGCAAAAGCCACGAGATAGGTGCTGGCGCAGGTGATAATGATGAAGAGGACGAAGGTCGAGTACAGGTCCATCATGTGGATTCTCCAGAAGAGCCCTAATTAAAAAAAAATGGATCACACACACGTTTCATAGCCTGACATGCACATTAATGCCATACAAATGGGAATCGCCGACACGATGAAGGCATTTCCGTAGAAGAGAGCCGACGACTTTGTCGACACATTTCGGCTGAAATCCTGCAGCAGCAGTTCCTCCTCCTTGGTGAACGCCACGGGCTCCTTCTTGGTGGTCATTTTCAGTAGTTTTCAGTGAAAAATCCGTCCGTGATGTGTGCCGAAGGTAGGTGAGCGTCCACAACAGACGGAGAAGAGTTGGTAAGACGTGGAAGGAGGCGTGGCAGGTTTAAGGGGGCGTGCCGGCCATTACCACCTGGCAAAGGCAGCGCGATTTGTTTTGAAAATTAAGTCAAACAAGGGGGATGGACGACGCAGTTTGACATCACCTAGAACTCTCTTCCCTAATCAGCATCACAAGCTGCGCTAATTGGATCTTGAATGGCACTAGGGCGAGCAGAATGGGAAAGAATCCCTTGAAATTCATCGGAAGGCCAACCAGCCAGACGCATACGGTCGATGCTCGAATTGCTCGAAATCATCCATCGTCGCTTTTGATTTTCATGCGTGACGACGCACACAAGTTTGCACTCCGTCGCCTTTTTTGACCATTGCGCCAAGTAGGTCAAATTAATTTGGAATGCCAATGCTAAGAATCCGGATTTTGTTTAATTCTTCGTTGTTTTTTTAGCATGCTCGTCAGACCGAAACCCTCAACTCTCTCTTGGGAGAAGCAGGACGATACAGGAAAGTACCTGATCAAGCAACACGCACAAGATGTTGTAGATTTTTCCTCGCAGTATGGAAGTGTCGACAGCATTTCTTACACGGCACACAATTTGACAGGCCAAAGCAGAGTTTTCCCAGCGTACGGAGACCACGCTGAAGCCTACAGCATGGTAAATGAAAGACATCAAACTTTTTAAATTTGCTAATTTATATCGCTTTTTAGAGAACGTATGGTAAATGGTGGGACGAGGCTCCTTCAGGCAGGAAAGAGATTCAAGGGCAGAATTTTTGTCAAGTTCGCAGCCAAGATTTTATTGGTATGCCGTTTCATTATTGTTTTTCGGAAGAAATTTTAAAACTGATCAATTTACAGACTTATCATTTGAACACAAAGTGTTTCCATCTGCAGTCACGCTGTTTGAAGTTTATAATCCAGGAGCATTGGTCAGAGTGTGGGCTAGGGATGCTAATATCGCATGGTGTCTTTTATATCAAGTTGATCAACTGGAATCGGCGCCCCTGGTTGCAAGAAAATTCAGTCCAAAGCTAAAAGAATGCCATTTCCCAACTAGGTCTAATAATTTGATTAATTTTTTTTTTTTCATTTTAGTTACAGAAATATCAAAGTTTCTGAATAAATTTTCAATTTTCAGTCTGTTGCGATTGGAATTCAATCATGAGCACTTGGATTCTTATTACGAAGTTGAGAGTTTCATTCTCGAAGGCTTCACCAGGCAGTGGAAAAATCCATTGGCTACCTATGAGCCTTATGGGGAAATCACTAAAAAAGTTCTGAATCTCAACTTGACACAAATCCTGTCAAGAAGTGACTCTTCTTCATCTAGTTCATTCTCAGAAACAAGCAGTCCTTTAAATACTTCAATAGACGAGGATGAAGAAGATGAGCTAAATGCATTTGAAACTTTGCCGGTATTTCTTTACTCCTTCTAAACATAACATAATACTAAGAAGTTTTAAATTTTACAGTATGAGGTTGTGCACAAAATATTCAGTTACTTGGATTTAAAATCATTATGCCAGTGCTGCATAGTTAGCAAACAATTCCAAGCTGTTGCTAAAGATTCAACTCTGTATGTTCACGTCAATTTGAAGGTAATACTTGACCAAATTAATTAATTTAACATATAAAATATTTTATCTTACGTTTTTTCATAGAATTATTGGAATATTGTAAATGATTCAACCCTGCAGTGTATTGCATTTCGATGCTCGAGACTGCAGTCATTAGATTTGTCCTGGTGCAACGGGAAGGGCAGTTTTGAAATGGCGTTTATCAAGTAATTTCCTAAAAATTATTTGATTTTGCTTGTAATAAATGTCTATGATTAGGCTAATATCTCATTGTGGCGCAACTCTAAAAATTCTCCGACTCAACTCATGCAAATTTATTACCAAGTACTGCCTTGCGGAAATTGCTGACACTTGTTGCCGACTTGAAGGTAGTTGAAATTTATTCAAAGATCTCTCATTGATCTTTGAAAATTCCATTCCAGAACTGAGCCTTAGAAAGATTCTGCCTCCGTACAAGAGCTTAACAGGGTGGCAGGTTTTGTCGGAGCTGACGACTTTGAAATATTTGGACTTGTACCACGTTCACATCAATACTCAGGATCTGATGTCGTTCCTGCCTTATTTGACAAAGCTGCAGCACCTTAATCTTGGTACTTGAAATTTTATAATTTAAACAAATATATACCATAAATTCACTAGGATCTTGTGCCGCCTCTCGTTTAACTCTGTTGAACATGGACGTGATTGCTGAGAGCCTTTCGAGAAATAACAAAAATCTCAAGTCGGTGGATATGTGGAGGTCTCACTTGAGTCTTTCTTCTATAGGCATCAAGTGCCTTTCAAAATGCAGTCAACTGGAGGAGGTTGATTTGGGGTGGGCGTAAGTTTTGTGTGCTTTTTTTAAATATTTTTTTTAACAAATTATATCGCTCAGAGAAATTGAGGCACTTGGGGACTGCATCCAAGATTTGGCTAAAGGGTGTCCGCGGCTTAAGAAGTTTTTTGTACCTGCCATGCGAGGGTTGACTGACCGAGATTTACACGTCCTTATTAACAACTGTCCGCTGCTGGAGCAAGTTGATATTTTAGGCATAAGGAATGTTTCACCGGATGTTTGTGTTAGGTAATTTAATGAGAAAGTTATCTATTTTTATAAAAAGATTGATTTTTGCAGAATGTTGACTCATTGTCGAAATCTTTGTCTGCTTGATGTTAGCTACTGTGATAAAATTTCAAGAGCCCATGTTTCCCTGTGGAGAGTTCAGTTTCCCCACATCAGCATCAAGCAATGCTCCTACTCGAGGCCAGATGCTATAGATAATTTTGTTTGAATATTCTGATCTCATTATAACTACAGCAGCATTAACGCTAGGATTACCAAGATCTTTTAAGGTTTCTTGCGGTTTCTTGATGCTAATGCTACATTCTATATATTTGTGTAATATATTTTAGGACAGATTTTATGTTATATTGGTGTAAAGGTATAAAGGATTTAATTGCAAATATTGTGCAATTAGTTTTTTTTAAATAAGGTGCTTTTAATTTGTGCTTGACCTTGTACAAATTAATTTTGGTAACAACTAAATTCTTGATCATTCCAAAAAAAGCTCATAGTGTGCTGCATACCTATTCTATGATTATAATTATTGGTAAGGAATGTTATATTAGTTGCAATAAAAATTAAAGGTTAAAGTTTCCTTTCTCTGCCAAAAGTTGTTACTTGTGTCTAAATAAGTTAGCTTAATTCAAACACATCAAAATAAATGTGTTGCGACTTCTTTACAGAAATATTCTGAGTGAGCAGCCAGTACAAATCACACAAAAAATTGCCAAAAATACAAGTCAATTGTTGTTCTTATAACTTAAAACGGTTGGCTCAAAGAGTTCGTGCAACACAAAATTTTCACGATCGAGCAGGCAAGTCTTTCTTGAGAAGTAGGTGGACTGATTGAAATTAAGGCAATCTCATTTATCTGTTTCACATCAATTTCCATCGATAAAACTTCGGTTTGTACTTTGGCACTACGACGAGCAGTTAATATGCTACCATGAAGTCACATGCCATATGAATAACGGAGAAGGCTGCAAACTTAACATGGTTATTTTAAGTTACATCCACAAAATGTTGGCAAGCCAGGGAGTCAAGAGACCCATGATGATACTGGAGATAAGATTGACACTGTGGTTGTCTAAAATGGGCATGCCGCTGATGTGCTTGACACCTCGGCCAGGGCGCTCTACTATACAGCCAGTCTTTTCTTCAATGCCTGCCAAAAATTGAGCGATCAGTACGAAGTTAGGTTTGTTCACATCAACATAAGTTAGCAAAAACAGCTCTCAAAGTACCTGAATATTGAAGGGTAGCACCAAGAAGTGAGTCGACAATACTTCCGACCAAGCCAGCCAGGCCACCCGCAATTATCAGAGGCCACTGGGGTGGACTGGTAAGAAGAGAGGCGGAGTCTACGAGTTGAACCACTGATATGTAATAAGCAATGCCGACCATCAGTCCTCCAAAAAAGCTGAAAAGCAGCCCTCCAATGGTGACTCCGCCATTTGTTCCTAAATTATTAAAATTTTAATAATCTAGATTCAAACAAATTGGGATTTTAGCACCTCGTGGGACATGTTCTCTAGTAGTAATCAGGAAGGGATTTGTGTTTCCAATGACAGAGCCCAGCTCTGAAGCCCAGGTGTCTCCATTGCAACAGGCAAAGGCTCCGAGGACACCCATACTGAGCCAAGAGGCTCGATAGTCTCTGGCAAAGTCGATTGTCCTTTCACCACATCCAGAATCAATCAAATAAAGAAGTGCGAGTTCAGTGGCCATGCCTCCGTTGCACAACACCTGAATCCAGTTTCTTTGACCACCTGAAAATGATATAAAATTTATAAAAGTTCAGTTATTTATAATGATGAACATAATTAAATTGTATTCACCCTCTTTGAATTCCTTCTCGATTTTCCTCTTCTTGTCACTTCTGTACTTGGTAGCCTTGGATGAAGTAACAAAAAAGGTCATCAAGCACGCAAGGAATGCGTAGCTGCTGAGAGTGAGGACAAAACCCACAATGAGGCCTATAATTTTATAATTATGTATGCATGATAGCATGATATGATTTTTTTTTAATTTACCTAAAACAGCCCCTGAGGTGTTCAAGCTCTTTTTCTTCAATCCCCAAGCCACAAAAGCTATGGGAATCACCATCGACATGAGCCAACGAGTTGGTGGTATCACGACGTCCCCTAAATTAAAATTGATATCCTCTTTTATAGTTTAAGTACAGCGCAATATTTATTTTTTGTGAAGGTTTTTATTACCGTCCCTGTGCGCTTCATAGCTTCCCGTAAAAAACGAGAAAGCCATGTTACCAATCCATAAAAACATGGACAGTGGGACAGCGACTGCTGTCAAGATCACTGGCATCAGGGTAGAGACAATGGAGTGTCTGTCTTTGTTGTCCATGGTTCAGAATTTTATCTCTAAAATCAAATGAAATATCACAGATTAAATATGTTTTGTCTTCAACAAAACATGAGTCATCGAGTGACGTGAATTATTGATGCACTTTTGTGGATTTGCTTCTAGAAAAATTCATGCACAACAAATAAATTATACCTTTAATATTTCTTCACAGCAGAGATTTTACACAAGACGACTTATTTCATCGCAGAACGTGGAAATCTGCAGATTATGCTGTGGCACGGCACCAAGCACGAGAAATTCGCCTCTTCCTGATTTAAGTGGCCCTAATTAAGGTGCCTTCGATTAGCTTTGCAAAATGCGAGATGGATAATAACTTCTGCAAACATCTGATCAGCAAAGTGCAAACTTGCTTCGCAAGAAAATTGGACTCCGTTTGGGAAACAGGTGTTTTGATCTTTGCCGAGTTTCTCTGATGAAGTGGGATGTGCGCAAGCGCTGTCGTGCAAATATGTCTCATTTCGTCTTTCTGTTGTTGCTGTTGAAAGTTTGATCCTTTCATCTTCTCATCGCAGGTTGAAAACAAAAACAGAAGCACGAGGATTCACGAGGATGGCGAACACCGGCAATGCCGACGACGATCAAGAGGAAATGAATGTGACGGCAGTTTCGACAACGCCAAAACTCACCAAGAAAGAGAAAAAGGCGCTCTTGGCAAGCAACAAAAGTTTTGAGAAGAGCTTGAAGAATGTGATTACAAATCCTTATCCTGTTCATTGGTGAGAAATATGGTTGACTTGCAATTCTGGGCCACTTTCAATTCTGGGCCATCAAAATGAGTTTTTCTTGAGAAAGCACAAAACTTGGGGATGGTAACTGTTGTTTTGCAATGTGCAGTGGTTCCTTACATTATCTATTGTTGTTTTTTACAATAACTCCCCTAATTATATAAAAAATTATGTAGTAAACATTTAAAAGAAATGGCAAGTTTAGAGCAATGGATATTTGCAAAATTTTCGCATCCAATGTTTTATATTAATAAATTAAATTTTTTTAGTTAAAAGCTTTTTGATTAATCTTTTGATCATTCAATCTTCAAAATCAGTCAAATTTCACAGCGATTCGTGTATAAAATATTTAATAATTACTTGTTTTTTCTCAGGTGGGGGCCCAGAATTGTGAGGGATACTTTCAATTCTGGACCATTTAGTTCACTACATAGGGTTCATAGAAGGGCGGCCCAGAATTGTGAGTTTTACTTTCAATTCTGGGCCATTTGTTTTATCATGTAAAAAAGGCGGTCCAGAATTGAAAGTAAGTGGCCCAGAGTTGTGAGTGCCACTTTCAATTCTGGGCCCTTTGTTTTTATCACAAGATGGTCCAGAATTAAAAGGAAGTGTGGCCAGAAATGAAAGTTAGTGGCCCAGAATCAAAAGTCACAAGGATATCGAAATTCTTAATTTATTCCAATAATCTGATAATTGTAATTAATTGCATATTCAGAAATGGTTTAAATAAAGGTAATCCCTGTTATTTGTATACAACCACATTCCCCTCTGTTGTAAATATTTAGAAAAATGCCAATTTGAAAAAAGTGGCCCAGAATTGCAAGTCAACCATATTTTGAAAGTGAAAAATGAATTCATTTTCAGTTAAATATCATAATAAATATTAAAAAAATTTCAGGCCTCTCATTGACGAAACCACGGAACTCTTTTCAAGTTTGGAAGCGTACGTACTTTTTTAATAGATTGTCATTATTGAATTTATTCCTGTAAAAAAAAAATTAAATTTTTTATACTTTTCCTTTAGGCTCCTTGGGGAGTGCAAGCTGCCCCAAATAAAACTGCCTCTGTCAGCAATCAAAGGCAAAAACAAGCTGGAACGGAGAAAAGCGCGGCAAGAGGCTGCAGCGGAATACAATGTCGAGGAAGCCCATAGCCGAAGGTCAATGCTGGCCATTGGAGTGAACGCTGTGTCAAAAGCTTTGGAGCGGCAAGACGTGGAGGCCGTTATTGTCTCTGCAGACGTGGAGCCACGTCTCATGGCCCAGCACCTCATTCAACTCGCTGTCCAGCAAGCGGCTGTCATTGTAGCCCCTGGATTTAGGCAACTGGTCAAATCTACCATGGGGATGGAATCTGCTGCAGTTGCATTCAAAGTTGATACTTTTTTTTATAAAATTTAATTTTTATTTATTTATTGATTTTTTACAGAGTTGCACAAAGAATGAGGAGAACCTTTTTCATCCAGCAGTACAGATCATTAAAAACCTAGCCAAGCAAGTGCCCAAACCAGCCAGCTATCCAGACTTGATATCTTCTCAAAAGGAAGAGGAGGAAGTGCCAATAGTGGATCCAGATGAAGAGGAACTTCAAAAGTGGCAGAATCAGGAGGTAAGAAATTGGCATCTTCTTCGTCTTGCGTCGGGAAAGAAAGCGTTTTATCCGCCCGAAGACGGTGAAAAGACGAAAATGGAGGATGCCGGCGAGTTTATTCCTCTCGGACAAGACAGTGACGATATTGCAGTCGTTAGTGAATATTTGCCTTTACGCGTCAAACGAGTTCAGCCGAACAAAGAAAAGATGGCGAGGAAGAAAGCAAGAAAGGCAGCAAATGTAAAATGATCCTAAATAAATTTTGAGCTGCTTCTAAATTCACGTCTGTAGTCTGAAAGTTTCGTAATAGAAATACCGAGAAATACATATTTATAAATCAGTTTTAATTTCTGGGATTAAATTTAAGTGATTACAGATTTGGAAAAATTGAAACGAGGAAAGTAAATATGAAAGCTTTATTATTTTACTTCAACGCTAACCATTTTTTATATTTTATTACAATTAAGTTCTGTTTTAATTTTTAATGTGATCTGACTTGATCAGCCTCAAATTTAAGGCCTCTGAGTCCCATCGTGAGCGAAACAATTTGAGGGCTTGTGTCTTTCACCTCTCTCTTGCTGATCGACCTTTTGCCGAATGGTCTCTTGTGTCCAGAATCTCTTCGCTCAAATTGCCCTTTAATGTAAAAAATTATTAGAACTGCCAATTTTTAAACCCTAACTTGGCTTACACATATGAAAGGGGTGGTTTTCAGGGATGCCGCTGTGTCCTCCGGAGGGTGCAGGTCGCACTACATTGGGCTTTGGTTGAGAGCTCTCTTGGCACCTGGGGTCGTTGGTGCCAGGGAAGCATTTGGGAGGGAAGGCAAGGGAAGGGTTAAGGTCAGAGGCGTCATTCAAGCAGGTCACTCCTCCCACAGGGTTAACGGAACAACCTTCAGGAATGTCAGCCTGCACTGGGGGTGAAGGAGGATTGCATGAAGGGTCGTTGGGACCGCATGCAGGAAGGTAGCCAGGGGCGGGGGTTGAGGGTCGGGAAGTTGGTGGACGAGGACACCGGGGGTCAGCGCTCCCTGGGTAACAGTTGGGAGGGCACCTCAAGTCCGTTGAACCTAATTAAAAAATTTAAAAACACATTACAAATTATTTTCCTTATAAAAAAATTAAATTATACTTAACCATTTTTATGTAAAAAAATATGACTATTTACCTGGCGTGCAAACAAATTGGGTTGTAGGCCGCTGTGTTGTCGTAGTGGGGCAACGAGGGTCCCGACTGCCCGGGTAGCAGTTAGGTGGGCAGCGTGGATCAGTGGAGCCAGGAGTGCAGACAAACTGAGTGGTCGGTCTAGGAGTTGTGGTGGTCGGACACCTCGGATCTCGGCTCCCTGGGTAACAATTCGGTGGGCACCTGGGGTCGGTTGAACCAGGAGTGCAGACAAATTGGGTCGTGGGACGAGGTGTCGTGGTTGTGGGACACCTCGGATCCCTGTTCCCAGGATAGCAGTTCGGAGGGCAGCGTGGATCGGTTGATCCTAAATTAATTTCAACTTTTTTTGTTTCTTTTGTAAAAACGCAAGTTTTATTTACCTTGGGTGCAAACGAATTGCGTAGTGGGACGGGGAGTGGTTGTAGTCGGACATCTAGGATCCCTGCTCCCGGGGTAGCAGTTTGGTGGGCAGCGTGGGTCAGTTGAGTCTAAAATAATTTAAATACATATTAATGAAAGAGCCTCACGGCTTTACAATAAAAGGGATATTATTTACCAGGGGTGCAAACGAATCTGGTGGTGGGGCGCTGAGTTGTTGTAGTAGGGCATCTGGGATCGATGCTCCCGGGAAAACAATTTGGTGGGCATCGGGGATCCACTGATCCTATCAAATTATTTTAATTTATTGTGGATTTCATACATAAATAAAATTCAATTCATACCCGGTGTGCAAAGAAATCTGGTTGTGGGTCGGGGAGTTGTTGTGGTTGGACAGCGGGAGTCTCTGCTTCCAGGAAAGCAATTAGGTGGGCAACGTGGATCATTCGAACCTTTTCAAATTACTTAATTCATTCGATCTGAGGGAATTTATTATTTTTACCTGGCGTGCAAACAAATTGAGTAGTAGGTCGAGGTGTTGGCCTTGGCGTGGTGAATTCAGGTGTTGGTCTGCAGCTAGGATCGTTAGCGCCGCAAGCAGGCAGGTAACCTGAAGCTGGTGTTGAGGGTTTGGGGCATCGAGGATCTACCGAGCCAGGGTAGCAGTTGGGGGGACACCTTGGATCCGTTGATCCTATAATATCAGTTATTATATATTTTAATGTACTAAAAAATAAATGATAAAGCAGGTACCTGGCGTGCATCTAAATTGAGTAGTCGGGCTTTGGGTGGTTGTGGTTGGGCATCTGGGATCTCGACTTCCTGGGTAGCAATTTGGAGGACATCTTGGGTCGGTGGAACCTATTTAATTTTAAACACCTCTTAAATTAAGATTTTTGAATTAAAATTAACTATTGTACCTGGCGTGCAAACAAACTGCGTAGTTGGCCTTGGGGTTGTGGTAGTTGGGCAACGTGGGTCTTGACTTCCAGGGTAGCAATTTGGTGGGCATCTTGGATCAGTTGATCCTGCTCAAATTTATCATTATCAGATAAAATCATGTAATATTTTAATTAAATAGAGTTAACCTGGGGTGCAGCGGAATTGAGTGGTTGGTCTTGGGGTGGTTGTGGTTGGGCATCTAGGATCTCGGCTTCCTGGGTAGCAACTAGGAGGGCACCTAGGGTCTGTGGAACCAGGGGTGCAGACGAATTGTGTTGTGGGGCGAGGGGTGGTAGTGGTCGGGCAGCGAGGATCTCGGCTTCCTGGGTAGCAATTTGGTGGGCATCTTGGGTCGGTGGAGCCTATTTAATTTTACGTCTCTAAAATTCCGATTTTTAAAATTAAAATTCACAATAGTACCTGGCGTGCAAACAAACGGCGTAGTTGGTCTTGGGGTTGTGGTAGTTGGGCACCGAGGGTCTTGACTTCCAGGGTAGCAGTTTGGTGGGCACCGTGGATCGGTGGATCCTGTTTTAATTTACCATTATCAGATATAATTATCTAGATATTTTATTTAAATTTAGTTAACCAGGGGTACAACGGAATTGGGTAGTGGGTCTTTGGGTGGTGGTTGTGGGGCACCTGGGATCCCTACTTCCTGGATAGCAGTTAGGAGGGCAGCGAGGGTCAGTTGATCCTTTTCAATTAATATTGTTTAAATAAAATAAAATAATTTTTCAAAAAAATGTTTTGCATACCTGGCGTGCATACAAATTGAGTAGTTGGGCGAGGAGTGGTGGTTGTTGGGCATCTCGGGTCCCTTGATCCTGGGTAGCAATTTGGTGGGCAACGCGGGTCAGTGGAGCCTAATTAAACGTTAATAAGAATATAAAATAAATATTGTTGTCTTTTAGGATAAATAGTTTTTTAAATTGTTAGTATATTTTTCGATCAACATTGTTTATAAAAATGGAAAATTATAATACCAGGTGTGCAAACAAACTGAGTTGTTGGCCGTGCGGTTGTTGTGGTTGGGCACCTTGGGTCGCGGCTTCCTGGGAAACAGTTGGGTGGGCAGCGGGGATCCGTTGAGCCTAATAAATATGTATCAAGCAGAATTAAAATTTATGTTGGATAAAAAATTTTGAAAATTGCCTGGCGTGCATCGGAATTGGGTTGTGGTCCTTTGAGTGGTCGTCGTAACGGGAAGATATTCGACTGCAGGGGTTGATGGTCTTATAGTCGTTGGCCGCGGGCACCTGGAGTCGGCGCTGCCAGGGTAGCAATTAGGAGGGCAGCGCGGGTCAGTAGAGCCTGAAATTCGTTACATATTGAAATTTCATTTTTAAAAGAAAATACAATAAAATTATTTTATTCGCTTCAGGGAGTTTTAGCAACTGATTTTTGAACTATAAGCTTTTTATACAAACCTTGAGTGCAAACAAATCGAGTCGTTGTTATACGTGGAGTGGTGGTTGTGGGACATCTCGGGTCACTACTTCCTGGGAAACAGCTCGGGGGACAGCGAGGGTCAACAGAGCCTATTAACATAATCTAGTTTGTTTTATCTTCTTAATTATTTTCTTTGATTCTTCACCTGGCGTGCAGACAAATCTAGTCGTGGGTCTTTGGGTGGTTGTAGGGCGAGGTGTTGTTGTCGTTGGGCATCTGGGATCTCTGCTCCCTGGGAAGCAACTTGGTGGGCATCGTGGGTCAGTAGAGCCTATTTGATATTTTAATAAGAGTTTATGCTATATCATGTTATTATAAATTTTACCAGGTGTACAACGGAATGGCGTAGTAGTCCTGATTGTAGTGGTGGTTGGTCGAGGGGTGGTAGTCGTAGGGCACCTTGGGTCCCTACTGCCGGGGTAACAATTTGGTGGACACCTAGGATCTGTTGATCCAGGTGTACATCTGAATTGGGTGGTTGGTCTTTGAGTGGTGGTCGTTGGGCATCTAGGGTCTCTACTTCCTGGGAAGCAGCTTGGTGGACAGCGCGGGTCCGTTGATCCAGGCTGGCACACAAATTGTGTTGTAGGACGAGGAGTTGTTGTTGTCGGACACCTGGGATCTGCGCTGCCTGGGTAACAATTAGGTGGGCATCTAGGGTCAACCAAACCCGGGGTACACCTGAACTGGGTTGTAGGACGGGGAGTTGTCGTTGTTGGACATCTTGAATCTCTTGAGCCAGGGAAGCAATTGGGTGGACATCTAGGATCGGTTGACCCAGGAGTGCACCTGAATTGAGTTGTTGGTCTTTGTGTTGTGGTTGTCGGACACCTCTGATCTCTGCTTCCTGGGTAGCAGTTTGGTGGACAGCGAGGGTCTGTTGATCCTGGAGTGCACACGAATTGAGTTGTAGGCCGAGGAGTTGTTGTAGGTCTGCAGCTTAAGTCATTTGGCCCGCAAACTGGTAAATACTCGGGAGCAGGCGTTGAGGGTTTTGGGCAACGAGGGTCTGAGGAACCAGGATAGCAGTTCGGGGGGCATCTTGGATCAGTAGATCCTAAAACAGAACATGACGTTACATTTCATAATAAATTGGAAATTAATGTTATAAGCACCTGGAGCACAAACAAATCTAGTAGTAGTGATGATTGGTCTAGCAGTTGTTGTAGGACAACGGGAATCTCTGCTTCCAGGGAAGCAATTTGGAGGGCACCGAGGATCAGTGGAACCTGTTTAAAAATTGGTTTAATTAATGTATTAATGTATGAAAAGTACTGATTGAGTTTACCAGGTGTGCAAGTGAATCTAGTTGTAGGCCGAGGAGTAGTTGTTGTGGGACATCTAGGATCGCTGCTGCCAGGGAAACAGCTTGGGGGACACCTTGTATCAGTAGAGCCAGGAGTGCACCTAAACTGAGTAGTTGGCCTCTGTGTAGTAGGGCGGGGTGTTGTTGTTGTGGGGCATCTGGGATCTCTGCTTCCTGGGTAACAATTTGGTGGACACCTCTGGTCTGTAGAGCCAGGGGTGCAGACAAATTGAGTCGTAGGGCGAGGGGTTGTAGTTGTCGGACATCTTGGATCTCTTGATCCAGGGTAGCAGCTCGGTGGGCACCTGGGATCTGTCGAACCAGGAGCGCAGACGAATTGCGTTGTTGGACGAGGAGTGGTGGTTGTTGGGCATCTGGCGTCCCTGCTTCCTGGGAAGCAGTTTGGTGGACAGCGAAGATCAATAGATCCTGGTGTGCACCTAAACTGAGTGGTTGGTCTTTGTGTAGTGGTGGTTGGACACCTAGGGTCTCTACTTCCTGGGAAGCAGCTTGGTGGGCAGCGTGGGTCCGTCGATCCAGGCTGGCATACAAACTGCGTTGTTGGGCGGGGAGTTGTTGTTGTCGGACACCGGGGATCAGCGCTACCTGGATAACAATTAGGTGGGCATCTAGGGTCAACCGAACCTGGGCTGCACCTGAACTGAGTGGTTGGTCTTTGGGTTGTTGGACGAGGAGTAGTGGTGGTTGGGCACCTAGGATCTCTGGATCCTGGGTAGCAGTTCGGTGGGCAGCGAGGGTCTGTTGATCCTGCCAGATAATTAACCTTTAGTGGAACATTTTTATTTTGACACATTTTTTTACCTGGTGTGCATCGGAACTGAGTAGTTGGCCTCTGGGTGGTAGTGGTTGGGCATCTGGGGTCTCTGCTTCCAGGGTAGCAGTTTGGAGGACACCTAGGGTCAGTGGATCCAGGCGTGCATGTGAACACGGTCGTGGGTCTCACTGTTGTAGGTCTTGCAGTTGTGGGCCTGGTTGTGAACTGGACGGTTGTTGAAACTGAATTGCACCGGGGGTTGGGTGACCCAGGATAGCAAGGCTGCGGTGTTGTCGCGATCACAGGCACTTCATTGCTCGACGAACAACTACCATCACATCCTCCGGAGCAAATTTCAATATTGCACGTCAAATAAACTTGTGCCCTGTCGGGGAATTTGAAGGCAGTGAGATTGTTGTAGGCAATGAGGGTATCGCCTTCAGAGGTCTTTTGCCAGAAGTGGATGAATTTGTGACGCCTGTTTAAAAAATTGTTTATAAATTTATTTTCAAATTTAAAAAAAGTTTCTCATTACTTTGGGCATCCTTCAGAATCTGAAAGCTGCAAACTTGACGTATCAAGTGCGTCATACTGATCGCTGTCGTAGGCCCAACAGTCTCTAACTCGCAAATCATATTGATTTGATTCGTCTTTCAGATAGACAAGAACAGTCAAACTTTCTCCTATTTTGATATTATCTTCCAACTCGGCCGTCTGGAAATTTCGTAATATTTTCATTTGTGAAAACTCCTTAATTAATTTGTTAAGATAATTAAATTTGAAGTTTAAAATCCTCACATTGGGATATTGTCCCTTGCGGATGTCCATCCAGCAGTCTACGGCTTTTCCGCTAGCGGTGGGCACTGAAACGACCTCAAGCATGTCCACGACAAAAGGCTTGAAAATAACTTTCTTCTGCTTAACGGCAGACGCTACTGTGGCGCAGGACAGTTTTCGAGCCGTGTCCCAGATCTCTTGGACGACGCCGTCCGTCTGAATAACAATTACGTTATCGACGGTCGCCCCTTTCGTGGTTCCGCAACCGTCGGTCGGAATTGTAAACTCAAAAGAGCTGCGGCCAGTATTCTCCTGCACATAACTAAGCATTTAAAATTAGTTAATCGTATATATTAAATTTTTATTTAAATTAACCGGCATCTGGGGTCATTGTAGAAACCCTTGCTGAAGACCACGCCGTGGAAAGGCGCGTCGAAATCCAAGTTCACTTTAATATCGCTGCTCGAGCAGGAAACATCGAGGCGCGAAATGTGTGTGTGATGGTGTTCCTCTCGTTGAGGTCTCTTGGTTTCTTTAAAAAGCTGGAGTTCGTTTACGGATCGGGAGAGCTCTTCCACTTCGTCTTGGAAGAGCAACTGACCCTGTGCAATCTGGGGAGGAAATTCAATTTGATTTACTTGAGAAATAAAAGTTTGAAATAAAAATAATGGATTGCAATGAAAAATGATTTTTCTTTTAGTTTCTGATATAACAAAAAATGTTCTTGAAAACTACAATTTAATTCAAATAGTCAATTATTTTTTGCAACCAATAGTAAAAAGCAATATTATTTTGAAAGAAGTGACTTATTTTGCAATCCTCTCTTTCAAATCTAGTATTCAATTTAGAAAAAAAGCATATTGGCAAAGTGACCATGACCCTACCTATTCTATCATTAGCGTGAAACGAGCCTATTTAGTCATAAAACGCTCACGAATTTTGGAGAATGGCGCTCTCGAGCAGGCATATTATTTTAAGGCGCACTGAAAAGACACCTCTTGTGTGAGCACGCGCCTTTCTAATCGTCCGTCTCTCTCGCAGACATAGGCAAACTCGAGAGCGCATCCTCTCTTTCTCTATCTGTGTCACATGCACACGTGGTTGCATAACAAGTGTCAAGAAGGCCGCCTCCTTCGATTATTAATTGGCAACATTCACTTGAGTAACGCATAAAGGTCAGCAGAACAACTTTGTTCCCGACCAATGAGTGACCCACAACTGACCCCGTGAGAAGCAAAAATTGCAATGAAAGCAATCGGGCACTCACCTGGGCGGCCAGCAGGCCCAGCAACCACACCTTCCAGCCCAACATCATCCTCCTGTGGGGGAAAATTAATTAAAATAATTATCATCAATTACCATACAAATAATTAATTATGATGACAAAGAAGTTTTTTGCTCATTGATTTGATTTAATCATTTTTTAATTGATAAATAAAATTATTAAAATAATTAAACACATTACATAAATATTTAAAATTTAGCTGTAAGACGAAGAATGTCCTGACTTTATTTTATGTTATACAACCAGTCAATTTTTACGTTCATAAAACATTTAATAACTGCTGCAGTTTAAATAGCTTTTCGTGGGGTTCATTTTATGGCACCAGAATAAATTATAAAAGGTGTGGAATCATCCAACTATTATTTGTTGCGTAACTCGTAAGTACCCGTCATAATACTCGTTTGTACAGTACGCGGAAAAACATGAAATTTTACAACAAGGTGCTCGTCTCTATGCTCGCGGCACAGTTTTGTTGAGATGAAAGAAAGTTGGCGAGTACATATGGAGCCTCTTGTGCACCTTTTATTGAGTGGCCGAATTTCTCGCAAAAGTGCTTGCTTCACGGCTCATTCCGATTAAAGTGTCTGGGCGGCGAAATTTATTCTTCTCTTGTAAAGTTTAAAGGGCATAAGGCACTTTCATTGTTTTCAAAATTTCATATTTGCAATATTTATTTATTGTTTAAAAAAACTTTAGCGACCACAAAAGCAAGCCTTTCCAGTTTTGAGTCATAAATAAGACGTGCAAACCCGCGTGACAGACAAGACTATTAATCTTGTGCTATCATGTAATTTCTTACAATAAACCGCAATACACCTCACAAACGTTTAAGCGATTAATGATAAATTTGGCTAGAATGTTCCTTTTTTTTCTTACATGATTTTTTTTTAATTTTGCCACACAATCATTTTTTTTTTTATTTAGCAAATAAAACAATTATAAAACTGGTCTAAATAATTATTTTTTTATTTTCTTATTAAAAAAAATAGAAGTGTTGCAAACAATTATGCTTGAAAATTAATTTAAAAAGTTTATAAATAAATAAAATAAATTGTATCTAATGTGAAGGTGTAGAAATTTTTATTTATTCTTTATAAATTAGCTTTAAAGTTAAAGATTTTGTTACAATCAAAATCATTTCTGAATAAAGTTAGTATTTAAAAATAAGATCATGAGTATTATCACAAGTTGTTTTTAGGTTTTGGTTAAAGTGAAAATATAAATCTTGTTTTGATGAGTATATTTATTTTATGGAAATCAATTAAATTGTTTTAATAAAAGCTTTTATCAGATTAAAATGTTCTAGTCAAGCAATAATTTGCTTACCTTTCGTGCGAGACTCCCTGATGCTTCGGTAGTTTTACGTCGGCGTCTCCGCAGAAAATTCAACGCACAAATCCACACAAAACGGTTTACATGAGTGTCTCGCTGGTCCATCGGTCCTAGGGATATATAGTGGGGCGGGGATGAACCCGGCTGGCGTGCAGCATCCCAGACAATACAGGTGGGGACCATCCGCGCGACGTCTCTTCACCGCGGACCCAGACGAGTTGCGGGTGCAATTATTACTTTTCACTTGGCGCAATGCAAACTTCAATCTTGCGTCACGGAATCAAGTTGAGATGCACTCGGAAATTGTTCTCTTTTGCAATCGTATTTAACCCGAGCAATTTCAACTTTCCTTGAGATGCCAGTCTTATTCCATCGAAATAAAAAGAATCAATCAGACGCAGCTCAAATTTTGCCCAAGGAGGGTCATCCGATAATTGCCATAATACGGAACTTGCTTGAGAAAATTTATTCTCGGAATGTAGGCGGTCGAAACCTTTAAATCGTGTGTAATTAGCTACAAATTGGGGGAAGGTTTTAACGCCTTCGTCGATATATTTAGAGTAAAGAATTCATCGCACAAAAATTAAGTAGCAAAACAATGAAAGCATATTTGATTTGGAAATAAAAGCAACGGCAGTGTCTTTTTGTTTGTTTATTATTCTTTATCCTATTCAAGTCATGAAAATAAATGGAAATTATATAAAAAAAAAAATAATAATAATGATGAACCCTTTTTCAACCTAATATACTAATCAAAATGTGCAGTGTGATAAGAATCAATTTTTATTTTGAATTTAAATTTTCATCCAAGATTTAGGAATGTGAAATTAAAGTCTATTCATTGCGATTCATTGCATCGCTTTTTTCATGAGGAAATCAACCTTATTTTCTTTTTTCAAACAATTATTATTTTTTATTTATTTAATAATTTCCTTTTTTTGTTTTCCTGTTCGATACTAGTTATGCAAATGGTTACTCATCCTCCCTTTTTTAAAGGTCAGCAACTATAATATCTATTAGCAAATACCCACGTAACTTGCTGTTGCAAATTGATCGAATCCGCAATAAAGAAATGTCAAGTGCCGCAGGTTGTCATCAGCCGCCAACCAAACTGTTTAATATTCACATAACTAATAGAATTCACTTGCTTTTGGGACAATCCTTGCAAAAAGCAACCTAACAAGGGAAAACAAGTTTTTTTCTCAATTGAAGACTTTTTTAAAAATTAGGAAATAAAAAGGATTTTTTTCCGCATTGCATTTATGGATACTTTCTGATGTCTCGTTTTGAGGTGAAGTCAATGATATTATAACTACTCATCTCTTTTTAATTTTTTACCTTCTAAGTATTTCAATAAATTTCAAATCAGCATTTTATTAATAATATTCATGTTTAAATTTGATTAAAAATTAAATATAAAAATAATAAACACATTATGTATGCCAAATTAAAGTTCATTCTTTAGGAAATGGCTTATATATTTATCATGAGGCAGGCGGTTCAAACATCAATTCACGAGAACTTGTTAAAATATTATGCATTGTTCTAACTGTCAATTATGCAAAAACAATCTTTATCCTGAAATCAGCTCAATTATAATGTTTAATCAATTTAAAATCAGTTTCACGAAGCATAATGATTTTGCTAAGCGTATGCAAATATATTATTTTGTTTTTAAAATAGAAAGAAACCATTTAATAATTGAATTATCAAAAATGTTCATAAACCATCTATTTAGGTGCCTAATCCAATAAATCTATTTTTCTACAACTCGCAGAACAAAGAGAGTGATTAGATTTAACAATAGGTTCTACGCTCCTAATGTTTTCGGTCGTGACTCCTACTTTGATGCTAATTTACGTCTGAGTGATGGCGAATAATCAATCATCTAGCGAGCTGCAGGTAGAAAGAACAAAGTCAACACCCTTTAATGAGAGATTCCCGCGCTCGCTACTTTCTACTTTGCTGGCACCTTTAAGTCATTTATTATGCCCAAAACTACCGGCACTTATGAAATTGGCATTTAATTGCGGTGACCCTAGCTACGCATGACGAGAATTAAATTATCATGTATGGACTGACCCGGCGCGGTGTGTCACCGTCATTTGCCGTAAAAGATAATGAAATTAATGTCCCGCTGAAGGGAAGAGTGAATAAAATGCGACAAGTCCTTTTTTGCTACTGGACGAGTCTTCACGTAAATACCAACAACACGAAAGGTCTCTGGTTCAGGTTGGGATAAAATATCAAATCCAAATGCCCATTTCACCTTGACTCTAATCCTTTCTAACACTCGCTGCGAATAGAGCAGCAAAAAAAATTAATTGCTCGTCCCTCGAAGATCAAAGACGAACGCCTTGTCGAAAATCACGCGTTGCCTTATCTTTATGGCGCTCCGTGGCATTTCTAGCACCAAAGTGACAAATAAACGATGCGTGGGTGCTTCGTTTGACCTTCGACCGTGAAGTGAATCCGCCTCGCGCATTCCGACTCGGCGATCAGGAAATGCGAATAAATCTTCAAATAATTTTTAACAATAAGATACACAAACAGAATTATCGCATTGGTCCTTTTGTAATAATACCACTATTCTTATAACAAAATACGATGATTTGCTGTTTTTATAAGTAAAAAAGCATTGCTTTGTATTCAATTTACTTCACTCCTTCATGTGGCCTTATTTTTAATTTCAAACAGACTATATAAATAAATTTAAAAAAAATAATACTTGTGTAATTTGGGAGAAATCAAGTATCATTTTCCTTATTATTTTAAATATATATTAGCTATACTTATTTTCATATTTCTTCAAAAAATCTCCAATCAAAATAAATAAAACTTAAAACTAAATTATTGGAGATGAAATTGTAAAATCCATATTTCACTCGCTTGGTGTCTTTGCCTAAAATCAGTTGTTTTTAATCTTTTCAAAACTTCTTACTTAGGTTTTTGGTGTAATGGATTTTACTTCGCCTAAATAATCCAAAATTGATTGTTGATGTCTGAACGGTGATTATTGGGTTGATTATTTGCTTAAATTAATTTGGATATTAATTAAATAAGGAACTATTAAAAACAACCGCTAAAAAGAAAAATATTTCACCTCATAAAAAAAAAAATAGAAAAACCAACGTTTTTCTTTAATTTTTAACTTTAAGAATACTTAATTTTCTGAATTTCATTTCCTCTATTCCATTCAGCATTCAAACACGCTGCTTGTCTTGAACCGAATATATAAATATTTAATTTTTCTCGCATAATGCTCATCTTTATTTTAAAATGGCCAGTATATACATCCATAGTGATACATTTTGTGTGGTTTTTCCCTGTGACGTTTATTAGCGTCTCTTGGGGACTTACTCGAGGTTTGTCTAACTCGCAGTTTTGATGAAAAATCTCACGAAAACCCAATGTTGCTTTTTGAGCCGTAAATTTCCTTCTATACCGGCTTGGATAACCCAGGTGCGTCGCCGAGCATCCTGGTCGAACCGCGTCCTCTCACAAATCATCAGCGCGGATTTCCATAAATCTCTTTCTCGTTTTTCTGCAAATAGAATCATTGAGAGAAAAACACCGGTGAGAGTTGCACCGATTGTATTTGTATGTAATGGGCAATTAAAGAGTGCAGCAAACGGGGAAATTCCTCCCACAATCACCGGCCGACCTCTCGGCCGGCCCGCACGTCTCAACGCCGCCGGCGCCTTTTGACATTTAGCCTCGCAAGGCCGGAGAAAATGAAAGTGAACAATGCGGGATCCAGAGCTATAGCTGCGGAGCATCTCCGCGTGTCATCACACCAAGACGGTCCAAATCTGGGTGCGTACCCGAACAGAGGTTTCTTGTTCTTTGGCTTAAAAAAAAAAAGAATTAATTTTCAGGGCCTTTCCCAATTTGAAATCATTTCCCTCTAAAAAAGGTCAATATTCAAATGAAATTTATTTGCCCTCCACAGGGGACATGAATGGAAAGTGCAAAGAGAATTTGCATCTTAGACATTATTCATATTTCTCATTATTTTTTATCACCTTGGCTCATTTTCCAATGCTCGCTGCGCTTAATCACATAATCGTCCACGATCTTCGTTGTACAATAAACATTCTTGTCGCCCTTTGCAATCTCCAGATGTTGCGAAAATTAATTTTTATATTTTCTATTAAACTTTTGCCAAGTCAAGTCGTGATTCATTTATGTACAAATACGTTCAGGAAGCAAAGAGGAAAATTATAATTAAATTGGTTATGCTACTCATAATTTAAATTTATCATGGTAAAATTTTGTTTCAAGGAAACCCCAACTGAGGGAGGGAAAATTTTCAATCTTAAAAGCCATTTTATTATGTTTGAATGTAACGATTTGCATTTTATTGCAATGGAAAGTCTAAGTTATTTCTATAGTTTAATTCTTTAATTAAACATTGTCAGATGAGCATAATGTGAGTGGAATAATTTAGTTCTTAAATTATTTGACAGCAGAGGATTTTTTTAATTTCTATTTTTGCTTTGTGATTTATAGGCTCCTTGAAATTCTTCCAAAGATGTGTTGATATTTTATGCTATACTATAAGCCTTAGACGAATTAGAATTGGAGATGAAACTCATTTTCCTTGGACGCCAAACACAAATAAAAACAGAGGTGGGATTTTATTGAGCTGATCTCGCGCTTCAGCAAAGGTCTTTTCTAGACACTTGCGTTGCCCAACTTACAAGAGATGTAGAAAATATTATTTATAAAAATGTAATTAACAATCTGGCAGCATCATGCGTCCAGAGGCGACCCTTTACTCTGTTGCTCGTTGAGAAACAAGATCTCTCCTGTCGCTTTCTTGATTAGTCATTTTATTAGCACGCGTGTTCTGTTATTGTGCGCTTTTCGAAATGTTCTCGGCGGTGTGTGGCACTTCACGCCTAAAATTGAAAATTATACGTTGTGTAGGCGAGGTCTTGCACATCTCAAATGTTCATAAGTAGTATTAATTATCAGCGCACACCTTTTGAAGATTGGCATTTGATGATAAAAATGAAGAATGCAAGGCTGAAATTGGCCACTCTCTTTCGTTGTTTTTCTCAGGCTATTCAAATATTAGTCCAAGGTGGTATTTTGTTATTTTAAAAGATCAATGCAAGACATACTTGTGGAGTCAAGGTGCAATTTAAAAAGGTGAATTGATTGGATTTTATAATTGTATGTAATTGATTATTCATTTAATTGCTTATAATTGATAAAATTACAAAATCAGGTTCTTCTTTTTAAGAAAATTACAACTCCTCGTTTGGTCCAAATCTTCGCGTCTCCACCTGACAGCCAAATCGAGCCGATGCTGTGCCGCTTTTCCTCGTCGCTGTAAATGGGGCACTGAAATTTTCCTTCCACTTGCAAATTTGTCGTCGCGCAAATCGAAACGGCGGGGAGTTCTTTTGGTCCTCCAACTTGCTCCACCAAACATGCTCTTCAAAAATTACAATAAATATTTTCATTTTAAAATTTTGATAAGGATTGCATAAAAACTTATTCTTAATTTACATTTTAAATACAAATTATAAAATTAAAAAAGTAAATTGTGCTACTGCTGATATATTTTGGTTAAAATTTAAACTAAAACTTTGCAAGAAAAAAATGTTACCTTCTTTTTATTGCACGAGAAAAGTCGCAAAATTAAATAAAATTTATTAGAACAAAAACTTATTCATGCTTCTGTGCAAGGCTGAATAATTATCTACTTAATATTATTTGGTATGTGATATTTTTAGACGTGAGAAAAGGCGTGTAATAAATTTAAAATAAACAAAAGACGTGTCAGCATCACAAAGAAAAATCCTTCCTCTATTAAACAAAAACACAGGCTATTAATAACGTTTAGTTTCGGATGAAAATTGGCCACCTATCACCTTTCAATGTCATAGTCGGCGCCGTCCAGCCAAAAGCCTCTTGCAGTGACCACACAAGGACTTTTACCAGGGTCGATTCGCAACTCGAGTGACACGTCCGAGAGTGAGACTCCTCTAGATCGACATTCCAGCTGCATCACTGATGCAAATAAGGCCTCAGGTCGCTCCATTCCGGGCATCCACACATGTTTGTTTTGAGGCCAGACCTGTTCGTGACAGGTCGCAAAGTTCAAAGCAATTAATTTCAGTTGTCACTGCTCGCTTATAATTATGTTGCGACTTACTAATGTGGGTAGGTTTGCATTGACGTTCTCGAAATCTCCAAGTGTCGCATCCACCTCAGGCGCCGGCATCCATGACTTAGGAGCAGCACCTCTGGCAACGAGATTGACATCCTCTATCATGTTGTTGGGCACAAAACCGTCGGTCATCGCCTGCTTCATTATTTTCAAACACTTCCGAGCTTCTTCCAGTCTGACCAAAGTCTTCACTTCCTCCCATTTCAGTGCCTGAGCGACTGTGTTGACCTCACCTTGTTCTTTTGAAACCTCCAGGCTTGGAAGTGAACTTTCCATTTCCTCTAATTTATGACTGAAAGACTCCAAGTGAAAAATCTCCTCCAACGTTGCCCCTGTCTGGATTTTGGGCCCAAAGAGTTCATGGTTGGTGGATCTGGTAACGCCAAGCCAATCAATTGGTGCCACCCAGGGCATTCTAGACACCCGGTCAAGACAAGCTTCAATGGTTGGTATCTGAGGTGGGAAAAGACTGGAATGGCCAACTTTGGTCAGTTCATAGTTAGCCGTGGCAGTCAGGAGAGATTCGTTGATGCATTCTTTTAACAAAGTCGCAGCCACTCTGAGGTCCCAAGGATCGGAAATGTGACCGAGGAGTCCACAATCGCCAACTAGGGGAATGGCAGCTTTCATCGGAACTCGTCTTGTATTCCAGCAAAGTTCCTGGAATTTTTATTTTCCTTACAGTAAAATTTGGTAATGAAGGCTTAATTAAATTACCCAAAGGTGCTTTGAAGCGAGATTGAGATCTGCTTCACCCAAAGTGATCGCTTTGGTCAAAGTTCGACCCTGGAGAAGGGCGAAGAAGAATGACAAGCCAAAGACCAGACGGCAATACGGCGCCTCTCGTCCGTTGCAACTTTCCATGAGGGTTTCTTGCCTTTGAAGAGCCTCTTTCATTGCCTCTCGTAGGGTCAACGGCTCTTCCAACGCAGCCTTGACTGAACTTTGGACAAGTCCGATCGGCAGCTACAATTTATATCAAAATATATTTTTGCATAAGGTTTAAAAAAGTTTTAGTCTTACCTTAGCCTCTGGGCAGCAGGTCAGCCACAATCGGAAGTTAGGCGAGGCCTTTTCAAATGTCATCCTTTCCAATTTTCTGAGCCACTTGTCGGTCAAGTGACAGTTGCTCAGACAAACCCAATTTCCAGTGGCCATTGCATTTGCGATGGCCGCCTCAGCGTGGCCTGTTTGCCCAGATGCCATACTAATTATGGCAACTTCGGTGATTTCCTTCCTTGAAAATGCAATAAGAGCGCGCGAAATGTCAACTGCTGGCCCCAAGGCGCAAAAAATCGGTGTTTGCGACGATGAGTTTTCAAATGCAGACTCCAAACTGCCCGCTTTGAAGCGACAGTCGAATTGCAAGGTTTGTTTTACCAGTTCTTCTGCCGTTTGGGGTTGAAGTTTGGGAAAGAAAATTGAGCTCAAAACCAGTCGATCGTAACAAGAAATTTCTCCCCATGTTTCTTTTAAAAGTTTATTCTTTTTGCCTTGTTCCTCTTCAAAAAATTTCCATTCACTCCATTTTTCTTTTATTTCTATTTAGGAAGTGTTTTACATTGATATAATAATATACATTAAAATATAAATTATTTTTAAGTTCACCTGAATAGCGGGGAATCGCTAAAAGTTTGCTCTCGTCTTTTTGAATCCCACCGTCATACAAAAATGCAATATCCTCCAGAGTAATTTCCTTTCTTGCCCTTGAAATAAATTACAGTTTTAGTAAAAACTCGTATCCTGTTGGGGCTGTTGTGGTAGAATGCTCCAGTCAAATGAATGATAATTGCGGATTTTGTAAAAAAATTGATTTATTTTCATAACCGCGGTACCTGAGCAAATCCAGTGAGAGGCGCAATAAAAATGCCAGATGGTGCCTTCGGAATAGGGCGGCACACACTTGCTCACACAGCGTCTTTAAAAACTCCGACGTCAGCTCATCTCCAAGTCCCATTTTGCAACTGGATTTAAAGAATTAATTTTCCTCAATTTCTTTAAAATCAGGCTCAGGCTTTTCAAAGGCACGTTAAACAATAAAACCAGGAGGAGAATTTTTCAATTAAGATTTTAAAATTCTATAAATTATAAGATTAAATATAATCATAAGAAATAAAACATTTATTTTGTATTGCAATGATTTAATTTTGGTGAAGCTAACATAAAAATTGAATTAACAAAAAAATAATTTTGTCATCAAATGCTTTTTACACTTTACTCAAGTTATACAAAATACAGATTTAAAAGTGATTTTTATGGCTATTGAAAATTAATTTACCTATTTCTGACTGAAGAGCTAAAAAGCTGCAAAAACCAGGCGTGAGAAAAGTGGTAGGTGCTGCCCAGGGTGGGCAGCCAGTTCAGGGTAGCGTAAGCGGCGGCCGAGTCCCTTGCCAGGGCGCGGTGCTTGGCTTTGAAATCGGTGATTTGGCCGAGCGTCTTCTGCGCCTCCTGCTGGCGCTGCGCCAGCTCCAAAGACACTGCCCTCGAGGTGTCCAGCACGTCTACGGCGGCTTCGTCCTCCAGCAGATTGCCCTGGCTGGCCGAAAGGGTGCTCAGGATTCGCTCCTCGGTGGCCTGAAGAGCTGCTTTGTTGGCCGCACCCTCTCGGACGACCTGCTGGCGAGCGAGTCGAAGGGCGGGTTGCTCGGCGGCCATCACAAGACCGAGCAGTTGCTCCTCAAGCCCCTCAGCGGGAAGGGCAAACTCGACCAGGGTGATGCAGCCCAAAAGCTCGCGACTCACTGAACTGCGAGTTGTGATATAAACCCGGAAACCTGAATTGCTGAAAAATAACGCTGTTGTAATTAAATAAATTTAAATTAATTCCGACAAAAAAAAAATAAAAAAAAACCTTAATCCAATATAACAATAAAGTTAATTTAATACTTTTTGTCAAATTTATTTTTTATATTTTTTAAATGAAAAGAGGGGTTTTGCCTTTTTAGCAGTCATAAAATTTTGAGTAATTTTTGACAATATTGATCACCAAGATATTGATTCAAATTTAGTATTAAATCAAAATCAGAATAAAATCAATGTTAAATTAAGTAGGAATTATAAAAAAAAAACATTTTTGTAAACAATATTTTTTTGTTATGAAAAAAAGCAAAAATTAATATATATAAAAAATATTTATAAAAGATACCCATATTATACTTATTCATAAATAAAATATACAAAAAATTAAATTTAATAGTTAATGGAGAATTAATAAATAAATAAGTTAAATTACATAAACAAATTTTTATAAAATAAAAAATAAAAAGAATGTGAAAAATTTCTTACTTCGATCGAAGAGGCACCGCCAGGAGCGCTTCAAGAAGAACGTCTGGCTCTTCAACGTCCTCGACCAACAACGGGACGCCGTCCTCCTTGCACCTCGTAACCAACTCCTCATCCCAGTCTTGACTCACTCGCAAACGCGTTTCCGTACTTTTGATCCACGCGTTCGCCTGCCTTTGCGGATCGCGACACACGCACGGACGCAGCGCGTGGCGCGCGATGACGGCGCTCTGTGTCGACGCGGCGTCGCGCTGCAAACCGCCGATGTGCCACGCCTCGATTTCCATCTCCGAGCTGAGCACCAGCGTCACGTCCAGGTCTGCCGAACTCGCGACACCTTCCTCGGCCAGCAACGCGAGCCACTCGCCGATGCACGACGCGCGACGCTTCGCCTTCAGCGGACCCAAATATGTCGCGGTCGCGCTGCCCAACAACGCGTCGCCCTCCAAGCACTTGAGCGAATCATCTAAAGAAGATGCTGTTGAGGCCCAGCGTTGACGCTCGCCACTCAAACCGCCGATCAGTTTTTCAGCTCGCGCTAATTTTCGTTCACAGGCCTGAGAAAATATTAAAAATCAAATGTACGTTTAGATTTAAAATTTATCTACTACAATTATAAAACTTTTTAATTTCCTCAAAAAATTTCAATTATTGATTTTTCAATTTATTTGGCTTTCTTAATGTTTACTATCTTTGATTTTCAATTCAAATTATTCATCTTTTTAACTCATTGTCTCATTGAGGATTTTCAAATCCAACGAAAAAAATTTTTGTAAAATAGGTAAGCAGCATAGGTCAAAAATTTTAACTAATGAAACTGAATATAAAGAATTAAAATTATAATATTCTTCACAAAATCATATCTGTTTAAGCTGACTAAAAATAAATATTTTTTATTTTCATTATTAAATTTCCCAATTTATGCCTTGACAATGTTGAATTAAAAAAAGCACTCTGTATGCTAGAATTAAAAAATTTATGGTAATCATAAAATCATATTACTATATTGGTTTCTTTTTACATTTTTTTTGTTCTTATTATACTTTGAATGGCTTAAAAGATGTAGCGGAAAAAACCTGCACTAATTACTAACTTTGATTCTTTTGAAATAAAATTACAAAAAAGTCAGAGAAGCACAAAATTACGCTGATCTAAAGGATAGACTTTTTTAATTTTTTTCGGGCTACTTCTGTACTTAGTCCTATACACACAGATTTACTGAAAATTCTGCAAATTCTCTCAGTTTGGGGTCAACGCTTTTTTCGGAGTATACTTATTAATTCATTTTTCCTTTACTTCTAATTTTGATTTAAAAATGAAAACTAATTAAATTTATGAATTTTGATATAAGTTTGGAAATTGAATTATGCAACACGCAACGCAAGAATGTCGTGCCAGTTGCCAGGTAAAGCCATTTAGGGGCTCTACCACATCAATTTATTATCATTCCACCTCTGATATTTTTTGAAATACCTTTCATTATTATTATATGATGTTTTTTGAGTCTTTTTTTTATCGATAAAAGCTAAAATAAATCAATCTTTTTTTACCTGGAATTCTGATTCTAAAGTAAGTTTGTGCGAGTTTGCTGCGTCAAATTGCGACCTCAGCTCGGCCAGTTGTTTTTCCAGTCGACGGACCTGCGCCCGTTTTTCCTCAAGTACGGCCAGAGTGGCCGCGTATTCCTGCTGGGCGATTTCCAGTTTGGCTTTTTTCGGGGCCACCTCTTTGGCCACGGCGTCGTACATGTCCATGGCACGCACCCACTTGCACAGACCCTCGGCGGCGCTCGACGCGTTCGTCACCACCTCCGGCCGAAAGTCAGGGTGCGGAATGAAGTCCTTGCGGATTTTGGCCATCACGGAGGGCGGGATGTTGTCTTTGTCAAAGTCTTTCAGCTGCTGGAGAAAGGCGATGTCTCCAAGTAGCTTTTTGCTCGGGCCCCAATAGTCCAAAATCTGATCGGAAATTTTATGAATAAAATTAGCTTCTCATGATTATGAAATTTTTTGGGAATAATTAAATTAAATTATTCATTCAAGGGTAAGGAATCTTAAAAAAAATTATTCTACTAAAATCTTGACAGATCTTTGCCAACGATCCCATTTTCTTTCTTGTAATTAACATAGTAAACTATCAGGATCTCAACTACAGAATTAAAATTGCTGGAATTTTCAGACTTTCTCATTTTTTTAATAAATCTGAATTTAAAAATTAATTGGAAAAAAATATCTTATGATTACAAAACAATTATTGGCTGGTTTGGGACACGGATATGAAATTTACGAAAGATAAGACCTTACAATATCACGCTTCGGTGGTTTCAAGACGAAAATAACCACATTTATTTGTTTATTTATCTCAAACGTGAGCACCTTTCAAGATTGCGAAGATCAAGGATTCGCGCTGTTTTGCGTGAGAGCTATTAAAAGTCGAGCCGCGCGTACCTTTCTTCCTGTAGACGCGTCATTTAGTCTATCGGGTTTTATGTTCCGGATGACGCAGACGGCGGCCATCACCAACTTGATTGGTTCGGGCGGATTTTTCATTGACTTCACAAGTGTGATGTCCGATGGTTTTAGAGTGTTTAGGGCCGCCACGGCATCTGCGAAAAAACGCTCAAGTCGTTAAAGTGTCAATTGTGAATAAATTTAAAAAAAAAAAGCAGACGTGTGCATGATGAGTGATTTTATTATGCGCTGGAATTCGTTTTACTCACATGGGAAAGGAAAATGAGTAAGGGACCTTGAGTTGGAGCCATCAGTTATTTTTCTCGCAATCATAGGGATAGGCTTGGGTCACACTTGACCTTTATTTATTTTTATAGCTGATATATAAATAGGGAAAACATTTGGAAACTATATATTGGCATTATATAGTAATATTGCAAACAAAAATTTCCACATAAATGGAAAGAATGTATTTTTGTTTCCATTTTTTACGAATAATAAGAGCGGATGTAAGTTTCAAATATAATATTTTTTTAATTAAACGATATCAGTATTCACTAAAACTTATTTTAAATATTTCAAGTAAAATCTTAAAATTATCATATTTATTTTTTCAATTAAATAGCAGCTTTCCAAGACTTAAAACCTAAAACTAGGAAGTATTTTCTTATACTGTAAAGTTTAAATCCATTGGTTAAATTCTTTTTTAATTTTGGCTGGTTTAAAATGTTATTCTATTTTCATCCTTCTCATTTTTTTTTATAATAAATTTGAAAGGGGAATTATCATTTTCACTGCGATTTTTACTTATTTGATAAAAATTTGTTTAGTAATCTTCAATATGTAAAGGGCTGATTCAAATTGCTTAAGATTGAATTATTTCCTGAATTGAACCCGGCCCTTTTCAGGGCCAGTCTAGCTGATTTTCGTATTTTTAATTCTTAACTTTCAATAAAAATTGCTGGTAAATCACCTTCGAGAATGGGAATGGCCTGCGCGAGTTCGGTTTCGCACTCGCTCTTGAGCTCCTGCGCGGCGGCCGCCTGCGAGTTTGCCACGGCCTCGTCGCTTCGCACAAGGAGCGACGCCTCGCTCACTTTGCGCGTCTCGGTCTCGATGACGGCCAGCATCTCCCTGGTCTCGGCGGCCGCCTCTGCCAGTCGGGGCTGCAGGCCGCACAGTTCCTCCTGGATGCGCTGCACCTGCTCGGCGGCCAGCTGCAGTTTTTCCAGTCCGGTGAGGTAGCGTTGGCGGTCGTCGAGGATTCGCTCCTTGCGCTCAGCCGTCACCGAGTCCAGCAGCTGCAGCAACTCTGCAAAGTTGGCCGCGTTCACCTGCACGTACCGTCTGGCCGCCTGGTGCAGCCGCCGGCAAACGGCCACCACGGCCGCCGGGCTCTGCTCCTTTAAGTGGCGCTGCGAAATTCGCTCCAACGCTTCTTCGGGCCACTCGGTGAACCACACAGGGGTGCATTGCGTCAGAAGCGCCGGGTAGCGCTGCAGCCGGGTCCGAAAACGTTTGTCCGACGGATCCAGACAAATCATCCAGTGCAAACGTTTACGGCAGCGACACGCAAAGAACTCAAATACCTGGCGAAAAATAGTCAAATTGCTTCAAACCCCATGTTGCATTTTTATTTTATTTTTAGTTGGTTTTTTTGGGTTCAAATTGGAAAATTTGGTTAGTAAAAATTTTTCATAAATTAATCTAAAAAAACGAAAAAACAAACAATCTGTCTCTAGATTTGTATTATTAACTGATAATTAGCCTTTAAAAGTTAGTTCGTTATTTATTTCAATATTGTTTAAATTTTATAGCAAATAATAAATACGAATATTTGCAATCATTGTTTGATAACCAGAACATATTAACTTTGATGTTTTCTTAAATTTTATAATGCATTTTTTGCTTAAAATTCTATGTATGATACTTTGATTGTTGACTTAACTTTAAAACTTAAAAATTCCCATCATTTAATTACCAATAAAAAAACTTCGGCAAAACGGTTCTTGGTTTGTAAAAAAAATAATTTCCCACCTGCAAAGGCACAAGGTCAACCGTTCTTTGTCCACCTTGCGCGTCCAGCATGACCGTTTCCATGATTTCCTGGCGCTCCTCCGTGCTGAAGAGCCCTGGAACGTCGCCTGCGCTCAGAACGCAGTGTGCGCCTTCCAAAAACCTTTCTTCAGCCAAAACTTCCTCTCCAACGAGAAGGACGGTGTCTTTGTCGTCCGCACCCGACCTCCTCATTGCCGCCTTCAGCAAGTTCCGCCAACTCTCAAAACCTAAAAAGAGTTATATTTCTCAATTATTGTTGTTTTATTTTAAAAATTGACTTTTCGACTGACCTGCTTTAGGTTGAATCAACTCGTATCCAACCATGTGACTTGCAAGGCGGCTCAAAGTGCGTCGGCCGCGGCCTGAAGGACCCAAAAGCAGCGCGTTTCCTTGCGGCATTTGTAGCAGACGACACACCCTGGCCAAAAGATCAACAGCTTCTCTAAACAAGAAAATAATAATAAACAATAGAAACAACATTTCCTTCAATTAAAAACATTTAAAATTATTTAAATAATTAAACTTTACAAAATATTCAATTGCAATAAATATAATTTTTGAACTGTGAAACTTAACTTATTCAATGGTCAATTTTATAAAAAAAAAATTAATCACAACTTCTTAAATAATGTAAATAAATTACCATAATCAATTGAGAAATTATTGGCGCCAGACTAACTGCAGTTTTAGATAAAGTCAGGGATCAAATTTCTATGTAAAATTGTAATTTAAACATGATTGAAATAATTTGAAATGTGCTTAAATTCTTAACATTATTTCTCGTTTTTCCTGCAATTTTCATTTTGCCAGGGATCATAAAATTCCAATTTAACTTACGGAAAGAGTACAATGTCTTCTCCCAAACCCTCAACACATTTACTAGCTCTGGCTTCAAATTTGGATCTGTCTGATTCAATATATCGTCCAGTCAGCAATCTTCCGAACAACTTTTGCTCCACCGCAAGTCCAGGCTGCTCCTTGAAGTTGTCCTTGACCGCGGCCTCGACCAGCGATTGCAAAATCTGCCGTTCTTCCGAGGCACTCAGTCTGTCGCCTACGCTGCGTTGCACCTCGTGGCACCAAAGACGCACCAGGGCGCGCTTGTTGTCCGCGTCTTCTTTCAGGATTTGCGAACACCCGAGGATGATGCGCTGAGCCTCGGCTGTTCCCACCGCGTAGTGTGGCCTCCACGGGCGCAGCAGACTCGCGGATCCGTGGACGACGTCCAGGGTTGACTGAACGGCGGCGGTCACAAATGCAGCCACGTCTGACGCAAATCCGTTTCGCTAAAATTGAGATTTTAAAATTTAAATGGTACATAATTAAAACAAAAAATATTGAATTTTCTAGATTTCTTAAAAAATTTCATGAAAATTACTATTGCTTTAAAGCTTGCGGGAAAACATTTAAACTTGGTTTTCTATTATTTTACTTTTAACAAAATATTTGTTAAAAACAGTTAAAAATTAACATCAGATTTTGATTTAAACTTAATTGGTTGATTTAAATTTATTTTATTTTACGTGAAAATTGAAATTAGAACTACTTATAGATTGAAAAACTTTTTTAATTGAGGCAACAGTTGGTATGTACCCTATCTTTCTTACGTTGTGTTCTTGCCCAAACTGAGTTTATAGACGCGAAAGGAACATTTTTATAAAACTTTCATTTTATATAAAAAAAACTTCAGTAATTTTTTTTACGCCGAAAGATGAAAATTTATCACCTTTTTTTATAAATTCGTGATTTAAATCCTTTAATTTATCTTTCCCCAGCTCTGATTTACATTAAATTTAACGAATACTCATTTCAGGCCATATTTGATAGTAAATGAGAGTTCATTTCTATCTTTCGTAATTCTTCAACAGAAAATTTTTCTTCATTTTAATACTATTTCAACAAATAAATTAAGCATTTTGCATTCTTTGCTTGTGAAAATTACCTTGAGGGTGGCGCCCATCAATGATCCAAAAATGCGCGAGGCGCTTTCCTCGCTCATGGGGCCAACGCAGAGCACGCTGAAGTGTCGCAGCAGTCGCGGGGTGACCTCTCGCGTCTCGTCCAACGCCCCCAGGGTGAGGACGTGGTTCAACTTGACGCTGGTCGCCGACTCGTGCAGCGTCGAGTGGTCCACCACTTGGCGCAGCAACTCTTGCGGGCCGAGGCTGTGCGCCGTGCCAACGTCGTCGACCAAAATGACGCAGCGTTTGCAACCGGCGGCAGGGCCGAGACCGTGCGAGCTGCGACTTAGGTTGGTGCTCAGCTCTGACTGCAGCAGCGGAGCGTCGGCGCCGTGCGTCAAACGGACCAAAATCGCTTGGTTTTGGCTCGAATTCAGACGTTCCAGAGCGAAATGGTGCAGCAAACAACTCTTTCCTATTGTTAGAGAAGGTAGAAGGTTAAAATAATGTTGAAATTAAAATTTTCAATGTCACCAATATTTGGGAAAATATCTTGTTCAAATAATTAAGATGGCGTCTCGTTGAATTAAATTTTTATTCATTGATATGCGAATATGCGAATATTTTTAGCTATAAAATGTTTTAAAACTTTATAAAAAAATTCATACAATAAGTTGAAAAGAATTTGATCTTGAAAATAAAATGGTTTTTACTACTAATACTGGGGGATATTCAATAGACTTAGCTCTCCAGGCATAAAAAATTATCCCGGGATAAATCCAAAAAGATAAAATTTCTCGCGCTCGCTGCGCTCGCAGCTTCTTTTCAATGTACTTCTCCATGTTCAAGCTTTATTTTATTTTATTAAGTTTCAGGGGTTTACCTGAGTCTTTTGGGCCTCTTAACATTAACGGTCGGCCGTGCTGAACATGCAGTTGCATTAAATGACTTAAGCGTTCCGTGTCAATCGTCGGAATGACTGTTTTGAACATTTCCGCTTGATCATCCAATTTCATAGCTCTCAAGATATCAGGCCAGTACTTCCAGCTACCCTTGAACCTGAAGACGAAACTGTGGTCAAGCAAAACGCCCTCACCGGGCACTGCCACGTCCACTTTTCCTTCCATACACGCCGGTACAGGGTAATCAGTACTTAATCCTGACAAAATTCTTATTGAAATTGGGTGCAAAAATTTGATTTACTTTGATTACCACGCCATAGATTTTTGTAAAACTCGTCAAAAAGTTCCCTTTGGGGTTTCAGTAGGGGCCCACTGAAGGCCCAGGCTCCGGAGAGCATCAGAGCTGCCTGGAGCCACGCTCGGACGTGTTTGGCCGCCTCCGGATCTTGGCAGGGCTCTTTTAAGTACATCGCGAAAATGGAAATCAATGTACTAATTCTTTTTAATTAAAAAAAATCCTTATAAAATTAATTTTTGTATTTACTCCACGAGACCGCTAGGACTAATGATGGGTTTGAATTGGTCAGTGAATTCGACACAAGGCGGAACGATCCAGTTCAAAATCTCTTTTACTAAAGTGCCTTCCTGCTTGGCCCACAACTCTTCTTTGCTATTTTCAAGCCATGTGTCGACTACAACCTTCCACGAAATTTCTCCGAAAAATACACACTGACAGCGTCCCAAAAGTCCTGGAGATGCCTGAAAAAGAAATTATTAAAACAAAATAAGGTTATTTTTATAATTTGAAAATTTAGAAAAAAAAATATGTTATATTCATTAAGGAAGAGCAAGAAAATTTAAAACAGTAAATTTCTAAAAATTTTAAATTTGAAATATGAATTTAATTTTTTAGAGATCATATTATGTGGGTTTTATTAAAAATTCAATGGATTCCAAATTTTTAAATTTGAGTCTGCTCTTTATGCAGTTTTTTTCCAATTCAGTTATAAGTAATTTTAATGATGAAATCTATCAAACCGATTTTATTTGTATCAACACATTCACCTGTCGTAAATCCTGCGTTTCGAAAATAATTTTCACATTACTTCGAACGTAAAGAGCTTCTCCGGAGGCCAAATTTAATTTGGCCGGGTCATCCATGGCTGATTGCAAATTCTCGACCCACCAAGGCTCAAGAGGTCCGTCGAAAAGCAGCCACTTGGTGCCAGTCCTGATGGCACTGGTCACCACCCCGTCGTGCCACTCACCTTTATTCAGGTGTCCAAAAAGTCGCTCAAAATCGAGAGCCAAAGGACAAATTAATTCGATTTGATTCTCGCCGGCCGCCTTTTTAATTGCGGTGGTTTTTCCTGATCCAGGAGGGCCAGTGACGATTAGCCCCTTGCTGTTCAAAAGCGACTGCTGCAAATCAGCCTCGCGAAAGTCGATCTGCGAGAGGAAGGTGTCTTTCAGGACACTCTGCAAAATTGGACGCTCCTCCGCAGAAACGCCGGGGAGCAAAATTTTTCCCAAAGCTAAATGCAGGGGAATGTTTTCGGAAATTAGCAGGCTCACTGCTTGCATCGCAGCCTGCACACCTGGAATTTTTATTTATTAAATTTGAAAATAAGCTTACAATATATTTATAACAATGGAATTGTAATATTCTAAAGAAAATAAAATTAAATTTTTATAGAATAAAAAAATATAATTGAAGAAATATGAACTACCTATTTTTTGAGCAGGCTTTAAAGCATACATGAATTTTTTCATATATCCGAGAGAAAACCTTTTTACAGTAGAAAAATATTTTTACCAAAATTTTCGCGGACGCCCAATCTCTGTTGCGCCACTTTCAGAGCTGTTGTGAGCCAGACAGCATTTTCTTTTGCATTTTCGATTGCGGCTGCTCGCAGTTTTATTTCAACCAAACTGCACACATCTGGTTCGCGCAAGGTCCACGGTCTGAACAAGCTCTATAAAAATAAGACATTCAATTTTATGGAATTTTTATCTTTCAAATAATGTACTTTGAAATTGTTTGGGACTTGAGCGCGCAGAGGCTGTTGCGAAGTAACGCACAAAAGGCAGGACGGGCGGGCCAAAGGCACAGGCTGCCGACCCTGCAGGCAAAGTTGCGGTGCATCAGCCTCGCAGGCCATTGACAGATCCAGCACGTGCTGGGCAGTAACCGAAAGCACTTCGGCGGTTAGTTGATGCACCTCGTCGAGCAGGCACCACGCGCCGCAGCCGGCACTGCCTTGGAGAACCTTCGATAAGAGCAATAACAAAAAAAAAATTATAATTTGATGTGTTCAGGCCTGATTTTTTTATAATGCAGAGGATTGATTTTTATGAGTAAGAAAACATATTTTTTTTTTTTAATTTTTAACTATTCACAGCAAATAGAACACTTTTATGAAAGTGCTTCTCAGGCAATCTTAGGTCTCGATTTTTTTGCGCCTATAATGACCGACCGCGTTTAATCCTTCTTCTCCCATTAGACAAAAGGTAACTCGCGGCAACGCAGGTTAAAGCTCTTTAGCTACGATTTATATTCCCTAGACCAAAAGAATGCAAGGTCGGGCCCTCCCTGATGCACTTCCCAATATTATTTAAAGATGTGCATCCGCGCTCCCAAAGATCATTCCCCGCTCGGACTGCACCATGAAGATATCACTAGTGAGTATAAAGCTCCTGGATAAATCTTTATATCTTTATTTTAAACTTTTGAAATTTAAATTTTAGGGCATTCTGGTTTTCATTGTGGCTTCTGCGCTGAGTTTTCCCACGGGTCCTGCCCCCCTTCAGGACCAGGCGCAGAAAAGGTTTTTTGGACTTGGACCGGTTGGTTTGGACCTTGGTGGGGCGTTCGGAGGTGGATTTTACCGCGGAGGATATTACCCAGGGTACTCAGGGTACATCGGCAGCGCCTATAATAATGGACTCTATGGCGGGTTGAATGGCGGCGGATATCGGCAGACGTTCAACCCTTTTTGGGGTGGTCGATTTGGTTACTTTGGATAATTTTTGATAAATTCATATGTTTTTAATCATCTTCTTTGTAAAGTGAAACCTTTAAATTTTTATTATTTGTGAATAAATTTTGCTATTTGGACTCACTCTCAACAGCGTCAGTTCATTTGTAGCCACGGAACACGTAATTGAAATTTTGAATCGGCCGAATTGCGCGGCCAAGCCTAAAAAAGTGCAGCTTTTGCCACTGCACGCCGGTCCCTGGAGGTTCAAAAAAGCTCCCATTTGATGCGCCGCCACCAGGGCTCGGTAACAACGTAAGGTTGGTGGCGTGAGCACTAAATAGGGACCGCTCAAAAACTCCCAGCCGTACTGATAATTCGAGAACATGAGACGGCCTTCCAGATTTTTCTCTTTGTCGTAATAAAACCTGAAAAATACAAATTAATGTTTGTGTAATTTAATTTTCAAACAGAATTATTAATCATCAATTCAAGATTTATTAAACCAACTTGAATTTTAAAATTTTTAATCCTAAAATAAAATTCATCTACTATATAAATTGAAAAATTATTTTTCCTATAGAATCTTAAAAATAGTCAGATAATTATACATTTTTTCTTGTTTAAAATAATTTTTAGAAACATTTAAAATTTTAAAATTAATGCATTAAAATTTTTCCAAAAGATTTTTATGATCAGTTTCAGAAAACCACGTTAAAAGTCATTTGTTAAATTTCAATAAATTTTGAGTTAAAGCCTAAATTTACAACCTGATTTGTGAGAGCCACTGGAAGTCACTCGCTTTGCTAATTGAATCTTGTCTCAGTTTTTGCACCACCTCCAAGTAGTGCAAATTTGTCATTAGAAGATAAGAAACTTTTTTTCTTTCCTCAGAAGAGATTTCTTCTTTCATTTCACCATTCAGTATTTCAACATACTCCTACGCGAAAAATTAGATTATAAAATAGAGTATAATATATTGAAATGCAACCAAGTATTTTTGTTCCACTATTGCCATTTTTTTCGGCCATCGCATTGAACTTTCCACGTCTTTGGTCCACGAAGCGGCGGCCGCCACCAAAACCAACTGCAAAAGGCCCTCGAGTGTTTTTCTCTTCTTCCAATGAATCTCATCAAATTTCCTCTTCATCGCTTCTGCGATGGCCACTTCAACGGCAGCAAACCATTGCTCAACCGGACCCGGCGGCACCGGTTCCACCTCGAGCGTCTCTTGCCCGGTCAAACAAATCAGTCGTTCCTCCTCGTCAAACTCGGCGCCTTTCGCCGCTTCGAATATTTTGAAAATGCACAGAGCGGCCACTCGGTCCAAATGGGGAGCCGCCGAGAGCACGGATAAAAGTTCCTCATTGCTGAGGAAGAAAAAGCGAGGAAAGGCGCGTCTTTTGACGCCGAGGTAGCGCACCACGGCCTGGTTGACGGCGTTTAGGCGCTCGGCGCATTCAGTCAGTTCCTTCAAAGCGACAGGACCTCCCGCCAAGTGCATCACGCAAGGGTCACTGTCGGCTCTGTGTGCCAAATCTCGCACAGTTGCATCAACCTGTAAAAATTTGTTCAAAAATTGTATCATTTTCTAAAAACGATTAAATAGAATGGATTTTTTTTTTATTATAAGAAAAAATTAAAGGAACTGAAATGGTAATCAGTATTTTTTTCAAGAAGCAGCAAAATTAATTTAAAAAATTTTGTTAGGGTAAAAATGACTTACTTCTAAAAATTGTAAAAACTGAATAATCATAGCTAGGGGGAAAATGTTTGCTATAGATGTGCAATTGCATTTTTTTTTAAAGGGACTTAAAAACTAGGAAAAATGTTGTTATATTTTTTATTAAACAGAGTTCCAACTAAATTTAATTATAAATTTTTTAATATCAAAGTTTCAATGCATATGCCATATAAAATACAATTTTATTTTCAATTAAATCTCTGATATAATTTTTTTCTATTCTTAATTTTGAGGCCTATACCAGTGCAAAAAGTTGAGCTTCCGTTGGCATAAACCTCGCCGCGTCGTCGCAGCACTTGAAAATTGGGGACAAGTGCCGCCACTGCTCCTGCACCAAGGCCCAAGTGGTCAGGGTGGCGGCGGCGCGACTCAGTTTGGCGTACCACGCACGCAACTCCACTGCGTGCGGTTTGGCGAACGCTGACCCTCGCATCGCCTGCGTCCTCAGAATGGCCGAGGCGAGCAACGCTTGCAGGTCATCCAAATCGGTCAAAAGACTGCAGCCTCGCTCAGGGTCGCTGAAAAGCCTGAAATTGACCTTTTCCCACTCATCTTGCATTTGGGCCAGTTCGTCCTGAAGAGCCAATTCCTTTGTTGCGCCAAAACTGATCACCTCACATTTTCTAAATACAAAAAAAAATTACACAATTGTTCTGCAATTATTAAGCAAGAAATAAAAATTACTGGAGGAGTTCAGGTGTGAAAGGTAATTTCAGCATTTTCCTCAAACTGGCGCCGGCGTCAGGACAAACTTCGACCTTCAGAAGGGTGCTGATTTCAACCCAGTGACGCTGAAAGAGGCACCGATTGCAGATAACTCTGACCAGGACCAACTGGGACTTGAATTGTTTTATGTCCTCCAAGAGTTGTTGGCACAATTGAAGGGGTGCGGGGAGGTTTCCAGGATCGTCCAGAGTTCCTTTAAGGCGCCGAGGATTATTGTCAGCGATTTGTTGCTTTATCATGACGCGAAATTGTTGCTGGGTTTCCTCAGTTTTCCTAAAAAAAATTAAAATAAATAAATATAGTAAATAATTTGTAAATGTAACAACATGAAAGATAATATTTTTAGTAAATACAAGTAATCTTAATATTTTAAGTTAATTTACTGGAGCATTTTGTTTGTGGTGTCTTGAATTGATTCGGCGTCCAGCTCATCAAATGCGCCGTCCATCCACTTGTACAGGGTAGTTCGCCACGATCGACAAAGGCACAGCAGTCCCCAGACAGGCAAGAGACAGTTTTTGAGTTCATCCAGTTCTGGGTAGGTTGACAGAGGGAATCGGAAAAGCGCCTCCTCAGAGTTGATCCAGTCGGCTTCTTCCTCAAACTCCAGCAATCGGCGGCGAAGCTTCCGCGTTTCCTCCAAGTAAGTGTCAACCCTTTCCAGAAGACGCATGTCGTTGACGAGCGCCAGCCGAGGCATCGCTTCCTCCAGTTTGCGGTTCAACTGGTCGGTGCGTTGTTGCAGGAGCCGCTCAAAATCTGTCCTTTGCTGCTCGAAAAACTGAAATGATTACAGATATAAAGAAATTTAAAAAGATTGATTTTATTATGTAGAAATTGCAATTATTAATTGAAGTGAAATAAAATAGACATTGAAATTTAATTTTTTTGACGTAAAAATTTGCATTAGAAATAAATAAAATACAAATTTAATCAATATCTTTCATTTTTAAATTTAGTTGAAAATTCAAGGAACTTTGTATAAACTATTTTTGATGATTTTGATTTGCGCAATAATTGTATGTATTATTTTTAACAATAAATTAAGAAATTAATTAACCATGAAAATCGTTAATAATTTTTTGTAAATATACAAACCATTGAAGCCATTGAAAGTAGTTGCTTGCTATTGATATTTAACCAAAAATAAAATTAAAGCTAATTTTAGACAAATTGAATGGGAGAATTTTTATAAAAAAAACTAAATGTTTACTTTTAACATAATATATGTAAAAGAAATCACAACTGTATTGATTAAAGTAATCATTATATTTGTTGAATACCCCACTTAATTAAATGAAGAATATTTAATTTTTTAATTCAAATAAGTTAAAAGATTATTCTTGCATTTTTCACTTACTACTTCACTCTGAACAAAGCAAGGTCCAATTTCAGACAGCCATCGAAGCGCTTCTGTGTTGAGGGCGCAGTGTTCGGTGGAGAGGAACCGCAGTCGCATCAGTTGGGCCATCCTGGCCGTCAGTCGGGCGATCCGTCCTTCCAGCTCGCCGATAGTGTCCCTCTGCGCGACACTCAGGAAATCCTGCGCCGCCATCAGTTCGGCCGTGGATGCGGGCGCCGCCGAGGCACGAGCCGCAATTTCACGAAAGGCACGGCAAATGCCGAGTGCGTCTCGTTGGTGCAGACGTTCCATCCGCGACACCACCGACTGGATGGCGCCCTTGGCGATTCTCTCGAGCTCCTCCAGCAAACCTTCCTTGCGCAACACGATCAGGTCGCTGACCTCTTCTGGAGGCTCTTCCAGAACGGTTGACAAGCAGTGCTGGAGAAAAGCAACCCGTGCCCTCAGAGCCTCAAAATCGTCCTCCACCAACGTGGCTTCGGAGGTCAAAGGCTCAAATCTGGTGTGGAGAACGGCCAGGTGGACACGCGGGGCCGAAAGGTAGCGTTCCAGAATGCGGGACAATTGGGCTTTTGTCTGCGTTTCGTAATTTAAATCGTCCTCAACTAACATTCCATGACAACAGCGACAAATCTACAAAAAAAATTTTGAGATATTTCTTTTTAGACTTTTTATTTTTGTCATTTCTGTTGAAAATTATCACTAAACACAGGTTTGTATTTTAATTTAAAATGTATTATTCCTGGCAAAATTAGAACTATAATAAACAAAAGCGTTATTGGAATAGGAATTCTAATTGATATTAAGTACCTACAATATTTTCTGAAAAACTGAATTCCACCTCGAGTTAGAAAATAAAAATTTTTCAATTTTACATATTTTTAAAAACCATGAATATTAAAGAAAATTTATAAAAATTAAATCAATATATAATTCCGAGAAAAATAAATAATTATAATAAGACCTAAAATATATATTGTGATTTGTTGATTACCGCTGTGACAAATGATTCAAAGGCGCAGCAGAGGTCGGACTCGGACGGTTCCGTACTGTTCATCTCCGCGTTGACCACGATGACGTGCGGCCGCGTGTCCAGAACTTGCAGAAGTCGGCATGCACTCCTGCGAACCATCTGCGAGATCTGCACGCGCACCAGCAGATCGACAAGGCGAGTGAGGCGCTGGTCGCGTTGGGCACTACTGCGCGCCTCTTGCGCCCAACCTCTCCGCAGGTCGTCGGCGCGGCGTTCGGCGCTTTCCCGCCACTGCCGAGCCGCCTCGTAGACGTCGTCCGACTCGACGTCGTCCAGCGTGACCAGAAACTGAGGCACACGTTCTTGCGCGGCACTCATCGCTTGACGAGCTGCAGCTGAGACGAGACGCAGATTTTTACCGATGTAATTTCGGTTTTTGAGAAACGTTGTGAACGTTTTGGTTCTTCCAGAGTTTTTCCTGAAATAAGGATATTTGTAAATAAATTTTTGAATTGGAGAACTCTAAAAGTATTTGAATTAAATTTTCAAGAGGAATGTTTTAATTTTGTTTTGAATTGAGAATTATTTTAAGATGGTAAAATCTATTTATTTTATGAAAAAAGTAAAATTAATTGGAAATTTTCTGAAATTTTCACACCATTGTTTTCTAGCTGTAATGGTATTTCCAAAGGTGTACTGAACGCTGCATTGAAGGACCACGTTTCTGTAGTCATCTTGAACATTTTGCAGATCTTCATGGAGAGCGGAAATTTGCCTTGTGCTTAATTTGCCATCGCGGACTGAAAGCTGTGCAGAAGTTTTCAGCGGTAATTTTCAATTCTATTTCAAATTTTAATTGGACGAAACATCATCACATCTGCGTTATATTTTCCATATTTTCTATCAACCATTTTACTTGAGAAAAATCGAAAAATGATATTTTCGCGCTCAACGTTCATATATCTTCCCCCTCCCTTCGCGCACGCCCATCAACCCATCCATGCCTCCCGTTTGTTTTGTTTGTTTACATCGGTTTCTGACTCAAACCAAAGAAATTTATCATGCCCTGCATGTCTTCTACAAAAATATTTTCCACATTAAGTAATTAAATTCACCCAACACACAGATCTGGCTGAATGGTCCTGCCAAAGCCATAATCAATATCAACAACAACAACAACAACAACATCGGTTTACAGCAGAAAGAAAAGGTCAGAAAAGGTAGATGAAAACATGGAAACTATGGAAAGATATTATTTATTCTGGATAAATTGAATTGCTTTGTTTCTTTTTAACTCTAATTAGTCTTGACTCATCGGTTTTTATTTTGGAGTTTGGATATCAGCGAGGAGAAAGAAAAAATATAACAACAACTGAAAGGCGACAAGAGTTGTGTACAAAAGGATCAAAAGAAAAGATTTTTGAAATTATGAATGGTAATTTATAACAAGATTTATTTACAGTTGTCGTATAGGTCCTCCTACTTATATCCATTTAATTAATTAGGTTCACCCTTGTAATTATTGTTGCTGGAAAATTGTGTCGCAATGGAGAAGAAAAATCAGGAAGAAGGGGCCTCTCCAGAAGCTAAAAGACCTCGTCGTCCCACCAGAAGCACCGGCCGACCCACTGACCGTCATAGACACAGCTCGGAAATGCACAGAGCCATTGAAGACAAAGATTTCAATACCATTGAAAAACTGTTGAGCAAAGGGGAAACCTTCTGCAACGGCGAGGGACTCAACTGTTTTATTCTAGCCGCTTGTTCTTGCATGAATGGATCACCCCTGGCTTCTCGATGGAAATTCACCCAGAAAATGCTGAACATTGATCCGCAAACGGGACTGTCTGCGAGGAATACAGGTTTACTCCTTGATTTTTCACACTGACTAAAATTTTTATGCACGAAATTCCTCAGACGGTTCTACTTTGCTGATGATTTTCTCAAATTGCCCAGCAAAAATTGAATTCTTGGCAAATTTGGGTGCGAACCTGAATGATGTAGACAATGATGGTGATACGGTTTTGATGAGATCATACATGCACTCCAATGGTGATACCAGGGTAAAAAAGAATTAAAACTGGAGCGTAATTATTATATACATTATATTTAAATTGCAGGGATTCTTGAAGCTGTTAGAACTTGGCGCCAGTCCAAATATGCCAGCTGGGAACAAATACCCCAACATGATCTCATTTTTTATTTCCAATTATTGTATATCTGCAAAACCTTGTTTCAAGTACCTGATGAGGCCAGAGTTTTTCAGCAAAATTGAAGAGTCTCAATTTAGCGAGAACCCAATATTTTCTTGTCTTGAAGGATACTGTAAACTAAATCTGAGAACCGCTTATTCTGATAGCTCTGATAGTTTGGAGGAAGTTTTAAAGGACAAGATTTCCCCTAGATTCAACATTCTGGCCACAAGAAAGACAAGCTTGTTTTCCCCGGAAAACGGCTATCCCGTGTGGAATATTTTGAAACAGGTCCTGAATATCCCCGAGGAAATATTGTTGGATCCCCAGGGCTACTATCTATTCACAGTCAGCCTGCACAGCTTTTTACATAACGATCAACCCTATGATGCTGTGAAAGTCCAGCTCCGAGCTATTAGTAAACTTGGCTATGTTGCTCCAAAAAATGCAAAAGCTTTGCCCTTAAATCTGGCTCTCCTCTACAATGCAATTCAACGCCAGGGAATAGAATCAATTGTGACAATAGGACGTGCACCTGCTAGCTTTATTTGTGAATTTTGTTTGAAAGGTGAGTTTATTATTTTTGGTGAAACTTATTTAACATATTATACATTTTTGCAGAAGAAACATTCGATGACTCATGTCTCGAGATGCTCAACTTACTAGCACCATATTTGTCACTCATGTCCCTGTCACCACGTCTGATCGACTCATTGTCCAAATTTGCTCAACAAGTGATGTCGATGATCCCAGAGAACCCATTTGACTTGATGAATCAAATTGTGATGAACATGCGTCTGATGTTTTCACATTCTCCAAACGAACAGAGGCGTTTTGTCGAAAATTTCTGCATGAGACCTTGTAAGTGCTTGATAATTTTCAACTATTCAAAAAAACTTTAAACATAGATATCTTTTTAGTGTGGTTTTTTATAAAAATCTTCCTTGGCCCAAACTGCAGCTTGCGTTGGGACAAATTTCTGCATAAAGATTTGGATGGGAAAATTTTAGACAAGGTTGAGGAATTTCTCAAATCGAGGAAAATCACCACTGAAGATATTGAGGAAGCAAATGGTAATTGGAATCATCTGTGCTGTAAATTATTTGCTAAAAATTTTTTATAGTTCGAGGAAAAGTGCAATCACTTGAAGCTTTGAGTGTTTGGTGCGTCAGGAGAAGACTGTTCCAGTGTCGCAAGGAGGGCGAAAAACTTGTTGACTGCGTTAGTAAGTTAGTCGAGAGCACACCAATCCCAACATGCATCCAAAATGAGCTGCTGCTTTTCAAGTGATAGTATTTATTTGCAATTTTCAAATAATTCCTTAAAAGGTGTTCAAACAAATAACCACAATTAAAGATCCATGAAATTAATTTTGCATAAAATCAAACGTAAACATTGTGTATTGTCTCGAAATTAAACTGTGCAGCAAAAATTACGAAGACTGAGATTCCTTGTATCATTTAAATAAAAAAAAAAAATTATAAAAAAATTCAGACTTATTCTCTCTGCTTAAATAAATTTTCAATTGATATTACCTTGATTATATTAACACTTGTTTGCTCTGGAAATGTGTTTGACCTATCCCCTGCTTCCAGTTCTTCTCTCAGTATGAACTTCAATTCTTCACAGCTAGTTGCAGATTGCCCGACATAATTCTTTCTCGGAAGCTGCTGTCGTCCACCCAATCGCTCTCCTCTGATAAACAATTCTCCTAAATAAATTTTAAAGTAAATGCTTTTTGTTTCTTACATGACTTTTTTAGAGCGATTTTTCTTTTCTCGTAATAAAAATTGAACTTTGTCCATATTTTTAATTTGAGCACTGTTAGGCCGTTGCTATGGTAATTTACTTTTACGAAGTTGCCTGGAGATAGAGGTGATTTCAACTCTTGAAATTATTTGTCTCTAATTGACGCAACCGCAAGACGTCCAAGACTGATATTTCCATGAATAAATGAAATCTACAAAGAATATTTTGAGATTTCGATACGACTCTATGACAAGAAATTTTGTAATTTTAGTTTCATTAATTCTTTTTTTGGAATTGTAAAAATTGATAACGTTTTCATTTATTTTGTTCTACGACTCTAAATACAAATATAGGAATATTAAGGTGCGCCAGAGAGGTTTAACAGTGGACGCACCTTTAAAATGCACCATACTTTACTCTTCCTGCAAATTAATTCTGCTAAAATGTAGCTATATAATCAAGGTAAATTTTACATTAGGGCGAAGAATAGCGCTGTCCCTACAATGCATCAATAAAATGCACTGTAGCTTATTTCCAGCACTCACAAAATTGCCTGCAATAAAAGAGGCATATAAGAGGGTTGCATTTTGGTTAGTGAATTTCGATTTTCTTTTTATTTAATTGCTGAAGGCATTAATTTCATACAATTAAGAAATATTCAATATAAAATGAAGACTTAGCATTATTAATGGGTGCGTCCAGGAAAGATTTGAGGGTAAATGTTAAAAATTTTTCTTGAAAACATGCCATTCCAATTTTCAAGTATGTTGTTGGGGTGGTCAAGAGGCCTCGCTCACCAAATTTTCAAGTCAAAATAAGCGGTGCTTTTCCGGGAAATCAGATTTTTCCAAAAACAAAAAATATGGAATATCTTTGCTCCTATTGAGAAATTATTAATGATCTTTTCACTTCCAGCCGTAACTTTTTACGCCCGACAACTTTTCTGTTGACAACTTTTGCGTAGGTCAAAGGTCAAGGTCACTAAATTGCAAATTTCACTTTCTGACGCAATTTTCGCAAAGAAGCACCCCTCAGAAATTTTTCGCAGTATAGGAAAAAATGTAGCCCCAAGTGTGTAGAACAACATCCTTGATTTCCAGAATGGCATTATTTTTAGTTTTTTAATTAATTTTAAATTAATATTAAAAAACAGTGAAAAATCGCTTTTCCGCAATAGAAAGTAATTTTCAAACAGCGATAACTCATTTTCTGTTAGAGATACGCAAAAATGTTATAGAACAAAAAGGATTTGTTTTGACTTTTTGCATCCAGCCATGTATTTTGTATACAGGTCAGGTCACTTGGGGTCATTGACCTCGGTGACCTGTGACCTCAAAAAATAATTTGTGGGAAATGAGCTTATTAAAACCATTCCATAAAATAGTTCTTCCTAACTATGTGCCAAATATTCAGTAAACTGCTCTTAAAGGTCACAGGTCACTGAGGTCAAAGACCCCAAGTGACCTGACCTGTATACAAAATACATGGCTGGATGCAAAAAGTCAAAACAAATCCTTTTTGTTCTATAACATTTTTGCGTATCTCTAACAGAAAATGAGTTATCGCTGTTTGAAAATTACTTTCTATTGCGGAAAAGCGATTTTTCACTGTTTTTTAATATTAATTTAAAATTAATTAAAAAACTAAAAATAATGCCATTCTGGAAATCAAGGATGTTGTTCTACACACTTGGGGCTACATTTTTTCCTATACTGCGAAAAATTTCTGAGGGGTGCTTCTTTGCGAAAATTGCGTCAGAAAGTGAAATTTGCAATTTAGTGACCTTGACCTTTGACCTACGCAAAAGTTGTCAACAGAAAAGTTGTCGGGCGTAAAAAGTTACGGCTGGAAGTGAAAAGATCATTAATAATTTCTCAATAGGAGCAAAGATATTCCATATTTTTTGTTTTTGGAAAAATCTGATTTCCCGGAAAAGCACCGCTTATTTTGACTTGAAAATTTGGTGAGCGAGGCCTCTTGACCACCCCAACAACATACTTGAAAATTGGAATGGCATGTTTTCAAGAAAAATTTTTAACATTTACCCTCAAATCTTTCCTGGACGCACCCTAATTATTATATATTTGCTTTTTCATTTTGAAAAAAAAATGTTTCTTATTTGGATTATTCAATTTTAACCAAAAATTGTTTCTTACTCGACTGCTTCTTTAAAATCACTTTTTATGATATTTTCAATAAATGAAACGTTCTCGTCAATACGCGCGTTACAATAATTAATAATGATATTATGGATAATTGGATATTATTTCAAATCGTCATAAACACGCGCCTTTTTAATTTTTCTTCCTTCCCTCTTGCGAACGTCACTAAATCTCTGTCCACACTTGTTAGATCTCGTCAAAGCAGCCAAAACACGCCGCAGCCGCAGCGGGAGAGAAGGGAAGAGTAGGGAGATGGAAGATGGATGGAGAGTGAATTGGATCAGTGTGTGAAGTGAGAGTGAGTCGCCGAGTTGTACGTATGTTCTGCACGAATTTTGTTTGTGTTCCTCCCGATTCCCGATCTGTTCAGTGCAACATTTTGTGCAACAAAAGGACAAAAGAGGTTTTTGCATATTGGATCCTGCTCATAGGTATCTCAGGTCAGTATGTATCTTTGTTACTATTTGCAATATACTGAGTGTTTGCAAATTTTAATAGACTAAATAGATATGCAGATCGACTATTAATTTTCAGATTGTTTCAAAATTCTTGCTGTAATATAGTCAGATCTCTCCATTTTCTCACGTTAAAATTCCTTTTGGCCTCCCTATAATAGCTGGGGGTTCCATGACATAATCTCCCTTTGTTGCCTCACAATGGAATGTAGGAGACTAACCCTGGGGACTTGGCAAAAAAAGCAAAAAAAGTTCAGTGCATAACATGAAGTGCAAAGTTTTTTATCATTTATCATGCAAAAAGTAACACAAAGCGAAAAGTCGTGGTCGTCGAATGAAAAAATTAAGCCCTCTTTTATTTTGGGACCCTGATCCTGATACATATTTAAAGTATAGAATATAGAATTAATGTATACAAATACTACACACTTTGATCTAATCTTATGGCTTTTTATGTATAATTTGATCAGTAATTCGATCACATAATAATTCATACATACATACTTTTGTCGTTTCTAAACAGGGAAATTTTTTCCTGATGGAGAAGAATAATCGGAGTCGGGGCAAAGGATGTGAGGCTCCGGAAGCAAAAGTACCTCGTCGATACAGGACAATCCAACCCAATGCCCTCAGCAGTCACCGAATGCACAGAGTGGATGATATGCACAGAGCCATCATGAATGTGGACTTCTCTACTATTGAGAAACTTTTGAGCCAAGGTGAAATCTTCTGCACTGGTGACTTCATTCTAGCTGCATGTAATCCAACACCGCCTAGGGGATGTTTTGAAACTTGTTGGGAACTTGTGTGCAAAATGCTGAGCAAAGATCCCCAAGCCGGATTGTCTGCAAGGAGCGCAGGTTTTGTTAACTTTGTAATTAATTTTCTATTATAACTCAAAATTTTCATTTTATAAATTTCTGAACTCAGACAGTTCAACCTTGCTGATGATTTATGCAAATTGCGTTGAAAAAATTGAATTCCTGGTAAATTTGGGTGCAAATGTGAATGATGTGGACAACGATGGAGACACGGTTTTGATGAGATCTTACATGCACCCCCGTCCAAACTCTAGAGTAATTGAAGATAAATGATAATTAGTTTAAAAAATATATTTTTTTTTTGTAGGCATTCTTGAGGTTGTTGGAACTTGGTGCCAACCCAAATGTACCGGCAGGGAACAAGTACCCCAACATCATCTCGTTCATGGTTTTACATGAGAATGAAAATGCAGAATTTCCCACAAATATTGAGTCTCAAAACTGCTTCAAGTACATTATTCAGCCAGAGTATTTTGGAAAAATTGAAGAATCACAATTTGAAAAGATGAACCCAATATTTGATTTCATTGATATGTGCTTCAAAATGAATGGCAGAATTTCTGATGAAATGAACAATATTCTAAAAGACGAGAATTTTCCCAAGTTCAACAAGACAATCACAAGAAAGGGAAGTTGGGGTTCAATTATTGGAGGCAGCTGGCAAGACAATGAATGGATCGTTTTGAAGCAGGCGCTGAATATTCCGGATGAATTCTTATTGGATCCGCTGAGCTACTATCTCCTCCAGATAGACCTTTGTACCGCCTGGAATACTCTCCAAGACATGAAAATTCAAATTGGAGTATTTCGTGACCTCGGATGTCTTGCTACAAACAATAAAAACGTTTTGCCTCCAAGTTTGGCACTCGTCTACAATGCAATTCAGTCTTGTCAGTTCAAGACAAACGATCACAACAACTACAATGGAAATTTACGTAGTCTCTCTGCAATTTTGTGTGCATTTTGCATTGAAGGTGAGATAAATTTGCAAATTGAATCTAATTTTACAGTTTTATTCTCTAACGTATTATTCTTTTTCAGATGAGACTGCTCGCCTCAGTGGCTCCTGGTTCCAAGTGGTAACCTTGCTGGGACCTTTTCTGGCGTTCATGCCACATACCATGGATCTGACAAAATTTGCCCAGCATATTATGTCGGAGATCCCAGAAAACCCCTTTGACGTTATCAATCAAATGATGATTAATATGCGTATGATGTTTTCACGCTCTCAGAGCAAATGCAACTTTTACATCCAAAATTTCTGTAGCAGGCCACGTAAGTTTATAAATCAAAATATTATGTTTTATAAGACCGGCGATTCTGAATTTTAAATTTTGTATTCTTCTACTTTTAGTGCCTCTTATTTTGAAAACATTCCTTGGACCAAACTGCACCTTGTCATGGGACAAATTGCTGCATAAAAAGTTGGATGAGAAAATTTTCAGCAAAACCTTGGATTTGCTAGAAGAAAAGGACGTCCCCACTGAAGAGAAAAAGAAAGCAAGCGGTAAGTTAAAATTTATATTAATAAATTCTTGAAAACATTTATACTAAAAGTGGAATTTTCTGAATTTTCATAGTTCTAGGAAAGGTCCAAACACTTGGAAATCTGAGTCTTTGGTGTGTCAGAAGAAGATTGTCCGAGTGTCGCAATGAGGGCCAAAAGCTTAGTGAATGCATTTCCAAGTTAGTCAACAGCACACCACTTCCCAGAAACCTCCAAAACGAGCTGCTGCTTTTCAAGTGAAGAATGTTCTTCATGTTGTGCTATAGTAAAAATGTAACAGGTTCTATAATTGAAATGCTAAAGTTTTCTGTGCATAAAAATTTGGCAAACATAAGTAAAAGATATTGAGTTGATACAGACACTTTAAATTGTGATGCGCATTAATATGATTCAACAAAAATAACTACTACAATTTTAACTTATAAAAGGATGGCTCTATTGTGGTGGCTGGTGCACTCTCATCCCAAAAGAAAGTGCTTTAGCAAGTTGTTTGCTTGCTAAAAGCCAATTTTCCGCATTCTTTCTCACATTTATTTTTTGATATGTTGTATTAATCACTATTTTTTTTATTATGTAATTTTGGTACTTTCAGCATATTGTACGTCAATGATCGATTCCTGTTTTTTCCGGCATTTTTTGTATGTGCGTACTTTTTTGCAATGTAATGTTAACCATGAATGAAGAATAAATAAATAAATTTGTATGTGCTATTTAGGGCTTTAAATATGGATTCTATGATTCTAAAAGTGCACAAGAATGTAATTTTACTTTCTTCTATTTGATTAAGATTAACGCCAGCCTTGCATTTTAGGGTCATATATATTATAATTTAATGACCATAGACCCAGACACCATGCAAATAGCTAAACTGACTCTTATATCAACCATTTTTATTGGCCAAGTGGCAAAGAAATTTAAAAATTTGGTGAGAGGCCGGAGCGATAAGTTTGCTATAAGAGCGGAAAAGTGAGAGCGCGCCCCAAGTCTGATAAAATTAGAATAAAATTATCTTTACCTTTCTTAATTTTGAATTCCTCACAATTTCTGACAAATAAAATAAAAAATGATTTCTGATTATGGTTACTTGCATAATACAAATTTCAAAATTTCTGATAAATACTGCTTTCTCAATCAATGCTGAACACCATTTCCAGAATTTGGGCCACCCCCCTGCGGAACAATGGGCCGTATACCCATTATTATAATTGTCAATATTTGTTTTCATTTTTTTTCTGGTATCCGAAATATTCAATACTAACAAAAAATTGTTTCTGTATAACTGTTGCCTGTATCTAATAAACACTCATAAAGGCGGTATTTTCTTTCCATCTTTTCAAAAATAAAACTTATAAATGTCAGTACTATATCAACTATTAATGCTGCATATAATAATTTCTTTAAATCTTAGACCAAAAGAATGTAATTATATTTATTTGTTCTATTATTATTTGAAATTCCAGCCAGCCTCGCATTTTAGTGTCTAATAATGTGTGACCAAGACACCATAAAATAGCTTTTAAAAGCAACTCGGCTTGCGAATTGGCTGCGCGGCATTCAGTCACTCCATAATAGCATAGGGAAAAGGGAAAGAATGAAAATAATGTCTAAAGAAAAAAAGAACTAACTCGGCGTTTCAAACTGCAAAACGCACTGCCTTCATTGCCTATAATTTTTTCATTTTGTGAATACGGTGAATACATAATCAATTAAAGCTGCAAATTCTACTTAAATTTGAGAAAGAAAGCAATGAACATTACATTTTTATTAACTGGAAGAAAATTTTATCAAAAATAATTATAAAAAAACAATCATCATAATTTTAAATTATCCTCTCCCTGATTTTTACAAGATACAATACAATTCAATAAGAATTATAAGAATGGAATGCATAAGGATTCAAATTCTTGCAACTTTAAATTTTTTTTTTTATTTCTGACAAAATTAAAAACAAGATTTTAGATAAGGGTTTTTGTTGCATAGTGAATTTATAAAATTTATGTTAAATATTAATGCTTTCTCAATAAATAATGCTTATAGCTGTAGGCATATTCTTAAAAATAAATTTTTTTCAAATAATGAAGGCAAGCACAAATATTTTCAATTTTTTTTGTACTGAAATATTCAATAAATTAATTGTAACAAAAAAAATATTATTTTCTAACTCGACCGCCCCTCATATAATCGCACTCATTTAGATCTCTTATTTACAAACATAAAATGAATAAAATACAATATTTTTTTTTGTCAGTATACCGCGTTATAATACTTATAATGGTTAATCATGATATAATATGACATGTAATATAATAATATTATTTCAAGTCGTCTCAACACACGGCTTTTTAAGTTTCCTTCCTTCCCTCTTGCGATACGTTAATAGTTTCTCATCTTCGTCCAGACTTGTTAGATCTCGCTCTCTTCGTCAGCACGAGCCAAACAAGCCAACCAAGAGCCAGCAGCGGGAGAGGGAGTACAGGGACACGGAGGGAGAATTGGTGTTTCGCCGAGTTTGTGTGCATAAATTTGTGCGACATGCGACACTGTGTGTCGATACTGTCGATCAGTGCAAGAAAAGAGATTGTTCAGACTACATATTGGGACAATTGGATCCTGCTTAGGTCAGTATACTCTGAACTGCAACACTGCGTGTTTTGCAAATACATAGATTGTCGATTATTGTTTTTTGATCGTTTTATATTAATTGTTGCTGTCATAATAGTCAGATCTCTCCATAATTTATTCACGTACTCGTCCTCACGTTAAAATCCTCTGGATCCCTGGGGGTGCCCTGACTCCCCCATTTCCTCAACCGTTGGATTAGAGGCTAGGCTGACTACTTGACTAGGGCAATTAGGCAAAGGTATGTATAATTCAAAGTGCAAGGAAAGTCTTAAAATGCATGCAAAGTAGTGCACACATAGCGAAAAGACGTGCAAAAGCGCATACTAAACTTAAATTTTGGGTCTTTTTGCATAAGTATTTACACAAATTTTAACTATATATCTTTTGGCGATTTGCGCGGCGTTTAATATTTTTGACTTCCTATTCTTGTGCTGAAAGGTGTATGAGCCAGAGTCGCCAGAGATTGCACACATCAACATCAATCAGCTTTTGTAACTTACAATTTTATTATGTAGTTTTTTTTTCAAATCCACAAAATACGATCAAGATCAAGGCACGATTCATAGAGTCACACCAAGTGCGATTTATACTTAGGTACATATTTTTCCAATAAATTCAACTTCTGGACACCTTGAACACTATAATTTACTTATTAAAAATCAAAAATCCAAGTTAGGAAAAATTGCATTTATCCTCGTTGTAAAACTGCCTCGAAATCAAAATTAAGGCTCATTAATATGTATTTATTTATTTAGAACATATATACAAAGTGCTGAAAGGATCCAGAATGTAAACTTGTAGTGATATTTCCCCATTGTTTTTAATGTAATAGAAAAGCCAAAAGCCATTATAAAAAAAACTAAATAGCATTTTAAAGATTTTCTCATTCATACGTCATTATTTCTAAACAGAGAAATTTTTTAGAAGATGGAGAAGAACAATCAAAGTCGGGACGAAGGATGTGAGGCTCCTCCAGAAGCAAAAATCCCTCGTCGCTCCACAAGAAGCCAACCTGGTGACCTTGGTAGTCACAGGACGGGAATTCACAGAGCTATCATGAATGTGGATTTCCCCACCATTGAGAAACTTCTGAGCGAAGGCGAAACCTTCTGCACTGAAGAAGGACTGAACTGCTTCACTCTAGCTGCATGCAATCCCACATCACCTGTGGCAACTTCTTGGGAACTTGTGTGCAAAATGCTGAACAAAGATCTCCAAGCCGGACTGTCTGCAAGGAGCGCAGGTGAACATAATTATAGTATTTTTAATTAGTACAAAACTTTTTATTTTTCCAATTCCTCAATTTGCAGATGGTTCAACCTTGCTGATGATTTTTTCAAAGTATGTTAAAAAAATTGAATTCCTGGTGAATTTGGGTGCCAATGTGAATGATGTGGACAACAACGGAAACACCGTTTTGATGAGATCTTTTATGCATACCTATCCTAAATCTCAAGTAAGATATACTGTATATATGCATAGAAATTAGTGCAAAAATGAAAAAAACTTATGTGGTTATAAAGGCATTCTTGAAGCTTCTGGAACTTGGTGCCAACCCCAATGTGCCAGTAGGAAACAAACATCCCAACATCATCTCGTTTATGTTTTCCAAGCTCGTCAAGAATTTTGAATTTTCTCCCGAGTCTCCAAACTGCTTCAAGTACATCATGCAGCCAAAGTATTTTGGAAAAATTGAAAAATCACAATTTGAAAAGACCAACCCAATATTTGATTACATTGATATGTGCTTCAATATGAAAGGCAGAATTTCTGATGAAATTAACAATGTCCTAAAAGACGAGAATTTTCCCAAGTTCAACATGCCAATATTAAGCAAGGGAAGTTGGCGTTCAAGGAGAGGCAGCTCGCGTGACAATGAATGGATAATTTTGAAGCAGGCACTGATTATTCCGAATGAATTCTTGCTGGATCCCCTGAGCTACTATCTACTCAAGATTGACCTGTGGCGCTGGGGTAGACTCGCACATAATACTGTTCAAGATATGAAAGTCCAGGTTGGAGTCTTTCGAGACCTTGGATGTGTTGCTGAAAACAATAAGAACATTTTGCCTCCAAGTTTGGCGCTCGTCTACAATGCAATTCAGTCCTGTGAGTTCCAGACTAACAATCACAACAACTACAATGGAAATTTGCGTAGTCTCTCTGCAATTTTGTGTGAATTTTGCATTGAAGGTGGGTTTGCCATAAATATTGAAACAAATATAATCCATCAATTGTATTCTAACAGATGAGACTTTGCGCCTCAGTGGCTCGTGGTTTCAAGTGGTAACATTGCTGGGACCTTTTCTGGCGTTCATGCCACATTCCTTGGATATGTCAAAATTTGCCCAGTATATTATGACTGAGATCCCAGAAAACCCCTTTGACGTTATTACTCAAATGATGATTAATATGCGTTTGATGTTTTCACGCTCTCAGAGCAAAAGCAACTTTTACATCCAAAATTTCTGTAGCAGACCACGTAAGTTCAAATGGTATTAATTTAAATATTCAACCAGAACTGAATTGTAACCTTATACTTTCAGTGCTGCTCATTTTGAAAACATTCCTTGGACCAAACTGCACCTTGCCCTGGGACAAACTCTTGCACAAAAAGTTTGATGAGAAAATTTTGACCCAAACCTTGGAATTGCTGCAAGAAAAAGGCATCACCACTAAAGAGATCAAGAAAGCAAATGGTTTGTTAAAATTTTTTAACTTGAAAAAGATTTGCTAAAAATTTTGTAGTCCGAGGCAGGATTCAAACACTTGAAACTCTGAGTCTTTGGTGTGTCAGAAGAAGATTGTCCGAGTGTCGCAATGAGGGCCAAAAACTTCATGGACTCATTTCCAAGTTAGTTGAGAGCACACCACTTCCTAAAAACCTCCAAAATAAGCTGCAGCTTTTCAATTGAAAAATGTTCTCCGACATGGGGTACTATAAGCTATGAAATTGCAGAAGATGCTGAAATTCTAAACTTAAATTTTTAAATTGCATATATATAAGATGGTAAAAATTTGTCTTTTTTTGTGAAATGATACTGCACTTTAAATTATGTATGTTGCGCCTGATTTCGATTCCACAAATGATTTAAATAAAAAAAATTCCTTGCTGGTTTTAGAATGGCTAAATATTAACTTCAACGTCAGTGTCACATTTCAAATACTTAAAATTTAAAATCTTATGACAGAAATATTTTATGCATAGATGAAGACAAAAATATTACTTATTGAGAGTTGTATCACACAGAGCGCTCAATTTTCTTTTTTTCTGCCAACTGGGCATGTAGAATTTGCTGACACGCAGGACTGGAAGCTCTTAGAAGGAACAATTCACCATGTTCATCACAGAGACGAAGAAGAGCCTGCATGTATCTTTCCATGTGAACCTAAAAAGAAGCCAAAAAATGTCTTATTACTTCATCTATGTAATATTAGCACATACTTTGACACTCTTCTGAATATTTTTTGTCTCAAAGAGATGCAAAACATCAGCCACAAAGTAGGGGGCGGCGCGAGAAAAGTCCTTTCTGTGCCTGGCCATTGCTACACCCATGCCTTCAACCAAATGTGCAACATCTACAGCCAAGTCTTCATTTTGGCCTTCGATAATGGCTGCACAAATCTTTTGCAGTTTTTGCTGAATGACAGGAATACGATCTACAGCAAGAGCAGATCTTGAAGTGAGAAAAGCATTCAAGCAAACTGCAGCAGCTTTGACGGTTTTCATGTCTGCAAGGTTGAATTGCATCATTCGAATTAGTGCCTTATCTGCTGCAAGGGCATCTATGACAGTTTTGCTCTTGAAAAGATCAGTGAGTTGCTGGGGAGAGGATCTACTGATGTTGGGAATTTTGTTCTTCAAGGAGGGCCTAATCTTCTCCAAATCTGCACCGTACGCCATGGCAATGTCAACCAACTGCTTTTTTATACTTTCCGATCCCTTTTGGTCCTGTAGAAAATTTAAATTTAGAAATACATAATTATAAAAAAAAGATGAATATGACAAATATTTGTCGTAAAAAAAATATGAATTACACTTTGTTCATTTTAAGCAAAAAGCATTTACCAGTAAGAATTTGAGAGATACCAGTGCCAAGGGTTTCATCGAGCGAGAATTGAAGCTCCTTATATCATTTTCAGAAGGCATCTTTTTATAAAACAGGGCGCACACAAACTTCTTAAGCATGCTGAAAGAAATCATTAATTACTTGCTAAATTAATTTATTTAAAGTTAAGCTTGTACCTTTCATCAGCATTCACAGTAGCCTCATTAGTGAATTTGATCAATTTTCCCAAATTGAAATTATTCTCAATTTCACTGAAGAGAGTTACCAAAACAGGTATGGCTACATCCCATCCGTCTTTCAAATTATAACACGCAGCCAATAACGCGGCCGCAGAAAGAAGTCTTGTAGCTTTGTCTGTCACTCGAAGTTGTCCAAAGGCCAGCAAAATGGCCATCAAGTTGTTCCTTGGCTTGGGATCAGGAGCATCCATTGGATCGCAGGGTGCCACCACATTAGAAAGTTTGAGATTTCCCAAGACTCCGTGGGCAGCGTCTGACTTTTTCATGGCTCTCAACAGAGCCAAGGCCACGCAATTGTCAAAATGACTGCTGAACTGTTGCTTTGGATTCAAGAGAAGACTAGCTGCCAAGGAGTCTGCAACTTGAGCCACCGTTGACTTGCTAAGGCTTTTACGAAGTAGGTTCAAAGATGAGTGAAGGTGTCCAGGCGGACAGCTAGCCAACATTAATGCAGCTGCCTCTTGCTGCCCCTGATCGAGGTCAAGATTCAACAGAGTGGTAGCCCTTATCTTTTGGTCTACCAAAAGAACCTGCAAAAAAATAAAATTAATGAATCAATTTTCGAACTATTGTACGAAAAATATGAATTTTTTCTTGTTAAATTTCAATTTTTTGTATAATATCGTTCATACAGCGGCTAAATGGACAAAATGAAATTTACAATTGAGACGTTTGGTTAGTTTGAAATTTTCAATATCAACGATTGGTCATTTCCCGATTTACAGGCACGGGTGTTCTAATCGAGAAAAACAGCGTTATTTGTGTGTCAACGGGAAAGTGATTTTTGAGAGCGTCTAAAAAATGGAAATTTTGAGATTTCAAGGGTGGTCAGTCATGAAATTAGTTGATTTAATTTATATTTATGCGCTAAAAATATAGGAAAAATCCGGATTTCCCGGAAAAGTGAGATATAAGGAGGTTTGACAAAAAATTCATATCTCAGCTTCTACTTGAGATAAATTCAAAAATTTAAAGCGAAAATGCAGCTCAAGACATGCCCTTTCTTGGGGATGGGTAGGGATAATTTTCAAGGCCATGTTTCTTAATGAGGGTGAGGTGATAAAAATTGAGGGGTTGTAAAACAAATGTTATGCAACTTGCAGAACGTTGGAAAAAATTACAAAGAAACCTCATCATATGAGACAACAACCCCTCATAGGGCGAATATTTCCTGCAACCCCTTGGTATTGTAATTAATTCTTGAATATGTGTCTCATATGGCCAAAATGGACCTATTTTGGGGATTTATTTTCAATACCAAGAGGTTGCAGGAAATATTCGCCCTATGAGGGGTTGTTGTCTCATATGATGAGGGTTCTTTGTAATTTTTTCCAACGTTCTGCAAGTTGCATAACATTTGTTTTACAACCCCTCAATTTTTATCACCTCACCCTCATTAAGAAACATGGCCTTGAAAATTATCCCTACCCATCCCCGAGAAAGGGCATGTCTTGAGCTGCATTTTCGCTTTAAATTTTTGAATTTATCTCAAGTAGAAGCTGAGATATGAATTTTTTGTCAAACCTCCTTATATCTCACTTTTCCGGGAAATCCGGATTTTTCCTATATTTTTAGCGCATAAATATAAATTAAATCAACTAATTTCATGACTGACCACCCTTGAAATCTCAAAATTTCCATTTTTTAGACCAGTGCCGGACTGGCTCTAAAAATTTTACCGGGCGTTTTTAAAATAGGCGGCCCACGCCAACTAAACGGCCCAATTTTGCGCGCCGGCTTCGCCGGCGACGGCCCTCTAGCGGGCCCCCGGCCCGCCGGCTACGCCGGCGGCCCATTTTTGGCCCCGAGCGCGCCGGCTTCGCCGGCAAATAATATGGAACTATTGCCACCGCAATTTTTAAACAAATTTAATTTTTTTTAAGCACGGAAAAAATAGTAATCATTTGAAAATTGAAATATATATAATTTAATATTTTAGTAAAACTGAAAACACAATTTGCGAGCGAAGCAAGCGGAAAAAATATTAGGTACTGAATTAAGAATTAATAAATCTTCATATTTCAAGACTCAGCGATAATTTTACATCATGCCAGGGAGTAAAAATAAGCTTTTGCAGAAAGTAGCCAGATATATGATCTGAAAGTTTCGTTTAGGACTTTTAGATAGTCGCGGCAAACAATGAATTTTTTGTTCGGGGCCAAGTTCAACCACAGGGGTGAGGGTGTAAAAATTAGCGTTCACAAAAAGTAGCCAGAAATGATCAGATTGATCTGTTCGGGATTTTTAGATGGTCGCCGAAAAACATGAAAATTTTTTGTTCGGCGCCTTCGGCGGCCAACAAGGGGTGAGGGTGTAAAAATTTGCGTTCACAAAAAGTAGCCAGAAATGATCAGAATGATCTGTTCGGGATTTTTAGATGGTCGCCGAAAAACATGAAAATTTTTTGTTCGGCGCCTTCAGCGGCCAAGTTCAACTATGGGAGAGGGTGAAAAAATTAGCGTTCACAAAAAGTAGCCAGAAATGATCAGATTGATCTGTTCGGGATTTTTAGATGGTCTCTGAAAAACATGAAAATTTTTTGTTCGGCGCCTTCAGCGGCACAGTTCAACTATGGGTGAGGGTGAAAAAATTAGCGTTCACAAAAAGTAGCCAGAAATGATCAGATTGATCTGTTCGGGATTTTTAGATGGTCGCCAAAAAACATGAAAATTTTTTGTTCGGCGCCTTCGGCGGCCAACTAGGGGTGAGGGTGTAAAAATTTGCGTTCACAAAAAGTAGCCAGAAATGATCAGAATGATCTGTTCGGGATTTTTAGATGGTCTCTGAAAAACATGAAAATTTTTTGTTCGGCGCCTTCAGCGGCACAGTTCAACTATGGGTGAGGGTGAAAAAATTAGCGTTCACAAAAAGTAGCCAGAAATGATCAGATTGATCTGTTCGGGATTTTTAGATGGTCGCCAAAAAACATGAAAATTTTTTGTTCGGCGCCTTCGGCGGCCAACTTGGGGTGAGGGTGTAAAAATTTGCGTTCACAAAAAGTAGCCAGAAATGATCAGAATGATCTGTTCGGGATTTTTAGATGGTCACTGAAAAACATGAAAATTTTTTTTGTTCGGCGCCTTCGGCGGTCAACTAGGGGTGAGGGTGAAAAAATTAGCGTTCACAAAAAGTAGCCAGAAATGATCAGATTGATCTGTTCGGGATTTTTAGATGGTCGCTGAAAAACATGAAAATTTTTTGTTCGGCGCCTTCGGCGGCCAACTTGGGGTGAGGGTGTAAAAATTTGCGATCACAAAAAGTAACCAAAAATGATCAGAATGATCTGTTCGGGATTTTTAGATGGTCGCTGAAAAACATGAAAATTTTTTGTTCGGCGCCTTCGGCGGTCAACTAGGGGTGAGGGTGTAAAAATTTGCGTTCACAAAAAGTAGCCAGAAATGATCAGAATGATCTGTTCGGGATTTTTAGATGGTCGCTGAAAAACATGAAAATTTTTTGTTCGGCGCCTTCGGCGGCCAAGTTCAACTATGGGTGAGGGTGAAAAAATTAGCGTTCACAAAAAGTAGCCAGAAATGATCAGAATGATCTGTTCGGGATTTTTAGATGGTCGCTGAAAAATGTGAAAATTTTTTGTTTGGCGCCTTCGGCGGCCAAGTTCAACTATGGGCGAGGGTGAAAAAATTAGCGTTCACAAAAAGTAGCCAGAAATGATCAGAATGATCTGTTCGGGATTTTTAGATGGTCGCTGAAAAATGTGAAAATTTTTTGTTTGGCGCCTTCGGCGGCCAACTAGGGGTGAGGGTGTAAAAATTAGCGTTCACAAAAATTAGCCACAAATGATCAGATTGATCTGTTTGGGATTTTTAGATGGTCGCTGAAAAATGTGAAAATTTTTTGTTCAGAGGCCAAGTTCAACCAGGGTTGAGGGTGTAATAATTAGCGCTCACAAAAAATTAGCAGAAATAATCTGGCGTCCCCCCTCTTTTTAAAGTTAGTTCGTACCTTGGTCCCCAGAGAGCGCTCAAAATCAAGCTAAGAACCAATCAGAGTGCGCACATAATCGTCAAAAGACCCAAGGCAAAAAATCACTTGCTTCGCTCGCGCAAAATAAATTTTTTTTTCATTTTCACGGGCTGACGGCCCCTTAATAACCCATTTGCTTTTACTGAGGGCCCTTCAGGGCCGCGGGGCCGGTCTGCCAGCCGCCCAGCCGGCCCGACACGAGCGGCGCACTTCGTAAGCGCGGAAAGCGCGCGGCCCGCTTCGCGGTCCGTGCGCTTTTGCCGCAGCCCGAAGGCCGCTTCGCGGCCTTTTGGCGGCCCACGGGGGCCGCGGCCCACCGGGCTCTCGCCCGGTGCGCCCGATTACCCAGTCCGGGCCTGTTTTAGACGCTCTCAAAAATCACTTTCCCGTTGACACACAAATAACGCTGTTTTTCTCGATTAGAACACCCGTGCCTGTAAATCGGGAAATGACCAATCGTTGATATTGAAAATTTCAAACTAACCAAACGTCTCAATTGTAAATTTCATTTTGTCCATTTAGCCGCTGTATGAACGATATATTATATTACTGACTTACAACTTTATTCTTGCATTCGTCCACAGCAATAGCATCATTTGCAAAATCGGGCCAATCTGACACAAAGGACAAGAGTAAGCTGAAATCCAGCAAGGTTGATCCCACGTCGTAACAAGACTCGGTGCCTTCTTCTGCATAGTGCTTCAGCAACAAGTTCAGTTCGCCAAAGGCAAAGCAGAGTTCTAGGTATTTTGATAAAAATGCGCCTTGATGTTTCTTCTTGGCAGCTTTTTTAGCAATTGGCTCAAATTTTTCCAATACCTGTTGCACCTGTTGCTGCAGGCCTACAAATTTATCCCGCACCAGATAAGGGGTGTTGTGCTGGGCGGCTTTTGAAGCTTCTAGCAAACTGACCAGCAAGGTTGCAGATGAGACGAAGAATGCTTCCTCTAAAAAGATTAAATTAGAAAATCACCAATTCATAAATGATTTAAAATCACCTGTATTATTTAGCAAATTAAAAATCAACGCAGATATAGCTGCTGCAAGATTTTTTGATGGCCAAGTAAGGGCAGATAAAACTAATGCCTGTGGAAACCTCATAAGTTTTGGTTCGTTATTTTTTGTTATGCCGTCCAGGAGTTTAGATATCAATTTATGAGGTCGCTGTTCCTTCTCAGCGGCAGTCAAGGCGTCCACTAACAGCTCGTCCAGTGCTTCGTCTTTGATTGAAATGGCCATCAGCTTTGGAAGAAGGGTCTCGAACAAGAGAATATCAAGATGGGCCAGTGGTTTGAAAGCTGCTGTCAGATTTTTAGAACTTGTATCTGCAAGTCGACTTTGGAAAACAGCACTCAGCTTGTCTCTGTCCTCAATGGTCTCCACAGCAGACAAAGCCTGGCCGAGAGCTTCGTTGCTCTTTGCAAGTCCAATAACTTGAAAGACAAATTCCTCAGCTTTTGAGTGTCTGCGTCCGTATTTAGCAGCAACGACTCTGGCAGCCAAGCCAACAGTGTTAGGGCTAACGTTATCCGCCAGACTGTCCAGAATTTCTTGTTCCGAGCCAACGACAGTGATCAGAAGCCGGACAGCCGCTTCGTCCAGTTCAACTTCAGCCAGGAATGGAAGAAAAGGGGCCAACGAAGGGGGGTTTGGAGAACGTTTGGCACATGAAATAGCCGCTTTGAGACTTGCCACGTCTGGCTTGTTGGAGAACACGCTGTGGCACAGAGCAGTGTACTCCTGTGGTCGAGCGGCCAAATAATTGGAGGTCTGCTGGTCTGACAAGAGCAGGCGGCCGCACTCCTGCTCCGGATCCCGGGCAGCAACTTGGACCAGTTTTTTCCTGATGCTGGGTCGAAGGATGGCCTTGCTGAAGCGTTCGCTCTGAAGACATTCGCGAAGGGCCTCCCATGACTCTTGCCGGCAAAGGGCTTCTATGACAGCCTCTTCTTTGCGAGCGACCCGCAGGTGGGGTGACTCAAAAATTTGAACGGCTAGGCGAAGACGTTTCTCCGGAGGCCCGAAATCAGACGAGGACAATCGCCGACGAAGCTCTAAAATTTTTGGAAAGCAAAGATTTAGATATTTCACAGGGATTTTCAAGAATAATTGAAATGTTTTAGACAGTCACGTGTAGCGCATACCTGCAGCAAGAGCCATTTTAACGTCAGTGATGCCAACCAACAAAAATAATGTATAGTTTTATAAAAATAATGCATAATTTTTTTATACGTAGCTAAAAAAACAATTTTTTTAATTAAAAGAATAAAATATAACGATTTTATGCTTGAAATTGTGTTATAAATTGTTATTTATTACGATACAGTTGTTTCCATACTTTGTGGTAAAAATTATTAGGTTGGCATCAACAGTTTAAACAGTTGACAGTTCTCTACCGCAGAAGAAATCAAAACACCGAGTTGAAAAGTCATCCTTATAATTTTCACATAAAATACAAGGTGGGGCAGGTGGGCTTATCATATTTGAACGGTAAAAAATATTATTTTTTAAATTTACAAAGAATTTACATCTGAAAATATCAAAATTACAGATGAGAATACGGTTATGTATTGATTAATTTTAGATTGCGGTTTTAACCGGTTCACTGTGTATGTATTCACTGTGCATGCGTCAGCTGATTTTCTTCTCCCTAACCCCTTTTTACTTTCAGAATTCAGATCCAACACGATTTTAATCAGCGTTCATTTCGCATCAATTCATCAATCAAAAACGAAATTAACGTATTCTAGTCGAAATGCGACTGCCGTGGGTGCTTCTGACGTGCCTGCTGGTCTCGGTGCCTTTCTTGGCTGCCGAGAAGGACGAGTTCGCCGAGTTCGAAGACTTTGAAGAGGAGTTTGAGAATGTAGCCTCGTCGCCGGATGCGGCCGACTCGATCGAGGATGCTGAAGTCGAGGTCGAAGACGAAGAGGAACCCGTGTTGGAAGACCTCGAAATGGAGCATCTGGCCGACGAGGAAGAGTTTGAAGGCTGGGACGCCAAAGAACCCGTTGGTGGCAACAAAGAGGTGCCTCGACTGACTATCACCAAAGTCCCAATGCACCTTCGCACCAACTGGGACTCGTACTACCTTGAGATGCTGATGCTTGCAGGGTTGGCCGTCTACTTCCTCAACTTCATGGTCGGTCGGTCGAAGAACCAGAGACTGGCCAATGCGTGGTTCTCGGCACACAAAAGTCTGCTGGAGGAAAACTTTAGCCTCGTTGGTGAGAAATTAAATTTCACGGTCTCCGTGCTATTCGTTTTTAGTCAACACTAGTATTTACTGATCTTGGACTGAATTTCATGCATTTTTCAAAGCAATTTATGTTTAGAGTTTTTTCAATGTGAATGAAAATTAAATGCTATATAAAGATAATATTACACGGTTGGTACGGAATGTGTTTGCATGATGAAACCTTTCAAAATCTAATCCTATTTACCAATTTAAATTAGTTCGTTTTTATATTTATTCCCATGTCCCTACCCTGGCCTGTATAAATTGTAGAAGAAAATATAAAATAATATTTAGATTATTTAAAAATATATAGCCTTACACAGGAAGAAAATATTTTTGAATGGTTTAAAATTTGGTATTAACTAAAACTAATTCTTCCAGGTGATGACGGAAGCAAAGACATCGATACAAATACAGGACTGATAAAAGAGTCTGAAAACGTCTTCACCCTTTGGTGCAGCGGGCGAACTTGCTGCGAAGGAATGCTGGTTGAATTGAAGCTTCTCAAGCGGCAAGATCTGGTGGCTGTCATCAGCCAAATGCTCCGACCTGTAGCTGATCAGGTCCAGGTTCGTGTCAATCTGACCGAAGTGGACTCGTTCGTCATGTGCATCGCCTCAAAGAAGACTGCGCTGCGTCTTGTGAAGGACATGGCTGACATCAACGTCTTCTGCCCAGAGAGGAAGTCTCTCGAGAAAATGGGTGTATCTCCTTCCTTTAATTTGATGAATGAAATCGGTGAGGTCTCGGCCTCTTTGATTGACCGGCGTATGGTTGATGCGCTCAACAAGTACAGCGACTTGATTGACTGCATCCACGTGTCCGATCAGTACACCGGACCAAAACTGCCTCAAGAGTAAGAGAAGGGAATTTTCATTTATGAAAATAATAATTCATTTTAAAGTAATTTTAACGTTAATTATTTGGTCTATTATTTTTTTTCAGTGAATCCAGTGCTGCTTCCAAGTTGCCCGAAGCTTCCAAGGTACTTATCTGTACTTTTAATCTGCCGACAAAGCAGAAAACGCCTCAGGAGGCGGCCGAAGCTGCCAGGCCTCTGATGCAGTTGGTATTTTATTTGCTGGAACGTGTCAAGCGCTTGAAACTTGGCAAGGAGGCAAAAATCAAGGCTATCAACAACCGTCAGAAGGCTCAGGAGGCCTTCCTGAAGACGACCCATGCAGCCAGGGCTGAGGCTGCTGCTGCCCGTCGAGAGGACAAGAGACGCCAAGAAAAGGAGCGTATTTTGGCTGTAAGTTTTTTCTTAACATGATTAATTAAATTTTGATTACAGACATGAAACATAATATTCCTAACATTTAAGTGTGAAGTACGTTTATTTGTATAGAGCTAATTGTTTTAATTTAAAACCTGTATATTGAAGCAAAAAAAAATATTTTCTTCATTTGTATTAAACTGGTGTTGCGCGTGATTTAATTGCAGGAGGATGACCCTGAGAAGCAGCGTCGTTGGGAAGAGAAGGAAAACAAGCGCCAGATGAAAAAGAAGGCTCCTAAGATGAAGCAGTTGAAGGTAAAAGCCATCTAAGGAGGAAACTCCATGGCCTCAGTATTGTTGTTGGTCGCTGCTCGCTGCCCTTGAACAATCGCGGGGAGTAAGTAGGGAAATTTTGGAATTTTTATTCACCAAAACCGTGTTTTTTGTTCTACCAAAATCTCTGCCTTACGATGAGACAAAATGTGCCACGACCATGAAAAGTTATTAAAAATCTCAAGTTGTACATAACCTTTTTATACTTTAATCTCACCTTTAATTGTTGATCGCCATTAGAAAAAAACTTATCTATCCCGAAGACTTTGTTTAGGAAATATGTAGTGATATTAGGAAAATTATATTTTTTTTTTCAAAATTAATTTAATCCTTTTTTTTATATATTGTTTTTCTTTTGTATTGCAAAAAAACGCAGATGTCACAGATTTACTGTGGAAAGTTGATTCATCCGTTTGACATGAAAGTTTTCACAAGTTTACTTGCATGAGCGCTACAATCGCTAATGTGCAAATGTTCAAGGCTGTCAAATTTTCTGCCCACTAGATCTGCAATCTGACAAACACACTCTAATTATTGAAATGCCATAATCATTTTTAACAATTTTCAACCTGTGTGCATTTCCTTCGGGATTCACCTCCCACCAGATGAATTGCGATTATATTAACCACCTCACCCTTGCTAGAAAATTTAGGCAGTACCTTCACTATTTCCTCTTTTTCAATCTTTGATTCCGTCGTTTTGACGATAAAAAGATTTTCCTATTTAATTATTTTACATATGATTTTTTTCCTTATTTATGACAAATTTTATACCTCTTGATTTAGAACAGAGATAAATTCTGAAGCAACCTGCAACTGATTGCAGCACTCGGCAATAGCAACGAGACTGTGCTCTTTATTTCCACTATCATATCCAAGCGTTAATGGAACATCAGATTTTGTTCTTTCGCCTATCACCAGTTCAAATCTAATGACAAGAAATTATCTTAAATCATTACAAAATTCATTTTCGGCTTACTGATTTATATTTTCGCTCCCAACTGTAATCCAATTTGTAATATTCTCAGACGAGACGATTTGCCAGTTTGGTCCCTCCGATGGCACGGGCGTAAAATCGTAAACCAGGCTCCACTGGTTGTTGAACACGCTCAAACCTGAATCTTTAACTTGATCTGAAAAATCAAAATTTAATAAAATTAATAATTTAATAATGCTAAATTAGAGGCCTTTCAAATTTTTATACTGGATCAGGGCGCAACCGAATTCAAATCTTGAGCAAGCCTCTATCGATGGCTGCGTCGTGCAGCATAAGAAAGACGTGACGTTTCGGCAATCGCGAGCTCTAAACTGCCCGCAAATCGCCACTAGACTCAAATTTTCTGATCCTCGAATGAACAAGCTGGAAAAATTGAAACAAAAAATTGTTCTGGTTTGAAGAAATAATAGAATTAAAAAAAAATTTACCTTCCGCTCATGGGCCCCAAAATAATTTGGCAGTCGGAACAGTCGTCGATGGTAACTGAATTGCAATGGTCGAGGACCAGAATTTTCGAACCCTTGCAATTTTGAATAATCATTTGTCGGCCGTTGACTGAATTTGGCTCTCGCACCACTTCGGCATCGACCACGTTTTCTATAGTAAAGTCTTTTGGATTGACTTTCGATTTCTTGTCCCTTAACAAATTAAAACGTGTTTATTAAATTACTGAAAATTAATTATTTGCTCTTACCATGAGTATTCCTTTTTGGTCTCCGGCACCAAACGAGACTCGTCCGGCGTTTTTGCGCAGAATATATTTTTAAGGTACTTGAAAAATGCACACCCCATGACGCTGGTTGACTAACATTCCACATTCAAAAAAGATCGCGGGGTTGCACGCGCTCGCGTGAGCAGGTGCCATAGGCTAGTGCGCACTCAAACATCAAATCAATAAAAGCAAGCAAACAATATGAAAAGAATGGAAAATATATTTGTAAATAATCGCGCTTTTAAGTTGGTAATTTAGCAATTAGCTAAAATAGCGTCTCCTAAAAAGTTGTTTTGGATATTCAAACAATTATAAACGAGTTGATGAAATTAAAATAGCCCTAAGCTACAGATTTATTTATTATTTTCATATTTTTAAATAAAAAGATTTTTACTTTCTAAAATATTCTGGACAATATAAAAATAGTTGAAAAAATAGCCGATTGTATACTGGCAGATCCCGAACTTGTCGTTTCTTCGATGTGCTGATTCTCATTCTTATGCTTCAATGCGTTGGTCATTGCTGCGTTCATCGCCCTGACCAGCGGGTAGTAAACTCGTTGCTCTTGACCAGAGCCACCGTCACCACTGCAATCACCCCTAAAATCGTCTGTGTCAATTGACCAAACCATCACGCCACCCAGGTCTTCTTCAATCGCATATGTTGCCTGTGATAATAAATTTAATTAATTACCCTATCATTTATATTTAAAAAAAAATAATGATTTTTATAGATTTATAAAATTTTACCTTTTTAGCAACGCTTTTCTTATTGTCGTAAGTTATCCACTTGTCACCATTGACGGCAGTAACGGTTTTGCTTGTTTCGTCCCATTTCTGTGACCAGGGTGAGCCTAAAGACTCAATTTCCTTGCAGATCTAATTACAAAATTTGTTATTGACTATGTTCAAAGAAATCATACGTTTGCCTATATACTTCGTTATAGCCCATGAAACCATCCTCTCTGGTATATGGACCTTTAAAGCCCCTTTCTTGAGTTGGGAGTCCAAAATCATTGGCTTGTTTATTAGAAGGGTCACTGAGCAGAAATGTCCTGCCGTACATGGGAACGCCGAGCACAAGTTTTTTTGAGGGAGCACCCAAAGATTTCAGATGCTTGATGGTAGCCGCCTGGTTTTTATTTTAGTTAGAATTTTCTATTAAAAATTGTTAGATTTTCAGTTACAATTGAAAGAGGGTCGTGCGAATCGCTGGTGAACAGGGGTGCATTTGGTCCTGTCATTCTGTCCCAAGCCCCGTGATAATCGTAGGCCATGATATGCATGTGGTCAAGGTACCTGGCCAGGGTGGGAATGTCATAAGCTGCGTCGATTATCCGTTTGCTTGCTCCAAATGCGGAGGTTAAAATTTTATTGGGCATGGCTTCTCTCAGCTCCTAATAATGGTTGATTTTTTTTAAATAATTTTATAATAAATTGTTATAATGGGCTAATTTTTATGTAAGTATTTGAATAAATTTATCTTGCCTTCACAAGAGTGACAAAATTAGCCTTATCTTCAGGCTTTCCACCACGATCTGATGGAAACTCCCAGTCGAGATCCAAACCGTCAAAGTTGTGCTCACTGAAAAGTAGCAAAAATTATTTAAACGCTCATAAAGGTGAAAAAAAATCCCACTTTAATATTTTTACTGCGCTTGAAATAAAGGAGGCTCTTTTCGCAGGGTCACTCGCCATAATTGAGTAATTCTGTGAACCTTCGTTCCACCCACCGACGGCAAGGGTGACTTTCAGGTGCGGATAATTTTTCTTCATCAAAGTCAGTCTTCGATACCATCCTGATAACGAAAATGTGTTCCTAACATGTTCTTATATTTGGAAAGGAAAGTTTCAAACCTAAACCGTAGTCCTCAGTCAAATCTCGGTACGGGTCCAGTGATCTAATTTCATTTGTGACCGCGTTGAGTCCGGCAAATGCGTAGACGAAGTGTGTGCAAATTGTGGGGTCGAGATCGGTCAGCGAGAAATTGCCATTTTCTGGCCTGTACGCGGCCCAAGAGGAGACGTAGCAAACTACAGTGCGTCCGTGGCCGCCAACTTGTCCCTCACCACTTAAGTCCTGATTTACTGAAAAATAATATTAAAAAAAATAGGTACTTATTGTTGAAATTATAAATATTTGCGTTTTGTGGGGAAAAGATCAATGCAAATGTGGTACAAGACGATACAATTGTTTGCATAATATTTCAAAATTTAGATCAAAACCGAGTGCATTTTATCGCGAGTTTCAGGCGCGTAGCTTCTACGATGGCTGCAGTTTTAAATTATTATTGTCTCTTAGATGCAGATAAAGCGGAAGAATTTTAAAACAAAAACCGCACGTGTTTAAACTATCAGGGCACTATTAAATTCTCATTCATAAAATTCAAGTTTTATTTTTTCATGCGAATTGAAGCTCAGAAAAGGTGTGGCGACTTTGGCGCCAAAGGTTATTTTCGCAAAGCGCAGCCAAACCCTTCTTGTGGCGGGCAGAGGTTGTTCCCTGCAGGTATCAAGGTCAATCGACGGACTGGATTTGTTGCCTCTGTTACCAGGAGGCAGGAGGCGAGGCGAAGATGCACCGATACTGCCTATCATGTACAATGTGTCACAAATAATTTTGATTATTTTCCGTGATTTAGATAGTTCATTATTCTTCACATATAAATTTTGGAGATTTCACTGCACTTCTTCTACTAAAATGAAATATAAAAGAAATTTTGTCCGTTAATGATATTTGAACTTTTTTATTGCAAACATTGATTAAATAAAATAAAATAAATTTTCCGAATCAGTTGAACAAGGATAGTTAAGAAGTTGCTCAAGGGGGTTAAAGGGTTTCCTTGTTGAGAGTTCCACTTTGAACAACGCTATTTGAAACAGATTCGTGGGAGTTTTTGTAGAAACAAGAAAAAGCACCGTTATTTATGTAGCACATACGAGGGCCGAGCAGAGAGAAAGGCGCTGAACAGTGCTGCGGTGTTAAGCCGGCCGGCATGGTCGCGTCGCATTAAAAAGTAATCGGGGTTCAGAAAATTAAGTTAATTGTACACTAAACATTTTCTGCTAGCACGAAAGTGGCTTCTTATACAAAATAAAAATACTTCAGCGTGCTCCCTTTAAGATTTGTTTGTTTAGGAAGAAATTAAGGTAAAATATTCTATTAATTTTTTATAAATACCTGTAACTAAGTATGTAACGAACCAAATAAATTCTTTTTGCTAGAAACACTGCTTTGATAAAATTTTATTTCACTTTTGCGTGTTAAATAACTGTTAGAATATGTCTAATCATCAAAATATTTTAGCACCTACAAACAGAGCAAGTTGAATGACCGCATCAAAGTGAAAATTTAAATTAAATTTTCAGCGGAATTAAGCACATGAAATAACAAAATACGAATTAAATTGGATATAATATTTAGCAGAATAGATTTCACTATTATTTTTATCAAATCTATAGTCTGAGAAATTTTTTTTGTTAATCAGGTTGTATTTTATGCACAATAGAGCATATTACCGCGCGAATAAGACTAATTTCCAGTTTTTCTTTGGTCTTAATTATTTGGCTTACCTGCAAAGGCACGAATTATGTGGGGCAAAACTGAGATCGCGAACAATATCCGCATTTTATAATATAACGGCCTGCTCTGGCCCGCCGCAGAGAATAAACTGAAGCCTGCGCCTCAGGAGTCTTCTTGGTGGAGACGAGAGTGGAAGGGTTAAAAAAGAGAGGGGATTTAGTCTTGGGAGCATCATAAAATCGTGTGCCAAAGATGTTTTAGTATCATAGTAGTAAAGACTATTAGGAATCATTAGTGCGAGGTGAAAGACAAAAGTTTGGGATGGCGTGTATTTAAAAATTATCAGTCCCATTTTTTTAATAAGAAATATTTATTTTTAGGTTAATCTTAATATGAACAATTCCGAACAGTTCTTTACAAACGCTGAAATACCAGTGACGCAATAAAAATAATGTTTTGAATAAATATTTCAAAATCAATTCTAAAATGCAAATCATAATATTATAAAAATTTAGACTTTATCCTCTTTTTTTATTATTATAATTGAAAAAGAATAATACCTTATATTATAATGGTGGAATTTAATCTTTTGTCTACGACAAGATATCTGCAGAAAAAAATACGTCAATAATAGTTATTTGTAGTAAAATTATGATCTCATCGCATGGCTTGTTAATGAAAAAAGAAAAATGTGCCTCGTGAAAGTCGTGAAGAAATAAACGCAAAAATTACAAAAAAAAAATTATATATAAGATCCTTAATTCTTTAAGGTTACAAATCATTAAAAATTAACCTTTAAAATGCAATCATGAAAAAATATTGCAATCAGTCACTGTTGCTGCTCCTCCGCCTTTTCCTTTTGTGTCCAGAAGAGGACGGCTTCCTTCTGTCCAACGGAGACCTTGACCTGTGTCTGTTGCGTCGATCGTCATTGCTCGAATCGTCGTCACTCTCACTGCTCCTGTGCCTCTTCTTCTTGCTTTTCTTTTTCTTCTTCTTTTCTTTAGATTTCTTCTCCTTCTTTTTCTTTTTGACCTTTTTGTCCGGCTGGTGCTCGCCGGCTGCAGCGACTTCCTGCTGTCTCAGAGCCGTCAACGGCGTCACATACTCGTCCTCACTGTCAGAAGAGGTGCTGCTCACGTCCAGGACCAACTCCTTGCTTGGGTCAACTTTCAGAAAGTTTCTGCACTGGAAAGTTAAGTGGCCAGCGTATCCGCACTTCTTGCAAGCCGCTCGGAAGGCGCCTTCTTTGTTTCCAAAACTCATTTTCTGTAAAAATAGAATCTTTAATATTAATAAATATGCATTTAAAAGAGAAAATTATATTATATACCAAATAAAATTGATGATTTTAGCGTCAGGAAACTTAAGTTCCCTATTGGGAGAATAAGAAACACCACCTTAGAACAAATAAGAAGTTTTTGTTCAGAAAGTCGTCCGTTTCAAGTAATATCAGATCAGAAATAATAACAAAACATAAGCAAGCAGGAGTGGCAGAATATGAGCGCTCAGCCGGCTCAGCGCCCTCTTGATCTTGAAGCTATTAATAAATTTTGAAATCTGGCGCTAACCACACACATGCGCCCTTGCAAATTTTTTATTGCATTCCATTTGGGGTTGTCTATAAACCGGAACATTGTGGAAAAAACATGACTTACATAGATGTTATTATTACTTTTTTTTTATTTGCGGGAATTTTATTTATAATTTTGATGTAATAAAAGAAACTGATGATCAAAATTATTGCAGTGCAACATGCCTTTATAATTATTTAATTATATCAGATAATATGTTTATTCTATTGTTAATCCAAACCAACTGAGGCAAAATGCAAAATCAAACGTCATCTACAAATTTACAAAGCTGTTTTGCAAGTTTATAATTTCTCCTTGTATGGCTTATTATCAATGCTTAATTCACTGAAGGTGGTTGTCATGATGTCTGTCTCATCATCACTAATGATAATGTCCAATCTGCAAATGAAACACAAAATTCACGCACTATTTTTTTTGCAAATTAAAAATAAATTTCCAAATATTTACCCAGCCTTGCTGACACCAGGGAAATTTATGGAATCCCTCTTGGAAGTCTTTGAATGCTTATCCTTCTTGTCTTTGTGGTGACGATGGTGATGCCTTCCAATAAACATTTTAATTTTGTTTTTGAATGACAATGAACAGGGGCCAATATTATATACCTTTTTCTGTCACTGCTGGTGCTGGCTGAGACCTGGCCCTGTTTTTTTGGATTGTAGGTGGCAGAGTTGCATTCAGACCAGTCTTCGTCTAAGCTCTCAGCAATCCTGTTTGAAATAGGTAGAACTCTGTCTCTTAAGTCAGTTGCTCCAGCTAAAAATATATAAAAAAAAAAAAAAAATATTATGAAAAAATTTAATAATTATTAATTACAACATTCATGGACAAGACCAGAATAAACATGAATTGAATAAAATATTTTCGTAAAAATTATCTATTACTATTGCCATGATTTACCAAAACATTGTTTCAATTTATTTGCCAAATTTTTAGTTTTAGACGTTTTAGATAATCAGTTACCAAAAATTCCTGCCGAGATTTTTTTCTGTTTGTTAACAACTTACGAGTGTATTTGTAGAGAAGGACAGAAACTTTGTTCGGACACATAGACATGTGCTGCTCAAGGCTTGCAGGAAGCAGGACTAGGTGTGTTGCGTTGAAAGGGCACCGCTGCACTCTTTCCTTGTGAGGAAACCTCTGGAAAACTTAAAATGTAAGGCAAAGTCCATTATGGTTGAAGTGGACAGCAAATTCTTGCCTCGAAGCAGCGCACGAGGTGGTACTGGAAGCGTCCCTCGCGGATGATGTGCTCGCTGTTGAGAGGACAAACGACGTATTCCTCCTGGTAGAACGACCCATGGGCACGAGTGTAGTTGGCCATCTTCAAACTTCCTCATCCACTTTTCGAAAATGTTGATATGTATTGCTGGAAATGGGGGAACACGCAAAAAACATAACAAAGAAACACATATAATCATAATTATTATAAGGATCGAGCAGAACGGAGAACAACCCAAATTTCCTGACCCTGAATGAAGGACACTTTTTACTCAACTTTATATCGCTAGACGCTGCCGAATTTTAGAGACTTCAGAAATAATGATTTGCTGCGAGCAAAAGCACCAGTGCTGAGCGATTTTTGTGCACCTTTAATGAAATCTCGACTCGAGCGAATTCTATTATGTTTTTGCTCAACCGCTGCAAGTCGCAAGACAGGAATGCGGAATGCTAATAATCTACCAAGTGATATCCTCAGAATGATTCGTTTCTATCGGGATTTGCACCAACGTGTTGATTCTTGCACTGTTTGCTGCACATTGCAGGCAGGCAGAGCAGAGAGACTGCGTGCTGTGCTTGCCTGCCTGTGCCTACCACACGCACCCCCTTTTTTGTGACATAGCTAAAATTTTTGTTCTCTTTCCATAAATTTACATTGTCCAGCGGAGTGGAGGCATCTTTTCTCCACTCATTATATTATTTCCAGTGGAGTGGCCGAGTGGGGGTTGGAAATTGGAACTAGAGTAAAGCAAATGGAATTTCTCTCAACTTTTTGTTAGGATAATGACAAAATATATTTAATTTTTCACTTTTCACAGCTCCCCTACTCTCAGCACGTCTGCATTCCATTCTTATGAGCTTTCACTATAATTCTAGTTGTTGTAGCTGTTTATAAAATTTTTAGGGGTTTTAAATACAATTAAAATCTAAATTTAAAAAAATTTACGACACGCGTCTACCATTTTACGGTTTAATTTGATTACAGATTGGATTGCATGTTTATAAAGGAATACTATTGCAAAATTAATAATAATAACTAAAAAAACGCTGCTTACTGATTCCTACACATTTATGAATACATAAAAATTTTATATAGCGAACTCATTAAAATTACCAACACTACAGTCTCATAATTTTGACGAGGTTTGGCAAATTATTAAATAAAATCTCAATAGATATAGATTTTCAGCTTTTTTTCCTGTATTTTCACAGTATGTTATACAATTAAAAAAAAGACGTGAATTTACTTCCTCTGCTGCTGTTGCCTCTGGTTATCCTGCATGAAACAGGGAAAATAAGATTCGATCTAAAAATAAGTTAAAAATCTGATTTACCCTGGGGAAGTTCCTGACAGGGGGAAGTCGGTTCCTCCTCTCCTCCTTGGACCTGTTGCGCACGACCTTGGAATGGATTGCGCAGGAGACACAGTAGTGCAACTTTGCATAAAGCTTCGGCAGCTGATAAGCTGTTAAAAAAATAAAAATAATAATAATAAGAATTAATCAATAATAGAAAAAAAAAATTTTAAATTTTAACTATTACATTATTTCAATTAACACACTCAATTCTCAAAGAGGACAAATAAAATTGTTATAAATATAAGAAATATGTATTGCCATCATTAATTGAGAATACATATTAAAATAATCACAACATACATCAAGAATCTCTAATTTTTTTAAAAATTATTTTAGAGAAAAAAATAATTCTAAATAATCTATTAGGATGTCACCAATAAATTTAATAACCAATTGGGTTTCATGAAAATTCAAGAGATCCATTTCGCCCTCAAGATTAAAATGTAAATAAAGTAATTCGTACATGGGTAGCAAGAAGCCTCGTTGATGTCCCTCACAGCGGCAGCCTCGACGATGTTCCTGATCACGAACTTCTTGATGGCCTTGTCCTTAGGAACGCAGCGAGCGCAGTTGGTGCAGCGGACGGGGTTAACATGACCCCGGCCGTGCTTGGAGCGGCCCCCGTTTCGTCTCTTGCTTGTCTGAAAAAATTGAAAACATAAACGTCAGCCACATGTTTTCAGACGCCCTCCATGTGGGTGCCGGTCTTTTGTGCTTTCGGCGTACCGGACGTCATCGCCGGGGCTCGAAGCCCATCATTAAACTTTTGGAAGACCTTAAGTGATCTTAAGAGACTCAGCGATACTCAAAATAATGAAAGAATTCGAAATTAACTAAAAATTTACCATTGTGTCACACGTAGAGCCTCTTGGTCTCGCGGAAACAGGAAGCGAATGAAAGATGGCGGACAATGTAGCTCAAAAAGGGCACTTTTCAGGTAATTTATTGAATAGTTCAAGGTAAAATTCAATAGTTTTGTCTTATAAATTTATTAAATATTTTAAATTTAGTTGATTAAAGTCAAAAAACGATTTTAACCTGCATAATCATTTTATTCAGCAGATTATTTATGCGTCAACCACTTTTCTTTTTCAATTCAAAGTTTGGCGGGAAAAAGGCATGAGAAATTTTTTACTGCTTGCATATACTTCTGGTTGTCTGCTGACCCTGTTTTGTGATTTATAAATAATTATTTATTCTTCTCGGTGTCAAGATCATCTTATTTTCTATCCTTCTTGAGGGAAAATGGGGAAGGAAAAAACAAAATTTTTGCTCCATCAGTTTATTTTTCTCTCGCAAAATTTTAAAGATTGCGCAAAAAACAATAGGTGTACTTTATTTATCAAAAAAAATTTGAAGGAACATTAACGATTTTTATTCAATTGAGATTAGCGGCATTAAAATTAAAACTTATAATATAATAATAGCTATACATATTCCTTATATTAATCAAATATTCGTTACTCATGTTTTTATGACACAAAACGCACTGCTGTTTTAAAAACAGATTTAACCTTTGAGGGCATTCAGACTTTTTAAAAGCGCGTTTGACAATTCCAATACAATATCTTGCTTAGTATTACAATAGACTTCTTTTAGTTTAAGAACATGTTTAACAATTTCCTGGAGAATAAAAATATAATCACAGAAAAATATTTAAAGTGGAACAAGTTAAAAAAGTTAAAGGAACGTATTTAGTTTGAAAATGCAGCATATTTATATAAATGCAGAATGCAGATCTTCGAACTTTAAATAACCTATTTGTTAACTATAATACATAATTCACAAATATGAATTGTAATGATCCAAGATCCAAGTACATAACATCAGGAAGGATCATTAATCTAAAAATGTGAGAAACAAACAATATCACAATGAATTAGCAAATCACAAATTTAATAGAGAGCTTACTTAGAATTTTAATAAAGGTTACCTTGGAAAAATTATGAAGAAATAAAAATATTTCAAAAATAAATTGATTCGTTTCAAGTTGTGGATGGGGGAAAATGCCTTTAAATTCAAAAGTGCATGCTGCAGGCATCCTTGGCGTTGGTTGCGTTGAATGGTGCAAAGTAGTCATCGTGAAGGAAACGCACAATGGACTCTAGGGGACAGAGTGAGGCCGTGACACCCACACGGTTACCCTCAGAACCCCACACACCTTCGTATGGCACCAGACCGCTCCGACAGAAAGAAAGGGATGAAGTCACATCACGACCATTCAGCAGCAGCCGGAAGAAAAAGTCAGCACCCTAGAAATGTAATCAAAATAATAATTTAAATTAAATTACTTCCAATTTAAAATCTTGTCTTTAGAATTTTGAAATAAATTAATTTATATTTCAAAATTCTAGACAATTGTCTAATTAAATTTTATCTAAAAATATATTAAATTAAAACAATAAAAATATAGCTTTACCAGTCCTTTTCTATAAAGTTCAACAACGAGGCGAGCAGCAAAGGGCGGGAGGGCAGCATCAACACCCCCAAGGCCAAGTGCAGCGGCCACATGCTCCAAGGTGCGGTCATGGCCTGCGTAGAGTACAAGTCGTGGAGTCGGTGCGGCCACAAAACGCAACAGTTGTGCTCCGACGTGACGCAGCAGGGGGTGTGCTCGTAATAGGGCCAAAGGCCGGAAGCGCGGCGCCAGTCGACGAGCCTCCCACTCCAGGTATGCGGCCAGGGGGGCTGCAGCGGCGCTTGGTGACCCGTGGCATGAGGTCACCAACAGCGCGTCTAGAACTGCCTTGGGCGTTGCTGTACCTGGAAAAAAATAGATATTATTTATGACTGGTGTACTGGTAAGCTGAATAGTTGGTTAGATTTTAATACCAGTTATCCTTTTTTACTCTATCATTAAATTTATTTCCAGCTGCTAAATCAACTTTGACCAACCTTCGAATGGTGCCGCAGCAGCGGCCAATTTTGTAACAGCAGGGTGAGAACGTAGAGCCACGGCTGCCTCCGCGTCGAGAGCCTTGCGAAGTCTTTCTGCAGCTGCACATGCACAGTCAGAGAAGCAGAAAAATACAGAGGGTGCCTCCTGGAAGGGTTGCACATGGCGAGGGAGCGGCAGGGGCGCAAGCAGGCCGTGCAGTAGGGCTATTGCACTTTGGAAAGTCCTTCGATATCGTGTGGCAAAAACAGAGACTGCAGAACCGCGGGTTGAGTCACTTAAGGCCAATCGCTCAGAGTAAGCTGTGCGAAGGGCGGATCCGAGGCGTTGGAGCTGTTCAGCGCCCTGAGGGGTCAGCTGGCCTAAGCCGGCACACTCAGTTGGTGCCAGAGGGAAAGAGTGAAATGGGCCAAGCATCTGAAATAATTGAAAGCAAAAAGTTGTTAAAACATATTTCGAGTAAAAATAATAGATATTAAGAACCTTCAAGGTTAAGCCTTGTGTAAAAAAATTAAAATACCTTTGAAACCTATGAATTAATAACTAAAGACTTATTTTTTTTATAGGATGATGTAATTAAAGAGAAAAATTATGAGACCTGAGTAAAACCAGGCGTTTTTGAAGCATTGGCCCAAAATGGTGGTGTAGGTGGTGGGTCGTTGCATTTCACAGCAGAGGAGTTGCGAAGATGGACTAGAGGCCCTCGAAGGCCATGGCGGAAAATAACAGTGGCCCCAAGTAGCACAAATTCGCCACCAACATGACCTTCGGCTCCGTCGTCAAAACGTTCATTGCAGAAGCGCCTGACCCTTTCAGCGTTGGCACCCAGCTCGTCTGCCGGCTGCTGCCGCTCTGACTGTGGCACCACTTGCACGGACGGCTCACGAGACATGAATCGATACATGGCTGCAATAAAAATTATAAATTCATATTACATATGCATTAAGTGTGTTAACCGAAGCCTCGGAAGCCTCACCAGCGAGCAGCAGGAAAATCCAGAGTACGAGCAGTAGGTAGCAAGACAGGGCACCTCCATGTTGCCGGAAAAACTTCATTTTCCCTTGCTGCAGATTTCCCTCAGAAGCCATCAAATTTACGTTTTTCATCCCTAAAATTAATAACCATTATTAAAAGAAGTTTTAATTAACATCAATAATTGTCCAGCGTTATACATAATGCATATAACTTAAACTAAAAAAATATGAAAAAATAAAATATATCTATCTGTTTTGTTACATACATAAACTCATCACGACGTTTCAATGGAAAGGTCAATTTTGCCATTTGTTTTTTGCAAGACCTTGACTTTGCCGATTTAAATTTACATTATTTAGCCCTTGGCCTACTGACCATAATGCGAACGCCTCCGTCTATCTTCTCTCTGGCCTAACGAGGGCAGAAGAACCCATCCCAAATTCACATTTTTGCACTCGGCCGCCCTGGTTTTGTGGGGATCGGGGATTCTTGATTCTTGTTTTGTTTTGCTTTGCTTTCAATTTCGGTAGTGCCTGTTTTTTTTTAAATAACCGGTTATTTGATTATGATTTCAATTTGAAATTTCAGATCATAAATGCAATAAAAATTTATATTTATGTCATATTTGATTTTTTTGTAAATTCTTAAATTTTTTTGTAATTTCTTTTTAATTGAATAAGAAAACTTTATAGTTTTAAGAAGATGATCTTAAAATAACCGGTTATCTGAAAGTGTCAAGCCAAATTTTCTCATTATTTTTTAATTTAAGAGCCTCATTAAATGTAATAAAATGCAACAAGTTATAAATTTAGTAATTATAAATTGTATTTAAAATTATAATTTCAGTATTTGCTTCACTTAAAACTCCTTAAATTTACGAAAATAAAAATATTAACCGGTTTTCACACCTTCCGATCGATTCGTGCATCGACAGCGCTACAAGCGGCCGCCCTTGGAGTTTTAGGGCAAAACAAAGTCACGTGGTGTTCCGAGGGCGACCAATGAGGGCTTAGGACTCACGTTTGCTTCACGTGAAAATCAATCGACGACGCAAAACGCAAAACGGCAAAACGGATCCGGCCGCCTCGCAAGGATGTCTCGGCAGGACACGGCCATACATCTGGTGGCCGGGGGGTGAGTTTCCTTGTCTCACAAAGGTGTGACCTTGGAGTGACCTTTTGATTTTCAGGGTGGCAGGCACGGCGGGGGCGATCGCCACGTGCCCCTTAGAGGTGGTGAAGACAAGGCTGCAATCGTCGGCCTGCCACTTTGGGCCTCCGGCTAGCTCGAACAGCGGCACCTGTGGTCCTGGGCCTCTTCTTCGACGGTCCTTCGCTACGACGGCCGTCGCACTACCGTCAACGCCAGGCCTGAGGCCTCGAATGGGCCTTGTCCAATGTCTGCGTTACATAGTCGAGCACGAGGGTCCTCGAGCCCTTTTTAAAGGTCTCGGGCCCAACCTGGTTGGGGTTGCGCCCTCCAGGGCAATCTACTTCTGCGCCTACTCGCAGTCCAAGCAGTTCCTTAACAACACCATCACGCCGGACACACCGCTTGTCCATATCGGCGCCGCGTCTTGTGCAGGTGAAGTTTCATTTTAAATTTTTTGAATATCGTACTCAATTTTATGTTCGTTCAGCAATTTTCCTAATATAAATCAAAATTTTTATAATATACTAGAGCTAGGAAAATTAAATTTCAGTACTGCCAACCTCCTAGATAGTGGGCAGAAAAGTCTGGACTCATAGAATTTATTTTTGAACATTTTAATTCAATTAAAATAAAAGGATCATAAAGAAATTAAAATAAATTGGAGTTATTTATTTTAAATTATTTATCGTATTTATTTCCACCGTCTGCAAAAATTGAAAAACTTTCATTATATTAAATAATTTCAAATTGATACTGTTTCACATCAGATTTTAGCTAAAAAATTTAAAAATTATATAGTGGAAATAATTTTGCTCACATTAAAAAGTATGAAGAGGAAATTTTTTTATTTTTTGTTAAGTTTTCAATTTAATTTGCTGTTTGATCACAAATATTTAGCCTTGCAATGACACTGAGGATTTTTTAATTTCGTCCGTCATCGTGCATGTCCTGTGTGTGTGTCTGGATGTCACAATAACGGGTCGATTGAAAGTTATGTTAATTGCGCCGCGCCGAAAATAACTAAGTGTGATCTCGCAGCTGTTTAGACCGAATGGAGAGAGACGGTTTCTTTTCGCGACGCTCAGCAAATCAATCAAGTCAACTTTTGCCTAACGTGGCTGTTTTTTTCTTTCACTCACAGGCTTCGTCGCGTGCACGGCGACAAATCCAATCTGGTTCGTAAAGACGCGGCTTCAGCTGGACCAGCGGAGAAACGGCACCCGAACCACCGCAGCTCAGTGCATACGACAGATCTACAGACAAGCCGTAAGAATCTGACGATTTATTCCTTTAACTTAGAGAGATAAAAATAGTTTAAACATTTTCATATTTATTTTAAATCAATGTTGAACTGACTAGTTTTATTTTTACAAAGGCAAATATTTATTATCTATTATTGATGGTGAAGTAACACTTAAAAATTTTTTATAAAATATGGTGCAATTGCTTGTAGTATTGTATTCAAAACAGCAGGGGGATGACAAACTCGTTAAATATTATTTATATTTTGTATTTGCGGCCTTCCTTAATTTATCTTTTACTTCTGACTTTCCATTATTGCGTGTTTTGTTTGTCCTCCAAGCACCGATTACGTGCACTCGCCTCTCTGACCGAATAATCTGGCGTCTGGCTGTGATAAAAATGCACTCGACCCAGGCCTATTTTTAATAGACGCTCCACACTCGCCCTCCTCCCTACTCTTTGCAGTCACGTTTGAAATAAAAATAATGGTTATGTACCTGCGCCAATCGTCACTATCTGCTGCACCTTGGGTACAAAAGCCACTGATGCGTCAAAAAATCTGTGTAACTTAAATCAATGCTAATTGACGAGCTGATTTAAGATAAGATAAAAATTACAGCGTCCATTGTCAACCTCAATTGATTTCATTGAATTTTCACTTGGTTCTATCTGATCTAATTTCTATTCTGATTTACTTTGTTGGTGTAATTTTGTGGACATGAATTACTTAAATTGTTGAAAATGATTTTCCATTTCCAGGGTCTTCGCGGCTTTTACAAAGGGATCACAGCGTCGTACTTTGGCATTTCGGAGACTGTGGTGCACTTTGTGATCTACGAAGCGATCAAGGCAAAGTTGATCGCCCGTCGGACGGGCGGCAAAAATGGCGAGAAGGGTGCTAATGGGGACAAGAGTTCGCGCGACTTCCTCGAATTCATGATGGCGGGGGCAACGTCCAAGACGGTAGCCTCGTGCATCGCCTACCCGCACGAGGTGGCGCGAACAAGGCTGAGGGAGGAGGGCAGCAAGTACCGCAGCTTCTGGCAGACCCTGGCAGTGGTGGGCCACGAGGAGGGCATTCGTGGCCTCTACCGGGGCCTGGGCACCCAACTTGTGCGGCAGATTCCGAACACGGCCATCATGATGTCAACCTACGAGGCCGTCGTCTACCTGCTGACCAAGCACATGACCTCCGACTTTTACGAGGACTGAAGAAGAATGCCGCTGTGATCCAACGTTCGATAATTTGTTAGTCAAAAGACTGCCGCTCCTGTGCGCACCCTCGGACTGATTCCCGACCGATCGGTTTCCAAAGTCTTAGCCTCGTAAGTGCTCACAATTCGACTGAAACGACTTAATTAATCACACAGACAAACACATTCAGCTGCCCATTTTCGTAGTCGTCATTCTTGTGTTCGAATCAGGACTGAAAAAAAAACGGCAAAAATCGTTTGAGTGCATTTTTTACAATGTTATTTAGACTGAAGCACCGCTTTGATTGCGTTTTAATTAGCCTTGTGTTTATTGTTTTGAGGATAAAATTTCTGATCAGTTTCTTCAGGTGCTTCAATACACTGGTTAGAAAGAAACCACTTTGCTCTTATCGAGTCTTACCAGCAGCAATGCTTATCGATTCCTAATCTAGTTGGTGGAAATTGTACAGACCTTAAAGCACCGCACGGAGCTCTGGTTGTTTTTAATAAATTTAAAAGTTAGAAAGGGGAAATCAGATTTCCCGAAGTTGGTCGTCAATCACGCCCGAAAACGGATTGCTGTAATATATATACTGACTTAGGTTACAATATTTCACTATTGTAAAGTTTGAAATGTTGAATAATTAAATTACAAATAATGATATAAATATATATTCTACTGATGATGATAGCAAGAGGAATGTGTATAATGGAAGCTTTTTAGTTGTGAGAGAACGAATAAAACAGAAATGTACGGTTAAAATATGTCACACTTTTTAATTTCTCACAATTTTGAAGGAAAGTTATAAGTTTGATATTTACAAAAGGCTCTCACGCCTCCCGCGTGGGGATGATGGGGTTGGTAACAATTACTTTTCAGGCGAGGAAACACACTGCTTAAGCTCTTCATTTTCATAGACGAAACACAAAATGCTGGATACATCAATTGGAATCGAAATACGGAATAATTTCACACACGATTTGTGCTCATAATGAATGGAAAGTTTGATAAGAAAATGCAGCTCTGGAATGGCTGTGTGATGGACTGGTGGCAAAAGTTGTTCCTCCTCGCTAATCTCAATGACTATTGGAAGACGGCAGCCGTTTGCTTGAACGCCTGTCTCCTCTGGGCCCGATTTTCTTCTTCACGCCGACGCTCCTCCTGCTCTTCTCGCAGCTCTTGTTCAAATTTGCCAGCCTTGCGTTGCTCTTCAATCTGGAAGATCAGGGAAATTTAATTTTAAAATTTAAATCAAAAAAATTGGCACTCACAAAGATCATGGAATTGGAGAAAACTTCAATTCCACAATAAATTATATATTATTAAAATTATAATTGTTAAATAAATGTGAAATACTTCTCAAGGCTATAACATACTTTGGCTTCGAAGAAGGTTTTCGCGCCGGTGACGCCGACCTCTTCGACTGAGATCTCGGTGAGTCTGGCAAGCTGGCTGAGGCCGCTGTTGTCCTCCAATTCTCCTGCTCCCGCCTTGCGGAAGATGAGCAGGAACTCTCTAAAGCTGATCTTGTTGTCCTTGTCCTCGTCCACTTCAGCGATCATCCCTTTCAGACCGAGATGAGTTTGGGGCGCGCCCAGTCGCTCCATCATAATTTTCAGCTCGGCCAGGTCGAGGAAACCGTCATGACCGACATCATACCTGTTAAAGAAATAGCCTTCAATGAGTCTGTCTTTTTCACAAGGATATGGTTAAAAGTAATTAGAGGGAAAACAAGGAGAGGCTAAAAATGAAGATAAAGACTTTTCAAGGAAAAATTATATATATATATATATATATATATATATATATATATATATATATATATATATATATATATATATATATATATATATATATATATATATATATATATATATATATATATATATATATATATATATATATATATATATATATATATATATATATATATATATATATATATATATATATATATATATATATATATATATATATATATATATATATATATATATATATATATATATATATATATATATATATATATATATATATATATATATATATATATATATATATATATATATATGTTGCGGGTTTCCATTTTTCCCTTCAAATACTTCAATTGGAAAATAATCTAATTGCGAGTAGTCGGTTGGTTTATATTTAAGCCCATTTTATTTAATTGATGAAATCGGATTAAATATATTACGATGAGCCGCTCAATCCTTTGTACATAATATATGGATTATTAAGCTCGAGTGGCGCAAGCGAGTGCTATTTATGCAAAAAAAAAAAAAAAAAAAAAAAAAAAAAAAAAAAAAAAAACGAGACGACAACTGCGCAGTTTTCAACGGCAAAATCAATTTCATGGGGGAGAGGAAGCGGCTGTAATTATTTAACCAAGAGACCGCAGCGACGAGCCACTTTTTAATATATTCTTTTATTCTTTTTCTGCCTCCAGTCGCTGAATAACTGAAGAGGAATCCGATCAGCGTGCGTGAATCACGACCAACAACGCCTCCAGTGAGATCTATTAGTTCCCAATTATTTATTTACACGATCTTTGCCTCGGCGTGAAAAATTAAAATAAAATGTCGCCTCAGCTGCTTTCTGAATATGGAAAAAGGAAATAAAAAGTCACTCTTTAGTGAGTCAACCGACGTCAAGGCATCTAATCAGTAGCAACCACTAAAGGCTTCCTGTTTTTAAAAACACAATTGTGCCAAGCCCGTGATGATAAATGAAAAGAAAACGAGTTTTCGAAACGATTTTCTTTCGGCGAATTCTTTTGCACGGAGCGAATGAACGGGTTTCGCGATTGAAAGTGTCTCTTCTCCTTCTCAGGGTCGAAAATGCAAATATAGGTCTCTCTCGGCGTGAAATGTGTTTATCTTATCGAGACATGGTGGTCAGAATAATATATAAACCAGGCCGCGCACTGCTCGATTTCGGCGCGCGGCGTTTCACCTTGTCGTGACCGCAGCTGCAGAGAAACCGAAACTGGCCGAGAAATTCCTATGGAGAGAAAAAAAGCAAAGATTGGCGAGAATCGAGTTTCTGACAAGAAATTCAAGTTCAGAGATTACAAAAAATGAGAATCGAAACCAAACATGATTTACTTGTCACTAGTAAAAAAAAACCTTTATTGGGGTTTAAAAGTTGAAAATAAAATTAAATTTTTGTAATAATTAAAATGTTAAGATAAAAAAAAATACTACAAGAATTATGTGTGTAATATTTATAAAGAAATAAATTTGTTTACCCGCTTTGCCTGCCGCGGTTTACATGGTTTATCTTGTAATTTCATTTTTATCATTTAGAATGGGGGAACGATTGCATTTTTATTTGTTGTTAATTTTGCGAGGAAAATCATGTAAGTACTGTGTTGTAATGAAACTCATGGGTTTTTTTAAAGCTTCAAAATTGAGATTTTTTTTAAAGATTTTTTTGTATGAGGTTTTACTGAAATTGCACAATAAAAACTAGGCTTGAAGTTATCCACACGAAATAAACAAACTAGCTATAATTAAAAAACACACGCACACTAAAAATTATTGGAGAATTAAAATGATTGTTTTGCCGTAGTGTAAGGTTTCTTGCACGTCTTTGACGTTCAAATAAAAGAATAATGTTTATATTTGAAATACATTTTTGTATTTTTTATTCTTTATATTTTATTTAAACCCCCAGGGTCAGGTTAGATACGGACTAAATTTTGTTTTTGTAAGATATCAAATTAAATTTTAATGTTTCTATTTTATTCATGCAAGGATTCTTTTTAATTTTGTATTTATTGCACAATTCAAATTGGCTTGCTCTGAAAACAAAACTCGTGGCCTTGATGTAAAAGCAAACTTGATTCGAGTTGGTCTTGTCGGGGGTATTATTTCAATTTTCAATGGTGTCTGGATCAACTTGTTTTCTGTTGCGTTTCGCGCGTCATACGAGCATGCTGCTGGTTTTATTATCACGGCGTCAATATAATTTATAAAGGTATGGCTGCTGGCGGCGCATAGCAGACCCGCATCGACTCGGAAAATTGGCGTGCGGTGCAGAAATAATTTGGGATCGATGGCGGTCGCGCGAAGCGACAGGAAAAAGCAGGAGGAATTCAGCAGAGAACACTTTCGATTCTTTGCCGAAAAAGGAAGAAGAAGTTCGTTGCCGCCGAGGGAGAAAGTGCGCTCGGAACAATAAAAATCATCCCAATCACGGTGAAATTTGTTGTTGCTCGATGGGAAGTTGACGGGTATAATAATAACGAGCAGAGTGTCACGCGGGTCGCGCCCTCGACTGACTCATTCTTGATCGTTGCCCTCGACTAATATAAAACGGCTGCCGCTCAATTGACGCTGAGCTCGCACGCGGCAAACGTATGAAATTGTACTAACAATGAGCTGCTGGCTTCGGTCCTTGAGCAGAAATAAAAAGGAGAAAATATAATAAAAAGCTAACGAGCTGCTTTGTTTATGCGAATCAGTTTTGGCAGAGTTAACCGGCAGGGAATTCTTTTTAGAATCGGGCTTGGCAGGTTCCTGAAATGCGACACCTTTGGGAAACAAAAATAAAGGTCTGCTTTGGGTTCAACGACCCTGAAAACATATCAGAGGATATCTCACTCAACTATTTTTCTTAAATTTAATGGTATCACCTTTATCATGATAAATTAATTTTATCCTGAAAAATCCAATTTCATCTAAATATGTTGAGCCGTTTTAAAATTAAAAATTACCAATGGATATTGGGATGAAATATGATAACTAAGATCAAAATGAAATTTCCAATTGATTGGCTATCTCAGAAAAGATTAAAAAAAATTTCAATGTGAAAAAGGAGAATATTTTGACTTTGATCATCTCTTAAGTAAAAATTATTTTTTACAACATAATCAGAACATAATGTATTGAAAGATATTGGCAGAGAATTTAGTTAGCTACAATTTTCTGTAAGGGTTTCTTTTATTTTTAAATTTTTCTCTATTTAAAAAAAGTAAATAACAAAACTCTCGTGGAAACGTAAATATCTTTTCTCCAGATAATTATTTGTTGAAGAGACAAATAAAAATTAAAATAAATAATTTAATTGGCTACCAATGCAGAAAATTTGGAAGAATTATCTCAACGCTAACTAATAAAATATTAAATTCGCGCAAACGTCTAATTAATCGAGCGCTCCGCTCTCCTCCGCGATTGCAGCGAAAGAGAGCTGAGCTCGTATTTATGCTCATATCGCGACAACGGCTGCTCACATCAAAAAATAAATTACACGGCGATTTTCCTCATGTTTGCTCATGCCCTTATTGTTCTAGAAATAAAAACTTTTCGATCGCAAAAATTCTAAAGGTTTCAATCAGAGCGATATAATTGATAATTAATTCCGTCAGGACAACTTTGTCGGGTTGCTAAACTCGTTCCCGCTTTTCTCCCAGAAGACAACTGGACACGCCCAATTATGATAAGAAAATAAATGGTTTTCTTTGTTAACAAAGTGCATCGTGTCTTGCCGGGGTCAAGAATGTCAAGATTGAGCCCTAATTCAGCCCGAAATAGGCAAAAATCGGCCGAATTGCAGAGTGAGAAGAAGCACTCCAGTCAGAGAAGCAGCGAAGTCGGCAGAAAAGTAAGTTCCCTTCTTGTTCCCGCTTTGCAAATTTACCAACGAGGCTCATATTTAAGTCTGGTTTACTTGTTTAACTGGGCCAAAATCGCCGTAAACAGGTCAATTTGAGAATTTATTTTAGTGCGCAGTGCACCCTGAAAGCATCTGGGAGACAAATTGATTATTAAATGACTTGTTTTTAATTAAATGACAAACAAATGAAAAGTAATTAATAATATTAAGATTTTAGTTTCAGCCATGAAAAATTCAGAAATAAAAAATTCTACCCTGAAAATGCGAAAATAACAAAAAATAACCATTAGTCAATCTTAGCTCACTGCGGAAAATCAGTTTTTTTTTTATAATATTGGAAGTTTTATCAAAATCTTTGCTATATAATTATATAGTGTTGGTGCGTTTTTGTCTTAAACTTTAACGTTTTCCACCAAAATCTGATCCATATATATAAAAAAAATTGTAACGATTGTAAAAACAAAAATATATTAACAAAAGGTGATAACATCAAATGTATTTTTGAAGGTTCTTATTTCTTTTTATTAAATGGAAGATTTTATTGTGAAAATCTTAAGTAACCCCTGAGAGTTATCCTGAAAAACTATTCTACTTAATAAGAATTTATCAAGTTACCAAAGATTATTGGATATTACATAAAATTTTCGCCAGCAACTTTGCTTCAATTCGAGGTTAAAATTAGCTTTAGATATCCTACAGAATTTTCAGCCGCCTCTGATGAGGCCCGCGTTGCAGGAGGGCCCCTAGGTTTAATAATGAGACATAGGAAGAGCCATGCGGGAAGCTGCTTTTCATTTTGATTAATTAGTAAAATAAGGCATTTTTTTTTCATTATTTAAATTGCAAGAACGGTTAATTTTTCACGCTCAATCAAATATCTTCCGCTTTTGGTTTTGGCTGCACGGACCGATGGTTTTGCTCTCCAGAGAGGCTCGGACGGTTTTCGTCTCTGTTTTTATATCGCGGCGCACATGTGGGGGCCACAAGTGACGCACAAGTTCAAAGAAAGCAATAACCCGGACGCTTCTTTCCGAGGCAAATCTGGAAACGGCAGATAAACAAACGCAAGAAGTGAATTTTAAAACAGGACGAGGCTGAGTCGGAGGAATTCAGGTCGCCAATTGATCCGCGACTTCACGTGCGTGCGGCCACGAGTAAAAGCGACGCATACTAATAATTACAAAAAAACGTTGACGGCACCCGTGAGTCACGGCGGAGAAACCGGTTCAGGCCGATAATCCACTTGGTTGGGTGCGATTGCCGCTCGGAAAGGGCAAATTGCCGCAACTGAAGAACAATAATTATCTCAGGTGAAATCGCAGAAAAAAATGCGTTTACTGCAATTGCGCCGCAACGATGATAGAAAAATCGGAATCAATGACCGTAGAAATGATGCCCTTTGGCCAAAGTTCAAAATTCAACCGTTTGTCAGGTTCATCTGACCGTGATATTTACAATTTAAAGAGAATTAAATTAATATTATACAATAAGCATTCTTGAATCTGATAATTTAATGAAAAGAAAGGGCTTAAAAGTGGCAGCAAAAATCTCAATTAATCAATATTGTAAAAATTTCAGTTTTTGTTTTGCTACAAACTCCTACCCTACTATTGAATTAGTTGCAGACACACCCATTGAACACCTACTTGTGCTCAATATAAATATTCTATCTATTATCCTTAAAAAAAAAACAGATATACAGTTCAATTGATTCATTTGTTCAATTTTCAAATTTTTTTATGATAACGAGTAGAACCGATCAAAAAATTATATAGAGTTGACGTGAGTTTACGGATGATGTATTGGGGCAGAGATATTCCTGTGATACATTAATAAAAATTATTATTTAAAACTAGAATAACATAAATAAAATTTAATTAATATCTTATATAAGTTAATTAAACTGTAACCATTTTTTTTTTCAAAATATTGTTACAGTAAACAAGTTTAAATAATACCAATGAAAAAGTTATTTACAATTCAAAGATAAATAATAATTTTCAAATTAAAAATCTGGATTGTTCTAAAATAAAAAGCTGACTAAAAAAGAGTAATACAATTTGTTCCTGCCAGATGCTGAATGTCACACCCGTTCTGCGGAAATGAAAGTCCGAGTGGCTCTCAAATTATTAACAAGTCAATCGCAGCAACTTTCTATGTATGAAACTCGCAACGATTCGATTGTTCAAACCTAATGAAGCAATTAAATTGAAGTTCCCTGGATGTACCCGCTGGTTTTCCCATTCGGGAAAACTTGGTCAAGGTCGCTGATAAATCAATAAACTTTGTGTGCGAAAAGTGACAGGAAGGCGCGATTCTGCAGTGATAATTGAACAGGACGGGGTTTAAATTTGGTCGGAGTGACTTGGGACGTGGTGTCCGAGCCTTCGGACACTGTGGTGGATACGTACTTATTGAACTCTGACTCGTAGAGTTTGATCTGCTTGCGGGTAAATTCGTGGAATTCAGCAAAGACAGAGTGTCCGGACGGTCGGAAGTGAGGCTTCACTTCCTGTCCGCCGTCCAGGGCGTCGTTGATCGCCTGTCTGCGGGACAGCACCGAGGACAACTCGTTTTTCTCTTCAGACATCGCCGTCGAGTCAGTCCGCTTGACTGTGCGTACGATTCCTCACCAAACACCAATGTACTTTCAACGGTGAGCACCAGACACCAACGAAAACTACGGTTAAATCGGTTTTGATTTTCAAGAACCGGTAGTTATGTCAAAACTTTCGGTTTTCTTTAAAAATCGGGAAAACTAGTCAGAAATTCAAAATTTTTGGAAGCTCAAAGAGTTTTAAAATTTATTTTATAGTTTCTGCTTGATTTCAGAGGCCTTTATTTAAGTTTTGAAATTTTGTGACCGGAAAATAAAACCGGTTAATGAATTCTGGATGTTTTTGTGTAAAGTTTAAAGTAAATTCGTCAGGAGGCGCTAGTGAATGAGCAGCAAATATGTGGGTTATGCAACCGGTTGTACATAAAGGTGAAGCGTGATGCATAACTTCTCGAAGCATTAATTTCTACAAAATTATTCAATATCATGAACATCCAAAAATAAAAAATAAATTATATATTCCATTTAATAAGAAAAAGTGATTTAAAATATGCATAATTATTAAAATTTATTGAGGACATCTCATTGAATCAAACTTTTATTCTATTTTAATAATTGAAAATTTAATTCTTTTTTTTTGCTACAGTTTTAAATTATATCAACACAATTGCAAATTTAAATTGAATTTCATTAGAGACATTGAAGGTGCTCGCTCTAGTTTTAGGCTCTAAATACGTGAGGACTGACGCGCGCGTAACGAAAATACTTCTGCGAGCTATTGCCATGTTTATTCGTTTATTTCTGCGGCAAGGGGGCCGCGGCTCTGGCTTGTGGTACTCAAAAAGGTTACAGCCGCTGAGCGGTGGTACGCGACCAGGAAAACATGCGTTCAGAGCGGGTGTACCACAAGACGAGCTCAAGCAGAAAGCACTTGAGTGTGCGACCATGGGTACGAGTTACGAGAGAGGCTCTGGGCGGACGTTCCCTCTGCCGGCCGAGAAATGAAAATAAAATTTTGCAGATTGAAGAGAATTAAGAACGTTCTAGTCTTTTAATGATTTATTACGCCGCATCTAATCTTTTTTATCATTTAGAAGAGTTTCAATTCTATTACAAAAATATTATTTGTAACATGAAAAATTTGTCAAAAGTTTGCGAAACGTTTTGCGGACAATATTTATAAAGAGAATATTTTAATTGAAGTATTGAGGTACACATAATTCGACTAGTAGAGTAAATAAATAATAAATTAATTTATTTCCAGTAAAATTGTTGCTATGCAAAATTCCGATGTTATTTAATCTTCTCTATTGCAGGACGCCTCGCAAAATCAAATAATTAAATTGAATAAATGACAGTATTAAATCACAATTTATTTTAAGTAAGTAAGTAATAACAACCTCCAACCTATGCAATAAATAATTATCATCATGCAAAATTGGAGGCCGGGATATTTCTCGTAATGAGGGCATAAGGCAAAGCCTTTTTCCCATTTAAAAGTTAAAAGTGATATTAAAATAACGTAATGATTAATAAAATTAAAATTTTAAAAATAAATAAATATATGCGGCAAATGCCACCGATTGCTAATTTTTTTAATTTAGTAAATATTATAAAATTATATCTCTGGTGTTAATTTTTATTTTTAAAATTTTTATACCCTCAGCATTTATTTGCAAAAAGTGTCAACAGCTAAAAAATCTGCAAAAATTATTTATGAACTGCACCTTTTTTAAATAATAATTCCAATAATTCATTCATATGATAATAATTTAATTTTGTTAACAAGAATTCAAATTATTGATTGATAATTGATGAATGATTGAAGGGAAATTTATAATCCTTGTAATAGAATTCCCACTGTTTATTAGAAATACATATGATAAAATCGTTCGCTGGCTTGACTGGCTTGCTATAAGAAGGCGCCAAATTAAAAGAGATGGCGAAATTATTATTAATTTTCATTCATATTATAGCTGTAATTAATTTACTTCTTTATGCCTTGAAAACTTTATTTATCATAAGTACAAATTAATTTTTCCCAATTTATTATTAATTTAAAATTGAATTTTATTCAAAGTTCAAATTGAATTTAAAGGTATGTGCAAAGTTTTGCACAGAAAAAAATAGAAAAAGCAAAATAATTTTCATTTTGAAACAAAACCACCGGTTTCCCGGCAATTTTTATTTGTTCCACACATCATGTATATAAAAGGCACAATTTGCGCTGTACACAAAATGCTCGTAGGTACAATTGAAATCTTTGTATGTTTGGGTAAATGTCATTTACAAATAATATAAATGCTTTTGTTTACAAACGAATATCACAGGGACTGGAGAGAAAGACGCTGGCGGTCGCGAGATCAGTTGGAAGCGTTGTTTTGCGGATGGTAAAATTCTTACCACGGCCGCCAGACGTCTGAGACGGGCGAAGAGGCCGCGGCAGCGGCGGCCAACTTGAGGAGGCCGTCGTTGGGGGAGAGGGAGGCGGCCGATGAGGCTGGCGTCAGCGGCAGCGCAAAGTTGATGGGCGAGGCTGGCGGCGAGCACTGGACCTCGAGGGGCGTCGTCTTGCTGTCCATCTCGTTCAACTGGGTTCCGAGGTGGGTCATCAGCTTAGTGCCGAGGCCGACGTCGACGCCGGGCACGGAAGCCAGGCAGCGGGACACCTCGGCGGCGCAGTGCGTGTAGCCGGCGCGGAATCGGTCGGCGTCAGCGCCGGGAAGGGTGGACAGGCGCTGCTGTCGGCGCAGGCGGTGCAGGTGGCGAACGGTCAGCTCGAGGATGTCCGCCTTCTCCAGCTTGGAGACGTTTTCGCCTTCGGTCTGCAGGGCGGACACCATGAGCTCCTTCAACTCGTCCAGGCAGCGGTTGATGCGGGCGCGGCGTTTGCGTTCAAGCATTGGTTTCATCACCTGAAGACAAAAAATGCAAATTTAGTCAAATTGTCATTCAAAAATTAATTGGCAAATAATTATTTATAAAAACAAATTTGAAATTAAAAATTGTCATTAAAAAAAAAAATTTATATCAATTAAAAAAAAAGTTGACTTGTGAACTGAACTGACCTTTCTATATTGGTAGGTGCGAGAGATGGGCTGCTGCTCAATTTCGTGGTGCAACATGTTCCCGAGGATAGGTAATCCGTTCGTGGCGAGAGTGTCTGAACGACTGGTTGCAGTGGCGGGGGCCGCTGAGCCTTTTATAGGCAGTGGGGCGAGGGGAGGCAGCCGCGTGTGTCGGTCTCGCGATCGTGGGAAAGTGCGTCTCGGCCGCGTTCCCACACACTCGAGCAGCGCAAGGGCCACCTGTGCCTGCTGCCTCCGAAATAGCGATGCTCCCCAGCTGCCTTCCTTCGCACTCCTGTCCTGCCCGCTCGATCGCTCGCCTGACGTCACCCCGCCCGTAAACAATAACAATCGCACGCGGCTCTTCATATAGTATTATCAAGTAATGTATACCCCGTGCGCCGCGATTCACACAATCTATATAACTAGGCGCCGCCACCGCGCCGCCACCGCGCCGAGCACTCGCCAGGCACACGCTAATTACCGACGCAATCAAACGACACCGTGCCGCAGATTAATATTTTTTTATTGGAACTTATAAAATTCAATTACGATTTTTAATGAGATGCAAACCTACAGGGAAATGAGTCAAAATTATAAATGCTATACAGAAATTTTGAATTTGGCCAATAAGGAGATTTTAATGACAGATTCTGGTAATTTCAAGCAAATTTCATTTTAATATTTTTTAAAATCCCATTTAAAATAAGATTTTATTCAATTTTTTTTTTTAAAAACCAATCTAGAATTAAACTGTAGTTTTTCTGTATTGGCTAGTGACTTTTCGTTGTAAAATCTGTATTTATCATTAAAAAATAATGTATGATTTATGAAAAAAGTTTTTTTTAAACATTATAAATACGATAAACAAAATAATAATAATTAACTTTGATTAATTAATATTTGAATTATTATGGCCCACAAACAAAAAGCATTGATACAAAGATTTAAAACATGTACCAAACAAAACAAGTATAATAAAAAAACAAAAATAAATCTTATAGTTTGATCTTGCAATTAAACTGAAGCCGCTAATTATTTTCAAAGCTTTATTTTGATTTTAAATGAAGATCAAGTGGGCCAAAGACAAACTTTGGCTATACTTTTTAAAAAAAATCGTGCAATGGTGGTTTAAAGTGGTTCAAATTTTAATTTAAAAATTTGAGGATACACGTTTTGTTAAAAAAACATTGAAAAAATTAATTAGAATATTTTTTGTTCAAATCCACTGCTTTTTAAAAATGAAGGAGGTTATAATCATTGTTCTTTTAGCTTCGAGCTAATAAGTGAGTTAAATTTTAAAAGAATGTCTAAACAAATATTTCAAAATTTAATCATTTGAATAAGGATAAAAAATTAAATTATCTCAACTTATTTAAACCAACACTTTCTCGCAAAAAAATGATTCACAAACTACTCTAAAAGAAATTAAATTGGTAAGACGAATAATATTGTCTTTTTACTTGAAACATTGTAAACCTCTTTATCAAAATCGCTTTCTTTGCCTCACAAAAGTTATAGATTTTTTAGCCCTTTCCTCCCCATAAAATTTCTGTCGCAAACAATCGCAGAAAGCTTTATGTGCAAAGGTATGTGCGCTCGGCGTGCGCGACGCTATTTGTGGTGCACGGCGCGAGCACGCGATAAATGAAAGAAGAACGGGGTGTGTCACGTGTGTGTGTGTGTGTGTGTGTGTGAGAGAGCAAGGAGCGATCGGTCGGGGCTCATTAGAGATTCGGTCGCGAGCGTGGGAACGCAGGCGGCTCGGCTGGTTTTGCTCGCGCACGTGCTAAGCAAAGGCAGCTGACGCTCTAATAACACCGCGCGCACCATAATAACACGCTCCTTCTTCAGCAGCAGCCTCCGAGGAGGGACCGACCGACCGACCGTCGGCTTGGAGGGGAACCAAATAAAGAAAGAAAATCAAGTTCAGCTGCCCCTTCTTTGCTTATCTTGCTCGGCTCCTTCGCGCGTCGCCCGCGGCCTTTATAACAAATACACATGCGCTCACTCTGTTTATTTCTCACTCGCACTGCTTTTTCCATTATTCCTTTCAATACAGGCCAGGTATAAAATATTTAAAAAAGGGATTCAGTTTATCGCTGCCCCTGATTCTTTATAGATTTTCCATTACTTTTTATTTTTAAATAAAAGAAACAAATAAAAAGAGTCTTAGGAAGAAGAGGTATAATAAAATCGGCGGAGGAAAAAAACAATAATCCAAAATGTTAACAAAAGTATGCAACACGCAGGACCTGCGAGTCATGCGGTTTGCGGAGGAGCGGCCAGTGGCTTATATTTTTTTTTGTTTTTAAATATTATATTATGTTTAAAAAATTTACATGGCTTTATAGCAATTCAATTCAGGAAAACAGATTCATTAATTAACCATGATAACAATTAAATTTAAAAATCTTTAATATATTTATACAATAAAAATCTTCTAACAAAATAAAAGGCTAAAGAATACATAATATATATAGTTTTGAAAATATAGGTACTATTTTTGAAATAAATAATTATATAATTATTTTTCTTCTTTTTGTTACTTCTCACAACTTGTTAAAAACTAATGGAGTTTTTTTTTTTGCATGCGATACAAGAAAATATAAAAGACAATTTAAAAAGTTAGAACTTCAATATTTATATTTATAATTTTTTATGAATAAATATTACTCCTTAAACCGCAGAAATTTATTTAACTCAATAGCTTAACTATAAATACACTTAGTTTGAATTTTAATTAGATAAAAGTAGGTGAAACATTATATCTTTTTTTTTAGGAAATGAGACTAGACAAACTTAAAGTGGCGCCTTTGTCTCAAGAATTTCGGTAGCCGCTAATTTACATACAAATCTAGGAAGGTTTCCTTTAAAAATAAACAAATTCACATGAGGGCAGGTAAGTAGCGGGCATGCTGGTGCCTGTGGAAAGGCGTGCGTGCAATGGAGTGATTATGGTAATTCGCGCTCATTAATTATTCGCGGCATTTCCTCGCGCAATTATGCAAATGAAGTGACCGTGGGAATCACTGATTCCGTCGACTGACCGCATAAATAATTAAAATATCACTTTTATCGCCGACCTCGCGCGGTAATTTGCATCTTGATGACATGCAAAAAATTAACACTCCACTAGACGCTAATGGTATTTGTGTTCATTCTAATATCCTGTGTTGCGTTACAAAACAAAGACATTGTATAATGGTTACAAATTTAAATAAATAAAATCTGTTATAAACATCGCAGTTAAATATTATTATTTAAATTAAAATGAATCTTCCAGGAGGATAGAAAAAAAATGCAATACAGCATAAAACAAATCTTTGTTCCTGTATAATTTTATTTTCATCTTCCATTTAAGATTCACCTTAATTATTTTTGCGCATTTAATCGTCAGCATAGTTTTTATGCTGATAGCTTAACCCTTTTGGCAAGTGAAGTTTCTAAATTTAACCATCGCCTGATGTCATTATTTTTTGCCTCTCCTATTTGTTGTGCGCGTAATTAGAGGCGAATTGGAAGCGTCTCGGTGTGTGTCGTGTTTGCTCGCATGCTATGTATATAATATTATATTATAGTGGATGCTGCCGAGATGCCGGGGGAAAAAACGCGAGGCGCTGGTTTGCGGCTGAAACGCGAGAGGAGATCCATCTCATTCTTCCTTCAGACCGACCGACCACCTGCCTCATTTTCCCACACTTCCAGCACACACTGACTCAGTCACTTGGCTCGTATATATAATATGTTGAGCGCGCTCAAGACGAAAAAGGCGCGCGGAGAGGAGGAAAAAAACGCTGCTGGTAATTGACAAAAGCATCGGGGTTCTTTAAACAGCGTCACGTGTGCGCCGCGACTGCTTCTAATCAGCAAGAGTATTGGGTTGCCTTGTCTGTGTGTGTAAAGAGGAAAATCTGGACGAGAGGGAACGCGATAAAAATTCCGATGAGCACAAGGGTGACGAGGAAACCTTTAATTAAATAAAGTTAATGCGAGACATGCGGGAAATCCATTAAGCGCTGATTAACCCATTTGCTTTTATGCCATTTCTTTTATTTTTCTATTAATAAAAATAATTTAAAAATAAAATAATTTTATTTTAACAAATTTTCGACTATAAGTTTTTAGGAAAATCGTTCAGTTGCGAATATATTTAAGTACAAAGGTTTTTTCCAATAAATAGTATATGAAAATATATTAGATTTTCAGTAAAAATTACCATACTGTGGGCGTTATAATAATTCTCATTTATTTTTTGGTTTTTGTGTGTATACTTGATTATTAAGAGATAATATATTCATTTAAAAATAACCTCAGGGCCAAAAGCAACTCTCCCGCCAAATTTATAATAAAGGTAAATGTACTAGAAAAGACCCTGCCCTGAAGGTACAAAGGAAAAAACCCAGAACAAATATTTTTTGTAGAGGGCGAAGTTGTTTCTTTATTGTTATGGGGGCGCAGCATCTTTATATTTAAGAAAAGAAATCTTCCACCTGGATTTATTTGCACCTCATTGCGCAACAAAAATCGACTTTTGTGTGTACTCCAGCGTGCGGCCAACTTAAAGGTGAAAAGATTACGCAAGCGAAGGTAAATGTTGCCCTGTAAATATTTTTGTAAAACACATCTTGTGTGCTGCAGAAAATCCACCATAAACAATTGATTGATGAATGATTAATTCAAAATTATTTATCTATTGCAATATCTCAACGTTTATCATTTTTTTTTAAATTAATTTAAGTTTTAAGTGGCTGAATAGGGATAATTATTGTAACAATTAAATGTATATAGCAGTGATTATATGAATTATTGGTAATAATTAGTTTTCAAGAAACTGATATTTTATAATTTCTACTTTAGTTAGATAACAATAAATAATATAATTATTAATTGTCATAATTATTATTAAAATTTATCCAGGATGCCTTTAAATTATTGAAGTTAGAATGGCTCTTGATAAATTATTGTTGTTTTATTTTCCACAGTTGTATTTCTATCACATTTGTCTAAATTCAAGTACCAAAAAATTAGTTTGAAGAATTTGAAGAAAGCGGGATTGATGGGCAAAACGGCACTTCTAGCATGATACAAAAATTAAATTTAAATTAGTAGAGTTCATTCTGTTAGTCAAAATTTATTATTATTAATAATTATTTACTCCAGTTAAGCCACTAAAAATAATAATAAAAAAAAACTGGAAATAGGCAGGGATAACAAAATAACTACATGCATAAGCTTGGGGACTTTTACCATTAAAAGCGTCCTACATAGAAGAGACGCGGCCGCCACTGCGAAGCCATGCACATCTTGGCTCATATATGGTGGACTCTTCTAAATAAGAGTGGAGCAGTGCATATAATTTTTTTAAGCAAGATTGAGGAAAAAATAAATGTTCTTGGGGGCACAAATAAAGAATTTTTATTAAATCTGGTTTGAAAAAATCTCTTAATTTTTACACTGAATTCCTAATTACAAATTATCTGCTGGTGCTTATGCTTTTTTCATTTTAAAATAATTTTATGAAAAGTTAATTTGGGACTGAAAAATGTGCTAGTTAATTTGAGATGACTCAATGCGTCCTGAATATAAATGGGTTGAAAACGTTTTATGAAAAATGCCCTGAATTGTGAATTGGCAAATTTATTTGGTTTTGATTTTTTGCTTATGTGTGTGATTCATAATAACGCTGCCTTGCAGAGCATTTCCTCCAAACAATTATGAGTAAATGTAGTATACGCTTGGTTAAAATAGTAGTGAGTCACGTACAAAAGCGTAAAAAGCAGCAATTTCCGCCGACTTTTTGTTTGTTTACTCGCGAGCGCGGCAAACCGCGACGAGGATGAGAATAACGAGGTTGAGAGCAAAAACAAAAGTAAATCTATTATTGTGAACTATCAAATCTACGTGACGAATAGGAAACGAAAAATAAGTTCAGGTTAATACATTTATTTTATATATGCAGACCTCTATAGCCTCTTGAAATCTTTTTTTTTGTATTGAAGAATGCAACAGGTTGTTTTTATATAGAGAGAGGAAAGGCCGGGAAGGTTATTTGCATTGATTGAAATCTCCGCCTGAAAAGTTCTATTTAAAGCGCAAAAAGTGAATATAGCAGGGACCGATCACGAATATTTGACCCCTAATTGTTACGAACTTTTGTGTTGCCGCGATCATCACAGTTTTTACATATGTTATTGGGGTCAATGAAAGGAGTCTCTGACTAAATTTTGAAATAAAAATTTTGAGTACTTTTTGAAATATCCAGGAATTTTGAAAAACCCAAAATTGTGTTTATCTTTGCTCCTATTGAGTTTAGAGCAATGCGGTTTTCACCATAGTAGGCAACTTTTTATTCTGAACAACTTTTCTGTGGGCCAAAACGTTCTAGGTCAAAGGTCAAGGTCACTAAAATGCATTTTAATTTTTTAAAGCTATTTTTCTCAAAGAAGCATACCTTGGATTTTTTCCGTGGTATAGGAAAAAATGTAGCCCATCAAATTCTACATCTGGTCTGTGAAATTCAGAATGGCGTTATTTTTAGTTTTAAAGATATGTACATATGAATTAAAAAAAGTGCGCTCTCGACCATATATTTTCATTGAAAAACATGCTTTTTTAAATACTTATTTAAATAACTTTAAAACTAAAAATAACGCCATTCTGAATTTCACAGACCAGATGTAGAATTTGATGGGCTACATTTTTTCCTATACCACGAAAAAAATCCGAGGTATGCTTCTTTGAGAAAAATGGCCTTGAAAACTAAAAATGCATTTTAGTGACCTTGACCTTTGACCTAGGTCATTTTGGCCCACAGAAAAGTTGTTCAGAATAAAAACTGCTCAGGCAAAAGGAATCGCAACCAGGAAATTAATCATGAATGTAAGGTACGTTTACAAAAGTTTCAGCAGCGAAATTTATAGATGCGACATATCTTGTAATTAATTATTGTTTTTTTTTAATTGAAGTTATACATCTATAATAATTTAAATAGATTTTTACAAAAGAAACACATATATATTAACAACCTGTAATCTTCACTAAATATTTAATTATTTATGTGTTATAACCTAATTAACATCAATAAATAATTTAAAAATAATATTTGTTATGAAATTCAATAAAAAAATTTAAATTAATAGCCAATTATAGAAAAATAAGATTTATAGATAACAAAAATATTATAATTATCAAACAGGTTACCGCTAAAATTTTGATTTTTTTTTTATATTGTATTATAAATAAATCAATCAAATCCGGCAAAGAAGTTCTTTATCTATTTGATTGGTGTATAATTTTCCACACCTGAGAGAGGGTTTGATGCCCCTTCTTTCGTCTCTTGATGACTTCGGTTGGAAGCGCCTCATAAAAAGAAAGAGATTTCTATCAGCTCGCCCCCGATTAATCACGGGGTCGTGAAAAGGCCGAGCAGCGCGTTATAAGCAGAGCTAATAAGCGGCCAGCCGTGCACAATAAACATTCAAGAAGTTAACGCTCTATCCATCCCTCGAGGGTGTGTGTGGTTCTGTAGTTAGGCATTATACAGGGATGGGGGCTGTGATGACGCGCTAATTGAATGCATTGCCCTTGTCGTCCCGGGAGGGGGCGGGAGGGGTGCAAGACGAGAGAGATAGCGTGAGTGAGCGTAGGAAGGCGCGGAGATAGAGAGCGAAGCAGAGCGCACACCTGACACCTGCCGTTTAGGAATGTGCCCGCCTTAGGGGCAAAAAAGTCTATAGCCTACAAACAGCATCTCTTATGGCTGCTCCTCTCCTTTTTAAGCAACTTGTTGCAATCAAAATTTTCAGATTTTCCTATCTTTTTAATTGTTCAATGTTATTATTTTTTCTATTAATTTAATTCTAATTGAAAGGTTGAGGAATTTTTTGCAAATCAAAAAGGTGAAATTTCCGTTTTAAAATAAACTTTTCAGTTTAATTGCACAAATTATCAATATTTACACACAATTTGGGCCTACGAAGGGCCGCCTAAGGTGACGAATTACAAATCTAATGGAAGACACGTCGGCAGTGAGATTCGTGCGTGAAAGCGGCATCACAACAACAACAATAACAACAACGAGTTCGTATATAAATAATTATCACAGACAGTGGAGTTGGAGGTCCCTCGGGGTCGGAAGGATCAACTAACAGAGCCGGTGGTTGGTCTCGTTGTGGTGTTGGTGGAGGCTGGATTGCAGAGCCGCTTCCAGGGCTTCGTTGGCCGCGTTTTGCGCCGCGATCTCCGCGTCGTACGAGTTGTCGCGAGGAGCCGGACTGCGCTTGGTGCACAGAAGTCGAAGCAGTGGCTTCAAAAACTGCAAAAAAAGAGAAAAGGGAAATTTAGCAATCGGCTCAAAGTTTACAAAGCGAGGGTGGTTCAGGTCCTCGGAAGTGTAAAGTACCTTGAGGGTGGAGGTGACTGGCGATTTCTTGGTGGTGGCCATGGCGTGTTTGAGTTGGATCAAGAGAGGTCGGTTGTCTGCAAAGCAGTTGCTCGTGTGGTGGCGGAGCGATTAATGCCGGCTCCGGGGGCGGGCGGAAGCTTTTATACCGGCTGTGACGTCACGGCCCGTGGCAGGTGTGTGCCCAACACGCACGAGAGTGTGGGAACCTCGGAGCTCCGCGAGTTCCCACCGACCGACCGGCAGCTGCGCACCGAGAGATGCAATTACCTTCTTCTTCGTTCCTCCACTATGCCTGGTAAGGCACTCGCGGGGTTGAACACGTGCAACGCCCCCGGCAAGTGCGCCCGCCGCGCGGCTCGCATAACACGCTTAGATATACATCATCATATAACCTGCCCTCCTCTCTCTTATGAGGGACCTGTTTGTGTAGGGCAGCTCTGATTGTCCCTCGCTCTCCCGTACGTGTTTTGGATTTGGTTTCACTTGCTCCCCGATCCCTTTCATATCAGAGCCACCCCATTCCGATTTTTGCTCCATTCCTTTGCTTTATCAAACAACTGTCACCTGTCCCATATAAAAGACTGAAATTTTGTAATAAGAAAGAATAAAAAAAACAATAGAAAATCTGTTTGATCATCATTGGAAAATGATTTTTATACTAGGATGTGTAAAGCTGTAATTTGTTTATCCAACCCAGATGGGAATAAAGAAATAATAATCAAATTTTAATTTTTTTTCAGGATTATTTATTGACAGTTATAATTTATTGTCATTGATCTTAATGATTATTGAATAAATGAAACTGTAATTCACAAATAGATCGCATTGGTTGACTAAACAATTGAATAATTTTTACAAACGTTTTTCAATTACATTATTGTAATTCCGTCTGTAAATTTTTTTAAATTTATTGAAGTTTATGAAGCAAATTTTTAATGTTATACAATAAAAATTCCGAAAAATTGAAATCTTATAAGGGCAGCGCAGCGTATGATGAAGAGGCGGCGAAGTTTTTGTGAGGTATAGATAGGCTTCCCGCTTGTCCTGCATGTCGAGAAATTGCGTAAAACACCTGTGAGTATGAGTTGATATATGGGCAAAGCCTCTTTGACAGCTACGAGATAGTAGGAACTCTTTAGATGACACATTATTTTTTGGAAAAATAATCATTGGACAAAAGTTTTATTTCATTATAGAAATTTGGTTATTTAATTTTTTATTTATGTCTTCTATTATATGTCTTTTATTATGTCTTCTCTAAAAATAATAAATTCTCTTTAAATATATTTACAGATTGTATTTATAACATTATTATTTATTATTTTTATAATATTTGTATGTGCTCCCCTTTTTAATGGAATTTAATATGCGTGCCAAATAATTATAAATTTAAAGTATTCAGTCATTATAGTCAAAATGAAATAATAAGTTAAATTTCAAATTATATTTATATTTCATGTTTAGAAATAAATTTTTATATTTAATTCTATTCAAAAATAATTTTCTTCCGCTCCAGTAAAAACACACGTACAGCTTAACAATTTTATCACAATATATAAAAAGTGGTCCTTACAAATCTGATCGAGATCAGATCCAATCTGATTGTATGCTGCTGAGCATTACAGATTTGTTGTGTTATTATTTGAAACGCTGCTCGCCCGAGTGGAAGCAACAAAAGCGCGTCTATACATCTCTCCTGCGTTTTCATCTCTTTTTCTCTTTGTGTATTTTTTTTTCACTCGGCACGCACAGACAAATAATGCAATTCCAGAGCACGACAGCGATTTTCAGCGCGGGACATTCAATTTCTGAAGGTTTCGCCGCACAAAAGAGCGCGCATGTGGCCAATCGAGGAGATAATAAAGCGCCGGTTTTCGGAAGAAAAAAATATATAAAAAGCGGCAGCAGCAGGGGGAGTTTTACGTCTTTTGAGCAAAGAGAAGACGGTCAACTCGTCTCGCGCGCACACCTGAGGAGATTTAATCGCATAATAGCCGCCCAGGGAGGTTGGTTTGTGCTCCATTTTCGTGCCTTTTGCTGCGCTGCTCACGATAATGGCAAAGAGGACACCAAGCGGAAGTGGAGTTTCGGTTGGTCAATCGCAGTTCATTTGAATTGCTTTGTCCGCAACAGTTTCTCAATGAAGTAGTTTTTTTGCTGCGCGAAGAAAAGAGAAAATTCTTTTAAAGTTTTTCTTTTTGAGAATGAACCATAAAAAAAAGAGAGTACGTTTCCATTGAAAGATTAAAATGAAAAAAGAGCGAGAAAAACTTCACTTAATTTTCTAATTTCTATCGCAAAAACTTATAAAATCGGCATGATTTTTTTTCCAAATTATTTTTAATGAAGTAACTAAATTATTATTAAATCTGATTGTACAAGATGTTGTTTTAAATGTATATTTACATTGAATGAAAGAAAAGGGAAAGTTGGCAGGTGTTGTTGTTGCTCTTATCCGTCCTTTCCTTTTTCCTCGACCCTCCAGAGAGTAATCCCCTTTTCGAAAGAGAAATCACTTTTTTGCTTTGAGACTTTTTATAAAATTTTGTATACCTATAAAGGCAACCCTCATCATATTGTTTTCGTCCCGCACCTGGCGTGTGAAATTCCTCTGCTTGGATGATAAAAACATTCCGTCATTAATGAATCGGCTCTCGTCGGAATTTGTGTTACAGAATGAGGAACCAAAACAAGCAGCACCTGCCCTATATATGCGTGCATGCTGTGTATAGCCGCGATTCACGCGCGATTTTCGCATTCCGCAGCGGTCAGGTGTGGACGCCGACACAAGGCGGAAGGGGTGGCCACCAGGAATTCCTGAATCGGAATGCAATTAATTATATGGGGGATTTGGAACAGCATCGCCAGCATCTGATCTTATCGGCTTCCCATAATCAGTCCGGATTTTTTTCACTTATGCGAATTTTTTTCTAACAAATTGATCACCTGCGCCAGGCCCTTTAAATTCCTTATTTCTATCTCTATTATGTTATTGAGATGGAAGATTAAATTTTCCTCCAAGCTGGCCGCAAGCAATTCTTATTCTTTTACAATGCTTAAATATTTCTTAAATAATTTAATATAAAATTTATAATATTGCAATATTTTATGAAATAATAAATTTATTTAAAATTTAAATGATTTTAAAATGTATAAAATATGCTTCAGATAAAAATCTTAAAAATAGTAATAAGCCGGTAATAAGGGTTTGCATGCATTAAAGAAAAAAAAATTTTGAAAAAGTAATATTTTATGAGTTATATTTTAAAACTTTTGCAAACTCTATTATTAAAAGATTAAAATAAAAAACACACATTTTGTAAAAAACCATTCAAAGTTTTGAAGATTGTAAAATTGTCTCCGGATAATGTTTCTTTCACTGATCGTCTAGCGATCAAATGACCATCTGGAAGTCACAAAGCAGCATACTCAATTGAAGGAGAATTATTGAGTAGCCGAGTGACAAAAGCGCCTTCCTGAGGTCGTTTAGTCAAAAGAGCATGGCAGCACGTTCTTAAAGCTGCTGACTTTTGAAAAAGCGACAAACATGCCTTTGCTCGTCCACAACAAGGCGAATTTTGCTCTAAAGAGGCGCGACAAAAGGCTAAAGCATCTTCGTTTTTCTTCCTCAGCTGCTGCATGCGCTACAAACTGAATGGAAAAATGCATCGACTCTTGAAATCTATATGATGCACTCAATAGACCAATTATTGTCAAATTTGGCTGAGGACGGATAATAAAAAAAGCCCTAGCAGATGCTCCAATGATTTTCAGATGATTTCTTTTGCTCGTGTATATAGTAAAAAGTTGAGAAAAATTAATATTGTATATGCTTTTAATTATTCTAAAAATTATTATAATACTATAATGCTTTCAATTTCTGCTGTAAAAAAATAATGTGGTTGCAAATAAAAATAATTTATCAAAAATATTATACAATAGTGCTCAAAATTACCAATTAATTATTTCAGCAGTGTTAATTTTTTTTTCCAAACAATAACTCAAAAAGAAAAACCCATTCAGGAAAATCAGATTTTAAATTCAAACACATGATGAGTCAACCCTTAATCTTTAAATTCTTCAAGCAAAAAATTATATCAGCAGTCTTTTGAATTTTGTTCTGCAGTGTTTTGAAAAGTATTAATCCAAAAAATTCAAATACTTTTGCATCGGTTTTAATATATTTTTAAAATAAATTAATGGAAACATTCATCCAGCATAAATATTGTTTTTTTTCCAAATTGAACCATCTCAAGCTTTGCAGATTTTACTATATGGATTGATTTATTTACTTTAAAAAAATTATATTTTTAATTACCGTAAAAATTTATAACAAAATTATAATATTATTAATACAAGAAGAACTTTTGATTATTTAAATTATAATAAAGACGTTTTTCCTTTTATTATTGAATGAACAGTAATTTTATTTAATTTTTATTTTGCATTTTTATCAATACTAATTTAAAGATTAAAAACATGGAATATAAAGAGTCAAGAGAGCTGACTACGCAAATTCACAAACGGTGATTTCAATGCACGCGGTATATATCTGAATATATACTACATAATACATTATTATAGCAGCTTAGGAGAGACGGAGAGAGCATTTCAAAAATTTCAATAGCAAACTTTAAATTTGAGGCGTTGCAGACTTGATTTGCACAGTGTTGATTCATAATTAAATATTATCGCGAAAAATAAAATGATAACCATTGACAAAAGTAGTAGGCAGGACATTTAATTTTACTTAATTGAACGCTTGCCCTTAAAAGTTTATTTGTTGCAAACAAGCAAAATTATAAGTTTGAAACATGTAAAAAAGTAAACTATAAATTATATACAAAGCGATTCTCGTGTTAAAAATTTATGGCTTTGCTGCTGATGCTGGTAATAATGCGTGTGTTTGGGTGAAGAATTTCGCAACTTCCTGGATTTCTTCTAGGCCGCCCATAACATTAGCCGATTTCTGCAGGCGGCGGGAAAAGGTCTGAAGGTCGAAAGAAGAGCAGCTGCAAATTCCTTTTTCATTCAGCTCCAATGAGCCGCCATTTTTCTTAATGCATCCTTTTGTACCTAAAGAAGATTTATATTCATTAATTATAAAAAAAATATTATGAACTTATTATTTATTATTTCAAATATTAAACACCGTAGGTGTACAACATTAAGATATACAATAATGATACATTTTTTTTCTTCTCAACTCTTTTGAGAAGTTTTGCGGCTTCTCGCAAGCTCATTCACAAGCTCATAAAAAAATTATTATTAAAATTAATAAAATTTCTGTAAATCTCGATGCTGGAAAAATCCTGTATTGAGAATCGTCCGCAGGTGAGCGTTGCATTTATTTTTCCTAACACATTTTTTTTTTTAGATCTTCAAGAGATTTCTCGCTTGAATAAGCGCGCATTTTTCTCTCAGAATATAATTGACCTCTTTTTACAAATTCCAAAGTCAATTTTGGTGTGAATGAAAAACTGCAGCTGTGGACTTTGTATGCTGGCACTCCATTTAGTAATGGACCCGATTTAGTGGACGATGGAACAGTCGAAATTGGTGACAAATCGCCTGGAAAAAGAGCATCTGGGGTTTTTATTATTATTTGTCCACCAAATTTGACAATAATTGGCTTTTTGAATGTGCTGAGCAGTCAATGCGTTTTTTTTTTTATTATTGCAGCAGCAGCTGAGGGAAAAATGAAGACGCGCTTTTTAAAAGCGCGTTTAGCCTTTTGTCGCGCCTCTTTAGAGCAAAATTTGCCCTGTTGTGGACGAGCAAAAGTATGTTTGTCGCTTTTTCAAAAGTCAGCAGCCCAAGAACGTGCTATATAATATGATGCTCTTTTGACTAAACGACCTCGGGAAGGCGCTTTTGTCACGCGGCCACTCAATAATTCTCCTTCAATTGAGTGCCGCTGCGTGACTCCCAGATGGCCTTTGGTGAAAATAGAAAAATAGTGTCTTTTTAGCACAGAGAATTTCCAGTGAAATGAAAGATTCGTCTGAGCAAAAGAGCAATAAATGAAAAAATAGTAATATAATAGCAATTTTTTAACATTCTTTTCTTTTTTTATGGAACCAGTAAAAAACAACGCATTTGAAAGTAATTTTTGAAATTTGGTTTTGTATAGCAATTCACTTGAAAAATATAATTAATAATATTCCTGGCTTACTATACGTACACACATTTTATTTAGTTAACTACAAGTAAAGCAAAATTCTGACCCACATCAATAATTCAGGTAGAAATTTGACATATTTATACAATTTATATTTTTTTTGAAGAGTTAAATTTTTTTAATGTTTTAAATAGTAACAAGAAGTAAAAAACTGTGTTACAAGTTGCAAGAGAATAATAATAAATTATAAAAATAATCGTGATCTCTGACTTACAACAAAGTTAATTTTTTTAATTAGAGAGTGTTTTCTAAGTTCTAAGTGAAGGAAGTCTAATTTTAAAATTAAAACGGAGCAATATCGCAAATTCAGAACAATGAAAAAAATTCTCACTCTTCAATCCTGATCCTCATGAATATTATTTTTCTCTTCACGTGAGTATTTTGTGGGATGAGTTTTAAACCTCCTAATGGTCCATGACTTACAGATATAGAAAAATAGATTATACGACAATTTTAAATTTGAAATTTATGAACATTTCTTCATCAAATGTAAAAAATTCCAATCTTCTTTGAAGAATTTATAAGCCTTTCAGACATAACGCTCTGAAATAAAATTTGCCAATAAATTTGAGATTATGGATGGTAAAATAAATATTGCGGTGTAATTATGTAAACTTAAATTAAATATATTTAAATTATTTTCGAACCGTACAGGGAGCATCTGGTGCTCTGGTAATTCTAATATACTTTTTTTTTATAAACAAGGCACCCCTTTTCCCTTCATTCTCACCCCAAAATTATTTTGGAGATCTCATCAGCGTGGAGAGCTTTTTATGTTTGCTCCTTGGCACAGTCGTAAATCACCAAGCAGGAGGAGAAAAACCCGCGCTTTAGAGTTGTATGCTCGAGTGACGTCACGGGGAAGAAAAGGAAACGCAGCAGGCCCTGCTTTTGCGTCACATGGCCTTTCGATTTCTCAAGACGTTCGTTGCCGCCATGTGTGCACGCGGGAGGACAAAAAACACATTGTGCTCCTCAAAGCACGCATAGGGGTCCAGAGGGCACCCTGAGTTCACGTTGGGGAGATAAAAAAAAATAGGAGCCATACGCGCTCTGAATTTACTATACGAGAGGGAGTAAAGAAAGAAGCGGGAAAAGATTTAAGACCTTCTACTTTACGGGCTGGATGAAGAAGTAAAATTTAAATAATTATATTGGTTAATCAAATAATATTAATTAACTTTTCTCCTCTCAATTTTTTACTTGATTGCTGGAGAATAAATAAACGAAAACGCCTTGAATGATGACATTAATGCTCTTTCCTTTAATTTATTTTGCTATTAAAAGCATTATTAATTAGATTTTAAATCTATTTTCTAAATTTTAATTGATGTTATAATTTGGTAAAGGATTTGTACATTATTTCTGGCAATCATATTAAATTTTAAACTATCTATTTCAAGAAATTTGCCATATCCATGATTCTTTATTTAACAAATTATTAATTTTTATTTATTATTTGTGATGAAAAAGTGTCACACAAAAGTAATGATTTAAAATAAGGTTGATTCAATTAAAAATTGTTGGATTTCTTTTTACAAAATATTCTAAATACATATAACTGGCAATCTTCGTCTGCTAGGGTTACATTTTTATTTTCAACAATTAACTTCTAGAAGTATTTTCTAATGGCATATTTTATTTTTGGATCAAGTATCAAGTCCCTTTTCATATTTTCATAAAAAGTTAAATAATAACACAGAATCGATTAACACGCAGGCCTTGGTGGTTTGTGCGTTAGTTCTCCCCGGGTCGGGGGCGGGGGTTGCGTCAGTGCGGTGGCACGCAGGCCCACGTGGTGATCGGGGTCGGAATGTGCGGGCCATGTGTGGCGATGAGCGAGCGAGCGGGCGCGTGATTGACGTTCGCTCGCTGGCTGCATCGGCGGCTCGTGCCAGGTGCGCGGCGTGGGAAAGGCGCGACTCGCGCAGTCCCAGGAGTGATCGCCTCGCCAGCACCTGCCGCTCCGGCATCCGACTACAAGTGCACACTATGCCCTTCCCCCGAGCAGGTCACCCACCCCCGTGACCCACATATGCTGGACCTCGAACGCTGATTTGGCTTCTCTGATCCGGTCTAAATTTGTGCAAAATCAGAGCTCGTATATTAAAAAATATTTATAAGAGTTGAATTGAAACACAATAATATATTATGTCTGATGCTTTAATTGGCTGTGTCAATATGTACTTTAAAACAAAAGAAGGAATTATTTCTTTTAAAATTTAAGTAGATATCATACATTTTTTTCATTTATTTTATTACACGTTTGCAGCAGTAGAAATTAACTTGCTCATAGAGCAATTTGAAAAGAAAATACCTTAAATTTAATTTTGCGTGACCTTTGCTGCTGAGCCGATTTCATGTTCAAAATAAAATTTGAAAGAATTTTCCTTTCAATTTTTCAGTTGTTTTAGCTTATCATTTTAAAATGGAATGACTGCATGTCATTGCAGGTATTTATTTGTATTCCTTAAAAATACTTTCCTTATCTAAAAGATTTTAAATTTCAGTGTTCGTTATCAACAAAAACCTAAAATATACAACGTTTAGAAAACTGGCTAACCTGACTTTGGATGTAATACAGAGAAAATAACTGAGGATAATATTTTGTCAGAAAATTTAGTTAATTTTTTTTTATTGAATTACACCAAAAAATAATGTATTCTATCAGTTTTCGTAATACTATGCTGCTTCGTCATGCTAATTATTTTGAACCAGTAAACAGGCAGAAAAGTATGCAACCCAAATACACTGGCGTGGCGCGTGTTGCCTATAAGCAAGAAATCACAGTTGCCAGGCGAGCGATCGCTTATTTATAAAAAAAGTTTTATAATATTTAAAAATAAAATTATTCCCTTTACTGCTAAATCATGATTATGAATAATTAAATCTCAATAATAGGGAAATAGCAACTTTTCCGAGTGAATTAAGAGAATGCGCGTTTTATTTTTTCTGATCGCACTAATGAATTATTAACAAAAAATTAATATTGTTGTTGGGGCAAAAATTGTTTAGATGACTTTTGCATTGATTGAAAAATAAAAAATGCACTGCTGATGTAGTTGCAAATTGTGTTTATTGATCTATGTAAATTTGATAAATCTGCAATGAAGTCACTGGTTTTTATATATTTAATCATCTATACATAGGCAACTTTTTTTTAGAAATTTGGCACTGCTTAATTCTCTGAATCAGAAGAACGTGGCTAATAATTGCCTTTTAATTAAATATGACCGCATATAATTAACAAATTACATTTCACTCTTTAAAAAAAATCACTTCTTCTCTACTTATGAGCCATAATGAAAGATTAGCGGCTAAGGGAGTGCGAGAGTCTTTAAATTTGCATAGGTAGCAACCAATGATATAATATAATTTTGATAAATTTAATTAAGGCAACAAACCTATAGCCAGTGGCAAATGATATTTTTTTTTCTTCTTTTTTTTACGAAGGTTCAGTGCCTTTGAATTAAATTTATAATATATGTCACTGGTTAATGCACATTTCAAGTCTCTCGCACTCCCTTAAGCGCGGATCTTGTTATGGCTCATTCTTTTTTTAAATTATATTGTGAGTTAAGAGTTCCTTATTAACTCGTCTTATAGTTTGCAAGTGCGTAAAGAAAAGCTTAAAATCATTCCAGATTTGGCAGAAAGAACACGATAAAAAACTAATTATAATTTTTGACCTGCGCCCAATCTTCGGTTCTTATATCAGGGGAGAAAATTTTGTTAAAAAAAGGATTTGTGTTTATTGCAAAGCAGGGTGCTGTTTTCTTTTTCCTTTTTTTTAATCGGCGGGTAGATCACCCCCGCGGCGTGTCGACGTTATACATATGTGTGTATACTCTGAACTATAACGTAAGGAGCTGTGTGCAGCGGCGGAGGTGTGGTTTCGGTTTCTGTTTCGCTCTTGGTCGCCGAGCACCTGCCTCTTTTCCCACGGACCGATCTCTCGTACTCTCGACGTGACTCACACTCTTTAAGCATTTATCGTACAGAGAATCCAGCAGCAGTGGGCGACCTTCGGGCGGGCGGACGGGCGGGCAAGGCGGGCGCAAAAGCACAATGTCGTCGTCGGCCGCGCTGCGAGATCGAGCACTTGTCTTGCTCGCTCGCGCGCGCACCTGCCTCGCATTCCCACGCTCTCGGCCGCGCTCGCCTTTCAGCCCCAATTACACTCACACAAATCTCTGCCTGCCCGCCATAAACGACAAAATCGCATTGACCCCGCGCACTGAAATTTGTGCTTTGTTCGAGATAAATACCGAGGCAGGTGCAATGCACCGATTGCAAGAAATGTTTCCAATTTCCAATTAAAAAACGGTTATTTATAAAGTGCAGGAATTCGATTTTAAAGTGAAACTGCAAAAGCAATTTCCTTCTCACGGTAGTGCAAAAATTATTAAATTTTAATACTTCTCAAAATAAACTCTGCATTAATGCCTCGTCAGAACCGGTTTAATCAAGGCTTACATCTGGTTATAAAATTTGATTTTAATGCACTTGTTTTTATATGACGCCAAGTGCGTTTTTTGTCTTGTGTATAATTATATTGAAAAAGCTATTAGCAGCTGAGTGTCTGGTTTTTCAAGAACTAAATAACAATTTTAATAAAATAGCTTCGAAAACATAGTTAATGAGTCATCGCGACAATGGAAATAAAATGCACTCGCTTTTGAAATTTCAAACATAATAAAACTATATATCTGCAATTTGGCAAATAATTTCCAGTTTTTGTTTCATTTTTCAAATAAAGTTTGGAAATTAAAAATTGATACATTCTAAAATTATCATTTGGGGATACAACCATTGCTGGAGCAATTTCATCAAACATTTTAACAAGGATGATTTCCATGCAAATAACAAGTAAAATGTTATTTTAATATCTAATTTCTCATCAAGCTATAGTTTTTTAATTACAGATTGAATTTTAAGTGAAATCTGTATTTATCACAGTTTAATAAATAATTTAATGTATGTTATTTAAGGTGCAGAATTTTAACGGAAATTATGTATCTAATTAATTTATTGTAAATTATTCTTAAGATAATTACGATTCTATTAAAATATATGATAATATATTACTAAAAACAGGAAGAATAAAAAATCTTAAAATAAATTTAACTAAAATTACAATTTTTGATAATGCTCAATATTATTTAGAACTTTTAGAGTAATTGTTTGTTAAAAAATTACAAATTTATTTAAATATTTAATATTTCGACTGTTTTTGTATTAAAAGTTTTTGTGTTAAATAAATAGTGCCTGATATTACTCTTAAAACTTAAATGCTCAATATATTTTACGAGGAAATTAGGATGCCAACGCATATGATTTCATTCATTTCCCTTCGCACAGCTTGATATCAATGCTGCTTTTGCCTTTCATTCTCGTTTAAATTATTACTTCCCTCTTTCATCATCAAACGATGTAATAAAAAACGGCAGGTGCGCTTCATCCCTTTCATTAAATTTTATACCTCGGTCAATTTTGGTCAACGCCCGCTCGTCAGTCACGCTTCTCATGGCCAGTATTAGGGGGATGAATGAACATGACCGGAAATGCTGTGCGCTAAAAAGTCTCTTCCTCATTTTGGTATTTTCCAGTCAGAAGTCAGAAAAAAATTAATAAATTATGGCGTTCTATTATAGGTACATATTATACTAATCTTGAAATATGCTTAAGTGCGTGGCCTTTATGTAAGAAAACTCTTTGAACCTACATCCATCAGTAAAAACCGGTTTCCCTTTCAACCCCTTCACAGCTCATGCACTCTCACTGATCTTTCTAGTAATTTATCTTCGCGTCGGATAAAAAATGAAGGAATGGAAGGGTTGAAGAAGAGCGTCTTGTAAAGAGAGGAAACAGCGTCTTGCATCGACCAGGAGCGCATGCTGCTCTAAGGGGATGCAATCTAGGAGGGTGAAAAACTACCTATTTTATTTTCTAGTCGAGCGGTAGGAGAACGAGTTCTTTTCAATTCAAGAGACGTGAGAGATTATACCTGGCGGGGCGCTCGCGGACGAAGGAGAGGAACTAATAAAGCTGAATCATATTTTCCGTTTATAAATAAAATGCGGGCAAGATTTAGAAAAAGGGAGAAACGGATCGTGTTCTATTGTAATTTGTATTGAACAAAATTGTAAAAATTATTATATATTATGGAAAAACTGAAAACTATATATACATATTATCCGTCATGCATCGCGTGAACAGCTTTTATTTTAGTGCATTGTTTAATGCGTCAATTTTAGAAAATTTAAATTTTATTCAGATTTCAATCAGATAAGAAAGTTACAAAATGATGTATATTGAGGGGGAAGAACTGTGGAAAGGAAGAACTAAAAATCACTATTTTTAATGGTTTTTTTTTTTAGAAGAAGTTTATACTTAAAAATTATTACTTTTACAAGAGATCAGGGAAATTAAATATTATGATTACTTATCAAATTACAATTAATTACAGTATTTTTGAAGCTTATTCTATTAATAAAATTTTCAATCGTGTATGACTTTGCACTATAACCAACAATTTGGACAAATAAAACAACAATAATAATGAATATAAATTTACATTGTTTTCCTTCCAGCACTTTCATTAAATTTATTACAAACTTGACATTTATCTTGAAAAATAATGAATATTGCGTAATTTTATACTGAAAAATATTTCAAGTATCTGTAAATATAAAATAATATTTGAATCGATTCAATTCATTATATAATCTTTCAATATATTCGATTCAATCGAATATATTGAAAGATAATAGAATAAAAAATGACTGACTATATGAGCTACATTTGATTCTGGTTTAACGAATTGCTTCATCTCTTTCGACACCAAATTGCTTCACAGCCCAATTTCAGGCGCACCCAAACGTTCTTCAACTTTTGATTGATTATATCTTTCGTCCTCTCCTTTTCTTTTCATTTCATAGAATTTTCCTCACAGCAGTCGACAAGGTGGAATTTCATTGAGTCGGCGACGTGCACGAGTGGGTTTCCGGCGAGACCCATTGAGCGCCGAGACGGTCGACTTGCGACGCGTGATCGACGCCCGACGCGAATCGAAATCACAATCACGCAACGAGTCGGACGAACAAACAGAACAAAAAAGTCGGGTGGGAATGTCTGACGATAATTGCTCACTACAAGCAGAGAGCAGCGACGCGGAAATAAATAATAGATCCTGGCAGCTCAGGCGATAAAATAAATAATTTACTTTTTAATAAAAAATAGGAAAGAAAAAAAACTCGGCGAGCATTCTACATACATATAAAAATCTTATGGGGAAAGAAAGGAACGCGTCTCACTCTATGGAAGCCCCTTAAAATGCATGGACATGCAGACCCGCAACACTATCTAGTTGCGCGGGTTGCATAACTTTAAGTTGACCAAATTCAATTAATTTGGCGTAAAGATTTGCGTCTAATTAATAAATTATTTTTAAATGTAAATTTCAATAAAATTTGCAACTATAATTAGGAAATTATATCACAGTTTAAAAAGGAGTTAATTTTAATATTTTTTCTCAACTACAAAGTAAGCGAACGGTATATACAGAGGTATTGGTCGAGTTGGTGCTCGCCTCTGTTTCGCGTCCGCCATTATGGTGCTCAGTGGGCGGGGCGACGAGTCGGAGGCGGCCGGGGGCGCGTGCGGCAGATGGTCGGCGGCCGGTCATCCGGGCGTGTCTTTGGGCGCTCGCGTGGCGCTGCCGACCGTGGGAACGGCGCCGAGATCGCCTTCCCAAAGCAGCCCAACGCCACCGAGCGGCACGTGACGCAAAAACACACGACGCGGACACGCAAAAAATATATTAAAGGAAAGAAGCAGAGAGAAAAGATTTATAAATAATCACCTGTAGTCACAAAGGCCATTTCAGACCCTGTTGCGCGAGAGACTTTAAAATTAATTAACCTCCATTTATATATCCTCGTGAAAATCGAGTGGAAAACTCGTTTCCATTCCTTAATTAGATAAAATTTTGATTATGTATTATGGTTACTATCAAATCTAAATATTAAAGAAAGGCTCAGATTTATTATTTTAGAATAATAACCAAATGAATGTTGAAAATCAATCCGAAATATATAATTTTGTGTTTTTTAACAGACCATTATTTCCAAGTAAGGAAATAATTTGATGGAATCAAAATGAAAATAAAGCTTAAATGATGGCAAGCGAGTTACTCTGATTTCCTGATGTATTGTACATTTTCCTCGCAACTATAGACTCTAAAAAAAGTACATATAAATTGTTTTGTTGATTCTTAGAAGTAATATTTAGCATTTAATTTTTATAATTAATTCTGGTAATTACAAACTTTATAGGTAAATGAATTTTTAGAAATCACTATTTTGGTGAGATAAAAGGATTTTATTTAAATAATTTCCTTTTTTTTTATTCTTTTCACGCATGCATGGCATATTAAATTTTAAACAAGTTCAATTACTTTTATTTTACTTAGAAATTAAGTCAAATTTCTTACACATAGTTCTTATTATAAAAATCCAAACATTTAAATGTTTTGGCAAACTCTAGGACCAATTTGTTTTTACAATCCTCTTCTATAGCATTATAGTTTCTATACTCTAATTAAAAAATTTAGCAGACATTCCTCTTAAGAAACATTGTACATAATATTTTCACTCACGAAGTTTCTCATTTTAAAAGGAGCACTAGGGTAATAAAAACAATAAAAATATTTTCGTTAGACGCCTTATAAGTATGTGTTTTCCCCCTTTCTGGCTCTTTCCATCATAACTCATAACACAAAAAGCAGTTTTCGTGTGTGCGCGCCGTTTTGTTGCGGTGTGCCGATGTATCAGGGCGCTGGGCGATTAAAAAGCATCTCTGCACGGCAGCAGTTTTTAGAAAGTCATAAAAGAAGACGCGCGGAGATCATCAGGCTGACTTTTGGCCCGAGGCGGCGTCGCGAGTGTGGGAAAGAAGAAACCTCGTAGCGATGCACGGACGCCGGAGCAGGTTCTCTCGCTCGCTCGCAACGCCCGAGGCCGCGCTCAATTACGCTCTCGCTCGCTGCCGGTCGGTGCCCATTAGAGCGCCGCACAGGACCAATCATTCATCGAAAGCCTCTCATTGATTATTAACTCGAAAATAGTGTATCAATCCATTTGATCTCCCCCAACCAAAGTAATAAAAAAAAAATTTCTTCTTAAATTTAGGTCTCAAAGAGTTTTTTCAATCTCAAACTTGATGATCTTTTCAATTATTAAAAATCTTAGTTAAAAAGTGATATTCTTCAATCTGTGGAATTTTTTAATTGAAAATTTTTTCATTTTGCTCGCCGTATTTGTTACAAAAATTTTCAACTTCGCCTTAAAAAATTTATTTAATCGCAGATCTGATTGCATCAAAAAATTTTTAACAGAAATAAATTTTCTTCTTCAGAAATATTTTTTCCCATTTGTTAATTTATTTATTTTAAATTGGATAGTAGTATCAGTTGTGATATTTTGATTAAATTTTTTATTACCTAAAAAAAGAGTTGTTACTTTTGGAGGTTGCTCTGTTGTCCGTTGCGGTCCTCTGGTCAGCCACACGCTACGGAGAAGCTTCTGTCGGTCGGAGGCGCGCGTTTTTTGCCGCCACACGTGCAACGGTAGCCGGGCTCATTATCTCTTTGTCCGCCCAAATTACTCGCGCAGCCTCGGCTCGTTTTCCCACGCCGTCGACCGACCGACCGACACACCGAAAGACGCCACGCTCGCGACGTGACTTTCAACTTAACACCTTTGCAAGTACCAAGACCAAATTTATAATGTACAGTAAAAATCCTAATCCCGACTTATTTTAGCAACTCAAACTTCGAATCCGAAGGGTTCAAGATTAAAATTGCGGATTTTTTGCTCGCGACTGCTTGCAGGTCTTGTTTTTATACATCTTGCGTGTAATGACGTGAGGCGCAAATAAGAAACAAGTAAGTGTTGTTGGCCCTCGAGGCGGGCGAGCTGTCTTCGGCGGCAGCCAGTCAATGGAAAGAAGAAGCGTGGGAACGGAGCTCGAGCGAGCCGCAGCCTCCGGCGAACGCCGCACGTGCTCCTCACAGCTCCCGGTCCCCCCGACCGCACCAACCTCGCCCATTCTCCGCGCTACCCGCACCCAAACGATGGCGCAGCTCCGATTTCCTCGGCAAACAAAATTTAATCCGTTGGCTTCAGAGTTTTGTGGACGAAAAAATGAGAGAGAAAATTGAACAAAAATGTTCAAATTGCTTCAAATGTCCCGATCATCCGACTGCGCTTTCAGTTTGATTGTCATTTTTTTTAAAGGTGGTCCTACTGTAAGTAAGGGAGATGAATCTTTGAATTAAATTCTAATTCAGAAGTATTTTTTTTCAGCTGATTTTGTGTGCGGTATTAAATAAAGATTCTAAAAAGATGCGCATACAATGAGGCGAGAAAAATTAAAAAATTTTGTGCGCTTAAATACCAATTCAATTCTAGAATCTTCGATTTATTTTTATGAGTTCTTGCAAATTAAAATAAATTTTTTTTTTGCAAATTGAAGTCATCTATATATAGAATCTTATTTAAATATTCATTTCCAATGAAAAGTCGCAAGGCAAATTGCAAAAGTCTGTCGCTATATTAGTCCCTACTCCCTTCCCATTATTATTCCATTTAAAATCTATAAAACAAAACTATAAAACTGAATCATAAATATTCAAGGGGCGTGGCCGTAATTTGAATCAATAATTTAGCCACCTACATTAACTCTAAGAACACCAACACGAACTCTTTAGCCATCACCACGAACTCCTAGAGTACCACCAAGAACTCTTAAGCTACCACCACGATCTCTTGCCATCACCATGAACTCCAAGAACACCACCACAAACTCTAAGACCACCACCGCGAACTCTTAAGACATCGCCTTTTTGGTGGGACATTAAGTTATGTTAAATGATTTTGCGATATTTCTCCCTGCAATAATGTGCTTTTACTTTCATCTATTGATATAGAGTGAAACTTTATGTTTTCACAAAATATGACAAGCAAATCTTGTAAACACATTTATTGATCTTTAAACTAAAAGTTCAGATTTTTTAATGACAATATTTTAAATTTTACGTATTTTTAAATTTATTAAATTCATGTTTGCTTTATATTTGCTTATTAATTTATTTTTGTTTTGTACAATAAGCAAATGAAAAAATTTATTCGTCTTTTCCAATGAGTTTTCTTACGTATCTGAGTCTAAAAAGTCGATTATTAAAGCAACAAATTAACGTTCAATTTTAATTAATGTCATTTTAGAAATCAATCAACTTGATCGAACTTGATATTAAATATCTGTGAGACCGTTACATGTAATTTAATAATTTTATTTAAAATTATTTTTAAGCAACACATTTTATCAAATTTATAGTCTCATTAACTTATGTTTCCAAAAAACCGTTCTTGCTTTTATTTTAAATTCAACAAGGTGGAAAGTAATTGGAGTTTTTAAAACGCAACTTACACGTTCAGTGTAAAGTATAATAATTTCACAAGTGCAAACCAGCAGGAAATAGGGCTATTCACGCCGTCGTTAACTCTTTATGGTTTTATATTCTATTTTCGGCGGCAAAGCACACAGCTAGTGTATAATATGAGAAGTGAAAAGTTGCGCGAATTTCCGGCTCTCTGCAGTTAGCAACAACCACTCTTGCTGCTCGATTTCACGCCATAAGGCACACGCGGCGCATTCCCAGCATCAATGAGCACCATCGTCGTTCTCTCTCGTCGCCGCCACGTGTGAATGAATTCGATCGAGGCTATAAAGGAAACCATAAAGCAGACCGACGTGGATGAATGGAGCACGCGATGAAGAAAACAAACTGATGCAACCGCCGGCGCAGAGAGAGAGAGGAAAAAATTATGAGATGATGATGGAAAATAAAAAAAGGGTTCGAACAAATTCCTTGAGAGCACACGCGATGACCGAAAACGGTGAGAAAAGGAAGAAACGACTCAAATCTCAAATACAAGCGGCCAGATATATTTTGGCATAATAAAATAGAGTTTGTTTCTCTAGTTTTTTATACTATTACCAAAAAAGCAGAAGAAAAGAGCGGGTCGTGGGAAAGGAAAATGAATAAATTGCGTGTCCATTCGGAGGCGGATTCATTCAAGATTCAAATCAGAGCATTTTTTCACGGAAGCTTTAATATCATCATTAAATTTTCATAATAATATAATTGTTTTAATTTCAAAAAATTGTGTACGTAAATGGTTATTGATTAAAATTTATTTATTTTAATAACATGATATTATTGTGTCCATATTAAATGCAACAATAACGTAAAGTGTAAAGTTAATTTTGAAAGTTTTCTAAAACAGTTTCAAAATATTAAAAAAAAGTTGAAATTATAAGTATGTGGAGATTATAAAAGAAAAGAGTTAAAAAATAGTAAAACTCTGTAAAAATAAAAAAATTTGTGTTTGCTTCTCTCTGAATTTTTTGTAGGAGCATAAAATCAATAATATGAAAAATAATATCAATTATGTATATTTTCTGCTAAACAATATATAAAAAACTGTTTTTAACCCAGAAAAAGAACATTAATTTCTACCGACAAATTTTTTGTAATCTCCGTTGGTTGGACATCATCATTTAGGATATTTGAAATTTTCATCTTTTATAGTCCATTTTGCATCTTCGTTGTACGTACAGTCTGTTGGTGTCCGTTTGGCGTGCGCTTGCTGGCAATCTCTCTTGAGCGGGTTGTTACGCGAGAGAATGACTTGCGGCGGCGCGCACGAGAAGCGAATTAATCTCTCTGGTCGTTTCGCAATCGGAACACGTGCCGGCCGTCTCGTTCTGCAGTCTTTCCCACGGACCAATTTGTCCGGCATCACAAACTAACGATTTTGAAAATGGAAGCGTGAAACCGATTTACTTCAACATAAATAAAATTCACCTAAGCAAAAGGGCGAAATCAAAATTTTTGTTTGCGTGAAGTGTAAAAAATAACCCAGCTACTGGAATTCCGCCGTAAGGCCCGAGCGAGGAGAGCGAGAGAGCGCGAGCGACTCTCTAGAGTTTCCTGTGCGCCTGGCACTCTTCGGAGCAAACGGTACTAACACGGTGCAACCAAAAGTCAAACACGCTCTGCTCCTCTTCAACACAAAACATAGAAACTCTGTATAGTGAAGTGAATAAGAAGTGTCAAGTTTTCATTTTGAATTGTTCTTCAATTTATAAAAATTTAGCACTATATTTTTATTATACCGTTTTTAACTTTATTTTCATTCTGTTTTTCAATAATATTTAATTTATTTAAAAAATAGCTAATTGATTTAAAAAAAAATGTAAAAAAAAAAACATTTAAAATATAATAATTCAAGTTCCCAATCAAATTTTCCAACCATAATTCCAACTAAAATTCCAACCAAAACAGCGTTCTTTCTACTAGGGTTTCATGATAGTCATGGAGTTAATAATTTATTATCATTGAGTTTTTATTTGGGTTTCTGCAGTAAAAAAAATTCGTATCTATAAATTAATATTTTATAAAATGTCAATAAACTAGAAATTCCCAAATTTTCATCTAAATTTTATGAATAAAAATATTTTTATAGGTAAAATAAACATGTTTTTTTTTTCCTGGAAATTGGATTTGGGTGGACCTCGTTGTGGTACATTGACCAAATAACCATGAACCGAGAGAAAGACAGACCTCCAGTGTAGTTTTCTCACTGGACAAAGGCGATCTTTTAAACCAACACATTCTACCATGCCCGCATTGATCTCCTGTTTGAGCAAAGACAAAAAAATTCCCAGACGCGACTTCGACTACTGTCAAGCTTTTAAAGGCCAGCGGTACAATAAAATGCCTTTAGATAATCCATCAGGTTTATATCGCGCCTTTTAAGAAAACGCAATGCAGTATTGCACTTCAAGTTTAAAATAAAAAATTTAATGCATATTTTAGAAAAAGAATGAGTCGTAATAACGTTAAAGGTGATTAATTAAATGAATATTCCTGAACTATTTTTAATTCAAATTTGAGGGAATCAAATGATGCGGCTTATAAATAAAAAATTATTTAAAGACACTGAAATACATCGAGATTTTTTTATTCAAAAGCTTTTTAATTTTTATGATTTATTTTATTCAGTTGTTAATTTTCTTTAATACTCCATTAACATAAAAGTAACTTAATCCAAGACGAAAAATTATTTTTAAAAAGTAAGAGCATCAGAGAAAATGGAACAAATATGCAGAAATAAGTATGCAAATGATGATTGCAAGTTGGAAACTTTCTGGAAACCATACTTTTCTTTTGTGAGTAATTCAAAAATATTTAATTTACCAATTTAACAGAGACTACCTGAAAAAATTCCCTTGAATTTTTCTTAAGAGGAATTTGCATTACAGCACGCGTTTGCCGCCTCTCGAATAATTTTTTTGCACGCGCGCGCGTGATCAATGGTTTTGCGCGAGCACGCGGCTCCCATGCAGCCGCGCGTCCCCTGCTTTTATCATGCATAATCGGAGGAATTGGTTTTGTGTACTCGCGAGGAGCAAAAGACATAGGGAGGCCGCGAAAGAGCACAGGTGGCTGCCGGATTCCGTCGCTGCCTCCGAGTGTGGGAACGCGACTCTCGTTTCCCACGGCGCACGGGCCTCGCACCTGGCGGCTCCCCCCTCCCCTCCCGTCCACGGTCCGGTCCGTCCGCTACTGAGACCCTCATTCCGACGAACGCCGTCGTGCCGATCGGACGAGTTCCTTTCCAAAATCGAAAAAACCCAAGAGAACCATGTACGCAACCGAGCAACAAACCTGCCTTGGTCCAGACCAGCAGCCCATCTCTCGCACCTATCAATACAGAAAGGTCAGTTATTAATTCCACTTATATTATTTTTCTTTTGAATGGTAGAAATCGCTTTTTAACAGTTTAATTTGTAAAGAATGCAATATTTTGAGTAAATTTGGTTTCATTGGTCTTGGTTCCAATTAATTTTTTAACTTATGTGGAGCTCCATTTGCTCCATCTAGGAATTTCAGTTGAATTTTAATTATTTGTTCTTTTAAATTAATTAAAATGAAACAAATGTGGATTTTTTTTATTATATTTTTAATTTTCTTTTCAATTAAATTGAATAGTTTTTAATCTTTTAAAGCTGTAATGATTTACTGTTATACATCCAACAGAGATTTAATTTACATTTTTTTTTATTAAATTTCAACTTTGTTTTTTAAATAATTATTTTCCCAATTAATTATTGAATGACAATTTGACTAAATTTGCATTTTTGTCTTCAGGTGATGAAACCAATGCTTGAACGCAAACGCCGCGCCCGCATCAACCGCTGCCTGGACGAGTTGAAGGAGCTCATGGTGTCCGCCCTGCAGACCGAAGGCGAAAACGTCTCCAAGCTGGAGAAGGCGGACATCCTCGAGCTGACCGTCCGCCACCTCCAGCGCCTCCGCCGCCAACAACGCCGGCCGTCCTCCTTTGCCGACCGTTTCCGCGCCGGCTTCAGCCACTGCGCCTCTGAAGTGTCCCGCTGCCTGTCCGATGCAGACACCGTCGACCCGCAACTCGGACAGCGACTCCTTGCCCACCTCGGACAGCGTCTCGAGCAACTCGAGTCGACCTCTGGCCGCCCCGAGACGCCGCCCCTCAGCCCCCCGCTGACCGACACCGAGGTAGAAGCGTCGGCCACTCACGGCGTCTGGAGACCCTGGTAATCTCATCCGCGGCCCTCCGAGCCTAAAAGACTGTGATACGTACCTGAAAAAAGCAAAAAATGTTTGTTTTAAAATATATGTCCAGATTTGAATGAGAAATGACCGAGATTATATTGTTTGTTTAAATATGCGTATGTAAATAAGAGAAATAATTTTGTATGGATTCAGTTTATTTGAATTTGATATTTGATATATAATATGAATTATGCTGTTTGGTTATATAGTTGTGGAGGTTCCAATAAATCAGCAGAACTGATAAATGAATTTGACGTTGCTTTTCAATCCATATATAATGTAATAATTCCCTGATAAAATCATAGTTACAAAAAAAAAAAAAAAAATACAATAGTAACTATGTTGGTAATTATAAAGCATAAGAAACTTTTAAATAATTTGTAGTATAACTTAATATCAAATAACTTAATTTTTTTTAATATATTAATTCATTTAATTAAAATTTTTCATTTGATATTCATAATAATTGAGTTTGATAGATATTTATAGTACATTTTGCTGTTTATTTATTTGCAATAAAATTAGCAATTTAATATAGGATTCAAAATGCACATCATAGGTTAAAATTTGATTGAAAGCTCATAAAGAAACTTCTTGTTCTTTTCTTTTTAAATTATAAAAATATTCAAGTTACAATTATACTATAAATCTATTCAAAATTAAATTTATTATTCCTCAGTCACGATTTTATCGCAACTGACTCAAAGAAGGAAAAAAAAGAAGATATTAATACACGTTGCAAGGGTTAACGCTGCAGATATGCGGGAAAAGAAGAATAATTTCCTCAATTTTGGACTGTACGTGTGCCTGAAGCTCATGAGGTGTACAATTTCGATCTGAAAAATATTTCACAATGTTCAATTCTCAAATTTGATCATTTTTATGCTTTTCTATGATATATTTTAGAAATTTTTGCAATTTTTGGTGAAAATTGTTTTAAATTTTGGGTTTACCGCGGCGGCCGTATCTCTTTTGATGTCGGGCGTTTTAGCAGACATCTGCTAGTTGTAAACCCTTTCTTCTCTTTTTTTCTCCAATTTAAAAAATTTGTGTACAGACCGAGAAGAATAAATAATAATAATAATAAAAAAAATTTGTAATAAACAACAAAAATAAATAATAGGTTAAAAATTAACTTTAAATTAGTATTAATAGATAAAATTGAGTAATTAAATTTTTATTAAATTTACTATATTTTATGACTATTATCAGAGTTTTTCCCAGACGGGTTATCAACTAATGAATTTTTATTAAAAATTTACTTTTTGACCTTTGGAAGATCTGAATTGATAAGATCTGAATTTATGATTGGGAGAAAATAACTTATAAGCATTAAATTTGGATTTAATTTTTATTAATCATGTAAAACAGCAAGAAAAGAGTTTTGCAAATTCCAAAGTTTCCCAGATTCCTAATTCTTAATGCTTTTTCAACTAAAGTGTTCGCCAGCACAGATCAGCAGATATATCAGGCGCATCAAGTGACAAACAATGAGCCGCTGCATTTGGACAAAGATAACGATCTGCTGCTCTCCTTTCGAATTTCCTCAGAGCGCATTTGTATGTTATTGCAGCAAAGGGGAGTCAATTGGCCAACAAAGGACGCGCCCATTAAGGTCCCGGTTGCTTTGACGAGTAAGGACAGTTTCTCAAGCCAAGAGACATTTAAACGTGACCGTCGTGCCGTGTTTTGTTTCCGAGCCGCCGATAGAATCGAATTTGACTTCCGTTTTCCCAGGAGCGCGCGCCGCGCACGGTTGACAGCAAAACGCAATTAATTCGCGAGCGGAAGCCGCGAGGTCACTTTCCCATGCATGCACGCGGCCGAATTTGAATAAAATATGAACAAATCCAGTCTCATGAGAGATTTCGAAAAGAGCACACAGGAATCCGACATTTATTCCACCTGTGAACGCGGCGAGAGCGCGCGAGCCAGCGAGCCAAAGCGAATTAATCCAGCACATACGCGGGAAGCAGCGATTACATTTCCGCTCTCGCGTGACTCTCATGCTGCTATATTCAAATATAAAAAATACATCAAGCCGAGACCGGACGGTCCACTTCATCCTGCGTGTCGTCCGAGTGCTTTATTATTATTATTATTATCAGTTTTTTTTACATACTAATTATTCAAGTGAGAAAAGATTGAGAACAATTTAATTAATTTTTATTATTTAATTATTGTGCCCCTTCTATTAAAATGATTCAAATCAGTAAATTGAATTATACAAGGCGAGTTCAAACAAGGGTTCTGTATATATACAATAATAAAAAATTTATAGACGAATATAGCAACATATCACAAAATGATGCATCATGGTCGACGAATCTTAAAAAAAACCGCCATGCATGTTACTAATTGATAATTTCCTTTTAAACACACCCATTCAGATCTCAGATAGATTAATATTTTTTAGCTTTTAGGATAAATTGTTAGTTATACATTGAGGGATATTCTCATGCTAAAAGTTATAGCTTGTGGGATTTGCTGGTTCTATATAATAACTCAATATCTTTATTTTGAGTATATTTTGCTATTATTTTGAGACTTTTTTATTATAAAAATTGATGTACTAATTAATGTTGATTTGAAATGTTCTGTGCAACTTAGTTGGAGTGAAAAATAGTGAAATGATTATTTATATTTTAAAATCAATCACCACATATTTAGTTCTGAAGATATAACCAAAAATTTCGCGAGAATAAATTTGAAATATCATTTTGAAATTTGGTCATTAGTCATGCAAAAGCTGCAAATAAAATTCTATAATTTGCAATATTTATTGATTTATGGCAAAGGCAAAATAGCTGCCAATAAAGAGATGAATAAACAAAAATTGAAAGTGAGCGCACAATTTAATTTGATTTAGAGAAGAAAACGAAATATTATATGAAAATTTTATTATATAATTAATAAAATTGTATTTTTAAAGAGTATTCAATTTTCCAGATGAAGTATAATCTCACTGTTAGGAACAAACATTTTTGGTTTAAATGTTCTCTAATTTTTTTTGCAATTTTATTTTGTCAAGGCAAAACGTGAATTTAAGTCATCTGGTTTATTTTATTTCTGCTTATGTTTAAAAATAATTTTATCTCTCTCCGGAAGCAGTTTGGAGCTGCGCCCTGATTTTTTTGTCGTTGTGTTTTATTTGCATGCGACCGCCCGCCCGCGCCCGCAGGATGATGAATAATTCGTGCGTGCCTCCGCTTTTGAAATCGTCTGTCCGGCCGTCCGTCCCAATCGCGCGAGCCGTCTGGATCTCATTGTGCTCTGGTGCTGCGATAATGACCATCACTGTAGCGACCGGCGACAAACATGCACGCGAGCGAGAGCAATCCGCGCGCCACTTTTCCCCGCATCTGCATAATCACACACACGCGGCAGCGAGATCATTTGAATGGCCATGCAGAGTGAGCAAAAGGGACGCGCGAGAGCAAACGCGATGTATATTTCCTTTGTTGTTCCGGTGTCGATCCAGCGTGGTCAATTTGTACAAAGGACGCTGAAAAATTAATGGAACTTTGTTTAAATTAAAATTTTTGTAAATTGCAAATAAATGAAAATTATCAAAAAGCAACCAGTCAATAATATAATATATTTTTATAATATATATTTTTTTTTAATTAAAAAAGATTATAATGAATAACCACAACTGATTAAAATTTTGCAAACTGACATCGCCATTAGCTGGAAAGATATTCTGATGTATATTTTGAATTCTCACATAACTAGTATCAATAATTTTAACACGGAATGAAATGTACCTTGGAAATATTTTGATAATTATTAGAAAAATAATCTGAAATTAATTAAGTCACAAACAAGAGAGAACGTTAATAAATCAATAAATATGAAATAGTAAATGTGCATCAGGTTACTAAATATAAGACATATTTAGACCTTTGAACAAAAAAAAAATTGTGGGTTGGTGAAAATTCTTGTGTGTTTTGAAATAAAAAAAGTAAATGATTAAGCAGGGGCAAGAAATAAAATCTTGAACATTTCTTTCAACAAAAAAGAATAATAAAATTCTGGCTGTTTTTAATCCTTAAATTCAAGAGCTCATGATAATATAAAATTAAGATTAATTATTCAAATAACAAAATGTATATTTTAAATTATTTGAAGATAAACTTTTTTTACGTCTTATATAAATGATTAAAATTTGAAATAAACGTGCATGAATATCGAATTGTAAAAATCATTTAGTTTAAAAATTTATTTTGTGTTTATTTTTCATTTTTGTTGAATTTACCTGTATTTAAATGCTCAGTCTCCAAGCGCATCAGACGGTTGCGTGTCTATTTAAATTACTTCCACTTGCATGCAGGTGGACGCACTGTATTATGTCATGTTTTCTAAAGACAAAATCGACTAAAATGAGATCAAAACAAGAAGTAGTTTCCTGTCCCCTGGAAAACCTCCTTTTGGCCAACAGGATGATCGCTATCGTTTAAAACCAATTCAGTGTCAATCGTTTAAAAGGCTTTTAATGTTTCCTCCAAGTTTCAAATCAGTATCTCTAAGTTTCTCGACCTCTAAGAAATAAAGTTCAATCCTCCAGGCTATGAAAAAAAACTTTAAAAAAATAATAAATACTGAGTAATCGAAAGTCCTACAGAGGGTTTTCCCTGCTTATAAAAAAAGATTTGAGTGAGAGATCTCCAGATTCGTGCAGCAGCCGAGCGCGTAATTTTTCGGTTGGGAGAGAAGATGAAGAAGAAGAAGTAAATCTTAAGACGATGCAGATGCGAAGGAAGATTCGTTGGCGTGGGAAAGTGCGGCAGGTGAGGAGCGAACTTGGAGCGCGCACGTGCCCGCTGCACAGCTCCCTTTCAAGAAAGAGACGAGCGAGCGAGACGCTCCCACGCCCGGCAGACTTTTGTTGTCTAATGAAATATACCAGCCAGCATCCCCCACGGTGCTCGTGCACTTTTCTTACAACAGACGAATAAAGAGAAGAGAAGAAAACGACCCGCAGCACAGCACCCCGGCTCTAACGTCTTTTGTCAATTTATAATAAAAAAACGTCTCAAACCAAAAAGACGAGGGGACGAAATTACGCAAGAAAATTTAAAACCTTGAAAAGTCTATCGATCTGGTTCGTAAATTCGAGGAAATCTCGAATTGATGCGGACGCATAAATAGTTAACGAGCGCAAATTTCTTGGCAGAATCAATCACGAGAGAGAAAGAGATGATTTCGCAAGCCACGCAAGACAGATTGAAGCAAACACTCGTTTCGCTCCACTGATCTTGAAAAATTCCGAGGAAAAATTTAAGCGCCGCGATTTAAACACAGAAAGAGATAAAAATTTAATACCTTATTTTTTTCAATTTTCTCACTATAAATTAATAAAGTAATGAAGCTTGGATAAAAATTTGCGATCTTTCGCATATTATTATATACATATTTTATCAGCCGCTCATAATGGTTAATTTTTCTAAGTAAGTCTTCATTCAAAATATTCAATTTAAACAATTTAAGGCATTTGGATTCCTGAAAAATTTGGGTTTTATATTATTTGAGCTTTATGAAGTAAATGAGTTTTATGTTTTTTATGTGGAGAACACTTATAATTTTATACCTTTTTTCTCAACAAAATCAAAAATAGGTGCTGCAAGAAAATAAAACGTTTTGCTGGAAGAAATGTTAATTATTTACTAAATATATATAGATTTGATTTTCTAACCTGTGCAGTAAATTTAAATTTTATTATTTTAAATTGTTTAATTATTTTTGCTCAATATTAGAAAATTAAGACTATTTACTAGGCTCATTTACATTTTGCAGATAAACTAATTGCAGGAGTTAATTTTTTTCCTTTTCCTAAATATGAGCAATTTTTTGTGATGCAATCACGCGTGCGTTTAAATCACCGGCGCATATAAACAAAGCGAATTTAATATTCAAATCAGAGTTTCCTGCTTGTTATTGTTTTGTACACGGACGGGGAATAAATAATGCAGGAGCAAAATCACGCACGTTTGCTGAGTACGCAGGATAATAAAAACGATGCTAATGGGCCTGAAGTGCGACAAGTGCTCGTTGGACGGCCGCTGGGTGTGTTGTTACGGGGCACAGGTGCAGCAGCATTTCGGCGCCCGCGTGAGTGTGGGAACGGAGGCGCGCGTTCCCACACATTCAACGGCGACGGAGGCACCGGGGGCGGGGCCTCGCCGATCGGAGGCCGCCTCGACCGACGGCACCGCAGTCGGCCCACCATGCTGGCCCCGCAAGGACCCCACGACCTGCACGCGCCCATCTCCAGGACGCAGCGATACAAAAAGGTATGCAATTTGCACCACACCCAAACTAATTTTTTACGCCAGACAATTATTTCTCATTTTTTTTTTATTAGAATAATTAGAATGCTTTTTCTTTAATTTTAATTATAATACCAGGCCTAAAATTTTATAATAAAATGAAAATTTTTATTTTAAAACGAAATATAATTAAAATGTGATGTAACCATGTTTTCCTTGTTCAAAATTTAATCAAATTTGCTTGACGTAGGAATGTTTGCTTTTTTATTTTTAAATTTTGCAAAAATGTTTTGTTTAATTTATTGAACTTCAAATTATTTTTGGTTCAAAAAATTTGTAGCGTTGTTAGCAATTAGTTATTTATTTTTTTCTCTAATTTTTTACTGTGAAATATGTATTAAATTAAATTAATTTTATTTTGTGTTCATTAAATTTAGCATATTATTTTTTTTTATCACAGTTCAAATAGTATAGCTTTGATTACAATTTACTTTCTTACCCGATTATTATGTTTTATTATCTTCATTGTTAATTTTATGTAATTGCATATATACAATTTTAGCACACTACGTTTTCTGATTTTTAGTAAATTTTTCTTGCACAATATTTACCTTTCAAATCATGTTTATTTAGATCACAAAGCCTCTTCTTGAGCGTCAACGCCGTGCGCGAATCAACCGCTGTCTGGACGAACTGAAAGAGCTGGTGGTGTCCGCCCTGCAGACCGAAGGCGAAAATGTCTCCAAACTGGAAAAAGCGGACATCCTTGAACTGACCGTCCGCCACCTTCACCGCCTCCAACAAGACGCGCCCGCAGAGGAGCCGGTTGAAGGTCGCTTCGAGGCTGGATTCAGCCAGTGCGCCTCTGAAGCCTGCCACTTCCTGCTCAGCTTGCCAGGACTTGACCCTCAGGTCGGTATCCTTCAAAAATTTTAGTCTAAAAATATGTTTAAACAGTGCAAACTTCGATTTTTATCAGTTTCTACATCTTTTAATTGGACTGGGAAAACTTTATAATCTATGAAATGACACCAAATATGCATTGAATTATATTTAAAGTTTGAAAAATTTCACCTTCCTCAGGTCGCTAATATTTGATGAAAGTTATATAAGATACGCATTTAATTTTTCTAAAAAATTTTGATTTATATTTTTAGCAATTTAATACTAAATAGAAATAAGAAAAATTATAAAAAAAAATGGTTTCTAGTTTTAATTCTACTTTAATTTTCAGAGTAATAAAATGGAAATGGTTTTCCAAAAGTTGTATTGTTTGGTGGTGCCTTTTTATATGTTTTTAAGGTTTCTCATTTCAAATTTCAAGTCAGAATTCAAAATTCCATTTCTCAAGAGTGAATTAATGAATTTATTTTGTTCTTATCAGGTTTCACGTCGAATTGTGGACCACCTTGGGCAGTGCGCGGACGGCCTGCGTCAACCTGTGGCTCAGCAGCCAGAGCAGCAGCAAATGTGGCGGCCATGGTGAGGCCGTATTTGCAGCGGCGCCTCTTTTTCTCCTCATTGATCTCGTCATGGGAAGCGAGCAGCGACTCACGTCCGTCCGCGGCCGCCTAACGAGCAGCCCCGATTGATTTCTTGCTTCTCCCCATCGCCGGCCGCAAGTCTGCGGTTTCCCTCGTCCATGTTGACACAGAGCTTCATTATATATAAGATTTTTTTCTCATTCCACTTTTCTGATGTTCGCCGCACTTCTCTCATTGTATAAGAAGGAAAAAATAAATTAAGGAAATGAATGTATTGTACATAAACTAATTTGTAGGAAATAAATAAAGAGTGATATTGATATTTTTATATTCGATTCAATTTAAAAGAACTTGTGGTGTTTTTATTTTGGTCCAATTTGGGGTCTGACAAAACAAGATTATTGTGGCTTTCTATTTTTTTTAATCAAAGACACATTTTTGATCGAAATATTGACATTTAAAGAGTTTTTGTGACAAAAAATAAACAAACTTAGATTCAGAAAAAAACAACTTAGCACTTTTAAAGCGCCTGTTAATATTCAGTTATGCAACCTGAAGAGCATCCGAATCGTGCGGGTTTCATACCTATCACATTTATCACGTTGAAATGTTCTTCGTATTTACACTCAAGAGAAAAGATTTAACTTTCATCAAATAAGTGAAACTTCAGTTAATAATTAATTATACCTCTTACTTAAAAATTATTTCTAAGATACTTCAAAATCGTTTTTTTCTTTCAAATATTAATTAATTAGAACCATTAATTTCAACTTGTTTAACAATTATAGAAGAATTTTTAAGTTTTAAATCTCTATAAATCTAAATGCTTTTTCAGTATTTTATAAAACTAGAAACTAGTCACATAAATTTAAGAAATCAATTCATTAAAAATAACTTGCTTGATACTCTATAAAATAAAAATAAAAAATCCACAAATGATGCTGCGGGAAGTAATTATTTCAAAATTATTATCAAAGATTGAACAGATACAATGAATTTTTTTTAATTTGGACGCGTTTTAAATTTCCTGACAATCTATTTAATTTTCTCCTTTTTCTGCTTCTGCTTCTTATTGTTGCATCGAAGTTTCCAAACTTGTTGTTTCCAAACGTTATGCAGCACGCTAAGCATGGTCGTAAATCCGGTTGCCTAGCCTTCACAATTAAATGCTGTAGACTCTGAACTGAGGCGGCCTCTGGCGGGCAAGAAGTGAATTTCCGAGTCTACCCTGGTCAGGTGGTGACCTCCATAGGCCAGGACGCTAAAGTCCGAGATCAAAGGGTGCTTAATTAACCGCCGCTGTCACAGCAAATTAATCCCTATTATGTATCATGAGCCAGCGGAAAACATGAAAGCGATTTGTTTGCACTGATTGCGACTATCGGAGCGGCCGAGTGCGGCTGACCATAACCTTTATCTGATCACATAATAAACGACAATTAGAGCGGAGGCCTCTAAAAACCCAAATACCACTTAGTAGTGCATTAACTTGATCTGACATGACAACATTTATTTTTACTCTGACAGGTAGAATTATTATTTTTTTTAATTTCATTAAAAAATATCTGGCTTTTCGTGTTTATAGTTTTGCTTGTGGTGGTTGGGGCGGCCTATGGAGGATGCGTGGCTCTTCCTTCGGACGCTTGTCCGTCGTGCGTCCGGCGTTTGTGTGCCGAAGATTGGCGGCATTTGATCCCCTACCCAAACAACTGCTCGCGTTTCTGCAAGTGTGACCACGGAAACGCCGTTGCATTTGACTGCCCTGGAGGGTTGGAGTTTGACCCTCTGCCGTTGGTCTGCACTTGGCCCAATCCTTATGGCTGTGACGGCTACGTTAATGGCTGCCCTTGATCAATACTTTTTTAATCAGTTAATTTTTATTTCAAATAAGTGCATATTTCTTGAGATATAAATCTTAAATTCATCTCAACTGAACTAAATTTGTAACGAAGAAAATTATAATAAAACAAATAAAAACCTCTACAACTCAATGTTTTAAAACTTTCATTAAATTCAGTAACAAAAGATTTGTGTATCTTAATTTTAAACATAAAGAAGTGAATATTTGAAGCATAATAAAATCCAGCGAAAAATTCAAATCGTGACAGATGAATTCACTCTGCATTATAATCATATCCAATTTTTTAATAATAAACCTTTTTGGAATAATAGCATTATATGAATTGTTAGAAGAAAATATTAAAATTACAAGTTCACACGGAACTTTTTTTAGCCCTATGATTTTTTCACGCGCTAAAGAATTTTCAAAAATATGAGTTCAGTGTGCTGAATTCTTGATTTTTACTGCAGATTTAATCTTTTTGGAAACAGAAAAAAAACACAAAACGTTTTGATAAGCTAAAATCGCTCAATGTATAATTTTTATTTTAAACCTTTTTTAGCATTTCCATTTAATATTGTGTTTTATTATTATACAGTATACAAATATGACACTTTTACAAATGTGCATTATTATTTTTCAACTTAACAAAAACGATTTAATGAACTGGACAAGCAGAATGTGTCCCCCTCTGTCTCTGCTGAAGGAACATAACTTTTTGACATCACCGCTTCTGCTTATTATACTCGCGACAAACAACAAAGCTTTTTAAGAGTCGCTGCATCACAGCATATTTTGCGCCTAAAAGGAGTCCCCTGTGAATATTTTTATATTATCCTTGCTGAGAATAAAATTTATGGTCTCCTCTTGGGTGGCTGATGCTCATCTGTTATTATTCTGTGGCACCGCTGGCGAGTTAATAACAAGCGCAATTCTATTAGGCGGCCCATTCATCACACGCATCAGGGAAATATTTTATCAAAAAGTGTATAACGTATTGGCTCGCGCGGCGCGGCTTGGCACAAAAGCACTCGAAATCCGACTTGCGTGGCTCTCTTGAGGATATTTTCGATGTTTTTCTGGAGAGGAGAAAGAAAATATGAGAGAGGAAAAGAAGCAAAGTCACCGTTTTGATGGTTATTGACAGTTAAACGGGCCCAAGGGATTTGACTTTTCAAATTTTGAAAAAGATTTCCACCTCTTGGGATTACAAATTGGCCGCTTCAAAAGTATACTTGATACTTGTGAATCAAGAGAGCTCTTCAGATGAGGGAGAATATAAGAGAAACCCTGCTGCTTTTTTGTGTATGTGCATGTATCTTAAAAAGGTTAAAATATTCAAGTTCAACTGTTTTTTATGCGAAAAAATAAAGTGCTTTATTTTAAAGAAGAAATACTAAAGAGATACTATTTTCTTAGAAATTTAAGCTGGGGATTTTAAACTATGGATTTTTTTATCAATTCAAGACAGGATATGTAGGAAATCAGCAAAATTAAAATTAAATAACCTCAAAATTACATATTATTTTATTCTACTCACAATTGTCAATCATCATGTGTTATGCCAAAATTTATTTAAGAAAGCAAAGATCTATATTTAGCCAGAAGAGTAAATGTTATCGAGAATGCTTTGTCTCTTTAATTATTATGGATAAATTCAATTTTTAAATTAACTGTTTCACTTTTAAATTACATTCTGTTCATTCTGATTAGCTCAATTCAATTTTAATAATTTAAAAACCTTTTTTTTATAAAATTGAGGTCGCTGTGATAAAAATATGGAATTAAAAAAAAAGCAATCTCAAGCAATGGCCATTCAGTTTTGCTGATAGCGGAAGTTAAAAGTTATTTTTCATTTCCCCCAGATTTCCTCCTATTTGCTGGGGGACGCACCAACATTTTTTTGATATAATTATTCATTCAAATGAGTGTGCTCAAAAGTCACGTTTTAAATTTTTTGTGGGTCTCTGTCGATGTGTGGGCGTACAGATCACGCACGCGGCTCTATAATTTCATGAAAGCTCTGCAGCCAGCGATTATTAAGCTAACGGAGGGATTTGCATACGTGCCGATGCATTTTTTCAAGATGGAGCAAAGGAAATGTAAATTATACTGGACAGTCGTCACGACGTCGATCCGAGAAATAATTATTATTGCTTGTCCCCGTTACTTTTCTCTCCAATCGACGGATGTTTTGGTGACAAACGTAGCAAAAGCAGCAGCGACGTTTCGTGCGAAAATCGGCTGCGAAAAATCGATTTTCCACTCTGCTTCCCACACGAAACGGAGCGTCCGACCGAAACCCTTCTGTTCTATTTCTTGACCAATCTAAAAAATATTCTTCTCACGCAATCAATACTTCGAAAATTTTTGTGGTTACAGTTAGTTCAAAATTGCGAAAAAATGCAATAGAAATCAGATGATAATTTCTTTAAACTTATTCTTTGTTGTTACTTCTATTTTATTTCTAGATAATTTGCTTAAATTTTCATATCTATTAATTTTTCTCTGCACTGACAAGAGTTAACATTTTATTCAAAACTTTATAATTTTTTCATTGATTAGTTTTATAATATATGTTCTTGAACTAATTTATGACTTCAATTTATTTTAACAACATAAAAAATAAAAGTAATAACATTTTTCTGAGCCAGAGATCACACACGAAGCGACGACGTCTGTTACTTTTTGTTTTTCAACACAAAACACGCAATAAATAACGCCGGCATTTAAAACTTTTTATAGCTTTCATCCGCTATGTTGAATGTTCCCATTTTGCTCTTGATAAATCCAATCGTCGTGCACAATGGAAGCGAATGCGCGAGATTCAATTCGTTATTTTTCATTGTGATTTTATTGTGCGTTTGATTTATGCTGCTGCTCTTTTGCGACGCAACAATCGCGGCCTTCCGCCCCCGTGCTCTCTTCCGCCCCATCGGCCGCCAAATCAAGCGTCGCACCCAGACCGGGTGGTCCCTCAAAGAACAGCCGCGTGTACTTGTATGCACAATAAAAGTGCCAAAGTGATGTGAACATCTTTTCCTTTAAATCGACGAGTTTATGTCAAGACAAATCTTCGTCAAAATCAAAGATAAAAAGTGCCCCAAAAAAAGACCACGCGCCATCAAAACAGGGAATATATAGGTTTTTTTTATTTTGTGTACACCAAATAATCACTTTTATAGATAACAACTTACTGGTATTATAAAAAAGTTTTTATGTCCTTTTATAAAAATTGTATTTTTTTTTTATTTATTTAGCTTGTTGTGTAAAAATGACAATCATTAAATACAAATCTGTACAAAGGACAATCATTGATCATATTTACGTTTTGGAAAAAAAAATTTTAATGTGGGGCAAAGCTTCAGAGGTGGCGATTAAGCAACCCTTTCAACAACATCATAATTATACTATCCTTCTCTCATATACGTCGAGCCGGTTGCATACAATCTATAGTCTTCCCTTAAAAAAATTCTTAATTTTGGGCCTGATTTATGTAAAATTCATCGGCCTTTAGTCTATTCTTTACTATGTAAATTTTTTATTTGGTTATCTGGGATCTTTTTGTACCATAAACATGAGGGCTTCGGTGAGTTTAATTTATTTTTAATTATAATCCTGACATGATCTTTTTAGGTACTTCTGTAGCAATTTTGGAAGCGGGCTGGAGAAAAAACATTATTAATCTCGCAAAACACTAAAATCGTAAGTGAAATTTTAAATTTTAGAAGTGTTCTTGAGTTTATAGAGGCGTTAAGAGATTTTAAGTAAAAATATACACCTTTATTCAAGAAATCGTGAAAGCTCAAAGACGAAAATTCCCTTTTGAAACTTTATTTATCAAATTTTAGTAATTACAGTTAATATTTCCTATGCTCTCTCCCAACAATAAATTTCAATTTAAAAATAGAGGAACATTATTTTATGATCATGGCCGTCGGAGAGGGTAAAAAACTTGACACGTCGTTTGCTTTCGCACCCCTCGCAGTTCCCCCGAGGGTGCTTGGCGAGTTTAACGCTCTCAGCATTGTTGACTCGGATCCATTGTTGGGTCGTGGTCCCGCCTTCCGAGTCATTCGAGGCCAATGGACCGTTCGCCGATCCGCCATGCGGGGCGGGGCGTCTTCGGCTCTCGAGGCCCTCGCGCCCACCGCCGGCCGCGGCACCGCAGAAGCGCACAGGTGGCCGCTCCGTCCGCACCTGAGAGCAGCACCTGAGAGCACCACCATGGCACCCTACTTCACCACCGGATACCCTTTTCAAGGTACAGTCACAATTTTTCTGCAAATTATCATATTTAATTTTTATTTTTCTTTTATTTTTTAAATAAGAGTAAAAATCTAATAGAAATTATAATATCTTTTCATTGGTTACATAAGTGGCCCTGAAAAGGGGACCGTGTTTTCACTCATCGTAAGTGAAAATTGTGGTTTTCAAAAGACTGTTAACCACCTGACTTTGGGTGCAAAACAGCAGAGCATACGAGACAACAATCGATTATAAGATCAACAGTTTTAAAGCAGTCTGTGCATTTGGAAAAAGAAACAACGCAGTTTGCTTCATTCCGTGCTTATTTGCAAAGAGAGAAAACAGGAATGAAACAATTTTTATAGAAAATATAATATTATTATCATCCTTTTTTTTTATTATTAATTTTCAACAATTAAATATATATGAATAGAAAAATATCTTTAAATGCATAAAATACTCCATACAGAAAAAAAAGGAATAGAGCTGTGTTGAGCAGAATGCTTTAATTATCATTTATTCAGTCTGGGGATAAAATTTTTTCAGTTTTTGTAAATATCATTTTCATATTTTGGTCACTCTGTCTCTCCGTCCGTCTGAAACGTGTGCATTAGGAAAACGAGAGAGAGGGAATAATAAAACTGCCGCCGCGCGATGATGAAGTGTTTCGTAGAACTATAAAGTCACACTCAACAATTTTACTGCTGCGATTTCGTTGCGCCGAAGACACAAAGTTGCAAATTTATACGACTTTTGGTCCAGGCATACTAATGTTATGCTCCAAAGTAGAGGAAGATCAGAAATATCCCTATACACTCTTTAAAATGCTTTTAGCACAAATAAAAATTCAGTACGTAAATTATTTTTTAAATTTAAAGAGTGGAATTAAAAAAGTATTCATCTTAATTTATTAATTTTATGATTCTTAATATTATTATAGTTAACTAGAAGTACTAACAATAAGTTTAAATAGGGATTTCTATACTTTTGATGAGAGTAAATAACATTCATATAGATTAATCAAGAGCTTAATTTTCATTATACCAATAATTTTCCTATTCAATTCAAATTTAATGATATTTTTGTAAAAACTGATTGCAGAAGATTAAATTGCAGCATCTTTAATTACACAGTCTTTTATTTTTTAAAAGTATCTTTTAAGTTTTTTAAATTTTACAATTTAAATTAACACAATATAACTTATTTTTGAAAACAAATCATTTTAAGTTCAATGAACTATAATATGCCAATTGTAAGATAATATGTTGGAATTTTTCACCCCCTACTCTGAGCAGAGATGAGCAGAAATTCCCATGTTTTTACGAGTTAAATATTCCCTTTAGATCTTTGTTTGGAGTTAAAGGAGGAATTCCTCGGAAAGTTTTGATGATGCATCTCTCAAAAAAGACGAGTCTGTCGGTCCGTTTACGCGGCGTTTGTATATCGGGGGCGTCGATCGCTCTGCAGCAAAGAGAGATATCAGCGCGAGTCAATCTGCGGCTTCTTTCTCGTGTCAGTCGGTCAGTCGTGTTCGATAATTGCGTCCGATAGGGTCGGTCTTTCTCTCTCTCTCTCGCTCGGCGCGAAGTTTAATCCGCGCACAGGCAGCTTAAGCCGTGACATTTTATCATCAGCTCTCTCTCTCTCTCTCACACGCGGGCCTCGTAATATCACACACACGCATCGCACGGCAGAATTACACGGCGGCTCCTTTGATGTGCCGGCGCGCGCGGTGTTTTTAATAACAAATGGGCGGATTACCGACCATCCAGCACAGCCAGCCAGCGCAGCGCCCCTTCATTATTTCAATCAAAACACCGCGCGGCAACCCTTTTCCTTGGCGCACTCACTCCACTCTCTCGCGCATAGTTCCTCGGCCGGCCAATTTTTTCATCTTTCATAACTCGCAGTCGTGGGATTTATTTTATTCACTGGCACTGGACAGCGCGCATAACTCTTTGTCTCGTCCGTAATTATTCCACTTTGAAAACACTCTCATTCATCCCACGGAGTTATTCCTTTTTTTATAATCAAAAATGAAAACCAAAAACATAAATTGTGCAGAAATTAATAAGATCTTATTATTATCCACTTTAACTAATTTTATCGTGCTCGTAATTATAATGTAATATTGTATGTATTTTATAATAAGGGCAAAATTTAGAACATACAATTTTCTAGAAAAATAGTAATCATTATTTGCTATATCTTTTACCTTTTAAATATTAAAATTAAACAAGATATTTTAATATTAATACAAATTTTTTTAGCAAATTTATATATTTAAATTTTTTTATTAAAATGTGTTTACTTTCTTGCTAATGTTGCCTGTTTTTTACTTTTTCTAGGCTGAAATGTAGAACAAAATAATTTTACCAATCTGTATATTTTTTCACCTCCCAATTAATCATTACATCGGTTTTACTTGTAAAATTTATCAAATACAACCTTGTTTTAATTTATAGTTGAAATTATTGGAAAATTTAAATTTAATTCACTTAAATTGCAATGGACCATCGTCAGTTAAAAAGTATGATTAATACATTCTCTGCTGAAATAAATCAACATACATTCAAAATAATATTATTTTTATGATTTAAATTAATTCCTTGGCGATGTGCAAATAATTTGAATTTATTGGCTTTGAAAACAGATTCACAGTGAAATGAATAACTTAATTATGAATAGCTCTAACTTTTGTTACAGATTATAGTGTATATATTTTATTAAAAAAACAACTGCAAGACTATATTTCAGCTTAAATACAGAATCATATTTCATGGGCTCGCCACAGCTCGCTTAATATAACACAAGATCATTAATTAATATGTTATTAATAACAAACAGTGTGACAGATTAAAAATATAATAAGTATACTTCTCATTGCAGATATAATTTAATGAAAGCTTTTATTTATTTAGCAAATTATTAAAACTTACTAAAGAAATTAATAAAAATTACACAAATAAGTCCGTTTTAGTATAGTCGCAATAATAAAAATCGTTTTTTTTTTATATTTTAAAACTTTAAAAATTTTTTCATTGTAATTTTGTTCCGGGTTCAATAATTTTAATGATCATTGGAATTTCTGATGTTTGATTGTGCAGGTCAGGGTCGGGTGAACCAGCTGGGCGGGGTGTTCATCAACGGGCGCCCGCTGCCGAACCACATTCGGCTGAAGATCGTGGAGCTGGCGGCGGCCGGGGTGCGTCCGTGCGTGATTTCGCGGCAACTGCGCGTTTCGCACGGCTGCGTGTCCAAGATCCTGAACCGCTACCAGGAGACGGGCTCGATCCGGCCGGGCGTCATCGGGGGCAGCAAGCCGCGCGTCGCCACCCCCGAGGTCGAGCGACGCATCGACCAGTACAAGCGCGACGCCCCGGGCATCTTCTCCTGGGAGATCAGGGAGCGCCTCATCAAGGACGGCGTCTGCGACAAGGCGTCCGCACCCTCCGTCTCGTCCATCAGCCGGCTGCTGCGCGGCGCCACCAACACCATCGGCGCCAAACGCGAACTCGACGTCACCGACCACCTCATGGCCAAGAACCACAACATTGACACCATCCTTGGGGGTGAGTAAATTTCGTTTGCATTGTAACTTTAATTTTAAATTTGAACAGAACAGTAATTTTTTCCTTTATTTTAAAGCCAAAATAATTTTTCCAATTTTGTTCTATTATCTAATTTTATATATATTTAAAAAAATTAAATACTAATATTTTTATCGCTTATTACATATTGTAACACACAATAAACAAATTTGGTAATGATTTTCACTTTTGTCCTTTTCAAATCTTAGGAGTGGCATTAATTAGGGGAGAGCAGATTTTTCAGTAAAATGTCGGCTTTGCTGAAATTTTATTTTTAATTTAAAAAATGCCAGTTTTTTTAATTTTTTTCCATCCCTTCATCCACTAGCAACAAAAAAGACCTAACTTTATTACACAATTAACAATATCAAAAGTTTATAGCAAACTGAGCACATCTTGTTAGTCCATGCAGGTTTACAAATCAGGTGAAAGTGGGGTTATTACAACAATTTTAAATTCAAGTTAATTACAAAATAATTATAATTTCTTTTTTTCCTGTTATAATTCTTTCTTGATAAAATTAAGAATACAGAATACGCAGTGATTAAATTTGAAGAATCTAATACTTTTATGTTTGTTTGTGAATGCAACAGACATGGGAAATTGGCCTATTTCATTTTTAAAACATATCTGCTTTTATTACAATTTTTTTTCATCTCTGACAATCTCTGATGCAAGTAAAGTTTTATAAAACTTTCCATGTGAGGCGGTCAAGCCAGTTGCATTTTTCCCTTTTTTTACTCTTTTAGTAATAATTCGGTTCATTTTTTTATTGAAAATCAAAATTTCAAAGCAGAATTTTCCTGTAAACTTTCAAGAATTATTTTTAAAACGTTTAGAAAAATAAATTTTCTTTCTTATAGCTAATGTCGGGGTAAACTCGGCACTTCATACTATTCATACTATTTTTTTTTTTTCATTTTAAACCATATTTTTATATTAAGTGTACATTCTTTATTTACCTTTTAAAAATAGTAAATTATAACAATTTTTTTTTTTAATAAAAAGCTTTTATTGTTTTTAATGTAAACTTAAAAATGACATTTTTTTACTATAATATTACTTAATTGATTCTCATTATAAATATTTTGTTCGTCTTCCTCATTTAAACGTGTGTAAAATGTATCTTTAGACAGGAAACACATGTAAAATAAGGACTCCCACATTGCACGTCACAATCAGATTTATTTTTGTGTTGCTTGTGTGAAAAGTCGTGTTTTCAGTCCCATTCATGTGCTTGCCCATCCAAAGCGATTTCTTTTTCTCTCTCTCCTCGATCCTCTCTGACTGAAGAAAAGTCATTCATTTTCCTCTCACCTTTGAGGTCGCCGCGTGTGGCCGGCGCGGCGTGTTTGGTGTCAGGTCGCAGCAGCGCGCTCCCTTTTAATAAAATACATAGATATTATATTATTCTCGCGGCGCGTCTCATACACAGGGCTATTCAAAACCACAAAACAATTTGGGAGAGATCCACACTGCGGGGCACGAACGCCAATCATTTTGTCACTCTTGCTCTTGGCGCGCGGGGCGAGGAATTAATATAACAGATGAGCAGAGAGAGAAACACTCGCGTGAATAATAATTGAATTTCGCGCCCACACACTCGCTTAAATTAATTTCCGCCTAACGACGCGGGTAATGCGATCGTGACTCCATTAGGCAGCAAAGAGAATAATAATACACATGCTTGCGGTAATTGAGAGAGCAATATGCGGCTGTTTAGAAAGAAAAAATAATAACATATTAAAAATTAAAAAATGAAATGGCTTTGAAATATTAGTTTTAAAACAAGAGTATGAATTATAATGCTGTGCTCGACAAAACATTTTATGCTCAAATAAAGTTCCATATGATATAATTAATAATTGTTCTTATAATTTTTATATCAAAATTCAGAAAAGGAAGGAAAAATGATGTATAAGTACATTTCCTCAAGATTTCCTAGAATAATCAAACTTTCAACTTTCCAGCTTTTTCTGAATTGGATATGCGTTGTAAAAACTATTTTTCGCCTATATTTTATTGTATATTGCGCTAAATTTTCTTAAATTTCTGACAAGATTTGGTCAATTTTTAACTGCCTTTCTCCTCATGTTAATTGTTAAGTGCTAAAGCAGCAGCCGTAAAAATTTCAAATTTTTTAAACGTTGTGTTTTGGAGCCGAAAATACTCTAATTTGTGCGAAATTTGTCAAAGTTTCAAAAGCTGATTTAATTTCCTGTTGATTGGTGTTGGTCTCACTTTTTTGCTGTGCAGAAGAAAAATGAAAATAATTCAATTTTTAAACAAAATTCACACAAATTGGGAAAACGTAAGACTTAAAAAAAAGAAGCTAAAAAATATGATATCTACAATTAAAATTAAAAAAACGTTTCTATAATGACACAATTTTTTCACATGTATGTCTAAAATACGAACTTAAAAGTAATAAAAGCTATTCATTTTAATTCTTGCGACACATTTGTAAAGCAATAAATTCGCATTCCTCACTGAATTCAATTTGGATTTTGAATTTGCCGGCGGGGTCGGTGTGCAAGGTGTGTGGGCGATTTGCATAATTATTGGGCCGTCGGTCGGTCGGGCTGCGGCGGCGGCCACCAAAGACGCGCGCTCGCCGGCAGGGGGCCTTTTTATTGGGTGTCGGCCTTTTGTGTTGTGTCGGCAGGTCGTGTCACTGGCTGAGAAATTTATTCCCCAAGTTCCTTCTTTGCTGCGTGTCCCCTCACGTGAGGGGGAGCGTTTTACTTTTTTAATACTCTTGTCCCATAGCGTTTTCTCTCTCTCACTTGTTCTCGCGGCCTTCCGTCTCTCTCCTGCAAGGAGCACGAGTGAGATCAAATGTAATTATAGTTACACGTGTGGGCCGGCGCGGCTCCTTTGAAGTCGCCCATCAACCTCTCGTGACCGGGCTAATTAAATCCGGCCAGTCATCATGCAAATCACACATAAATCCTCGTTAATGCAGCGCCACACACCTCGCCGCCGCCGCTCAATTAATCCGAGACGCTCTCAACACAACAATGCCCAGTCATTTACACGCCATTCGTCATCGCGCGCGTCAACAATCACACCTGAACAAAATAACCACCTCCTTTTTATCTCGCGCTAATTCGACGCCTTTCTTTTTCTTATCGAGATGGATGATCTGAGAAACAAGATTCATTCGACTTGTCAAATAGTCCATTTGATTTATTTGTATTTTTTTTTAAATTTAGTTTTAATAGAGAATCAAATCTTGTAGGGTTCAATTATTTGATTTGAAATGTAAAAAAAATATATAATAGTGAATTTTACTTTTTTAAATAGAAATTTAAATATGCTAAACTAATAATTTTATGTTTCCGTATGGTTGCAGTAGCACATTTTAGGGGGAATTTATGTCTGAAATTTATATCAGATAAAAATTCAAAGAAGTTTAACCCAACCACCGAGTTTTCAATCATATTTGTTGTTCTAATTTGAAAAAAAAAATAGGAAAAATTCCCTGAGAAAAAGAGCTAAGTGTTTTTATTTGTTTTCATTTTTTAGTTTCTCTATTCTTAGAAATTTGATGCTGTGTTTATTTTGTGTCAAATTTCAATTTGGAAAGCTCCAAACAAACAAAAATTTACCTTTTCAGTAAAGTTTTTTATTTGGACAGTAAATTTGATTGACTTGTGGGATGTGGGAAACCGCATGTAGATGATTTGAAGGCCCGGAAAAAAATGCTAGTAATTTTCTTCCTCCGCCTACTAATGAATAACCTCCACTTTCCATCGTGGAGAGGATCTCACATCTGAACCAAGCGAGAGCAGCAATTTGTGGCCCATATTAAGACGTTTCGTCCGCCGCTATGCACGCGGAGATCTGAACGCCCGAAATTCCCTCCCGCAGCACCTTAATCGTTTTTCGCCTCGGCGGCTGCGGCGGTGGAAAGATGATTTATAATAGAAAAAATTCGGTTTCCTTCCAAAGGATTTTTACTCTCCAACGCCAGCAGCCGGGCAGTGTGGAGCTAATTAATTTTGCGCATACAGACTTGTTTACGAGCAGAACGAAAGGGAATAATATTCAATTACGCGCAGGCCGTTCAAATTGGCGTGAAATCGATTTTCTAGCTGCCTCATATAGTCAAATCAAACTTTTCAAAAATTTAAAAAGTATCTCAATATTTAATAAAGAAAATATTAATTTTTATTAAAGGTTTTTATTGGTGATCCACAGGCTAGGGAAATGATTATTTTTGTACAGATTTGAAAACTGCGATTATTTTGTAAAAGAAAAAAATGTAAAGATTTTAAATTTCCTACAAATCGAAAATTAGCTCTGCTTTATTGATGAATACTTTTTAATCCACTGAGTTGAATGAAAAAAATCATAGACAAAACATTAACTTATAAAAATATATATTTTTAGTAATGTGAAAATATACTTTTTATCAGGATTATCATTTTGCCACAAAACATATAAACATATTTATACTTTTTATTGTTAAAGTTGTAATTTAATATGATCTTAAAATTCCAGTCTACGCAATAATTACAAACTTATGGTGTACTGTTGCTTCTATCAATAAATATTCCTAAAATGATTAAAGAATTGTTAAATACTACTAAAAATTCATACAATAGTTCTTATAACAAATGATTTGCAGGTATTTAAAGTGCGATTTGAGGTATGTAGGGGCCCATAACATCGAGTCCTTAGTAGGCTGTTGGACAGATTTGATCCATCTGTTCAAGCTTAAGCACTGGCCTAGTGGGTGGTGCTGAAGTTAGCCAAAACGGAGTTAGCCCTGCTAGTTAGTGCCGGTAACAATTCTGGCTAGCGCCCACCCTACGTACCAAATTAGATTGCACTTTTAAAATTTTGAGTTTTAAAATTGAGTTTAAATGATTCAAATCCCGAGTTCTTCCCTGGTGTTAATGACTAAACTCTTCCAATTTCCACTTCTCTAAAATTAAAAAAAAAACCAGCCGGCTTCTTCAGAAAGCACAGCACACTTGATGCAAGCAATTGTTTTGTCTGCTTGCCTTTGAATATATAAATTATGCAAAAAATACTGTCAGATTTATCTTTCTTATAACAGATTACAAAATTTGAAATTGTAGGCTACCTCATAAAATAAATAAATATCAAAACGTTTAAAATTTTTTTAAATGATCAGAAATTACTTAAAACATAATTTTTTTTTGTTCTCCAGGTTGTTCCATGAGTTCTGGTGACGAAGATTCGGACACAGAGAGTGAGCCTGGAATTCAACTGAAGCGAAAGACCCGTCGCAGTCGCACCACCTTCTCAGCAGAGCAACTCGAAGCTCTCGAACGGGCCTTTGAACGAACGCAGTACCCTGACGTCTACACCAGGGAAGAACTGGCACAAAAGTAAGACCGATTTTTCTCTCTGAAAAATAAATCTAGAGGACTAAAATCAGATTGACTTCAAGGACGAAATTGACGGAGGCGCGAGTGCAGGTTTGGTTTTCCAATCGGCGAGCGCGACTTCGGAAGCAGTTGAATGGACAGCCGCACCAATCGCCCGCGGCCTTCCACACGCCCGACCAACCCTTCCAAACATCTCAATTAGGTCAGTTAAAAAGTTATAAATATTGCAATTAATTATATTTATATAGATTATTTCATCTATTTTTTTTCATTAATATAGAATTAAATTTTTTGAAAACATGAAATTAATTTGTTGGATTTATTTTGATTTCAGGTGCACCATGGGCACATCAGCCCTCATACCCTTCCTATTACCACCAAGACTTCCATCAAGAGCACTCCTGGGCCACCAAAAGGGTCACTGACCCTTGGAGCTCCACCACTTCTGCTCTCACAGATCCAAGGTAGGTCACCTAAATTTTCATTCAACGATTTTTGTCTAAGAAAGTTTTAAATGTTTCCTTTCTTTCTATTTTACGTGAGAAAAATTAAAATAAAGAAAAAATTGAAAAATTGAAAAACAAATTATTTAGAGTTAAAAAAAGAAATCAAATATTAAAATATGTATATTACACTTTTCTATTTACAAAACAATAAACAATTAAAAAAAAACACAGCAGCAAGTAGAATAAATTTTGAATTCAAACTTCAAACACTATGAATTGACCCTCAGTCGTCTTCTTCGACAATATTAAGAAATATTTTTTTTATTTAAGAAGAAAAAACTAATCCAAGCCTCTTTTATTTTTTTTTTCTGTCCACCTATAACAACTATAGAAACTTCTTTTCTTGACAAGAACTATATGAGAAGAAGAAGCAGATGATTTATTGCATTTTGTCTGATTTTTGGCATTTCTTTGCCTGCTCCTTATTCGCGGTGTTATCTGTGCAGATCGACGGCCGTTAATCGAAGTCGTGCGTTTGATTTCAGCAGCCAAGGCGGCTCGGGGCATCTGATGTTCGCGAGCGGCTCCTCTTCCTACAGCGGCTTTGCAGCGAACGGCGGCGGCGTCGAGGCCAAATCCGGCTGCTATCCGTACCTCGGCCAACTGCCCGCCGTCGACTCGGCCGTGCACTGTTGAATCGACCTTCGTGCCCAATGCACCTCCTGATAACTTATTTACCCGCACCAGGCACGACTGATATAATTATTCTCTCTTCGCCTTTTTGTACATTAAAATAAAAAAAGAAGTATAGGTCTCACAAATGCACATTTAATGCAAGATAAAATAAAAACTACCTCTAGTTTGCAGTGCATTTCCTATTAGAGGTGATAATTTATTTTCAGAATATGTATAAATTTGTACATTTTATATATTGACAAATAAAGAGTAATTTGTATGAAAAACTTACAGAAAAATCTTTTCATTGAAATAATACCTATAAAATAAATAAATTTTTTTGAATTAAGGTTTAACATTGTAAAGAAAATTAAAAAAAAAATGCGTTGCAATTTTAAAATAATATTCAGATATTAAAGTTTTAGATCATATTATTAATAATATAATTAAGAATAATAAAGAAATATTTCATTTTTGTGTATTGAAACGTGGCACTACTTTGAATTAACTTTTTTTGGTACTCATGGGTTTTAGCAGTTTCTAGTAGAATGAGATTAAGTTTTTAAATAAAAATTTATGGACAGTATTATGTTATGTATAATTTATTTTTATAATTTGCGGCTGTTTGAAATGAGTATGAAATTGCTTTTGAGGAACAATATTCTGTTTTGGCGGAGCGCACGTGCTGGGCCCGCGGGGCGTCGTCGGGCCGCTCGCTTTGAAGGGGCCGCCGCCCATTAGGTCGCGGCTCTTTCGTAATTGACTCCCCCGCGCTCCGAGATTTGAATTTCAAATGGCTCGCAAATAAACTCTCTTCTTCTTCTTTTCCGAGCTTTTTTATTCCTCGTCGGTGTTTGGACTTATCGACGGCTAATCTAATTACAGCTATTTAGGCCCTCAAATTACAAGGTGCGCGAGCCGCGCGCTCGGATTGCTCGGAGGCGGGGGCGTCCACGGCATTCTCACGCCTTCAATCACGCGCGCCGCGCGCTCATCACCTCTCTATTTTCTTTCTCTCGCGCTAGCTCGGGTGGTCCTTCGTGATCGATGGCCCTTCACCAAATCAACGCGCCTTTCAGCACAGGAATGCGAGCCACCGCATTCTTCCAGCAGACAAAAAATAAAAGACAAAACAGGTGTCTTACGAGGGACTCTCTTTTGACTTTTGACAAGCCGAAAAACAGCAGGGGTTTCAATTCTTTTTGATAGGAGGGGGTTTAAATTTAGAAATTATGACTAAACGGTCGCGTTTTACTGCAATTTTTGAAGAGTTTTAAAATAGAAATATATTTTTTATAAAATGCAAACATATTATACAAAATTTGAACAATACTCATTTAAAATTTCCTTTTTTTACACTATATATAGAAAAAATATCAAATAATTCGGCCATAAAAATTTCAAAATTGCATTAAAAGAAAAACAAATGTATTTTGTATTTTGTACTACAACTGGGGTGCAAAGTCCACCCTTTTCAATACAAAATCCTGCATGCGCCTTCCGACTGAATTTGCGAATAATCCCTTCTCGCTCAGTTCCAGTTTGAGTAAAGTTTTTTTCATATTTTCCACAATTTCTGTCGGTGCAAAATATATTGCCAGTTTATAATTCTCTTTGAGCTGATCTTACTTCTCTTTTTTGCACTTTTTTGGTTTAAATACCAATTTTTATAATGCAATGCGTCTTAAAAAATTAATTAATATTTAATATATTATAGTATTAATTGATTTGTGCCCCGTTTAATAGTTTTGCGAATTTGTATTGAAGATCATTTTTTACAATAAGAAAATTTTAAATTTTTTGTTAATATTTTTTTTGTCACAATGGCATATAATTTTATACAGAAACTGATGATAATCACTGGTCGTTATTCCTTTCCCGATAATTGCCGATTTGCGGCCAAACGTTTTGTTGCCTAAGCTTTCAACGCAGAGAAAGAGGAGGAACTCTGCTGGGCTCTTTCTTTCTTTCATATTTTCCTCCCATAATAACATATCTGTCGTCGGCGGGATGGATAGACGAGGTTGGTGAAGGAGGAATGTGTCGGCGGCCCCGCGAGTTCAGAGGTCGAGCCGCTCGTAAAATAACTTTTAATGCGGCAGAAAAGGCGCAGACTCAACTTTGTGTGCGCCGCTCGCTCGCGTTCGTCTCCGTTCCGCACCACGGCGAATTTTTTCTCCGTATAGTTCAATAAGCTATACCGATCTTCCCTTTTGATCAATGATTTCAGTCAGTGACATGCACATTGATGGAATATGGGAAAATTGACAATGAATGAAAATCTTAAACATAATTTTGTTGAAATTAAATATTTCAGCGTAATTATTTCTTGTAATTAAAAATGCATTTTGTAGAAGAATCAACAGTAAAAGAGATTAATTTTGATTAAGGTATCTCTAATTTTATAAATGTTAATTTCTGTTTAATATACTGGAATTTGTTTTTAATAAATTTGGCAAAGATATTATTGTGTTAATAAAATTGCATAGCCAAACTCACTTGCGGCGGCTTGCGCAGATTTCTCCAGCAAATAAATTTATGTATTTCATTTTTATTTACAGACCGTTTTTAACATTATTCTGGAAATTATTGCCAAAGTCGTTTCAAATATAAATACTTGTGTTACCCACCTTAATTAATTAAGGTTGTATAGACGATCATTTTTTTCCTGAGCTTTTCTTACCAGCTTTTCTTCTGAGCAATGACAATAAGAATAAAATCGGAAAGATACTTTTTTATTTACAATGAGTTTAGGAGCAGAAAAAACATCAAGAGTACTTTTGAAGCCTGCTTGTAAATTGCTGCATATTACAAATTATAATAAAATAATCCATTCAAGCTATGCTTTGCTCAAGGTGCAGCGGCGCAATAACTGATAGTTCCTTAAAAAGGGCAATTTTACTTTTTAACGATTTTTTCAGCACTTGTAAATATTTTTTATTATACAATTCCTTCTCTGACCCCGGAATGCGAGCTTCGCGCCACAGAGGCTTAATTAAACGCCTCCCGTCAAAGAAATTAATCCCCTTCAAGCTGCAGAAAGAAGACAAATCGGAATTAATAAGCCTTGGTATGCTTCCTCGTCAATCACCGCAATTGCATTAAAATGCAAATCATTTTTCCATATTAAAACAAACAGAGCGATTATTCATGTTAATTTTTTTTAATATTAAAAGTGATTTTGGATTTAATGCGAGTTGACCTGCGTCGAGAGAGAGGTGAAAGCAGAGGGCAATTACTCATGACTCTTCTAGCTCGAGACATTGCCGATAATTGAATAATAATAACGCGCTCTCGTATGAAATGAACGCGGCGGCGGTGATTCCACGAAGGGCAAATTGAAAATATATGCGCCGTAAATCTTGCGCGCGCTTTTATCGCCGTTCGCGGAATCCGCGAGCCTCTCAATAAAATAAGCTGCCTGGGCGGCTCGATAATCGTAATACACAAGCGCGCACTTAATTCCGCCCGACCAACCGACCAAGAGCGCACACAATAATCATAATCATCATCGTTTGCCCGCGCCGATCGATCTCGCCTAATTGACTTTGATCTTCGCGGCTTTCGAAACCCAACTCGGGACGATCGTCTTTAGAAAAACACGACTTTTAATACAAGCATCCGCCGTGTTAAATGTTTTCCCCCGTAAAATGTTTAATCAATTTTTTAAACTTATTTTATTAATAACTTTTTTTCGTTTTATTGACCAAATATTCTTAATTTGCAAACATATATTGAAGAATTTTGAAAGCTTGTCAACTCAGAATAGTTTATATATGTATATAAAAATATTTAATCATATTTATGTCCTTTGGCCGCTAGAAAAGTCGCACGAATAAATTAAAATTTATTAGTATTTGCAGGAGACAAATGTGTCATAAACTTTGGATTTGAAAAAAGAAACATAATTTATAAAAAGATATTTCTACAATAATGCATAATATATATATATATATATATATCGTCGGCTACGCGGCCAAATGGCCGATCTGGTAAATACCCCTGTGGGGAAAATGGCTAGTAGCCACTTTCCCCGTTGGGGAAAATGGCAGATGAGCATTTCCGGACAAATTTTTTTTATTGTTCCAATGCATTCAGTGTAAAAATCTGCATCAGAAATAACCATAAAAGTATCAACTTTCTCGGTAGATGTCTCACTATCGCGAGTTCAGGGAGCAAAAGTAAGGCAGTGCCACGCCCCCTTACAGGCAAGCAGGCAGCATTCCCGCTTGCTGAATAATGCCAAAATTGTTTTAAATGCAATAAATGTTAAAAATAATGAAAATATCGAAAATATAAAAAATATAAAAATAAAATTTTAATAAATTTAATAAAATACCTAACATTAAGTAGGAAGTAAAATATCAGAATAAGCTGTAGTTTCGTCAATATTGTTTTCCAAAGTGACAGCTTTTTCATGCATTTTGCATGATAATGCAAATAATTCTTTAAAATAGATATAATTTTAAAATTAAATAAATAGTAAAAAATAGATTTTTTTATTAAAATATTTGACATGCGACCAGAAGCTTTATGTTGTATCCGAGCTAGATTTTACTTCACTAATTATTGCAATTTATAGTAAGTATTAGTAAAACTATTCATGAGATTATAATTAGAAGTGACGCCGGGTCATGTGAAATAAGAAAAAAATGCTTTTAATGCCAAAATTGTTTACTATTGTGCAAATAAAAGAATAAAATTTATATTAATTTAAATAAAATAAAATAATAAAAATATTATAAAATACGATGAATTAAAATAAAATTATATTATAAAATATAATTATCAAGTTAAATTGAACAAAGAAAAGCAGGAAATAATCGCATAAGTGGTTTAATTTCGATTGTATTGTACGTTTTACTCTTTCAGTGTGGAATAAATTCCCTTTAAATTTCTTACAACAGTTGTATATTAAGGTTTAAAAGAAAATTAAGTCTACCAAATTATCTGCAATAACATGCTGAACTTTGGTTCAAATTTTGAAATCTGAACATTAAAAATTGGAGCAGATAATCAGTTTTTTGCTTCTCCTGTAAAATTTAAAAAAAGGCTCATCTGCCATTTTCCCCAACGGGGAAAGTGGCTACTAGCCATTTTCCCCACAGGGGTATTTACCAGATCGGCCATTTGGCCGCGTAGCCGACGATATATATATATATATATATAATATATATATATATATATATATATATATATATATATTATACATCAGGCAACGTTGGTGCTGTAATACAGTATACAATTATATATTCGATCACAATTTTAATTACTATTTTTACTTTCGCAAATATAGTCAACGTATATTAATATACTGGATGAAGTGTTAAGAACAGAAATCTAAATTAAACTTATTGTTTTTTTTATAATTGTTGCTCATTTGTCAAAATTGTTACTTCACATTGTTTACGTATTCAATTGTTGAAAAAAATTTATTAGAAAACCAAATTCCAACACAATTATCTCTTTAAGTTTTTGCTCATTTCTCATTTCTGCGATCAAATTCTTTAGCTACGCTGCGCCTCTAAAATTAAAACGTTATGCAAAAAAAGCGTCCCCTTTCTGTGTGAACGTTGCCTACAGAAACTAAACTTTTCATAACTTAATTATGAAATTTTTATAATTATTTTTACACGACACATATTAAAAAATACATTAAAAAATATACAAAAATAAAACAAGCTACTAGGAAAATCTAAAATTTGGCCAATGCGGTAGTTGCTAAAAATCATACAAAAGTAGCAGCTAAAACAAATTCATTATAATTATTTATAAAATCTCCATTTGACTGATACGCCGTCTTTATCAGCAAGATAATTACTAAACTGTCCAGATTAATCAACTTGAAGTAATTGAAAATATTTTCAAGTTTCAGCTTTATAGTGTTTGATTTGAATTGAGAACTTTAAATCACTTAAAACATTTTATTCTTGTTCTCTCAATATTTTGAATGAAATTTTAATTCATCTGCACTTCAGCTAAAAGCAAATTTTTACATCTCAAAAGCACGAAATTTGAAGATGGATTTGGCGCGGCGTGAAAAGGTGCCTTGGGGCAGACAAATTAATTCATTTGGCGATTGAATGGTGCGCTGTTTATAATATGCATGTGCGCGTAATCGAGTTAAGCAGCCAAATAATTGGTTCGCGCCGCGCAATTAGCGCCGCGCTCAGGACAGACCGCCCGCGGGCGCAGCGTGCGTGTGGCCCTCTTTCTTCCTCCGTGGGCCAAATCGAGACTCGCAGGCCTCAAACAGGTACTCTGCGAACGTCGTGACAAAATCGAGAGCGAACGAAAACGTTATGAAAAAAAATGATCCGCAGCGACCGGTCGGCCGGCGGCGTCGCCGATTTTCAGCCCTAATGACCATAATGATCGGACACGAAATAATATTATGCAGCTGAGGCGCGATTTATGGCGACTAATCATTTCGTGCGCGCGGCACACGCGGCCGGCCTCTTCAAAGAGAAAATATTTTATGTTTCAATTCAAAAGTTGCGAAAAAATGTATATACATTTGAAATCTACAAATAAATAAAAATATTAAAAAAAAACTTGGTCACTTTCTAATTTCAAATTGTCCTGCTTTTCGCTTCCTTTGATAAAAATTGAGAAATAGTTTTTAAGAGGCTCATTATTAATTTTTTTATGACAAACGTTTCAGCCTTGAAATGAATATATATTTATCTACTTCAATTCTTTAATTATGTTTTTTTTTTCTATATTTTATTTTTATTTTCCGTTACTATATAGTAGAGAGTCGGTACTGCACGTTTATATTTCTCAAAAGGGCAAAAGTGAAACGGAGAGCTCCGATAAGGGATCGAGTTTCCACTCAACCCTGGGGCGACTAATTAAGCAGATATGAAAATGCGCAGAGAAAATTTTGATCTCCGCTCAGCCCTGGAAGGCGCAACATTCAACTTGCGCAGCTTATTTTTATCCAGCAACCTTGTGTTAATCAGTATGTAATACTGATTTTTTTCCTGTTCAAGCAAACAACTTTTTGAAAATTAATTTTTATAAAATATCGTGTGAAATTTGATAAAAAAAATTATTTCATTCACATTGAATATTTTAACTTTAATTTTGTTTTTTATAGTGAAGGACTTACGCTTTGTCTGCACACTTAAGTGAAAAAAATGATTGACCTTTCTTGATTTTTTTCCTTTATATTTTTGGTCGCATTGGAAATTCCGCTTTGTTCACAGCGCGAGCAGTGACGCGAAGAAAGCGCAGAGCAAACAGAACAAATTTGAGCGGTGCACGTTAGAAAAAAACGATGGCGCGGAAAACGCGATTCGACTCGGGCGGCTGTGCCGTGGGAAAAATCCACAAGAATGTGAGAAAAGTGTAACATTCAGGGATTCCGGGAGACTTAATAATCTGTCTCAAAATGCTATCATATGCTAGTAAGACAATTTGATTTTTTTAAATAAAAAGAGAGGTAAATGATTAAAAGTTAAAATTTTAACGATTAACATAAATCAAAAAGTGAAGGGTAAAAAATTAATTTCGATTAATTTAAAAAAAATCGTCTTTAGTTCATACATATAACTCTACATTTGAGACACCAAATAAAGCAATTTAACTAATCTTTACTTTTTGCTTTCCTAATAATAATTGTATTTTGACTTATATTTTATTAATAAACATTCAATAATTGTGTTCTTTTCGTTTACTTGTTAAAAAAGGTTTTTTTGTGGAAATTTTTTATTTTTTCTTTAGGACATTGTATAATTAAATTTCATCCAAAGCAAAGATTATGGAAAATTTCTGGGGAAGAATTCAAATCGGCCACATGTATATTTTTGGATTGGTGTGAGGCCACCCAGCTGCATGCGATCTTGAGCGTTGTTCTGCTGCGTGTTATTGTCGATAAATCAAACGCGCACGGCGCATTTGTTATCACGTCGGTGTTTGAAGTCAGCGCCCGCGGCGCACAAAGAGAGACCCGGCAGCTCGCCTGTATTACTTGTGTTGTACGAACCACTAAAGAGCACAAAACGCCCTTTGTTGCCCGCACAGAGATCGCCGCGTGTGTATCAATCTGACTGACTGTGACTCTGAAACATCCCTGATTCCTTTCAATAGACGCTAATAGCGACACAGAGCCCTCCAAAGAGGTCGAAAAGGTTGTGGCATAAAAATATTAAAAAAGGAAAAAATTGTCCTGACAGTTTTCAGCTGGGAATTATGCAGGGAACGAAACACTTTTTCAGCATTATTACATTAATTTGAATGTACACAATATTTTATTTAGCTTTAAAATACAAAAACAGCATTTATTGTAAAAAACATAACACATTTGTACATTAATCATTTTTTTATTAATTTTTTAATTTAATATTTATATAAATTTTTAAGTTTTATTTTGATATTACGTTTTAATATTTATTTTTAATTCATGCTATTTAATAGATTTAAATAAACAACATATTTAATCAAGAATTAATACAAAATTAATTTGACAGATACTGCTACTTACTTTTTTTCAAATGCTAGAAAATTGACATTTAATTTGTATAAATTTTTTCAAGAATAATAAAAAAATAAAATTTTGTATTTATCAATCAATAAACTAAATTTAATGGAAGTTTTTTATTACTATTGAAATACAATTTTTAGCTTCAAAGTCAACATATTAAGAACAAATGGAATAATATCAAAATAATACCAAACAAATTATGTGAGCCAATTTGGGAAGATTGATCAAAATTTAATTAATATGCATAGTAAGGGAGGTAAATCGATTCAGAGCCGCTGCGATTACGCATGCAAAGCAAACAGCAGGAGACGCAGACGAGTTTTGATTTCTGGCTTGGCCATTTCGAATGCTGCGGAAACATCGATTTGACGCTCTTGTCGCTTCGGGTGCGCGTCGAATTTCTTGAATTCTCCGTGCAACAAAGTTGATATTCAATCTGAAGCCTCATTCATAAAGGTTTGTTTAACATTTATCACGGATACCAATTAAGAAAATAAATTCATAATGTAATTGAGATACAAAATTCAACTGTATAGTTGATAATTCATTTGTGGAAATTGTTTTTCATATTAGGTAGATATTTTTGAAAATTATCTGAAAAGAATAATTAATTATAATTAATTCTTTTGGTATTTGCAATATTCATAAGGTCTCAGAGTTTTACAGAAACAGAGCAGTCATTTTCTTTTGATATGCTTAAAATAAAATTAAAAAAAAAAAAATATGCGCCACTAGGTTTAAAATTGCCAATAATTTTTTTATTATTTTTTAATAAATCAATGAAATTTGAGATAACTGTTAAATTTTGAAACATTTTATTTGCAGAAAAATTAAATAATCCAATTGCAATTACATGTAAATGAAGATGTTCTGTACAAAATTATTAATGTCTTTGAAAATAAAAATAATGATATTATATTTTAAAAATACAAATTGACACGTTCAAGCTCTCTCGGCTTGTTTGATCATACACCCTGCTGCTCTTTTCCTTGGACTCACCTGCCGGCTCTTCTCTTTTGGTTTTGTTTGTTTTCGGCACTCAAGGTGCTAACTACTCGTTGCCAATCTCAATTACGCTCTTTCGGCTAACACGCAAGCAAAATCGAATTTTCCACCGCGCGTTCCTCCTCGCAATCATCAGTTATGCGAACGATAGAGCAAAGCAAGGAGCAGCTGCGCGTCTACTTTTCTTGCAAACCAAACTTTCGTATGTGTGTAACTATACCGAAAAAGGGGCGTCACGCCTGATTTTCGGCTCTGAACCGGTCGAATTCGCCACGGCTGCCGTGTCCCGTCCGTTGTCGACGCCAAACGCAGCTGCGCCCTTTTCCGTTTTTCTCTCTCCGCGTTCCCAGCCCGTCATCAACTATCCTCCAACAAACGTCTCGTCTCGTCTGTGCCGGCTAATTTGGCGCCGAAAATTCATTTTCCATGCCGCCTTAAGAGTCTCGCGTGCCGATTAATTAGCCGACGCGAACACCTGTTGCCCCTCAACTGCTCAACGCAAATCTCATTTCGATTGGAGACGCTCAATTTTCTCCACTGGTTCTGTTTGTTTTGGCCCATTCATTTTTTTTCAAAGCTGAAGAAAAAGAAAATAAGAAATAAATTGATTCTTACAAGCAAGAAACTTAAACAAAATATCCCTGGTAAATTTGAAATTTTATAGCATTGTTATACAGTTCATAAAAAGATATATGACTTATTTTTCTCCACACCTTCTCGATTCATTTGACTGAATTAATAATCAAGTCAATACAATTTTTTTACCTCCCTCTTCTCTTACAATTATCCGTCACCAAGATTATTAAACAAGCAAGAATTATACTTAAATAATAACTTGGAATAAAACTTAAAATCTAAAATACAAATTACCTTGAATTTGCATTTAATACGTATATTTTTAAACTTAATAGATTTATCTTGCAAGTTAAAGTGGCTCTGATATTAAATGGACCATATAAATTAAAACAATTCATATGTAATATCTTAACTCTTGTGATCACTTCACATTCACAATGAAGAGTTTTTCTACTCTACTTTTGTGCGCAGTGGCGGTGCCGCCTGTTGACCCCGAGTGCGAGGCCCTAGGTTTGAAATTTACAACTACAAAAATAAATTAAGCTAATGTCTTAAATTTTACATCCGTAGGGCTAGATCACACTCCAATAAATTTGTGATATATTTCTATTTTGAGTTGGTGCAGATATATAATTTTTAAATAAAATTCATATGATGCACAGCAAATATTGTAATTTATAATTTGATTACAGTATTAAAAAACTTAATTTGCAGTCAAAATTCATTTTTCAATCGCTTTAATAAATTTAATGTTCTTTCATGTGCAAAGTAGTAAAAATTACTTAAATTTTTTACCTGAATTTAATAAAAAAAAAATGCACAGTATATTAAATTTAATTATTATATGTAAATGAAAATTATTATTTTTATTTTATAAACTTTTTTCAAACTACCAAAAGTAAACAAGACTGTTATACTTAAAAAACATCTTGCCATGACGTGCCAAAAAAAAATGTATATCTTTTGTAGTATTACCGCTGTATCAATAGCCAAGAATAATTGACGCACCTGCATGAATTGTGTAATCTCACAGTTTCAAGAGACTCTCTGATTGATATATCTGATATAAAGTCCTTATAATGAGCATATAAAGATCAAGACGCATCTTCACAGTAAATTACTTCATAACTGTCACCATGAGGCTTTTAGCTGCGGTTTTATTTGCTGCTCTACTATCGTGTGCTGTTGCAAAACCAATCAAACCAGAGTGCGAAGCTTTATTAGGTTTGGAAAATATATTTATAAGAAGCAAGAATAATCGCATAATTTCAAATCAACAGCACAGAATCTAACGTTGGCCAATTTGGATACAGGCATCTACTTTTATGATGATTTTAGTGGATGGGTAAAAATCAAAATTTATTTGATTATTCATTTATTAATTTATTTAAATTATTGCTAATTGTTTTGATGTTGAATTGAAAAATCAATTGAAAATATCAGCTTTAATGGTAAAAAATTAATTAATATCAAGATTTCAAAATATATAAATGTAACTACTTTGCACAACCTCTTCAACACGTTTGTCTCTAAATTTGAGTTATTAGTCAATAATTTTGCTATAAATAATTATATATTTACTCCTTTTTAGATGTCTTTTGATGCCACATTTGAGTACTGCTCCAACCGTGGCCTAGAGATGGTCACTGCAAACAGTCTGCTTGAAATACAAAATTTGTGGAACATGACCAAAGGTATTTTTTTTTTATAAGAAAGTGCAAAAGCGGATTTCTTTTTGTCTAATTTATTAAATCGTTCTAATTCAAATTTACTGTCCCAGGAACCATCTGGACCTCTGGCCAGTGGGTTTATGACAGCGCAAAGCCACCCGGTGACTTCCGTTGGGTAGGTGGTGCTGTCATTCCCCTTAATTCTGAACTTTGGGCACCGGGGGAGCCTGACACTTACCTCGAAGGCAGGCACTGCTGCGTTCAATGCAACTCGGGCAGACTCCACGACGCCAAATGTAGCGACTGGTACGCGCCTGTGTGTGAAATTCCAACAACATGTTACAAATAAAAACTTTTTATTTTGAATAAAATTTAAATTTGATACTTAACAAAAGAAAATTAATCATTATCATTAATTTGTTACGTCAAAACAAAATGCAAGCAACCTTTCTCACTATTAAACCATCGTGATAAGAAAATCTTTATCTTTAAGTAGGACTGATAATGAAGCACTGGATAATTTGCCGATTCACTCTCAATGAAGTGTTTACAAAAAATGCATCGAACTCTGGTGCTCGTTATTTCTGCTGTGATTTATATTTGCCATGGGATAGAAATTAATCCAGAATGCAGCCAGCTGGGTATGTTGAAATTTCTAAAATTAATTTTGATTAATATCAAAGAATTTTATACATATGGCAGGTCAATTCTTGACACTGACTAATTTGGAAACAGGAGTATACGCCCTTCGAAATGATTCCCTAGTTAGTATAATATTTTTTATTTTAAATTTTAAGAATATTTTTTTATACAAATAATTGCTATTTTTATTTTAGTTTAACTGGAACAACGCAGAATCCTTCTGCAGGTCGCACAACCTGACATTGATTACTTTGAATTCAGATACCGAATTTCGAGTAGTATGGCCATATTTAAACGGTATTATTTCAAAAGAATTATTATTTTCAAAATTAATTTTCTTTTTCAAAAAGCAAATTTTTGGACTTCGGCATCCTACGACCAGACTAGCGAAGGTTTCTTCTGGGGAACAGGAGAATCACTTCCACTGAGCTCCAGCTTTTGGGCCGACCAGGAACCGAACGATTACCTCATAGCCGGGAGAAATGCATGTGTCTTTGGCGCCAACCTGCAACTCTCGGACGAGGACTGCCGCAAACCAAATGGTTTCTCCTGTGAATTGCCGGAGTATTGCTACATTTGAATAATTTAATATTAAATTTCTCGTGATTAGTTTTGGTTATCATTACCTACCCATTGAAAATATCAAAAATTTAAGTGATGAAACAATTTGTAAAAATACTTAAAGGTTAAAGAAATAATAACGTCCTATATTCAAACTAACGGAATTATATTTTGTGCTTTTTTAAGTAGCCATCAATATAGTTACAACCGAAAATAATATGATAAAAAAAATCAAATGAAGAAACTGACTGTGATTTAAATTGAAAATGCGACAAAATATTTTTATCTTATTATGTGTATAATCTTTTTTCCATTGAAGGATAATCTACAATCTTATTTTAATATTTTAAAGCGTTTTAAAGTAAATTTAATGTGATATGATGATATATTTTTTTACCTTTCATATTTAAATGAAACTTCAGACGTTCTATTCTGTTTTCCATCCTCCCCCAAAGCTAAACGACTGTTAATATGCGTTATTAGCGGTCATTGCATTTTGGGACAGTTTCATATAACGTTACTGTTCATAAATAATTTTTCAAAGCCCAATTACAACTGCTGGCTGCGCGAATGAAAAACTCATGCGGGCCTTTTTCTCTTGTGGCGCGACGACATAAATCTCTGGCCGATGATTTCTCCCCCCGCTGATCAAACAAGAGACCCCTCGACCTGCAAGCCGTGGAGACCATTCAAATGATGCACTTTTGAATATATGTATTCCTCAATCACGGCCCTTTTTCTCACCGCCGAATTCTGCTTCCCCCGAAAATAGCATCGCATCGTTCCGCCAAATTAGCGCGCGACATTTTATTATCGGCGGAGCGCAGCTGCTCAGCTCTCGCATTCAATTAGCCGGTCACGCTGATTAGCCAGCTGCACTTCCAAAATCAAAACCAAAATCACGTAGACTCCTCCTTTTTTTTTAACTTTTTCAAATTTTACTTCACTTTAGTTAAGTTTTCACCAAAAAATCTATCGGTAGAAGAGTCGTTTCTAAGGTGCCTTTGAAAACGTAGAACCTTTGGAGAACCTTTGGAGAAGAGCACCAGGGAAGGGGAGGTGCCGCCTAGAGAGGCCGGGCCTCTGGTCCCCGGCCCCTCGCGCAACGCCCATCGCCGAGCGCTCATCGGGCCACCGCACCAGCAGGCAGCAGTCCGACACCGACAGGCTTCATGTTCGCTGGATATCCCTTTCAAGGTATTTTTTCCACGAAAGATTTTATTTTTTTTTCTTTAAAAAATATTGCAAAATTTTATATTTTTTTACGAATTATTTAATAATTTTCTTTTTAATTTTGATCAATATTAAAAAGCATTGTTTTCTAAATTCTGCATAGTAAAAATTTTGTTGCTATTTCAAATAAATCAAAATATGTGTGTGTTTTAAAGTGTTTTTTCCCTGAATTTTTAACAACAGTCTTAAGTAAATTTGCAGCGTTTAATAAATTAGCCAGCGGCTCTGTGCCGGCGCTCAGTTTTGCATAATTAATTGGTCGTTTCGTGTTATCGCCGTGCCTAACGAGCGTGACACATTCCCCTGAAATTAAGTAATAACAAAACAACAACAAGCATCGTCTCACGTTCCTCGAGGTTACGAAGACACCAAACGCCCAACAATTATCATCAAATAATCATTTTTCCACAAGGCGCTAAAACCGAGCGTTGAAATCTCCAAACGAAATAATCGGACGTTTCTCTTCATTTTTATACACAATTATATTTAACCTTTCGAATAATGTTCCTGACTGATGTAATATTATTTATAATTAAATATCATCAATCTATTTTAAGCCTTCTTAATCTTATCAGTTATTTTTTTATATCAATTTAATTTTGCCTCCAATTTTATTAAGCCCGTTTTCAATTTTCTTTTAAATCAATATTTACGTTTTAATAAATGAAGTTATTTTTTTTATAATTTAATTTTGCAACCAATTTTGTCAGTTTTTATTGAAAACACCCTCACTTCTTGTTGATGCACAAGATCATTTTTCTCTTTCCCTTTGATTTCCGACCGCCGCGCGCGTGCAGCTCGCTCCAAAGAATTACCACAAAAGTGTGTTGTGCCGTTCTCACTTCTCTCCTTCGATATACACGATGATACATAAGGCACACGTGTATTTACCGCATTCTCCATGCAATCTCCTCACGTGCGCCTCATTATTATTTTATATATTTTTTTTTCTCTCCGCATTATTTTATGAAATGATTTTTCTCACACGAGAGATGCTGGATGAGCTCATCAAGACCATTAAGAATTTAAAAAAGCACTCTCCTCTCACATACCCGCTCCCGTTAGCAAAAAAAAAAAAAAAAATGAGTTACCTAATTGAAAGCAGTGCTCTCTCACGTGGGGTGCGAGGGCCAAAGCGCGGAATTAATTTAATACATTGGGTGCCACGACGACGCCTTTTTTGGTCGCCTAAGAATCATGCAAGAGGTTTTAAAAGAAAGAAGGTGTCGACTGCTCTCTTTGCATTTGCATAATTATTGGACCTTTACCATTTTTCTGCCGCCGATTCGACGCGCCGATGAGTAATCGAATATTTTCTTACTCCCGATTGCAAAATTTGTATAAAAGAATATGGTGCACCTGCAAATTAATTTCAACACCTCAAGTCAAAGGTCAAACTTTCTTAAATTGATAAAAATTCAGACTTTCTTAGCAAAAAATAATTCAATTTATCTTTAAATAAACAAAATTAAATGTTTTCTTAAGTTTACAATCCGTGCAATATTTTATTATATACTACATATTTTATTTAATTATGCAATGCGAAATTTTGCAGGACTATTGGTTTATATTATATACAACTTTATAGAAAAAAATATAAGGCCTGAGTATTTAATTTATTAAAATTCTACATTTCTTCATTATTTATTTTGTTATATGTTATATTATTTTTTTGACTATATAATTGTTAATTTTAATTTAAATTAATACAGTTAAAATTTTGGTTCGTAACTGAAATAATGTAAACTTAATGTACAGCAATTTGCTAATGTTTGCAAATTTCATCAATTTTTTACCAACTTACAATACAAACGATTTCATCTATTAACAGTGAGTAAAACTAAAGAAAACATTTCTTGTATACAATCTGGTTCTTATATTTTATTTACTTATATAACAAAACTTTTATTATTATTTTTATAACAATCGCTTATTTTTTCACAATTTTTACCATTCGAAATCGGTTAAAAATTGATTGCCAAAATGAATTAACAATTAGTTCGATCAATCGTATTACACCTGTATGTATGTTTTAAGTTTTTTTAAGGGATAATTTTAAAGATGAATAATGAAAAAAGTGGCCCAATTTAAATTGGTTTGTCATTAAATGTAAAATTTTACTTTACAAGTCGGTGCAGGTCAGCAACAAAGGGCTGAAGTTTTCCAAAATTTCATTAAATTAGTGAAAAGAATGTGAATATTTGCAAGGATTTCACTTCCTTACTGCTAACAGCTAATTCAATTTCTCAATTGTTTTCCTATATTTTGGTTATTTTTATATATTTTTTATTTAAGAACAACAAAAATTAATTAAATCTAATTTTTGTAACACAATAAATATTTTTTCCCATTTTAGACAATAAAAATATTTTGTAATGACAATCTGAATAATTCTGATAAATCATAATATGATTTTGGATTGGTATGTTTTGATTGTGCAGGTCAGGGTCGGGTGAACCAGCTGGGCGGGGTGTTCATCAACGGGCGCCCGCTGCCGAACCACATTCGGCTGAAGATCGTGGAGCTGGCGGCGGCCGGGGTGCGTCCGTGCGTGATTTCGCGGCAACTGCGCGTTTCGCACGGCTGCGTGTCCAAGATCCTGAACCGCTACCAGGAGACGGGCTCGATCCGGCCGGGTGTCATCGGGGGCAGCAAGCCGCGCGTCGCCACCCCCGAGGTCGAGCGACGCATCGACCAGTACAAGCGCGACGCCCCGGGCATCTTCTCCTGGGAGATCAGGGAGCGCCTCATCAAGGTGAGTGTCCCACCGACCTTTGTCTCCCATGACGAATTGACGCGTCAACGCGCAGGACGACGCCGAACTCGGACACCGGCAGGACGGCGTCTGTGACAGGGTGGGCGCCCCTTCCGTCTCCTCCATCAGCCGGGTCCTGCGAGGACGAGCCAGTGGCGCCACCAGGCCTGATGACGACCCCAAGAAGGACCACAGCATCGACGGAATCCTCGGAGGTAAGTCAGTCCCTCAAGGGATACTTTTCTAAAGTAGGCAACCGGCTCGCCACAATTGTCCAGCACATTGCATAAAACAAATAAAAGAAAGTTAAACAACACTTGATTTCTTGAAATATTTCAACAGGGCTTTGACCCTGTTAAAAAGAAAAAAAGCATGGAAAAAGCGCGACTCCGAAAAGCGACTTCTTGTGGTTTGCTGGGAGACTTTAAAACCTAGGACTTCTTGTGCCCATGCTAAATATTAAGGAGGACTAATTTGTGAAAAAATGAAATTGTGAATATTTAAACATAAATTGAAATTTATTTGGCATGGGCACAAGAAACCCTTTAGTTTTTAAAGTATCAAGAAACAGCAGTCATTTTTCCCTTCTTTTCTTCATCATTTTCAACGAGGTTAAGCCTGGTTTAAAGTAATTGAATCGTAAATAATGGTGAACCAAGCTTTTCCTCGCAGAGAAAGTTGCTTTTTGTAAACCAAAAAAACATAAATACTTGTATTAGTCAGGGAGATTGGCGGAGATTATGAAATAGAACTGAAGTTATTATTCTACAAATTAGTCGGGCTTTATTTTAGAAGATCAAAACTATTTTTTTTTTACGATGAAAAGTCTCTGGCTCATATTTCATTATGATTCTTCCATTGAAAGTCACTTTCTTCCACAAACTAATATTACATCTTTATTAAATTTTAACATCAGTGATCCCATCTTAAAATTATTACTTAAACAGTCATGATTGGTCATGAAATTAAAATAAGTTACGAAGGAAAGCTTATAAGACCTGAATTGAGTTGAGGTTTTAATACACTTTGTAAACTTCATTTAAGGTAGCATCGATTTAAAGTTTTCCTATAGAACCATAAACAATAAATTAATTGATTTTATTACAATAGTGGCCATAAATAATAGTTCGTTCAGTTCGTTCTGATCAAGCAATCTCTCCACAGGGGCATTATAAACTCTACCAATTTAATAAAAAAATTTCCCTTTTTATTCACTTTATTAAAAAACAGTCGAAACGAAATAAGGTTTGTTAACGAGTGAAACGTTTTTACACGTTTTTAATTGTTCAATATCATATATTATATAAAATTTAATGCTATATTATCCAAAGATAGGAAGTTTTTGCTGAAAAAAACCAATAAATCAGTGAGTATAGTTTTTTTTTTTTTAATTTCCTTCAGTTAAAAAATTATTATTTATTCATGGTTTCATCATTATTGACACAACAGAACAATGAAGATTTAATTGTGTTTGCTGGACATAGAAGTGGTACATGCACCAAATAAAGGGTTTTTAATTTTCAATTTCACAACTTAATGCATTTGAAATGGATTTGAAAGCTCAAAATAAGGTATTAAATATGAATCGCGAGTCTCCAATTTAATAATGAAAGAAAAAAGTTTAATGAACCCTCTCATCAAAAATGTGAATCGGTTTGGTTTTGTGTTACATAAATCTTTCAGTCATCTGCATTAATGGGTTTATATTCTAATTCATTTCTTTCCTCCTCGTATTCATTTTTAAGTCGATCGTCTTGATTTGATGCAAATAGAATTGTAACAATCTGGGGGTCAACCCTTTTTCCTTTTGTTTTCGTGGCGGCCTCTATTTCACGCCTGCCAAGTCGCCGCCGCCGCGTGTGGCCCTGGCTCGTTTTCTAATTACTCGCATCAAAGTGATGCCACTTTGATCATAATTGAAACGCCCGCGGCCACTTGCTCTGTCGAGAATCAAAATCCTTGCTCATCTCACCAAGTATATGCGAGATTAAGAATAATAAAAGTCGCTCAGAACTCGCAGTGTTTAGAATAAGTGACGCGCGCGTGTTTACTTAAAACTTATCTGCCGCTTTTAATCTGGGCGCGCGGTGTCCAGCACCTGTCTGTCATTCTACGCGTTACGCGATCGCTTTAATCCGCATTCGCCATGCCAAGCGAGGTGCGAATCGAACCCTCAAAGGCGTCAAAGGCCCCGCCGCGCTCCATTCCTCTCTTCCGCCCACAGCTCCTTTTTTGTGCTCTTATTCAGCCGCTTAACGAAAAAGAGGATGAAGTTAAGCGCACGATAAATTGCTCGTAAATAAAACCGACACTGAATTATCACCACAAAATTTTATTACTTTTTCATCTATTCAGCCCGTATAATAGCTATATTGGTTTCAAAGATCTGTCAAAAAAATAATTGCAATAAAAGGGTATAATTTTTTCAGACTTAAAATGTAATTAGTACTTATCGAGGAATGAATTTTATTATTTATTACTAATATTGTGTGCCTTAAAATTAACTTATAGAAGATTTATATATTTTTATAAATAAATAAATAAATAAAAATTCTGATTTTTTATTAAGATTAGTGCTTAATTTTATAATAAAAAAGTCAACAAACTTAATAAAATTAATAATAGATAATTATGGAAAAAGTCAATCAAAATTTATGATTCTCTGGGGAATTCTATTTGTTTTGGTTGAGTCAGCTTTGAATTTTAATGGTCAGTAAAATCTATTGTTAAATTATTTTAAAACGAAATTTTTGGTCTGAAAGTGAATTGTGAGAGTGAGAAAAATTCCAACTATTTTGATCAACGGAGCTAAAAAAATGTTGAATTGTGGTTTCGTTGTATGCTCTGTTGCGGCCGAACTGCAAAGCAATTGTGTCGCTCCATTAGGCGCTTTGAGCGACAGGAAAACAGCAACAAGCATGCTGGATATTTTCTCAACGTGAGAGTCAAGAGCTGGCAAAGGGGATGTCCCGGCTTGGGCAGCAGACAAAGGGGCGCCCCACACGCAGCCGAGCGGCAACAATGCTCGCAACAATGGGCCGGCAGTCAATCGGCGGTCGCATTGCTGGCGTGCCTCGGGACAAAAGGCGGCGGCCGTTCAAAGGCACCGCCAAAGGCAGCGCCCGCGGGTGGTCCGACGTCGACGACAGCCACTGGCCCACGGCCGCCGGACGGGGACCCCCCGCGCCCAACTTTAAGCCGCGCGTGATTTACGACGCGCTAAACTCGTCTTAAATCACAGCACACGACTCCTCACTTTGTAATCCGCTGGACAATGATGAATCGAGAAGTGCTGGAATTAATGCAATTTATTCAGATTCAAGTCGGTGATAAATTTCACAGCAATTTGTTTCCACTTTGGAACTTGCTTTACAATCAACGTTTAAAAGTCCATTAGCCACAAAAGTTCTATTCAATAGTTTTAATAAAAAAGTTTCTCATTTGAAATTATTTTATTTTCTTATGGGCCCTAATATTATTGAAGATAAAACTTTTTTAATTAAAAAAAAAAACGGTTTATATCTGATATCAATTTCTATAGGTATTAATAACTTTGCAATTAAATGTAGCTCTATCTATACATATATTTTTTAACACCTATATATTTAAAAAATTTTAACAGTTTGTAAACGGATGTAAAATAACTTAAATAATATTATTTTTAGACTTTTTGACTTGATGTATATTATGCAATTAAATACTATGTCCTAAAAAACCGGATTGCTGTTTAAAAATCTTAATTTTTAATAAATTTGAATCAAAAACACTTTTCTCAACATAAAATTATCCAATTTTTTGGAGGCCTGAAAATTTATTAATATTTTTCTACGTTTTTATACCTGTAAATTGTATAAGTATTTTTTTGTTTTCTCATCTGACTCCGAAGGTCGGGCTTTTGGCGGAGGCTCAGATTCGGACACGGAGAGTGAGCCTGGAATTCAACTGAAGCGAAAGACCCGTCGCAGTCGCACCACCTTCTCAGCAGAGCAACTCGAAGCTCTCGAAAGGTCCTTTGAACGAACGCAGTACCCTGACGTGTACACCAGGGAAGAACTGGCGCAGCGCACGCGATTGACAGAAGCACGAGTGCAGGTATGGTTCTCGAACCGACGAGCTCGGTGGCGCAAACAGGCTGGACCGGCAGGACATCACCATCATCAGGCACCCTTCAGCCCGTTGCCCCTAGGTGCGTACGCGTCTCACCACCATCAGTATTCAGCAGTTGAAAACACAACAGCCCTTGGTAAGATTACTATTTTTTCTTCATAAATTTGGAAATTCAAACAAAAATGAATAATTATAATCCGGAAAATTAATAGACTGGTCAATGGGACATTTTTGGTCATTTTATATTTTGCCATATATTTTGTATTTATTTATAAATTTTTTTATTTTGGTGAGGCCAAGACAAAGTGTCTGTAATGTTTTTAATTTAATTTTTGTTTTTAAATTTTCTCTTTTAATATTGATCATTCTACTATAGAATCTTCCGGAATCTTCCCAATAAAAAGTTGAACTCTTTAAGCTAAACTTATAATTTGATCTTGTTTTTTCTTTTTAATTGCTTAATAAATTCAAGGTATTTAATATCAATGATTAATTTTAGCTGGTTCCTCAGCGCCATGGCTACTCCCATCTCAGACTTCAACGTCGGCACCCTTTGGCGGTGCTAATTACCCTTCAGATGGCTCAAAAGCGTCGTGTTTAGTGGCCGCTGCAGCAGCCGCCGCGAGTTCGGGAGGCGCTGACTACCTACCGACGGCGCCACCAGACGGTGCGGCGCCGGCTGGATGGCCGGGTTCCAACCCTGAGCAGCAGTGGCCGGCGTACGAAAATTACAGCACAGGGTGAGTTTATATTTGATGGTAAATCGGATAAATCATTAGAAGAATAGAAAATAAAATTTACACCCTTTTAAATTATTAATTATAAATATAAAATTTCTAATATTTTGTTAATTAAATATAAATATTTCTTTAATTTCAAAAATTTATATTGATTTATATCAAAATTTTTATTTGTAAAAGTTTTAGCAAATTTAGCAAAATGAGATTTTTAATAATAAAATAAAGTTTGTAGAGTGCAAACGTAATGTTTTTTAATAAAAATAAAAAGGTTTAGTATTTTAATTACATGGTAACAAAGATGTTTTACATGTAAATTTCTATCTAATGGAAATTAAATTCAATGTTCTTAAATTTCTAGATTAAAATTGGGCAAGAGTGCAAGAGTGAGAGTCAACAAAAATTTTAATTTAACATATAAAATTTTAATTAAAAACTGAGAGTTGACGGACGTTTCTGGGCTTAAAGTTTCAGCGTTGTTCGCGCACCATCTGCAGTTGGGTGCTGATCAATAAGTTTCTCACTTGCTCTGTCGAGTGGCGCCGGTCGGCGACTCACTCAATTGGCGCGCTCACGAATGCAAATTAAAAGCCCTTGAGGCAGCTTTTCGCTCTTTCTGTGCTCGGCAGCACGCAGGGAATAAGGACGGGTCGTGTTTAATTAGCTGCTGCCGGAGACGAGGTTGGAGCAAATTTTCCACTTGAGCTCATTTTGCGGAATCGTAATTTAATTGGTTTCCTCCACGTGGTGTCATTATACTAGGCCGACAATGAAGAGCGTCATCATGACTTCCTCCAGATAAATTCTGGTGATTTTTTTTTTTATTTTTTATTGGGGATTAAATTAAAAAAAAAAAAAAAAATAGAAAACCAATAAATAAACTTTACAAATGAAAAAAAAAACTGTATTTCTTCAGTTTTTAATTGAATTAGCTCCATCATTGAAGCAGCTCTTTTGAAAGATATAAATGAACCAATTTTTCTAGTTCCTTTTCTTTATCCCTTTTCCGTGTTTTCTCTTTTTTAAAACTCCATGTCGTTCAATTGAAACGAACTGTCGGAATGCAACGCGTGCTCTCTTTCTTTTCCACTCACTGAACTCGAAGCGAGAGCGAGGACGTGACCCGAGTGGCAAACTTTTCTCTGTCGGTATTCAAACGCACATGTTGCAAAAATGTGTTGGTGCAGCCAGCAGTTGGAAAAGCACCATACGGCGCTCCAGTCAATGTTTTGCACGATCTGCAAATGGGCCGTTCAGCTCTTATAACTGATTGAAATAACAATCAAAAGTAAAATAGCAAAATAATGATACTTTCATATTAACAATTGAATCGTATTAAAAATTAATACCTGATTTATTTTAGCGCAATCTAAAATTCTAACATCCAAATTTTAAAATTTCATTGTTATTTTAATCGTTATATTAGATTACCATAATTTTTAAATTTTGTAATTTAACGTTAAAAAAAATAATTAATTAGAATTATAATTTAATATTCACCAATATATCACAAGGCAGGGAAAGGGAAATTTTATTGGTGCTTGATTGATGCATATTGAAAATTACAACAATTTTAATTAATACAATAAATCGTTTTTGCTTTATTGAATTTCATTTCATTTTTACGCACGTTGCAAATTTTAAAAATTAAAATACAAAACGGAAAAATGCTGAAAATTTTTTGATGAAAGATATAAAATATGTTGTAATTTTAAGATAAGAAAACAGCATTCTTATAAAAAATAATTGAATGTTATTTGATTTTAGGAGCACATCGTCCGAATCAAACTTTCTGGCCTCAGCTTCGACCTACGCAGGCGGAGGCCACGCGGGCTTTGCCGGCGGCCAGTACGTGTCACGCTCATTCAAGCCCTTCTGATGACGGACGATCGCCCACTAATTGGATGACGCACATCGGGGCCGCGGGGCCGCTACTCGAACCGTCCCTGCGGACGAACTGCGAAGTAGGCAACCGGCTCGTCACTCTCGCCATGCACGGCTGCATAACTCGCACGGCGTGTTGTATAAAAAAATTGAAATCCGTCACCTGCACTTGTAAAAATGAATGAATGTGAGAGGTGAAAATAAAACGGTGTATATTTATTTTAAAAAAGTGTCGGATTTTTTTTTTATAAAAAAGGAAAATCTTCCGGATGAAGAAATACAGGAATGGGCGATGCGTGCGCCAGCTATAGAGTGAGGGGCAGCGAGCGACAGCTGCATTGCGGACCTCGTTTCAATTTGTGCAAAATTACGCCTCGAGTTCCGAATTCCACAGTTTAACGATGCGATTAGGCGCACAAGTGGCTTTAATTTAGCCTAAATTTGCCCACAATTTACAATTTTAAGTAAATGAATCGCATTAAAGCGGGATTCTTTATGGATTGAATTTCAAAAGTTAAATTAATTTTATCAATTTAGTTTGATTTAAGTGACTCTAATAATATTTTTGTACTTTTTTTATATTTATTTTGCTTTTATTTCCCTCTTGACTGCGCTCACTGCTGACAATAATAGTTTGTTTTATTCAAAAATGAAAATCTAATAACAGAGTTTGAATTTAGTCGTTAAAATCAATTTTTTAATAAAAGGTACCGGTCATTTTTTAGAATTTTAATTTTACAATAAAATTTAATAATAATACTGGACTCGTTTAATCATAATTTTCAAGCTTAAGAAAATAATTTAATTCCTACCAAAAGATATTTACATATAAATAATTTTCAATGTAAATATAATTTTGATAGAATTTATGGATAGTTTCTAAGTTATGTTTGTTGTTTCCTTGAGGAAATAATGGAATGCAAATACATTATTCAAGCAGAGAGTGCACATGGCATTTCACTTTGATTTATTATTCAGTTCACCTTCTACCAACTCAATACAACTGAAAGGAAATTCCAGCTAACAAAGCTATTACGGCGTGCACGTCGGTGCGGGGAGCAGTTCCGGGAACAAAGCGGAGCAATCGCTTAACTTTAACCGCTCTCTAGCTGGTAATGCATGTTTTGGCAAAAAGGGGCACGTTTAATTTTTCCAGCAGCACATTGAACGAGATGATCTGCCACGCTTGTGTCAGCACAAATTGGCAATGTGTGGGCGCCGACGAACGTGATTGATGACCCGTTTTGGAGCGCGATGACATCACTGAAAAATATTTAATGCGTTTTTTATCGCGGCCGACACCAAGCGATGGAATGGAAAAAAATCTTGATTAAAAGAAGCCACTTTGAATAAAGAAAAAATATGGAACGCAGTCAAACTCTTAGAATAAAATAGCTGCAAATAAAATTTCAGCATTTTTTTTTCAGAAAAAATATTCCTCAATTTGTTCAAGTATTTAATAACATATTCTTATCCTATATTCTGATTTTTTTAGTTTTGTTTTTTCTTCCGTAAAATTCAGTTTGCTTATTAATTTAAAAAAATGATTTTTTTTATATTAAATGGGGTGCTTATTAATTGCCTTTGAACATCAAAATAATTAACCGAAATATCTTTCAAAGGCAGATCACATAATGCTAGTAATTTATTTTAATTGGCCTTAAAAATCTATGAACTTGAAAATTGATATGAAATCCACAAATAATAATTTAAAAAATTCTAAAATGATTATAATATTTAATTCTGCAATCAAAATTTAGATTTCTGCTAATTTGATGGGGACTATTTATATAGGTGTGTGAGATGCAATCTTTTAAAATGTGAAGAGTAGGATAAAATTGATAAAATATTCTAATTTCACTTGTGGAAGGTTTGATTTCAATGAGTTTCTGTTAATAAAAACGATAAAAACTGAGGGAATTTACAAATAAATAAATCGTTTCTATAGCCATTTCAATCAATCAAAAATATTAAAAAATAACATAAATAAACAAGCTCACAGAACAATTTTGTTCAAAAATTTTGGGCGATTTGGGAACAATGTCGCCATTCCATTTCACAGTGGAACAATTTCATTGTGAGCCCAAACGACCCAGACCAAGTTTGCCAGCATCTTACCGAGTGGAATTCGCCGCAATTTGGGCGAACGAAGGAGTTGCGAGAGATAACAAGCAAGGGTCGGTGGCACACATGTGGCTGGAAACGTGTGTCGCAGCGAGACGCAATTACGCGGCCAAGTGGGTTTGCAGCCCCTCGGCGCGCGCTCGGACGCACCCCGAGATCGAGGGACGGGAGCGATAAATCTTGGGGCGGCTAACAGGTCCGAACCTGTTGGCGGCGGCGCGCGGGGGCGGCGCTGGCGGGGTAGCGACACGCGCCTACAAAAGGAGCCGCCGCCGAGTGAAGCCGCAATCAAGCGACGAACTTGACTCATGGCGCACACGGCACCCCTGCTCATCGCTCTGCTGGTCGCCCTTGCCACCTCGCAGGCGCAGGTAAGAACCACTTTTTTGAAAATTTCCTTGCCTTTAGAAAAAATGGTCCCAATTTAGAAGACAAAAAACAAAGTCCCGAAAAATAATTATTATATAAGCCCATAATAAAAAAATTCAAGTTGATTTTAACGAAATAAAATAATGATTTTTTTTTTTAGCCAAAATTTCACAGATATTTACATTTTCATAAATTTCTTAAATATCCTCAAACGAAGAAGGTTTAAAATTGGTACCCTTTCGGATTTGTATTTCATTTAGCGTTATTAGAGATATTCGCGATAATCTCAAATCTCGATTTTGCTGTAAAAATTATTACGTACTATTTCAGAACTATAAAAAAATATATCTTAGCACCACTTTTTAATTGAACTCCATTATAAAATTTTAAATAAATTAAAGAAATATTATTATCTTGATGTTTATTTTTCTCCACTGATTACAATACATTTGTTCACATTCAATATTCAATTGTTGGAAACAATTTATTTAAATAAAGCAATTGTTGGACAAAAAGGCACCACCATTAGCAAGAATTTTGCTACAACCTCAGAGATAAAAAAGACCCCATCTGCCGCAGAGAGTCCTGGTTGACTAAGATTTTGTTCTTGTGAAAGAAATAAAAAATATCTAAAAAAAAATTAGCATTTTAAAAACAAACATTTGTTAATAATTGTATTAAAATTTAAATTTGTTCAATTTATTACTAAAATTTAAAATTTTATAATTAGAATTTGTAAATTTTTTCATGAGAATTGATTCAGTTTGATATAGTTATAATAATTTTCATAATAAAAATTTACTTATTATTGACGTGATATGTGATTAGTCAAATTTTGCAATGACTCTCCAGGGGATGCGGCTTGGGCTTGGGGCCGATCATTAAGGGCCGCTTGTTGGCCTTTGTCGCTTCTTTCACCCGCTCGCCTACTGAACGCCGCGGGCAACGTTGGTGCAGAGCAAATAAAATGCCACTGCCGAAGTTGCGCCAAAAAGGCCCGCGGCCACCAAACATAATCGCATAGAGGGCAAAGTTCGGTTTTTTTCTTATTTAAAGCGGAAGTCTCGTCCCGTGGTGCAAATTTCCGTACTTTTCCAGGCTTTTGCTTTTAAATACAAAATTCCTTTGTTGTTCAAGGGTTTGATATAGAGGACTGCTTACGTGCCAATTAACTTCCAGTTGGATGCCTCTGTGGAATTAATTTAGTCATTCGGGACTTAATTACAATTCGGTCTGACAGTAAAATGCACAGGAAAGTTTAGTTTAAATTGGATTCCACCAACCTTCCTCTCGTCCGTCTCCCTCTTTTGTTTTTACAGTGTGATGTACATAGCAACCAACCATATACTATATGCATCATTTGCATCTTTTTATCTTCGTGCGGCAAGCGAGATGAAAAAGAGCTTTTAATTCTTTTTAGCGTGCAGATTCATATCAAAGCGAAAAAAAGTAATTTCGCCAGACAGTTATCATAGTAATTGTCCTCTCCTGTCTCTTTTTCTGCTCGAAATTCTCTTTTTCATTTGATTTACGTCAAATTTAATTAAACTGCTTGGGGGGCTCCTACGTATATAGAACGGCAGGAAGGAGGAGCTCCACAGAGAATTCGGCTCGAGTGGCACTTGCTTTATTGCCTCGTTCTGTGCCCGACTCTTATTATATGAGAAACCGATCAGAAAAGGAGAATTGCACAATCTCGTTCTCGGATTTATTGAGACAGATTCAATATGTGGAAAGAAAACCCTTTACATTTAATGGAAAAGTTTCGGTCTAACGGAACATTTATTTTAGACCCTTGAAAACCGTTTTCTTTGCTGCTTTGAAGATTTACTTTTTTGGTAGAAAAACATTAGAAATATTCAATTATCTTTTAAAGATTGATTTTAGATTTTTTAAATGTTTTATAAAACTAAAATTTCATGATTATTTTCTAAACATTTTGCTAAAAAAATGTTGAAGTTATTTCCCCACATTTTCTAAGATTCGCTAATTATTGTAATCTCCACAGCGGGAAAAGAATAGGTTGCATAAGCCAATTAACTTTATTAACAACTTATGGTGTAACCATACTACTGGCTTAATTAATTAATTAAAAAAAGTGAGGTATTATAATCAGAAAAAATAATTAGTTTAATTTTTTAATTAATATATTACTATTTATTTTTCTTGCGAATTGAAAGAAGATTATTTCAAGCTGAAAAAAATTGGAAGAATCGGTTTAGGTTGATATAAGTATTAAATTAATGACAAATTTGAAGTACATCATTAGGTTTTTGGGTCAGGATGGAACAAATTTGGGATCAGAAACTCACATCATTGACGCCATCAGCTCCACTCGATTTGGCCCCGGATCGATTTTTATATTTCTCTTCCCATTTTTTGCACGCGCGTCAACAAGAAAGGCGTCCTTGCCGAGAAGTGCCATCGGGCGGAAATTTCAATAAAAATCTGGGCTATAAAAGCGATCGAGTGTCAGCCAGTGCCGAGGAAGCCGCTTCAATTAAGGACCTTCTCCGGGAAAGTCTTTTCTGCAGCAGCGCGTCGTTCTGCGCGCAATTTTTGCCGCTCCAGTCGTCCGAAGGATACATTCATCACAAAAAAGGGATATACTATACACACGAGCTTGCTCGCTGATGGTCTTTTGTTGGTGGCTGAATGTAATATAAAAATCGCAGCATCGCACACAAAAGAGGAGGTGCTGCTGCTGGGATAACAAACTGAGCGAGAGACATAAAAAACGAGGCATGTGATATGCAAATTCATGAACGGAAAAATCTTTATTAGCTCAAAAACGTCACTTCAGCAGAAAAAAAATGAATAAACAAAAACAACAGTTTGCGGAAAAAAGTTATCACATTCTAAAAGATGTTCAGAAATAGGAAATAATAATTTAATTATTGATGGTATTGTTAATTTTTTGTCATCTTTTAAACTATTTATGTTGAATGAAATATCGATAAAAAATTGGATTATGCTCTGTATGCTTATCGTGTTTATTGGTGCTTATAAAGATTTTATATAATTATGCAATAGATTTAACACCGTATTTAAAGTTCCAATTATGTGCTCCTTTCTCTTCTTGCACAAAATTATTTATAATTGAACAACACTATTAGATAATGTTTATAAAAATTCAAGACATTGACGACTAAGAATCTAAAAAATAAAATTGCAAAAATTTAATATTGTGCAGAATTAACGTTTTTTAATTTTTAGTATTGACGATATCTTTGCACAAATCAATAAATCATTTGAACATATTAAGTGTTGTAGGACACATTAGTGTCACTGTATTTAATATTTTATCATTTTTTTCGCAGGGCCAGGATGACGACTTCTTAGAGGACAAGCGCGGAATCTCAGCGTTGGCGCGCAACGGCGATCTACCTGGAACTGTGTCGTACGAGCTAAAGCGTTTCGCGCACCCCCTAACATGGCGTAAACTGGAAGACGAAAAGCGGGTGGCCCACCCGATGTCCTACCAGAAGCCCAAGGAAGAGCAGGAGAAACGCTTTTCGCACCCCGTCGCCGAGCAGTGGGCTTACGCACGCGACGCTGAACTGGAGGCCGAGCGTCAACTCTTGGCCGAACTTCTGCTGAACGACGCTTTGGAGAAGCGCATGGGCGTGGCCTCTTTGGCGCGCAACAACGAGTTGCCCGGCAAACGCAACATCGCCGCCATGGCGCGCGACGGCTACCTGACGCAGCACACGCGGCAGCCGCAGGACGACAACGAGGACGAGAACGAACTGGAGGAGGTGGAGGAGAAACGCAACGTCGCCGCGCTGGCGCGAAACTTCCAGATGCCCGCCGGCGGCAAACGCAACTTGGCGTCGCGCGCACGCTCCATGTCGCGCTACGCAGCCGTCAAGCGAAACATCGCGACGCTTCTGCGCAGTCGCGTTGCCGGCAAACGTCAACCGTTTGCGTACGCACGTCTTTCCGGCGTTAGGGACGACGAGGACGAGGACGACGATGAGATTGAGAAACGCAACATCCAGGCGTTGCTACGCACCATGCGTCCGCCGGGTAACGCGCGAAACCGCTTCGCACGCAGCTTTCCCCCGATGATGGCCGCCCTCTTCACCAGGGGTGCGAAACCCACCTGACCTTTATCGGTGTCTCTCACTGTTCTCAGGGGGAAATTAATTAAGCAATTAAGACCCCAAATTAAAACTTAAAAAAATATATATAATTATATAATATAAATTGATTTAAATTCATTCATTGAAGTATTTTTAAAATTTTTGAAACTTTTCTTAAACGTGCTGGATTAATCTAAAATTAAGTTAAAATGTTCTCAAAAATAAATTTAATTCACTTGTGGGAACAATGATCTACAATTATTTTATGTTCTATTGATTCTGAGAACAATAGTGTAGCTAGCCTTATTTAGAAATTGAAGTCCTCCTTAGTTAGGTCCATAGCTAGCCCTGTAACTTTGAGAAAAACCAAACACGAACCTCTTGCTTATAGCGGCTTGTAGCTTAAACTGCTTTTAATTTAAATGTTTATTTTTAAATCACTCTCTTCTTCACCTCTTTCCTTGACAAAAACGTTCTTTCTCTGCCTGCAAATTTTCAGGCCAGAAAGACGAGAGTAAACGACACTTAGGCTCAGTGCTCGGTGGTCGCCGTAAGCGGTCAGCTCTGCACGACCCTCTTGAGTCGATCGGCGGCCCATTCGTCGAGTACCCAGCCTCTTTGAGCACCGAGTACGACTATGAAGAGGCCAGCGCGCCGATGCACGAGGAAAAACGCTTCTTAGGTGAGAAATATTAATTTATGTTTTTTCCTGTAGCTTTCTAGGAAGCCAAGAAAAAGAGCTTCGATCAAGCCCTGAGATGGGGGATGCAGCGCAAGGGTGAGTTATCACGCATGCAAAGAAACGAGGAAACGCTTTCTAAAATTAAACAAAACGGATAAGGTGAATTGCAGGAATGAAGGTTTAAAGAAAAAAAGCGGCTTAAAAACCTTTAAAAGCAAAATATGAAGACAGCTGAAGAAAAACTTGCAAAGAATGAGTTCTTTAATTTAAAAATGCTAATAGTTTAATAATGCACTTAAAATTGTTTATGTCAATTTAGCCCTTTATTCTAATTTCCTTTTTTCCTTCTTAGGAGCTGAAGTGGTTGAAGATCAAGCGTCGCCGCCGATGCAGAAGCGCAACATCGCGTCCATAGCTCGTCACGGATGGCTCCGCTACTAGCCGCGACCCCTTTACCTTCCCTCCGATTCTGATTTTTTATCTGTTTCTCTTCCGACCCTCGTTCCTCCACCCCTCTTGCAACCGACCGAGCCTCTGGAGGCCGCACGCAGGGCCCTCCGAGGCGTTCAGGGGCTCGGTCGGCGGGTGGGTTGGCGCTGGGTCTGACTGACTCTAACGAGAGCGACGACGCTGCTGATTCAGGGCGCATCCCGCACATGGGCAGGACGACGAGCGGCAGGTCGTCGTCTGGCAACGCACAGTCGCGCCGCCGTCCCAGGCAGGCCTGAGCACCACCAAGCAAGTCGACGCACTCGAGAAGACAATACGCTCGCAACAATGACAATAAACAGAAAGATGAGATGAGCAAACAAGCGCAACCCGCGCGGCCTAACGGAGCATGTCGACAATAAATTTAAAAAATAAAACCAAACAAGCGTTTATCTTTAACTTGACATCTGTGCTTTGATTGATTTTACCATCCCGTTCCAATAAATAACGTGATAGAAAAGTGAAAATTTCAAAATAATTAGGTTCCTCAGGCTCAAATTTTTTCACTACTTTTTTGGTGAGCGCCTGCAAAATTCCAAGTTATGCAACCGGCTTGACTTCACAGAAGGAGGCCTCACGAATTTTTATTGCTTTATTCAAGATAGAAAACTTCAATAATATCACTACAAAGATTAGTCTTTTAATTTATTATTATAGTAATTTGAATTAAAATGGATTACTCTTATGCCTAAAAGAAATGTAGCAGGAAAGAATAAGCAGGAATTTAATTTAATATAACGGCATTTTTTCTTTTTTGGTTTAAGAAACTTGTCTTATTTTTAGTCAGTTGCGTTACAAATTTTCCTATTTTCCATTGAAAAAGGCGGAGAGAAGGATAAACAAGAAGTGAAGATCATTACCACCAGAAAGAGCTGACGGTTGGCGTATTCCAAAATAATTATTTGTTGCTAGGAAACCATGTATTTTCAGCACAAAAGAATAGAAAAGACGAAAAGAGGGTACTTAGTTTGTTGAAATATTCATAAATTACATATATTTTAACGCACCGTTGGTGGTATTTTATTTTAAAAGATTTTTCGTTTTCAAAACTCTGAAGACAAAAATGGCGCCAGGGCATTTATATTTTTAGTTCAGTCATTGGCGATGCCAGTGGAGGAAGCGCTGAACTGCACAAGTCCAGCGTTGCTCCTCAATCACACATTCCTGTCGTCTTTCCATATTTGGTATAAATTCACGATCCAAGTGGTGCAACTGCCGCAATTCCTCCTTGCTCGACCAAATTCCTGCCCAAGCATATTCAGAGATTTTCAAAAACTGTGTTCAATATTTTATATTTTCTAAAAAAAAAACCAGTCCCAAATAAATGAATTTATAAAGATAAACCACGTTTGACAGTAAAGTTTTCCACACAAGTTATAAATAAAACTTAAATTTCTTTTCAACACCGCAGATAAAAATAAAATAGTGACAAACCTGCGGCAAGTCCCGCCATGAATGCAGCGCCGAGGGCCGAGTGGTCACAAGTGGTGGCTCGTCTGACGCGGGCACCCGTCACGTCAGCCAACATTTGTGCAAGGAAGTCATTTTTTGCCACACCACCGTCAATAGCAAGCACTTGGCCTGCAGAGGAACCCAATTCTTCACGCATCAGTCTCATGAGCTGCGAGCCTCGGAAGCCAATGCTCTCGAGCAGAGCTCGTACTAGGTGTGGACGCTGGGTTGATGTGGTGATGCCAATAAATCCAGCCGACGCCTCCGAATCATTTATTGGTGCCTGGAATTCCAAATTTTTGTTTTTAATGTGGTTTTCTTCTTTATAAAATATAATTTATATAAGTAGACAACATGGCTAAAGAAAGAAAGAAAGATTAAAACAATTGATCCTTCTTAACTTATTTATTAAAATTAAAACTAATTGAAAATGTAACATTTATTTAAAAAAAAAAATTTAATTTACCTGAAGGCCTGAAAAGGCTGGTACAAAATATACGCCCCCAGAACTGGCTACTGAACTGGCCAGGGCTGAAGTCTCATCTGCACTTTTAATGAGTTCTGTTAAAAATTTAATTATTCATGATGTGTTATTAAAAATATTATTAAAAAAAAACAAACCAGACTTCAGAGCCCAGTTGATAATAGTTCCCGTATCATTAGAGGCCCCTTCAGCAAGGTAAGCCAGGTCATCACCTACTTTCCAGCCAACCAAAGGATACATCCCTGAAAGTATCTTTGATAGTTAATATATTCAGCAGAGCATGCGCTTCAGCTACCTTGAGTGGTGCCAATTGGCATATTGCCTGTGTTTACATTGAGGAAGGAGCCAGTGCCCATGGTCAGCTTGACGTCACCTTCGTCAAAACAGCACGAACCAAACATCGAGGCACTCTGGTCAGCCAACTATAAAAATTTATATTTTATTTCAATATTTGGTTGATTTGTGGCCACCTACTGAGCTGCAGATGGGAAACGAGGCGCCCCAAATGTGCGGCGCCACCATAGCTAAACAGGGGCCAGCGGATTCGCCAACAGGAGGGAAGATTGAGGCTGGAAGGCGGAAGATGGTGCGCGCCCAACCAGCCCATTGCATGGTGAAGGGGTCGAAAAGACCAGTGGCGGCTGCTGAGGAGGGGTCCGTGTGATAGGTGCGACCTCCAGAAAGCCGCCAGACTAAGTAGGTGTCGAAAGTGCCAAACATTACTTCGTTTCGTGCCACAGCTTCTTTCAAACCAGGTACATTTTCCAGAACCCACAATAGACGCAGAGTAACCTAATAGCAGGAGTTTTAAAATTGGCTCTAGATATTGACCCTCGGTATCCAAAAGGTTTAGATTTATTTGTAACACTACATGCAGTTTAATTATTCACATAACATTTTTTAAATATTCTCTTTATATTTTTTTTCATCCATAAAATTTAATAATTGAATTGAAGGGAAATTATTTATTATAAAAAAGTAGCATAGTTTGTGATGGTTAAAAAATTGTCATTTCAAAATCAGCAAAGTATCTCTACAAAATATTTTTACACAAAACACACAAATTTGAATCTCACCTGTGTATTCATGAGTTTGAGGGTGCTTCCTGCTTTAAATCTCCTTTTTCGAGTAAACCAATAAACCACCCTGGACGCTCCTCTCAGTGCCTAAATAAGTACAATTCGATCAAATTAATTAGGCTTATTGTGAATAAGTCTAATCACCATTATTGAAAGACTGCTGTCCCATTGCTGGACAAGTCGTTCGGCGCGCACATCCTGCCAGGTGATAAGGTTGTGGTAGTGCATGCCAGTGACCTTGCTCCAGGTAACAAAGGTGCTGCGCTGTGTCGAAATGCCCATGCAGGTAACATCATTTGCAGTCAGGTTTGCGTCTGTCAATTATATCCTCAACATTAAATTTTTTATTTAATTAGAAAAAAAGGTAAAACCTTCGAGGGCCTCTTTGACGACGGCCACCACCTTGGACCAGAGAACATCAGGGTTGATCTCATAACGGCCTGGCTGCGGATATAGCAAAGTCACCTGAGGACAGAAGAGAGAAGTTAAACTGGGACTTATTGTTAGGTCAAAGTAGTTGTAGTAAATTGAGTGACAATTGCAATCACGTGCGGTGAAAAGCGCATTATTAAGAGCGCGTCAGAGGTCAAAGGGCACATGATTTTATTGGTTCAAAGACCTCGGATGACTCAATCAATTGGAATGTAGAATATAAACCGCAGGCACATTTTTGTTTTATTCAAGGCCTTGCGGTTTTCACGCAGATGAGCCCGAAAATTGATCTGGTCAATGACCATTATGTTTTTTTTAAGTCACAGATATCATAGATAAAATAATTTGTCACCTGGTTTGTTTGTTTTTCATATCAGCTCTTGTTTAATATAGGTTCCAATTTTTTTTTCAGGGGTCGCCGTTATCTGGTTTTTATCTTGTTTTGAAAATTGATATATATTTACATGGGTTCAAATAGATAATTGTATAATAAGTGGGAGGGAAAGCTGCGCGTAATTGAAGCGACACACCTGCGGGAGCGGTGCACTTTCTATTGTCCGGAATGCTTAGTGAGGCTTAATTTCACGGTGCATAAACATAATTTTAATACTCTTCTGCCAATCTAAGCAAAAACTTTGATGATTTCTGCCACAATATTAATATAATATTTTTGCTGAGTTAATGACATAAAAATGTACTGCAATTTGAGAAGAAAAAAATTTGTTTCAACCTCAATGCTTTTTTAATTCCTAATTGCACAAGTCATTTTAGGGTGAACAGCATAAAAAAAACTCCTTGAAAGTGATTAAATCTGTACGAAAGAGATTTTTGAAGAGGGTCGGACAGAAATAGTCTCGGGAGAGTACACTTGAGACGGGAATAAGACGACTTAGGTGTGCACAAATAATTCACCAGCCTCTTTGGTGTGGTGACAATGCACATTATGGTATATAAGAACGGCTCATACGGAACTGATTTAATTTGAAAGTCAAATTGTGATTGTTTGTCCTGACAGAAGCAATTGGAAACTGCCGAAAGGCAGAAACATTATCCGCCTGAATAAATTTAAAGCTCTAGAATTTTGACAGGGCCAAAGGTTATTTATAATTGTTTGGAAAAGGAAATATTATTTGCTCTATCAGATTTGAGGCAAATTGATTTTTTTTTTAAATCTTGGTCTTTCCTTTATAAATATTAATCTGTTTTGGAAAAAAATAAGTTTTCCTAAAATTTGAGATCGAAATTGACACTGACCTGCCGAGTGGCAGCGCCGACGACCTGAGCAGCCTTGTTGAAGATGTGGCAGCGCACTGTGGTGGTGCCCACGTCCAGGGCGGCCACGAACCGCTTTTCGGCCGTCTGCTGCTGCTGCTGTTCGGCCATGTGCTCTCCATGCCGTGGCCGCGCCGGCACTGACTTGCTCTGCGTCATCCGCAGAAAGGCCCCTCCACTCTCCTACCGGCCCTGCGTCGCCGTCATATCACTCGGACGCGCTGACTCCATCGCTCTTCAACCTGATAATTCACATTTCGACCAATCAATTTGCAATCATTCAAGGTGACATTAAATGGGTGGAAATGTTTAAGACTGATTTATGTATGTCAACAGGAATTGTAAATCATCTTAGTTTTTTGGACAAAATCTTTTTGGTATTCCAAAATGAAAAATTGCTTTTTTTTTAATCTCGGCTTTTGATAAATAATTTAAAATCTAAAGAAATTCAAATTAAGTGCTTACAACAGAGTCATTTGTCTAAAAAAAAGTTTACTGAATAAATTTAAAAAAAAAAATGCCAAAATTTTTATATTTATTTGCTATTATTTAAAATTTAATTAAGAAATAATTTAAAAAGTGTAAAATAATATTTATTTTAAAGTTAAAAAATTTCTTTATCAGTTTAAAAAAATCAGCTTTAAATTTCAAACCTTTATAGCTTTTAACATTTAATTTACTTTAAATCAATAAATCTAATGGGCGTGACTCTCCAAGCTAATATTTTCCACAATTTTCCACAAACATTTTGCAACAAGAATCAAGCTTTTGCTCTTTGCGTTGCTGACTAATAAAATTAAATGCTTATATAAATATCAGCGCACTCTGAACAGGAAATTTGTATTTTATAATGACGGTTCAATTATTATATGGTTAAAAAAATTAAAATATAAATTACATAAGTTCAGTGTAAAGACTTTAATTTGAGTTTTAGCAGTTGTTGTAAAAAAAATTCAACAAGAAAAAATATAACGCTTCTTAAAAGCAATTATAAAGGTGCAAAAAACTTTTTAAACAATTTTAAATAAATACACGAAAGGATTCAAGATTCAATTATTTTTCACACTTTGAGATCAACTTACGGATTACATCGTTGAATCATTTTGTCGTCAAGTGCGAAATTTAAGTACAAGCCGCCTCAACACGTCAAAAACCCCGCTTTAAATTTAGTTCATTTTTTGTTTTCTTTCGATGAGTTGAATTCTAGAATTTTTCCACCCTCAAACCAACAGCGTACCCGCACTAGTGCTAAAACTTTTCATTGTCAGCTGATTTGCTGAACTTGTTTTTATTTTTTCCTTGCGGGATTTCTATGGATTTTGCCCGAAAGGTTAGACTTTTAGCCAAGAGATGGCTTGTCCTGCTTAAATTCCTGTATGCTATTTGATGCTATTCATAAAAATGGTAATGGCTAGTAAACGAAGGAGATAAAAATGGAGTTAGAAACTATTGACTAAAATGTAAATTTTAATTAAAATAATCAGTATTGCGATTGATTTTAAACTTTTAATAATATTTAACCCATTTAACGTGATAAAAACAGTTTTAATGGTTTTAAAAGTGGTAATTAAATATTTACATTTCCGCTCCCCCTCTTACACCCCATTTCAATGCAAAACATGCCGACAGGAAACAGGAATGTAAAGGCACCACAGGCCCTCAACCTTTGACTTTGAAGGGCCAAAAGACCTGTAAATATGCTTCGGAAGGCGCGGGCGGTACTCGTAGACCTGAGCGGGACACTTCACATAGACGACACTGCGATTCCAGGTGCCGTCAATGCCTTGAAAAGGTTAAAAACTTAATCTAAATAATTATATATTGACCACCCTTTGTGACTCTCAACAGCCGTCCATTACATAATTTTTTGGTGCAGGTTGCGGTCGTCAGGGTTGAAGGTGCGATTCGTGACAAATACGAGCAAGGAGTCTTCGCGGGCGCTGCACTCCCGGCTTTTGGACCTTGGCTTTGAGGTGACAGCTGAAGAAATGTTCAGCAGTTTGGCCGCTACCCGACTGCTGGCCTTCGAACGTGGTCTCAGGCCTCTGTTCCTCGTCGATCCGGCTGCTGAGGAAGAATTTGAAGGGCTTGATTCAAATCAGCCTAATGCTGTCCTCATCGGACTAGCACCAGGGCAGTTTAATTACCCGAAGCTCAACCAGGCCTTCAGGTACATTTAGGTTTGACCTTTTATTGAACCATGAATAATTCTTAGGCTGAAAATTTTAATTTTAGAAACCCGAAGAATTTTTTTTTTTAATTCTTTTAATCTGGATTTGGCTATGAATATTTGCAATTTTGGAACTGGTTTTTCAGGATGGTTACCTGAGAAATAGTTATTTACGATGAATATAGTAAATTTAGTTAAAGTAATTTAAGCAATATTTCCCGATATTTCCAATATTTAATGAATATTATAACGATCATAACAATTGTTTCTCGTATTTTTATTTTACAAATTTATATGTTTTAAAATTTATATTATCAATTTAGTTTTTCAGATAAAAATAAGAACTTGACAAATTGTAATACTTATTCATAAAAAATTTAAAATTTAATTTGAAGATAAATCAAAATAATTTTTTCAAGTGGTATGAACTAATTTATACACTATTATACACATATTTGGTTTTAATTAGAAAATAATGAAATTAAAAAATTCAAAGTAAATTTTAATTGAAATGTTGATCTTTTCCAGATTAGTTCTCGATGGTGCACAACTGATTGCAATTAACAAAGGTCGTTATTATCAGACCAAGGATGGTTTGTCTCTTGGTGCAGGTTCGTTTGTTGCTGCCTTGGAGTACGCAACTGGAAAGCAGGCGGAAGTTGTTGGAAAGCCTACCAAAGCCTTTTTCCAGGCCAGTCTGCGAGGACTCGATGTCCAACCTGACGAAGTCATCATGATAGGAGATGTAATAATCCAACCTTAGATAAAAATAAAGAAAAATAAAAAAAACTTGCATTATTTTAAATTTTAGGATGTGAAGGACGACATTCTAGGTGCCGTGGAAGCGGGAATTCAAGGTGTTCTGGTCAAAACTGGAAAATTCCGACCTGGGGATGAGGATAAGCTACCTGAAGGTGCCTTCCTTGCAGAAAATTTCCCAGACGCCGTTGATATGATTCTGCGAGCTAAGAAAAATTTGTGATCTGAGTGTATTTTTACTGTGTATTAATTTATTTAAAACTGTTGGCTATCAAAAACAATTTATGAATAAGTCTATATAAAATCAAAATTCAACAATGGGCAGTCGGAAGAAAGCGGCAGAAGTAAAAGTTGGAGTGGAATTCTTATCATTTTGGTCTGGATTTTGGCCGGTGGCGCTTGAGGTGGGTGTTTTACTGTCCACAATTAAAGCGGCGGGCGCAGCCTTTCTAGGAATGAAATCATCGCATGATTAGCAACAATGCTGTCGGTCGGCGGCGGCGGCGAAAGATCGCGAGCGGTCTGCGCGCGAGGTCGTTACGAGACGAGCGAAGGAGCCGCGGGCCACGCAAAGTGGGCCGTGGGAATGGAAATCGCACACACAGAGCAAGCCGCTCGCCAAAAGCTAGTTAGGCAACCGGCAATGTAAGCAAAAAGCTCGGCTCATTTTAAGGAGAATAGGCTATTTAATCGATTAAGAAAATAAATAAATAAAAATTCCTTAAATTCAGAAGTATTGAAAAAAATGGCAAAAGTATTATTTAAAAAAAAAAAAAAATAGTACATAACAATTCCTGAAAAAATATACTTCAAATTATTTTTTTAAATTTCAAAACATTTTATTAGATGTTGTAGGTTTATGTTTCTGAAGTATGACAAAAATTTCAGATTTTGGTACTTTTTGGGAACCGGGCAGGTTGCCGAGGAGAGAGGGGATCAGCTGAGAGTGGAATGCCATTCATCGCAGCCTGTTGAGCAGCTTGATTTCAACTCATTCGAGTCGCAGCCACCAGCGCAACAGCAGCTAGCAGGAGCCGCGCGAGCAGCCCAGGTGATGCCGAAAAATGTGAGTTCTCGCCTCAGTTTAGTCGATTTCTTGGCCGAATCGCTCTAATCGAAACGTCACTTCGTTGACGATCGAATGACAGACTTTTTTTCGATTCGCGGCCGTGTTTGCGCCGCGATTCACGCACAAACACGTGTTCGTCCAGCCGGCATTTAAATCTTTCACGAAACCAAAATGGTTCGCATCGCTGCTCAATGGGGACAATTTTGACGGAAAATTCTTTCTGTCATCGTGTTGCGTATTTTGGAAAGGATTCGCCAACGATTTGTCTGTACGAGTGTATGTAAATAAAAAGCGTGGAGTTTCTAGAAATTTTCATTTCCCTCTAGTTTATAAAATTAGAATTTTTAGGGTTCCGAATAATGGAAAGAGTTTTGGAAAATGGAAAATTTGCTACGAATTGTCTGTTCGTTTCTCGCAAGGGTTCAATCTCAGTTGGGCCCCTGCCGACCCCACGTGGCCCCGACAACTTGGCGAACAGTCTGGTCGGTGACGTCACGACAAATAGATTTGGTGATGGAAAAAGGCTGTGCTGTCGCTAAGGGGGTGCTTTAACAACCCTAGAAATTGTAGCCATGCGGGTCAGTAACAATCATTAAATTGGTTTACATTCATTTCATGACTTGACAGTGAGGCAAAAGTCCAATTTACACCAGACTTTTTTTTTCAAAATGTAAACTTTAAAAATTAATTTCAAATTTTCATTTAATTTTCATTCTTTTAATTAATGAAAAATAAACCAATTTAAGAAATTATTACAAAAATTTACGTGTTTTTTTATTTTATTATTATTTGTCCATCGTTTCTCGATGTTGACACTTGACCGAGCGAGTTTAAAACACTTGGGGAGAACAAACATGTGGTTGTCGTCGGTCAGTTTTTGCAATTCGGTGACGAAAATCGGCCGACGGACACTCGGAAAAGACGTGGGGCCGACCGACACCGGCCATTTTGTGTGCTGCGTTGCGTCGCACTCTCGGCGCTTGCAAATTATTTTGGCAAACTGCCCGCTTTCCGCCGAACCGACTTGCTATCACCAAAAATGCAGTTTGTTTTCGCAAAAATAAAATTCAAATGCAAAAGTGCCTTGCATGCTTCAAACTTCCTCACTAACTTTTTCCCGAAAAGGTGATTAAAAAAATAAATTTATAATGACTCTTTTGGAATTTTGTTGGGAAAAATAAGCATATTTAATAATATTATAAAATAATTATCAAAAGACGTTGAAATGGAAGTATTTTAATTGGGTAAGATTTAACTCTTTCAAAGCAATATGCAATTTTATTAATAATGAACTTTTATCACTATTATTTATATTTTACAAATTTATTGTTTCTTAAATTTATGCAATTTTGAAAGAAAGTCTCACATAATTTGACAAAATAAACCAACCCTTTTTTCTTTTTTTTTTTACTTTTCATAATTGATAATTCTTTTTGCAAATGTCTAACTCGTTGCTGAATCAAAAACGTTGGACAATTTGTTCGACATTCCTTCGTGATTTTGTCGGCAAAGTTGAAAAAGTCGATTTTCGCTTATTTAATTTTTTCTGAGCGCTTTTTTATTGCGTTCGCGTGACGTCGGCCGCTGGCTGCCGAAGGAATTCCGCCCTGATTTGGGCCGCCCGCCTGTTCACCTTCTTCTTCTTCTTTCTCATGCTCAAGAGAAAATACATAATCTGGGCGAGCGCCATTCACTCGAAGGAATTCTTCTCTTCGCCTATAGTGTTCACCTCTTGTTATACTCAAGGTGGCTGCCTCCGGCGGAAAGGTCCGTTGGGGGAGGAACGCCACCCCCTAAACGGGAATTTATATATTTTTTTTCTTCAAAATTCTTTATTTTTTCGGCCTTCCTGCGTACAAAAAGCAAAGAAAAAAAATAGAGGAGGAACCAAAACTATTTGAAACAAAGAGTCTCTGACTTTGCTTTTTCGTCGTTGTTCTCGGTGGCTGGTCATGCACGTCGGCGCGGCACCCGCCGCTTCCGAGCCCAATTAGCCGGCTCGCGACTTAATTTGCGCCGACAAATCAGCCGAAAACACACAAACGGCACAAACGCTTTGTTTCGCCTCCCTTTGCAGAGCCCCATTGAGGAAAGAAAGCCAAGCGCCACAAAATCTTTTGCTCTTTTTGCTCCATATCTGCGCAGATACGGGTGTGGGGTTTTCCTTTTCCTGGATTTGAGTAATGAACGCCGGTTGGAGTCGATTAAAACTCGGATCTAGCGGAAACAGATCCAGTAGTCAACATTTCTTAAATTGTCCAGGGGTAAATATCTTACACAGAGATTATCATTTCAGAACGGAAAAATTTCATGTTTATATCTAGTTTTTGTTCGGAATGAGGTTTGAACTTCTTCAAACGTGCAAGTTTATATTGGTCTTGGTTTATAATTATCTTCCCCGGGCCCAAGGGTGAGACCAGACATAAAAATTTGCCTTAAATTGATCATTTTAATACTGAATTTTGAAGAAAACGAAGGAATTTATTAAATCTCATACTCAGGTCGTTTCTACCTTTCTCAGGGTTTGATCACTGTGGTATTATTCGTCAGGGTAAGTTCAGATATGTGCAATCAGCAGTATAATTTACTATATTAAAAAAAACAAGTCTTTTTTTAGCGAGAGAGAAATTGCTTATATCAGGTCATTGAGACTACTCATTGTCAGGGTGAAATTAATTTAGTTTTATTGCTCAGGATTTTTTTCCAAAATTTCTTTTTATCTCCAATTGTACTTTTTTTTAAACAAATCTTGCATTCTAAAAAGGAGAAAAATCCATAAATTGATTATTGTTATTGTGTCAGGTCAATTGAATCTTTCTCAGGGCGCAATAGCTTTGGTTTTATTAGTTTTTTTTATAGTTTATTTTTTTTATTTTTGCCAATTTTGGAAACGCATTTTGGAGTTATGGTCGTGGGTCGATGGGAAACAAACGGGTTTATACTTTTTGCTGTTTTACGGGCGGCAGACGGCGGATTGGAAATCGGACGCCGCATCAAAGGAGTCCCGCTAATTATTGAGAGGAATTTGCGTGCCCAGCCCGATTTATTGCTTTTTTTCCGTCCGAGAGCCGCGCGCGCGTAACCTGAGACCTGAAAAGACGACGAACCCCACCTGGCTCGACCGGCCGGTCGCCAAATGCCTGCGACGGATCGAAAATTGACGAGTTAGTGCTAATAAAATATTACGGAATCAAATCGTAACTCTCCACTGATCAAAGAGATTCCTAAAAAATAACTCACACTTTCCAACCTGTGAAGTCGATGCTTTTAAGATGAGAGGTAACATTTTTTTGATAAATTATATATCATTAATAGCTTCTCAGTTGAAGCTCTTTTACTTATTGTAAATTCTTTACAAATTTAACAATTCATGTTAAATTTTAAATAAATATTATTTTAATTTTAAAATAATTGATTCAATTAAATAACTATTTATTCTGTCAAAAATATAAACTACAATTATGTTAGTATTATCAACTCCATTTACAATCACTTATTGTTATCAAAATGCCACTGAAGATGCGTCATTAGATTTTTCTCAATTTTTTTTCTGCAATTGAATTGCTCTTTCGATCCGCCCAGATATTTTTTATTTGGTACTTTTATGTACTACTATTATTCGAAAGGTGAATAAAAAAATTCTTGGTACTCGATTTGTGGAAATTGGTTATTGGCCGTGCCTGGCAAGAAGTGGCATCCGTTTCGCGATGGACCATTGAGGTGTCGGCGGCGCAAAAAGCTGCGGCGCCGTCCGAGCGGCCACCCAGCGGCAGCGTCGTCGCCATTCATCGGGCCGAGCGTGAATGGGGCGTCCGATTCGCTGCACCGTCGGTAATTGGAGTCGAGCGAGACGAGAGACCGAGGGAGAACAAGATAGAGAGAGAGAGGACCGCGTGGGAAGATGCGCCGAGAGCATCTTATCGCCGGAAGTTACAGGCGCCGGCCGACTTCGCCGAAAATTACCAGATCCTAAAGATGGACCTCAAATTTGGTTCGGCCCTATACCTTTTAGTCCAATCCGGATTTAGAATTATCATAATGAAAAGCGGGTTTTAATGATGGATTAAATTGAACAAATATCACAAATTTAATCCAAATTCTTTTCACGGGGACTAATAAAGAACACATTCCATTTACTTTTCAAAACTCGTATTTTTTCTTCTTTTCTACAATCATATCGGATCATATAATTATCAAAATTGCCCTTTAGAAACTGGTTAAAAATTCGGTTGAAAAATGGTACTCGTTGTTTAAATTTCTAACTCCGATCTAACTGCCTGAGGAGTTTATATTTTACTCTACAAATTTTCGCTAATTGGTTGCGCCGCCCGTGTCATCAGCCCATTTTGCACGGCCATTCAAATAGTGGAGCCGCAGCATCACAAATTCCTCCTCCTCCCTCCCGCCAGAAGCAAGTTTCCTCTCTTCTTTTTCTTCTTCTTCTTCTTTACCTGCTGCTCTTCTCTGTACCATGAGAGAATTCCTCCGCTATCGCACCCCTCGCCGGCCGATTCTGAGAAAAGCCCTCTCCTTCCCGAATTCTCTTATCCTAACCCAACAAGCGGAGCCTTCTCCGAGCGGGCCGACGATCTCCAACTGGCAAACGCCGTCTGTCAACCGCTCAATTGAATTTCCCTCTCTGCTCTGGAATTTTAATTTGTGATAATTGCCGAGTACTGAGGTGTTTATTTTTTAACATTGATCGAGATGGAGAATTAAAAGCAGCCATATTTGGTAAGGCCCGGCTTTTAGAAGGCCTAGTTGGGCTATGATCAACAACTATTGTGGATCAACACCATCCGATCTGGCCGATAAGCTGCGCTGCCGGACCGCAAATTAACATTTTTCCAGGTCCAGCCAGCATTCCCACGTTGGAGCGTTTCCAATTTGAAGCCGATAAGAACAACCAATGTTTACCAACACGAGCAAACACAACACCACAAAAAAATTCATGTTTTTCTGCCCTAACCCTAAAACGTCAGTTTTCTTTTAATATTTAATAAAAAAAATTTACAGATTTTTTTAAAAAGTCTAAAATATTAAGAACAAAAAGTACAGGTCAATCGAATTTAAAGTAACATACCCTGATAAATAAGGTTGTTTTTCACTTCTGAGAAATCTGTGGCACGCGACACGACCTTGGAAGGTTTTTGAGCTCCGAGAGTCCGAATTTGAGGTGCAAATCGCGCTAAGTGTAAGCGAATTTTCCCGGAGTGAGTCAGGCCTGCGCGGATGAGGCACCCGTAGGAAGGTGCGCTTTTTTGTGCGCATTCCTGCCACAAAGGTCAGGCACGCCGGGCCGAGAGCAAAAAGCTCTTGCTAACGGATTCGCGAATGTGTCGCGGGGGGCGCCGCTCTTGCCTTAAGAGAGCAGCAAAGAGAGAGAGAGAGGCGTCTGAAGGGTTTCAGCGAGTGGGCGGCCTCTCTCTCTCTCTTCTCTCTCTGCCGCCGCAGCTCAGATGGTATCGCAGAACGGGCGAGCGAATTCTTTCTCACGGTATTCAAATGAATGGCCACACACGCAAATGCCACCCGCAGCCGCCTCCACCGGCCCCCCTGCCCCCACCCCGTGGTCACGCAAGGCCGGTCGCTCCAGTTGGCACTCAGGGTCTGCCAGAATTAACCCCAACTGCCTTCCGAACACAGATTGGATGAGAAGAAGCAAATTTGCAAATCTGTAGCCTCTCTTTTGTTCAGTGAAGTTTAGGGTTAAATCTGGTTCCGAAAGTAATTATTTTGAAATTAATTTTAAGCCTTACATTGTTTTTGCTCTTGTCTTAGAGCCTCAACGGTTAAGGGATCCTCCCTTCAACATACATCCATTATTTTTTTTTTATCATTTTGAAATATTTTCTAATTTTTTTTCTCCTTATTTGATGGAAATGCCTGAAAGCATCAATGCAAGTAAATTAAATTCTAAATTCATTTTCATTTTATGATCATAAAAGTCGAGAGAGATTTATTTCTCAAAGCATTTAATGAGGATTTATTTCATTAAATTTAAAGCTAATAAATCTGATTTTCATCCTATCAATCAATCTATTGAAGCTTATACAATTATTTTTTCTTAGGTGAGAAACCAGCATAAAAAATTCCAAAGTGAAATTCTCGGAAGCTTTGTCATGTCATAAATCGTCGTCTTCCGTCGAGTGGAATTATTGTTCGCGTTCAATTAATTAGCTCTACGTTCTCCGTTTTCGTGGAAAATTCGGTCCCGTCGGGCACATCAACCAACAAACAAAACAGTAGGGCCGTCGGCCAATTCACTAATTAATGTGGAAACTCGAACGAGCTGACCATCGACGCTAATCTGCCTGTGACCCGCGGGCGCAATAAAAAATCGCTGGTCCAGCAGCATGCACGTCTTGAATTCTTATTTTCCTCTCTTCAAATTTATACAAACATCTGTCGGAAGACTGCAAAAACCGATCCGCCACTTCCTGCCCGGATGCGACCGACGACCACCTGTTGCTTCCCCTATATGCTATACCAGTTGATTTCTGCAGAGACGAATCCGAAAAGTTAATCTCAATCGCAATGTGTGGCGCAAAAGAGATTTTTTGCCGACGGCCGAACCGAGCGCGAGATAAGCAGGCAGTGCGTGGCACGAGAGGGGCAGAGGCAATTCGCGATTACGACCGCTCCGGCAGCAGCTCCAGAGCTCTTTAATTTTTAAATGTCTGCGTGCGGGACGAGCTCGTTTCGGCCTTCTCGCCATTCCTGCGCGCTTTCCGACCTCAGATTTGGATTCTCTGACAGCGAAAACCCATTAAAAGACACCAAACATAGCAGCACTTCTATGCAGCGTGTTTGCCCTGTACCTTCCTCAGGGCGTTTAGAACCCTGAAGGAAGGACGGTTGCATTATTTTACATTTTTCTCGCGTGATATCAAAGATGATTATCAATTGATTCATTTTAATAAATTTACCATATTTCATGAGAAACTTGAAATATTTGAAAGGTATATATAAATACCTTCAGGGTAAAGAGCTTTTTTCCACTTTTAAAACATTTTTTAATGACTATTATTAATTTCTCCAAAAGTAAATTATTACACACACACACACACATTTAAAAACCAAATTTAAAAAGTTATCCTGTTATACCTGATAAAGGTCGCACCTTTTTGAAAATAGTTTCATTGTTTAGTTTCTGCAAACCTTTGGTGCCCTCTTAGATACAATGTTGACGCTCCCGTTCTCAGGTCTTTGCAAACGCGTGCAGGAAAGGGCGGCGGAAACGCGTAGGCTCATTCATCGTGCGAGTCGGGCGGGCAGGCACGTCGAGGTTTGGCTAATGAAGCCGCAGCCACTCCTCGGCAGGTCGCGCGGGGCCACACCTCGGGCCCACGCACTCTCCATTCACAAATATCACGCCAGCCAAATATTGATTTCGCCCATCCGGTCTCGTCCTGCATTTGCGCGAATTCTCGGCGGCCGCTAGGGAAGGTCGCCACTCCATGCCAAATTTACGACCTGATGGATTCGCAGACAGAGCCAAAGAACCGCGGCTTAACTATCCCACTGTGGCCGGACGCGGTTGTTTCATTATAGTGAAGAATTTATTTGAGAGAAAAATTATGCTCTAGACGTCTAGCTTGACGCTATGCACATTACAGGTCTGACAACTTTTGAAAAAACCTGATTGGGAATTTCATGCATCTATTCCATCTAGAATTCCTGACAGATCTTTGAGTTAAGGATTTTAACGCAGTTTGAAAGAAGAAAAACGTTTTTGAACAAAGACACTGATTTCTCAAGTTTCCCTATCAAAAGCCATGTTAATACAATTTATACTTATTTAGCATTTTTTTATGTTTGCTTGTTTATAGAAATATTAAATACATTTAAAAAATACAAAATTAAAGCTAAAATTGTATCTTAAATTAATTATATTATTTATTATTTTATAATTATTTTTCATTCATAAATAACATTATTTGGATAAAAAAAAAAATCTTGTGAAAGAAAGGCACAAACGGCATTTTAGTATTTTTCAGAAACTGAAATTTTTGGAGCTCACTATTAAAATTGGTTCAAAAAAATCTCCCAAAAGGAGAACGCTTGAAATATTTAACTGGATCTTGATAATTTTTTTAAAATGTAAAATCTAAGGTATTTTTTTTTTTTTGTGATCAGTCCCTTTAAAAATTCCGAGCTCATAATTGCGTGTCTATTAAGCCCTAGTTCTTTAGTGCTTCTGAGAATGTTAAACACGTTTTTGTTTCAAATAAAATTTATCATCCAATATCCCCACCTACACTCCTGAGCATCTTGGGGCACAACCCTGGCTCCCTCTTCTGCCAAGGGTAAAGTGAATTACCCTGGCCAAATAAATAAGAACTTCGGTCACCATTTATACAGATCTAGGATTTAGGGGTTGAATATTCTAGTCTTAGCCAATGGAGCAAATTTATGCTCAGGATGTCTAAATATACCACCCACGGCAAAAAGGTTAAGAACAAAAATCAAAAAGTCTTTTTAAGAAAATATTAATCATTTGTGATAACTATTGTTGAAATTTTAATGAGTTGTTAAATCATATTATTCAATCATGAGATTCCTTGCTTTGATAAATGGTACAAATTTCATTATTTTTTCGTCTTTCTATGATTTTCTTGCGTTTTCCTGGTGGTTGCGAATTACAAATATTTTTTATTAATTTGTTAGTGTGAGTGTGTTTTTTTGTAAATTTTAGTGTGTTTAAAATTACCGAATTCCGCTCCTTTTTTCTCTCCGCAGCGCCAACGTTTTTCCTGAAAAGCAAACTTTGCGATGAATGGGCGAATTTTTGCCTTTGTTGCCGCGACGGAGCCGTGTTTTGATCTCTGTGTGATTTCGCGTGCGGAATGCGGCTTTTGAATAGCGCGCAGCAACAAATAAGGAGATCAGCTGCGGATTCGCCGGTCGCACCAGACGGCCGGGCAAAAAGCAGGAGGTGCGCACAACACAAAAATGCGCCCAACTCACGAGCGGACGGCGAAAATCCCGAGTCACGACCGTCGGCCGCATGCACAATTGCGCCGGCTGTTTAATTAGCGCCCGTTGCGAAAAATCAATCGCTCGGCCCGAAGAATATTTCGTTCCGATTTGAATCTCCTCTCGACTTGGGAAAGAGAAAAGAGACCTCAAAGCAGAACGAGACGATAATCGCTCGCGCGGCCCTTTTGTTGGCTAATTCTTTTTTGCGCGAGTGTCTATTGCTCGCGCCGGCATTCCAGCTAGAAGAGAGCAGGTGAATGAGAAGAAGATGCGGGTTTGTCTTGAGGCGAATTCCTGCCCGCCAGATTCGCTCTTTCTTTCTGCACGCGGCGGCAAACGGCGAACGGCCGCGGAGCTTAGCAACAGAGAAAACCATATATTCTGCGCACCGCGAACCGCCCGCCCGCCCGCGGCCCCCGAGACCGACCGGCACTTTTCTCATTGCGCGATCAACAAGGGCCGATTGCACACAGACCGCCGAGTTTTTTATTCTCTCCGGTTTGATCCTTGGAAGATTTTGGTATTGAAAAGTGTCAAGATGGTGTTCAGGAAGGCATGGGTGCTAGTTATGAATAAATCGATCTGAAATTCGTGATCCTCAACTGAAAAAACCTATGAATAGACACCCAACATGCAGCATTTAGCTCATTACTTTAAACGACCTTCGCTCAGGTTGCCATTACCCTGAATACTTCTTATGAATGGTTTTAAAGTTTTATTTGTTAAGGTCTGCTTAGGAATGTCATAAATTTTAAATTTAAAGAAATTTACATTTTATTGTGGAAAATTTTTGCGACACACCCTGAACCCTGAGGAAGGTCGATTTATAACTAGATCACAACAATGTCATGTTTGGTATCAAAATATAGGTTTTCAGGGTCGCTGATCTCTAATCCGGGTTCAAATTTTGCAAACTGCCACTCCTATTGCGTGAATAAAAGCTCTAACTTCAATAACTAACCATAAAGACACCTTTGTATTGATTGAAAATGCGCACAAGCGTGCGTGAGATGGAGAGAATTTTTTACGATCAATTTCCTGATACAGCGGATGAATTCCATAGCGTCGCACATGCACCTCATCGGAAACAGAGACATTACCGAATTATGCAGCGCGTGTTTCGTTATTTTTCCTGATCGGAACGAAACCAACGTTTTGCTTGCATGGTGGTCCTCCTGAATTCTAGAGACGGACGACATTCGTGACCGCCGATGGAAATGAGTTGCTCGAGGCGCCGCTGACTGTGTGCCGCGGGCCGACACGAAGGCAAAGAAAGAGCGCCGCCAAAATATGCATAATTTCCAAATGATGTGCGGCCTCGCCCGCTTTTGACGTGAAAACCGGCTCAGCAATGACTGAAAATAAAATAAAAATAAATCGATTAAATGCGTCTGACGCAATTACCACTAAATATTATAATCTAATTTGCCAAAGAAACATTGAAAGGATTTTAAAATTTATTATATCTAATAATGATATAATGAGCGATGAGTTAAATAGCACAATTTAGTTGCTCGATTGGTTTGTCGGGCGTTCAAGTCTCCGGATTAATCTACGAGTGCATTGGCACTTTTGAACGGCAAGGGGGCCGGGGGGCGGGCAGGTGCGAGAGGCACGCGCGTTCCCCTGCAGCTGCTCTGCCCTCAGCTGCCTCGATATCAGTCCCTGCGCGGCCTCTTCAGTGCCGGTCGTGTTGAGTTGATCTCTCCGGAGCAACCCTTTGGATACCGAAAGAACCTTTTTCGCTGTACTCTGGGGTAAGGAATTGAACTTTTTTAAATCTGAACACATCTTTTTTTATTTTAACTGAATTAGAAGGAAAAGAATTCACTAATTTTTTTTTTTTTTTTAATAATACTTTAAATCATTAATTGCTAAAAACGTTGCAATTAGAAATAAATATTCCATAAATTTCTAATTGATTCTATAATGTTTTTTTATTTGAAAAGTTTGAACGTTTAAAAGTTCAGTGAAGATGTAAAAGTTGTGCACTTTGCCCTTCACGTGTATTGCTTGGGTTAAAAGGCCCCTTTAAAAAGGTGGCAGGAAGCGGCGGGTCGTCAGTTTCCCCCGCGGCTGCTGCTCCTCGCGCTTCCCTTCGCTGCTAGTCTGGGGGGTTTTCAAGCAACTTCCTCTCCAACAATAATAACACATACCGCCCCTATCTTACCTGCTGCTTTGTCCGCATAAAGCGCCGTTGCCAATGTTTTCCCTCTTGAGACTTAGCACGAGGACCGTTAACTTGAATCTAAAATTTCAGCTTGAGAAGCAAATTGTTTTATTTATTTTTATCCACTAATTTTTCTCTGATAAGAGAGAGTTGCTGATAATTTTGTTTTGCATGAAATGATGCGGCCTGCATCAGGGGCTTTAAATTTTAAATGGCAGGCGAAGCAACAGTTGGTTCCGCCGCAGCTGCTCCTTTCAATTCGCTCCCCTTGTCTGTCTAACCCTGAGACCTTCTGGTGTACAATTCCACCCACGAGTTTGTTTGCATCATTCAGGTCTAATTTCAATTTCATTTTTGGGTTAAAATAACTTCCGAAATGCTAATGAAATAAAACTATTTTTATATACCCTTAATTAAATTAATTCTATAAATTAATACCGAATATTATTTTTTATGACACTAATCATGCATGTAAACCCATCAATTTTATTTTCAAAAGTTTCTGACTTAATTTTTCTAATCATAGATCACATCGAACCAATTTAAATAATAAAATTCGAGTCATTGACTCGTTCAGAATAAAAGTATATAATAAAATCTTACCATTCTTTATTCAAACAAATTCCTAATTCCTAATAATGAAGCCATAAATTGTGAAACAATCATCGATCCTTGCTTTTCTCTCGTTTATCCTCAAATCGGAGGCGCGGTGATTAACTCTGGAGGCATTTAAATGGCCAGCGGCCGCGACTAATAAAGTGTGCCCGGTGATCAATGGTCCGGTGGATTCCGCGGCGCGCGCGTGAGAGAGCAGGTGCTCGGCGGAAAAAATGTGCGTTTGTTTGCCTTTTACAAAATTCCTCCGGATCTCTAGCTGTGCATCGGAGAGGCCGTCGACTCTGCGTGCGGTGCATTCGGTCGCCAAATATTTGCCCTCTCGCGAGGCCCCTCTTGCGGGCCTCCGAGGCCCCTGTTCGCAGCACCTGCCACCTGAAAACCACCTGCCGCCCAAATTCCGCTCGACTCTCGCGCACGCCGAACCCTTTCTGCATTAATTTGACCAAAGTGCTGTTTTTACGAGTCCAACCTGTTCCGAAAATTCTGTGTTTATTAATTTTTCTAGGGATTCAACCTTTTTCAGGGTATATAGGAAACGTCTTCTTTCGAATCATTCATAACGAAAACCTGAATAATTAACCGACTAGATTAGGTGTTATTGATTAAGATCAGGTTCTTTGAATATATTAATATTAAATTTGCCTAAAAATTTCCTCCAGGGTATATAATATGCACCTTTTTCAAGGTATATAGATTAATTGTGAAGTAAATCAATCAAAAGTTGCTGACGCTTTTCTCAGCGAATCATAAGGGTCAATTTATCAAACGCAAAGTTATACCCTGAAATCGGCCTTTTAAGTTAAAATTTAAACCTGATTAAAACCCAGTTGTGTTAGGTATCGATTAATACATTGTTCATATTTGTGCACAGATAAACAATCAAATACACCGTGTGCTTGCATTATGAAAATTAATTATATTATAATATCCTATATTGTTCGCAGAGATGGTGAGCTGGTAAGGATGCCCGGCGGCACAGGCAGCTCGCCTGCAGGGGCAGGCACCTCGTCAGCAGCGGCGCCGTTCAGGGTGCCCGACCTGAGGGCCGGGGTGGGCGGCATCGTGACCCGCGAGTCGTCCTACCACTACGAGGAGATCCACCAGATCGGCACAGGTACGGAAATTGTGGCCAAAGTAGAAAGGTGCGGCCTTTTAATTCTTTCACTCTCCACTTTATCTTATCACGCGCGTGCAGAAATGTGCTGTTTGCTCGTCGCACACTCACACGAGTCGTTCGATAACCCGAATATATAAAGAGCGTCGTCATGGCGGTGCAAAAATTTCGCACACCTTCGATCACCCTCCCTCAAGATTGCTTTCCAAAAAGTAGTTATTTTCCTTTTCTAACTCAAGAAATACTTTTTATTGGCAATTTGCTCTCAAATAAAACGAGTGGCGCTCTCGCGGCGTGGACCAGATCGGAATGTGGAGACGTGGGAGGCTGTGTGAGAACCGCAACCGTCGGCTGCAGTTTTTGCCGCCGCGTCATTTCCTCCATGTGCTGCTTGCTTGCTGAGAGTCTTGTCGGTTTGCAATTTCACCTCAACAGCAGCAGCCAGACGCCAAGAGCGCAGATAAATTGCGAAAAAGTGATGCCCAAGCAGTCTTGAGCTTTATAATACTCTAAGAAAGAAAATGTTGTGGGAAAGAAATTCAAGACAATGTTGCACATCTCCCATTGGCTGATAGGAAGGTGGTGGGGGCTGGCCAAATATATGCGCGGAGTTTTTCAAATTTGCAAAAATAATTTTTTAAATTTTTCATGATGGATACTGTCAGGTGCAAAATTATAAAAAAAAATCAAATTTCAATGATTTGGGATAATTTTTTAATATTATTTTGCGAGACCATCAATCTCATTCAATTAATTTATCAGTTGAATTTAATTCTTATATTAATTTCTCCTTTTTAATGTCTGATATTTTTTAGTAACAATATTACAATACAACAAACTAGATGCAACAAATTAAGCAAAATGAACTTCGTCGAGATGAATTTAACAAAATTCAAAGATTTGTGATAATTTCCAACCGTCTAAACTGCTCATTTAATCTACTTTTATTTTTTATCTTTATTATTAATTTAAAAAGTTGATTAAATTAATTGGAAAAAAATAATAAATATTATTTTAATATTGCTTGATTTAGCTGCTAAAATTTTAAATTTCTTTCCTTGGAAAAGGTAAATGCGAGTTTTAAGTTAAGCCCATTTGACTAATATCAGGCTTGAGGATTGTTTTGTCGGTCTGCGAACGGAATGCTGGGATTCCTGAGGCATTTGGCGAACGGAGTGGCTTCATTCATAAGCGGTATAGGCGGCGTTGCCAGCCGGCCGGCCGGCATCTGGCAGAGGCCCCCACGGGGGCTGTCCTCCGTCGGACGCCCTCGGCCCCTTTCTTATCAAAGTCAACTCTCGAATCGAATCAGAAACTAAGCTCCGGTGTTTCAATAAAACGTCCACCCTGTTTTTGAAAGTTTTCTTTGAAGCAAAATGCTGAATTTTCTGATGCGAATCAAAAGTGGAGCGGCGTTGTGAAAACATGATGCGATTTGCATGGGGGGACCACCTGCGCGTTGATTTTATTTTTTTATTATCCTTCCTGGAAGCGGCGACCGCTTTGATCGAAACGGAGCGAAAAGCTGATTCTCTTTGTCCGCGACTCGTCAGTGGAAAATTTCCTTTTGAATTTGTTTATCTCCATTTTCTAATGTTATAATGTTGTTTATTCAGGAGCGTACGGAACCGTATGGAAGGCGCGCGACCTGCACAACCCTGGCAAATTCGTTGCCCTGAAGAAGGTGCGAGTGCCGCTGACCGAGGACGGAGTGCCCATGTCCACGCTCAGGGAGATTGGCCTCCTTCGCCAGATCGACCAGCACCATCACCCCAACATCGTCAGGTAATTAAAAAAAAACGTGACCCTGAATCCAGGGCGATATTTTTTTTACCTAATTTGAAGTGCATCAATTATTATTACCCGAAGCGAGCCTTGTTATCATAAAACAAGTTTTTTTTAGCCGGGTGATTACCCTGGCGAAGGTCACTCGCGTACCTGAAGCAATTTGCGGTATGTTCGGTATCAAATTAAAGGTCTCGAGATGAGGAGAGTGAAGAAAGATTTTCATACAACTATACAAAAGTCGATCGGTTTTGAGGGAAATTCAATTCAAATAAGTCTTTTTATGAAGTTCCCAGAAAGAGTCTCGTCTGAGCGCCTAAGTAAACATAGTGTGTGCGTGTTTATGTAGTTTGGCTCGCGAATGACCCGCGACTTCCGGCGCGGTGATGTCACCCTGGCTCGACACTTTCTCACGCGCTCCCTCGTGGCGCCGCCGGACGAATCTCGCGTTGGCTGCTTTTTTGCGCTGCGTCCGTAAAAGGCGCCGCGCGGTTAAGTTGTTGTTCGCCGCAACGGCGGCGCAAGGATTTCAGCTTTCGGACGTGCCGCGAATGCGATTTTTTGCCCCCGCTGCTGCACTCTTGGCCGCTGCAGTTTCGCGGAAAGCAAACAAGTCGGCGGCGAGCAGCCTTGACTTTTTTGCTGCAATTTTCGGCCGCCGTAAAGATCCCGCGGCGGAAAATAAAAATCTTCAGGAAGGTTTGGCAGCGGGCAGAGACAAAGGCCGCGGAATTCGCGTTTGAGCTTCGCCGCCGCCCTTTGTTCGGCCGATGAATTCATCTCGAACGCCGCTCGACCGGCACGGACCCCTGCCAGCGCCGATCCCACACACGCGCGCGAATTTTCCAACGCTTCCCTCTGACAATTAACGCTTGCCTGCTGTTGCGAGCGCAAAACAATCGCTAGAGATGTTTGCCGTTATTATTTGCAAATAAAATAGTCCAACTTTAGTTTGGTCGAAAAAAATATTCATAAATAAACTTATTCTAATAGTTTTAAATATATTAATAATTTGTTATGAAAAATTATGTTATAAATTTTTGTTAATTACTTTTAAATAATGAACGATCTTCTCAATTCTGCAGCCTCCTTGACATCTGCCATGGACCGCGCCTGGAAAAGGAGCATCAGCTGACTTTGTTCCTTGTCTTCGAACATGTGGACCAAGACCTGTCCGCATACCTGGAGCGGCAGACGATGACCCCGGTCAAGGTGCGTGACCTAATGTTCCAGATTCTGTGCGGCGTTGACTTCTTGCACAGCCACCGCATAGTGCACCGTGACCTGAAGCCGCAAAACATTCTGGTGGCCGACGACGGCCGTGTCAAATTGGCCGATTTTGGCCTTGCCAAGACCTATGACCTAGACATGTGCCTCACCTCAGTGGTAATTTAATTTTAAATTCCTCTTCCTATTTTTGCAACCATCATTTGAAACTTCAGGTGGTTACACTTTGGTACCGAGCACCAGAAGTTCTACTAGCCCTTCCCTACGCCACCCCTGTTGACGTTTGGGCGTGTGGCTGCATCATGGCCGAGCTCTTCCGCCGCACACCCCTCTTCTGCGGCAGCTCGGAAGCCAACCAGCTCGAACGCATTTTCCAGTAATGATTTCTCACTTTCCCTGTCCATGAATATTAACTGGATCTTATTTTTCTGCAGTGTAATCGGTACCCCAAGTGAAGAGGAGTGGCCCGAGAGCGTAAGCATTGCGCACAGCTCGTTCAACAGAAAGCCCGGCATTGACCTCAGCAGCCTCGTCCCGCAAATGTGCCCCGACGCTAAACACCTGCTGCAGGTCAGCTTTACATACGCAAATCACGCGAATTGCAGATAACCCAGACGTTCACTCGTTTGCAATGCAGAGTGCCTTTCTCTGCAATTCTGTGCCTCTGTATTCCAATTTTCACTTACGTTTCGCAAATTCTGACCATAAATTTGCAATCCTCGTCCTTGGAAACCTATATTGTGACTCTCCGCATGACACACATTCATATGATTCTTTGAGTGATCACATTGGAATTTTCCTCCTGAATTTTTTAATTTTTCTTCTCACCCTCCAAACTATCCCGTTGCCATTATGGCTTTGAAACTGCATTCTGCTGAGGGTATTGACAATTTTCTTCATCCCGTTGCAGCAAATGTTGGTCTTCAACCCTCAGCGCAGAATTTGTGCCGCAGACGCCCTGGAGGACCCATACTTTGCTACGCACGGCCTTGCACCTCCAGAGGCGCAGGTGGCCGCTGGTGTGACCGCAGGACCACTTTCCCCCAGCTCTGCGGCCCTCTTCCTGCCTGCCGATGACGCCGCTCCAAGCGCTGCCGGCCCTGACCTCTGACCTGCCGCGAGACTGCCCGAGGGGCTGCGACGCCCCTCACAGTAGAGTTACAACCGTTCGTGTACATATCCCTGCCAAATCTTAGAACAAACTTAAGTTTTTGCGTTGGAGTAGAGTTTTAAATTAATGTTTAGCTGTTAAGAGGAGATTTGAATTCTGGAGGGGCGGCCAAAGAAAGACCACCAATGGACTGAACAGAACTTGCTGCTCGACTGTGTATAAATTTAGCTTTTCCGAGGGGTGGCCGCCCCCAGCAGCACGACGTATTTTTTTCTTCGGTGTAATCAACGCGATCTAGTCGACACTCTGGCGGGCCGCCGCGCTCGCTTTGGCGCCGTAACCCTGGTGCGGCAGCTGCGAGCGGTGCCGAGACGCGCGCGCGACCAACTTGACTAAACTGGGCGGTGGTGATTTTTGCGTGTAAATAGCAGCAGCTGCAGCGTGATTTTTTTTTAAATAATTTCTACTGATAATTAACTCTGTTACTGCTCTGGAGAATGAATTCGATAACATATACATGTGTTCAGCGAAGGGACTCAAGTCCCTCACTCTAAGGACAGCCACTGCCATACCTCCACACCTCCTCCGTTTTGTGATACGCGCCTGGCCTCGTTCCCAAAAGCAACAGGACTGATTTTTTAGAAAATTCCCGCTGAGGCCGCGCCAAACTTACAATATACATACAATCAATTTAACATGCAATCAATCCAAACGAACACACAAACTTACACTCACACACAACGAAAGCAGGACCAACGAATTATTTTTGCAAGCACTGCGCTTTGTACATAATCATTCTTGTCCACTCCATTTATTCATTTTTTTAAAAACAAAAATAAAAATGCAGCCATGCGATTTTTAAAAAAAAAAAAAAAAAAATGTTTTTTTTAATTGAATCCAAAATATTTGGTAAATTATTGCAAATGAGTGAGCTTCAAAGAAGTAATATTAAAGTATTCTCTTTTTGTAGCATCATATTTATTGCAATAACATCAACAAAACAAACTTATTGCAGTTTGAAATATTTGAACAAAAAAGGATCACTTTTTGCAGCGACTAGAGAGATTCATGCGGGTTCAGTTCTTTTTTAGATCAAGTGGTCCGGCTGAGAGAGGAGGGTGGTCTGCTGCTGGCTGGAACGCTTTGACTCACTGGCAGACCTAGCAATGGGTCTTCGTCTAGGTCGTCATACATCAAAGATGCCACCTGCTCATCTGACAACATCTCCACACTAAAATTTTATTAGATTTCATTATATAGGTGTTATTTATTGTACAAGTACCTAGCAAGACTCTCGTTGTCAGAGGCGCTGTCGTCGTCGGCCAGGTAGAAAAGTGACTTCTCCAGTGGTGATGGCACTTTGCTGCAAGGTCTTGAACTCGAGCTCCGCCGCCTTCCTGGTGTGCCTGAATAAAAGAATTTAAAAGTTAATCACATTGCTAAATTCAAGAAAGAAATAATAAATAATTAAACATTAAATTCCTTATGGCAAAAATTATTTCCCTTTCAGCATGTATTTTCATTATAAAAAATTTCATAAATTCCAAATAAAGTTTTTATTTTATACCAAAATTACCAATTTAGATAGAAAAAAATAATTAAAATTGTCTTATTTGAAATAAAAACAGAATGAGATAATTTAAAACTATATTTCTTACCATGGGCAGGTGAATGTGGTGCGTTGATATTGAGCATCATCATTCCCTGGCTAAGCAGGTCACGTACGCGTCGCTCTGACGATGGCTCATCCATCACAGATTTCTGACGATCAGGGACCACAGGTGGGTCTGACGAAACCTGTTGAAAATTCAAATTTTAAATTTTTATGCTAGCATTATCTTCATCATTATGCAATTGATATTTAAAAAAATAATTCACACCATTGAAATGTTGGAGTTTGGAACAGGGGCAACGTCACTGCTGTTGTTTTGCTTGCTCTTGGCTGGAGTGCACGGACGGGAGCACTCAGCGCCAACCCCAGAGCCACGTTCTCCATTGCACTGTGACTCGCGTCTGATCTGGTGGATCTCGTCACTGATCTTCTCAAGGTTTCCCAAGGCTCGTGAGTAACATAACTTTGACTGCGCCACCTGAGCAGAATATAAATCAAACATAATTACTGAAATTCACACTTATCTGGTTTTTTATCACTGAAATGTAAAATAACATTTTGAATGACGTTCAAATCATTTCAAATGTTAATTTTAAAATATTATTTTAAGCAATTAAGAGGATTATCAATATTTTTCTTTTCTAGATTGCAACTTGCATAATATTCATAATGATTAACCTGATTAACTTAAAAGCAAATATTTTAAATCAGATTTCTTTCATAAAATGTTAGAACTAAAAATTACACAATTTTTCTTTTCCTCTTTCCATTAACAATCACAATCTCAGATAAAATCAGATGGAATGAGTATGAACGTTTTTCTCATTCACAATCATTATGGAGAGGTCATTTCCGCTGCAGCAGATTGCATTGAACATAATAATTTTAATTACTTATGAAGTCAGTTAAAACATTAAAAAAATTCTTGGTTGAGAAGAAAAAAAGTTTCTGCTCAAAGAAACTTTCGTAAAAAACTTCCCAGATCCAATTTTATAAATCAACGTGAATAATTTGTAACACCTGAAAATATTATGATAAAACTGATCATCTTGTATTTTTGGTACCTGTTTCTCGAGAGCCTTGACGCGCGTCTTTTGAGTCTCCAGGACCAGGTTGGTTTGTGCTTTTGTCTCAAAGTAAGGCCTGGAGTGAATATAAATAAAATCATTTGAAGAGATTAATTTGTGGCAGTGCTCACCAAAAAAGGTCAAACCAGGGTCAAACCAAAGGAAAAAACCAGGCAAAACGAAAGCAGGGTGCAAACTAGGGGCTTCAAGCGCTGCAACTCTCGATAACAAACCTCGACTTGGCAATGGTGCGTTTCAGCTCCTTCTGCAGGTACTGAACGCGCTGCTCGGCCTCCTGATAGCGCTGAGAGGTGCGTCGGTGCTCAGCCTCACTAAGGGTCCTTTCACTTTCGCTTTCGTTCACGCGCATTGTTGCATGGTTCAGCATCTCCTGCCATGCATGGTCAAAAGTACGACCTTCGGCCTAAAATTCCCAAACATAATTTATTTTTTGGATCACATAACAATTCAAGAACATGAATAATTAGTTATGAAATAAATCTGTCAAATAATTATATTATTAAGATATCATAAATTTGTACTCCAATCCGACTCAATTATAGTTTGAATTTTTCCTTGAAACTGATAAGCAAAAAGTGATAATTTTAATTAGTTTGTTGCCTTCAAAGGTCACTATCACTTGAGGAAATTCAGACTGTTTTTTTTTCTTTATTAATCGAGGAAAAATATTTTAAATTATAAAAAAAAAATTATATTAAGAGCTATTCTGTAAAATGAGACAAAAATAAGGCAACCTTAAGGCCCTCTTCAGCGAGGAAGACCATTTCCTTAGCTGCCGAGTGGGCCGAGTTTGCTCGCTCAAAACGAACAGCAGCTGCTTGGGCCTCTTGAAGGGCCTCCTTGGCTCTGAGTCGAGCCTCGTAGTATGGTCTAGCACGCTCTACGCACGACCCTAGTTTCTTGGCCAACTCGTCGATGCGTCGGGTCGACTCCATCAGCAGGTGCCGGAACGCAGCCCTCGCCTCCTGTGATCGATGAAACAACCAAATTAATTTTTATTTTCTGGCTGAAATTAATTGCTTACGTCAAGGTCCACTTCCAGCTTGTTGATTTCATCCGTGGCCGAGTTCAGCTTCTCCAACTCAACCTGAAAAAGGGTCGAATTAGGAAAATTTTCAATGACAGCAACCACGTCCCCTTGACTTAACGCACCTGCACTCTGGGGTCGACGGCCTCTTCCGCGGCCGCATCACCCACTCCGTCGGTCGGCGACAACATCTCCCGTACTCAGATCCTCAATCCATCGCAACCCGATACCTGAGAATCCACCCTGAGAGCGAAAAAGGCCGACCGACGGCTGTTTTCGGGTCTCCGCCTGAGAACTGTCACTGTAGTTTCCATAGAGACCGATTCACCGATTGATGGCGTTTGCACGCTGGATTGCAAAAAAGCAGCCAATTACGAGGCTCCAAAGTCGAAATCCTGCAAGTTGATTGGCTGCTTTTGTCAGTGCTGCCAATACAATAGCAGCGTCTCTGGTTGGTACTCGCACTGCAATTAATTATTTTTCGTGTTGGTACTACGAGCCGCAAGAGCAAGAGGTGGAAACAGTGGGATTTTGTTCTCCTTCGCACCACCACTCCAGTCACTCCAGTTCTGCTGGTTTGGCCTGGCCTCTGACTCACTCTGGGCACCGAGTCGTCGACCTGCGGACGGTGCGCGTTTTGTGTCGTGGTCGTGCAGCCAGCAGCGTGTGTCCAGCAGTGTCCGAAGTGCGTTCATTAGTTTCGTCGCCCGGCTTGGTGGTTTGATCAGCAGGTGGGTGTCTTGCGATTATCCGAAGCCACCTTTTCCCGTCAGGTGCGATTGCCTGGTACCGTCAGGTCTCGCAGGTGATGAGCAGGCACTTTTGCGTTAGCGATCGGTGACCCTGATGTAGCCCGTACCTCGAATCTTCTGTTATTTCCATCAAAATTGCGATTATTTTTTTACACATACATTATTCAAATTAATTAACTGCAAATCATAATAAAGCAATTATATACATAGGTAAAAAGTTTCAAAATGACCTAAACCTGCATTTAATTAAAATAAGCTCAATTTCAAATTTCTTGCCTATGAATTTTAGAAATTTTATTAGGCTAAAAAAATCACTTTTTTTATTTGAAATTTATATTACTTTCAATACCCTGAATTGCCCTGAATTCAGGTTTATATAATTGTTCTGAAACACCATGTGTTGTTTTGAATTTTTCTCAACATTTTCACACTGAACATATTTCTATACGTTAATAATTTTAAACTGATTTTCCGTCACACAAAAGTCAAATAAAGGTCACACAGGGAATACCCTGAGCTGACTCAGGTTGGTTAGCTTATAGTTATTATTACGTGTGTAAGTTATTGCTTAGGAATTTGATTGATCTGGAATATTCTTTTACACACCTTCAAAATAAGATTAAGACAGGGGTCTACCCTGATATCAGGTTATATTATTTAATACCTTTATGAAAAAAACTTTTTGCTGTGTCTCAGAAACCAGACGTGTTTGGTGTCGAACCATATGTTTTGAGGGTCGCTGAGCACAATTACAACCTCAGTTGAAGTGAAATTGTCTCGCTAAGTCCAAAACAAAGAGCTCGCGCTTAAAAAGGCACCGGGAAGCGTCCACAGGAGCTTAGAAGTGCTAATTAGCGAGGAGAAACTGCGGAGCCGCTGTTTGTTTTGGCCCGCGAGCGGCGAATTCACCCGCTTCCGGCTCTTCTCTTCTGCTGCGACCTCGTCGTCTTCTCTCAATTGTGGGCCACACAATTGCTTTTGTTTCCCAATTGAGTACATTTATTTATTTATTTGAATAATAGAATGCGGCGCGCGGCATCGGGTCAAGGCGGAGCGAGCGGTGCTGAGAGACTGACTCGAATCGCAATCACCGTCTCCTAACTCTAAAGTGGGCCGATCGAAAGTTTCATGCCGAGCACGATCGCCAATTTCGCGTCCGAAACGGAGAAATTCGTCACGTTCCGCGGCCGAATCGTCTAACCGACCTCGGTTCCAAACTCTCCTGAAACAATCCGCCCGTGGGCCTCGAACCTTTCCAGACCACAGGTCCGTGGAGTGCCAACTTGGCAAACCGAAGCATCTAAAATTTTCTTTTCTTAGTTAAGAGTGCTATCTTTTAACTTTTTTTTTTCTTTTTTAATTTTTCCAATAAATAATATATTTGGTGTAGATTGAGGATTGAGATTTTATCTTGGGAAAAAAGGCGTTTAAAACGATAAACGATTGTCTTATTTTAAAAGTTTGTTGTTCATAAAAGTGCTGATGAGAAAGGAACCTGAAAAAGGTCGACCCTGAAGTGGACCTTTCACGAAGGATAGCTTTAAATTTTAAATTTACACCTACAAATTGGAGTTCAAGGGCACGCGAGATTATTTAATCAGGTTTTCCCCGCGTACCTGAACACTACCTGTATACCCTGAGATATTTTCAAGCATAAATAAGGTCGAGTTTGGTGTCATTTTATAGGTTCAGGGCGCATTTGGGTGCGAATTTGGGTTCACAATGGCTGAAAAATGATCCAGCTACTGCCAACGATGCTGTTTTGTTGTGGTTGGATGCGGAGAAACGGCCGCGTAGAGTCGCTCTGCTAGCCCGAGGGCCTCAGGTGGGGGACCCTGAGTACCTGGCACAGGCTGCCTCCAACAACCTCTCTCTCTCTCTCACTCTTGCTCGCTCATTAAACGATGCCTTTTGAGGCGCTGATCTCGAACGTAATAGTGCGCATGTATCGTTCTGAACGCGACCCCGACAAGGCAGAGGAGACAACAGGCATTTCCATTGTCCTCTCTTTCTCCTAGATAAGAGCGTAATTAAGTCGCTGACGTATCTCTGAGCGTGAATTTAATTCTTGTTCAAGAGTATATTTATTGAGAAATATATATAGAATATATAATAATAATTCTCATTCGACCATTAAAGTCTCCTCGGTTGACCAACAAGGATTCTTGCTCAATGCAAACCTTGCGTCGGGATATGAATTATTATTTAATTTAAGTTGACCTTGGGCTATCAGCTGCTGACTAAAGTGGTTTTTGTGTTTGTTTGCAGGGCGGACGGAATGAGGAACAACGCGCTGCTCAAGTGGGCGCACGGCAACAACAAAAACAACGCGCAGGCCAAGAATGGTCAGCAACTTTCACCTCACATTTATTCCGAAATTTTCATTTAGACGAAATTAATTAATTATTATTAACATCAAACCCCTATCAAATGTTAATTTTATCCCAATTTTAAATTGAAACTTATATATTTAAACTTAATTTAGTAAAAAAATTGAGTCCTTTCAACTTTTTAACTTTTTATTTTAAATTAATATATTTTTAAGTTCATAAACTTAATTGTCCGTGGATGAAGCGGTTTATTTCAAAATTTAACGATTGCACAATCGCCCGCTTTATTTAATTACTCTTAATTGGCACCCATTGTTCTCTCGCAATTCCTTAGAGTTGCAACCAAAATGCGGCCTTTAAAATAAATTCCACCCACGCGATTCCATTCATTGTCTGTGCCTTTCACAACTGACTCACGAGTTGCTCGGCTTTCAGGGGGCGGCACCAACAAAGCGTGGATACACCCTCCCGACGCCCTCCAGCGCGGACACATCGCCTATCTAGTCAAGGTGAAACAATTTCCTCCTTTTAATTTATCTTAAATTTTATTTAAAATTTTTTTTTTATCAAGAAGTTAAGTAAAGAAGTTAATTCCGACACAATTTGCATGCTGGTTTGCATGTTTTTTTTTACTGCCGCGTGACTGCGCAAACATACGCGTTTTTCTTTCATTGCATCAACACCTGCTGATAAAAGGTCGGTGTGGCGATGCGCGTTTTGTTTATTCATCATCTGCCGCGTTTATCCTTGAGTGGGGAAGGTTGCGAAAAACCTGCGCGCTCCTCTCTGCGGCGGCTTATTATTTTTTGCCTCACCACTTCGACCAAGTCTCCTCACGATCGGCTCGGATGCTTTATTTCCAAGTGTTGAATAAGAAAAAAACGACCTTAACACTGCGCCTAGCCCGATGAATAATGGATCTGTTTGTTTCCTTCTGAAACACGGAAAACGGCGCACGCTCCTAGCAAACGGCGCCTATTGAATATACACAGCAGTCACAATTGTGTGCCTCGGAGCGGAAATTTTGAGTTGCGTGACCTAAATACGTGCCAATGTGAACACAAACCTTTTCAGGGTGTCACGAAGCGAACATGATTTATCTTTTCTTTTAAGCAAACATTATGCAAAATAGGAGAACAACTTTTAAAGGAAATCGATTTCACAAAAAAAGTAATTTTTTTTTTATTTAAAACACACTTGCAGGTATTTCAACAGAATAAGAATTTGCTGGTCAAATCTTTTTAGCATCAATCGTGCAATCTGTGGATTATTTAAAAAAATCATCCTTCTCAAAAACATGACATGTATTTTGACAATTTTTTTGAAAATCATAATTTTCCCGCAACATTTTTGCAGGGGGCTTTGTTTTGTAACCCAAAAAACTCCAATAATTCACAAACCAACTAATCAAATAATTATTGCTCAATCTATTAAATGAAATAGTTAATAATCAATACCACTGTTATTTAACTACATTCAAATGTTAAACTGTCAATTAAATATTATTAAAATAATAAATATATATAATGACAGTTTAACATTTGACTTTAGTTTAATAATGTAGCTTTATTTTGTTTTGATATTGATTAAACAAAAAAAGTTTATTTATGCTTATCAAAGAAATAGTTCGTATTTATTAAAAATTTTTGCAAAAATTTATCGAAACCAAGTATCTTCTGGAATAAACAAAATTAGAACTTGCAATTAGGTTCTAACACTGTAGGACAGGTTCGAAAAATGCACGATTTCTTTTTGAAAATAATAGAAAGTATATCCTTATTTAAATTGATCACATGAATATATTTGGGAGACCATTAGAAATCTCTTTTGACATTTTGGTAAAAAAAATGTAATAATCTTGCAATCCAGTACTGAAATGCTGCTGCCCAAGGGAATTCCTGACTGAAAATTTTCGTGCCTGCGGGCAGTGATGGTTGCGTATATGGACGAGTGTGTTTTTACGTCTACAGCATCCGAATAATAACAAAGCTGAGCGGCGCGCGCGGAATGAATTAAAAAATGAGCGCTCTTCCTGCCGCGCCGACTTTCTCCTTCCCGCGATGTAGGCCAACGACCCGCCGCTTTGTTTTCCACGCCGCCTTTCTTTCCTGCGCGACTCTCAATTTCGTTCCGAAGCGTTTGGATCGCCTTGGAGATTTGCGTCATATTATGTGTCGTTCGGTTTTGCGAGCGAAACTACCAAGGCCGCGCGGCGACGTCGCTGCTGCGGCGGAGCGACCCGAGCTTCCTATGGTTGCAAGAAGTAAGTGTACAGCTATATGCCCGCCGAGGGTGAACGATCTCCGGCTGCATTTGATCCAGTTAACTGCACTTTAGCTCAGCGACGTCTGCCGGCGACACGAACTATTTTATTCTTTTGCAATCGCGTGGGAGCGTCTCTTTTGTCTCCTATTTCGGTCGCGATCTCATTTTCATGCGAAAAATGCTTACGGATCTCTTGATTGCTGTGAGCAGACCGAGCTACGATTATTTTGAGCCTGAATTTGCGTTGGGCGACCTCGAAAACCTACTAAACAATACCCAACACGACCTGACCCTAACCATTGTCAAAAGCGACCTGAGCTCAGGTTCTACCTTTCTCAGGGTAATTAGTAGAGAGAATTATTTTAATAATGAGAATGAAGAGTACTGCTTTTGAAATAACTAGTTTACTCAAATAAGTCTTCTCACCTGAAAACTTTAAAAGGTACTTTTCAGGTCACATTGTGTAAAAATTCCAAAAGCACCCTTGTTTGGTGTCAAATACTAGGTTTGTGATTTCAAGGATGCTATTTATGCTATCCAAATTTTTCTAACTTGAACTTGAACATAAAAAATTTGTTTGCAGTTTTTGGGCAGCACTCGCGTTGACCAGCCGAAGGGCATCGAGGTGGTCAAAGAGGGCATCCGGAAGCTCAAGTTCTGCGAGCAGCTGCGCAAGTCGGAGGGCGGCGGACCCAAAGGAAAGGTTGAACTGACCATCAGCGTGGACGGAGTGGCTGTGCAGGAGCCCAAAGGCGCCAAACGAATTTTGCACCAGTACCCGCTGCATCGAATCTCGTATTGCGCCGACGACAAGGGCGAGAAGCGCTTCTTCAGCTTCATTGCCAAGGAGGCCGATGCGGACGCCCACATGTGCTACGTCTTTGTCTCTGACAAACTGGTTAGTATAATACTCCTTATTTACTATCTACAACCTGTTTTTAATATTAAAATGCAGACGTGTAATAAAGATTTATATTATTTCAATACAAATAAATAAATATATGTATAATCTTTCAGCAACAAAAATAGATTTGCGCATTTAATTAACAAGCTTCTTATCATCCTGATTTTTTTGATAAAACAGTTTTATTTATTATTATTGTTTTAATTTGATTTTTAAAATATAATTAATCCGTTCGGATTATGAACACAAAACTTCCACAATTATAATTATTCATCAATAATGATTGCAATCTTCACGTTTCAGGCCGAAGACATTACCCTGACCATTGGACAGGCCTTCGAACTGGCGTACAAGCGCTTTCTCGAGACGTCAGGCAAGGAGCTGGCCGTGCAGCATAGAATTCAGTCTCTGGAAGACCGAAACTCGCAGCTCGAATCTGAGAACGGCGAGCTGAGACGTCGGCTGCAGGATCTTGTGGCAATAGCGCCTCAGGTATTTTGTTTGCTGATTAACAATTCCAAAATTAATTTATGCTGCGCTTTTCCAGGGAGACGTCCAGGAGTATCTGCGAAGACATCAGTTAGCGGATATCACTGAGACTTCGGCTTCGAGCGCCAGTTTGAGCGCCTCGGCTGGCGACGAGCCCATGTATGTGAGCAGCAGTGGTGGCAGCACCTCCAGCTCAGAGGGCCTCAAGTGTCCGCCGGTGCCTCCGCGGTCCTTTGAAAGGCCGTCGCTTATATCAGACCTCATGGGTCAGGAGTCGCCACAGCCGCCAACCACCTCCCCAGCCGTCGGAACTCGGCTTCAGGGACTTTTGCTGGACGAGGACATTGACGACTTCAATCCGCGGGCCGAGGAAAACAACAACGGCAACTATGGGTCATCTGTGCCTCCACCATGTAAGAATTTTTCCTTTTTTTTTCAAATAAAATTTAAAGTAATTTGGAGTGATACCATTTTAACTCATTTTGCTTTTTCCAGTGGCTCCGCCACCAAAGCCTCCACGAGAGGCAACGCCCCGTCGCTCTCTAGGCTCAAAGGACCTCTTCAGTGAGGACGACTTCAACCCGCGAGCTGGTGAAGAAGATCCTTTCGGAATGGGAGAGTTCACTGGTGCCCACTTTGACCAACAGATCATGGAGATGAAGGTTTGCAAAAATTACTTTCCTTGTCAGAATTTATTTTTTAAATGTAATTTTTCGTCAGGACGGATTCAGTCGAGGCTTGTCCATCGGCAATGATAGTTTCTCCCTTGAGAGCTTGGACCCGCTGAAGAATTGAAACGGTGCTCAAAGAGTGCGCGCAACGAGAGAGTGAGAAAGAAACAAATTACGGACTCCGTCAGTGACTGACAAAGTCCCGTTGTAAATAGAATTAAAAAAAAAAACGCACTGGCTTCTCTATTGTACATACATACTGCTCCTCTGAGTATAGGAAAACTAGCGTTAATTAGGTGCAATAATTACGTAAGTGAGATGAATTTATACAAAAATCTATTTTATACATAATTATTTTTATTACTGAAGATTATTGTATAGAAAAAATATGATTTGGAGACTCTGCTGAGTTTAAAAGTCAATTGTTAATCCTGATCTAAATGTCTACACTCAAAAGAAACACTGCAATAAAACAAAAATTTGTATTGTTGATCATCATAAAAACTGTTTTCAATTTTACCCCTAAAATGAGATAAAAATGTTATCATTTTGTGCTATTTTTTTTAATGTGGGCAAAATTGTAGATTGAAACAATTGAATTTCTCGTGAATCTTTTTGGCATTTTTATTTGCATTTTTCTTAATTTTTCATGGATTAAACTCTTTAAAAAGTCGTGTGTTTGTGTCAGTGTGTATGTGTTGGTGAGTTTTACAGAAAAACACATCGATCAACGACCATCAGACAATGAAACAATAACGAAGAGTCTCGCCGGGAACCGGTCGGCCCCGCGGCGCACGAACAATGTCTCATAAATTTAAATATAAATCCATTCGCCTGCAGAGGTTCAAAAATAAAATTAAGCAAACGACGCGTATAGTGTCAAAAGGAAAACACGGCCGACCTGCAGTGCAAATAACTCTTTCGCGTCTCTCAACATTCAATAATATTAATAATTATATGCGAGAATTAATTAATTTTATTCGTGTAACAATTGGCCAAGGGCAACGTGTCCGATTTTCATTTGTTCCGTCCCGACGGAGTGGCTTTTGCCTAAGTTAACGAGAATTGACTTAAATCGCCTGCGGATGACTTGTTTGTCCTTGACCTAACATTGAATAGATCAGGACCTTCCGAAAAGAGGGCCACGTCAGGCACGTCAGGGTAGCTGTTGACGTAACCGAGAAAAAAGTTGAACTGAAAATTTACTTAAAATTAATTTGGACAAGAGAAGTTGCAACATTATTTGATTTTTGCTCACACATAATGGTCAATTAAATGAAAATTTGGAAATCTGCGCTAAAACTCTTGCACAAAATTTGAAATAAAATTAAATTTAATTGTTTTGTTGATTTTTATCTCAAATTCGTCACCGGCCCGAATTTCGGAGGATCCTGAATGGACCTTTTCGCTACTAATCGTTTAAGAGTTCCGCAGAGAGTGAAAGAGAGAAAGAGAGAGATAGAGAAACGCCTAACGTAGACTATTTATATTATTTAATATTCATTTGCAAGCTTTCGCTCAACGACGCTATCCTTTTATTTAATCAAATTTCCTTGAATATTAACAACGAGAAAGGCCCTTTCTAGAGTTATACAATTACAACGAGCGATAATTCCTCTTCATTTTATTATTTTTCCCTCGTATTTCAAGTGTCTCTGTTAAGCAGCAGCACAACATTTAGCACCTAAACATCCAAACACTTAGTTTTTCGTAATATATATTCGTAATTAGATTATTTTTATCATAATATATCTTTTTTGAGATAATAATCATTGAACTACTGTCTCGTAATAATTAATTAATTAATCGAGTTAAATTGAATTTAGTTTTACGCGTGAGTGAGTGAGTGAGAGTTTTAATGCTTTCCATTAATTTTCGTGGGCCGGCCCGGAGCGCTGAGTAGAAAAGAGATGAGATGATGAGAGAGCGTGGGATTTTGTGCCAAACGCGCGCGCGGGCCCCGAGACGACCCTACCGATCGTGCCGGCAGCGCCCACTGCTCTGGTCCCCCGAAACTCGCACCCCTATTTAAAATCCAACTTCAAATTCACACTCTGCGACCCTAAACACCCATAATTAGACACCCAACAAGATCACCTTTAAGGAAAAATGCAAAAAACCTGCTCAGGGTGTGAAACCCTGAATAAGCTAGATTGTGAATTTATCAGAGTTGGTCCATGTTGGGTTTCCATTCATAGGTTTTCTGGCCCGCCGAGTTCAAATACGAGGTCAGAAATAAATTTCGGGCGACTTCCGGCGAACCGCGAGCTGACGAGCACAGCCAAAGTGTGATAAATTGTAAATTTTTTCTCTTCACTTTACTACGATTAGAACAATTTGGCATTTTTTGATTTCAACAAGTGAGCTAGCAAGAGTCGCTTTTGTGTGTGAACGAGTTTTTCTTCTTCTTTTTTTGTTTCTTTGTTTTTTTATCTCACAGAGATAAGAAAGGAGAGAGCGGCGGGAATCGTGGACTAGAGACTTTCGAGGGCGGTCAAAGGGGGTGCTGTTCACCACATCACATTCAGTCCGTTCAGCTTCCTAATACGTACGTATATATTAATTAGTTAATACATATTCTACGGGCCGAGAGCGCCCGACTCCCGCGAACGGCGCTTTCCGAAATTTCGCGCGTGTATACTCGGATTGAGCAAAAGCGACGAGAGAGAGATTCCTTTTCGTCCGACCAGTCGGAGGGAGGTGAATCAAGAGAGATATGGGACTACTATAATATATTATATCCGTCAGCAGTAAAATCATAAATATCACTACGAGAGAAACAGCCTTCGTGTGTTGAATTTGTATTCATAACCGAAATGCAGCTGGACTTTCTTTCCACGCACTAAACGTTTTGGTTTTTCTTTTATATCACAAGTGAGAGGTCGTCGGCAAAAAACGAAAAAGTCGTTCCGGTGCAGGAGGGCGCTCACGGCGCCGAGTCGTAGGATTTTTTTCTATCAATAAACGTGTTCTTCCAAGTGAGCAAAAAGGAACCGCCCGACGAAAGAGGAATCAGATGAGTGTGATCATTTCATTTTTTGTGTTTGTGTGTCCTTTGGCTGTCCTCTGACCAACGTTATTTTTATTTTTCAAGTTTTTTAAATTCATTTTCAGCGTTTAAAACGACGAGTTTCTTTTTAAAATCCGTCTACCGAGGAAATTCGATTTTTGATGCTTTTTGTGTTAATTCTTTCTTATTTGTGTTGTGTTTTGTTTCGTCTCGGAGAGAAAAGTTTATGTTTTGTATGAACGACGCAGTCTACACGGCTAAGACGAGGATGAGGACGCCCCCGGGGGCGGCGTGGTGTTGAAAGTTTGCGGCTGAAGGCGCGGCCGACTACGAGTAGATGGTGATCACTTCGCGGCCGCCACCGCGCACCATCAGCACCTTCTCCAGGCCCTCCGTCAGCACCTCCAGGAAGTCCATGTCTAAAAAAATTGTTTAAGGAAAACAGAAGCAAAATTTGGTATTAAAATTGCAATTTTGGAAAATCTGGCCGATTTTGGTTTAGATGTTATACCTAAGAGATTTAAATATATTTCACTTAAAATAAATATAGATCTTTAATCAGTAATTTTAAATTTCTGATAAAAAAGGAGATGAATTTTATTGAAATCCTTATTTTTATTCCAAATACGTCATTTTATATGAAAATTATAATTTTTTTAAATTCTTTCATTTGTGATAAAAATTCTGATTTTGTTTATAATTTATTATAAGGATTTGCATATTGTAAGGAAAAAATGATGTTAAAAAATAAAGATTTGAATCTTAAATTTGAGCCATTTTAAATGAAATTGATTTTATGTTAATTAAACCCCTCATAAAAGGGATTTTCCAATCCCTAATAAAAAGTTTGATTCTTTTGAAAGGATACAGTTGGACTCCCTTTCAGGACACGAGTCTTTCGGGGGTCCGGGCAGGTTAAGGATCACAAGTTGCGCCTCGTGGCTTTTGTTGACGATTACCTCATTCAGTTTGACGGCTGTATGCATCCGCCGCACATTGCCCTCGTCCCTGTAGAGGTCAAATTAAGGTCAAACGGATCAAAAATTTGTTAATTATTAAGGGACTTACACAGTGATGGATTTGTTGGGACTCTTGGAATCGGCGACCGTCTTGTCCGAATCGGCCTCGGCCACTTCCTTGTGGGTCGGTTGAGGACTGCCTCCCTTGGAATTGGGCGCGTCGCCACCCTCGGGGGCGGCTCCGTCCTCACCACCCGCGCCAGGCTCGGAGAATCGAACTTTGGAAGCGGCCTTAGCGTCAGTGCCATGGTGCGAGTCAACGATCGCTTGCACCTGCGGAGGACCGTTTGAAGTTAGACCAGATTCCAAAAGAAGAAACACAAAATATTGACACACCAAAAATATAGGGTTTATGTTTAGTCGGTCGTTATTAATTTAGCCAAACAGGCGCTTTTCACAGGACTTTTATTTGTCCTGAAAAAAGGCGCCAATCCTGCTTCACTTTCTGTCAGGATTTTTTGATTTCCAAATATTCGTCAGTGCTTTTAGTCAGTTGTGTTTAGTGGGCAGAAAAGCAAACAAAACACAAATAAAAGACAAATCGTTGGGTTGACTTTGGGCATGCACAAACGGTCAGCTGCGTTACCAGGGGCAGTTTCTCTTCGGTGAGGGCGTCCGGGTTGAAATCGACCAGGTTTTGCACCTGATCAATCCAAGTCCAAGACAATGAGTTTATTGCAACGAGAGAAAGAGAGAAAAGCATTAAGGACAGAAGAGAAAATTACGCAAACTGGCGGCCATTTGTTAAATTTCTTGTGGAGAGAGAAAAGTGTTAAATTATTTGTGAAAGAGATCGAACACAGTGGCAACTGGTGCAGAGCTACGACGCCGTTTCAACGACCGTCGCGCCGCCACTGTAATTGACCACCGCGCGTCTCGTATATAACATTACAAAATTAAATCTGAAAATTTCACTTTTATAATTTAAAAAAATTTTGAATCGTACCACGCCCAGTGACTCCTTCTTGTTTAGCCGAAGCTCTCTGAGCATTTGGTTGCGCTGCTCCATAACCAGAGTTCTTTCATACGTATAAGCGGAGATATCAGAATCCATCTGGAAAAAATTTTGTTTTTCTAGATGTATGAATTTTAAATTTTTGTTAAAATATATACCATTTCAATCACTTGCACCTCTGCCTCAATGCGCAAGTGATAGAGGAAGAGCTTGAGATCCTTCTTCATTTGGATCGAGTTGTCCTCGAGCTGAGCCACTGTGAAGATGCGAAGCTTGCAGTTCTTCCAGGTGCGGTGTTGTCGCAGCAAGAACGGCAGCAGCATCAGCAGACCGCCATCATGCACAATCCACCACACATCAATGAAGCCGCTCACCTAAAATTTTCAGAATTGGATTTTTCTTATTTTTTACATCAGTTTTAATAGGATTAGAATGCTAGAAAACGAGTCGCCGTTATTTGTCCTAAATTTATATGTCCTAAAACTGATTTCTCTATTTTTCCTAAAAGCATAGGTCCTAAAAAATTATTCCAAATTTTACATTTCATTTGTCCTCAATGAAAAGTGCCCTAAAAATATGGAAGCTAAAATAAATTTATTTTGTTGCTTTTTAAGTTCATTTAATTGTAATGCATACTATTATGCATTCGGTTTCAATAAAATTTATGAATATGAGCAAAATTAAACAAGTTTACACTGAATAAACCTTATAAACTGAAACTATTATTGAAATAGATGTCTATTAAATTGACTAGGTTATAAATAAAAATAAAATTTTAATTAAAATTAAACATTTCAAACAAAATTAAATTTTCAGGTTCAGATTCTTGGTTTTTGAAAAATCGCACTAAATAGATAATTACAAGAAAATCGCTAACCTAACATTAAATAAGAGCAGTTTCTTATTTTTCAGATTTAAAATTTTGTACCTTTTCGGAGGACTCAGGGAAGGCCATGATGCCCTTTGGCACAAGCAGGGCCATTCTTGCGGCAGACACTGTGCGCACGGTCTGCAGGAAGTTGACCCACGAGCGGTCATGGCGCGCCTTGCTCCAGCCGTTGGGCCAGCCCAGGATGACGGTGTTGGGCTTCAGTCCACCCAGACCGATGGTCTGTACCCTGAGGAGGACAACAATGTTTTCGGTTCAATGAAAAATCACAAAGTTAACAGATCAGAACTTACATGTGACTAAGACCCTCAGCAACGTCAGCCGAGGCCATCACGTCAGCGAAGCCCTTGACCTTCTCTTCCTCCATGGCCTTCTTCAGGTTCTGCTTGGTGGCCAAAACCTCGACCACGTTTGGCACATAATCGCCTGGGAAGATGGCGGTTCCGATGTTCAGGCCCTTGCCACCCTTGAGCTGCGACGCGAACGCCAGCATCTTGCGGTACTTGGGGTGCAGCTCAGGGTTGGGCTTGCACAGGATCAGCACCTGCGGACGCCAGTTCTTGGTGTGCGGAGGTCCTTCCTCAAGACGGAGCAGGCTGAAGCGCGCCGCAGAGAGTGCAAGACCTCGAATGCCGTCACCCCATTCCTTCTCAGCTCTGAAATGAAAATGGAAAAATGCCGTTTATCGAATTCCGATATTGCATTTGAACTTTTGGTGACCCCAAAACATAATATCCGATACTAAACATGCAGGTTTTTGCTATAAAAAATTCTTTTATTCTCTTATCACATAATCAGGTTAAAAATACTTCAATAATCGCCGTTAATAATTTACTTATGAGAGCGAGATGCTTTCAAATAATTTTAAAAAAGAGCTATTTTTTTGTGCTGGTGTCTAATTCCATTTTTGTTTTGTCTTGGATTTCAAAATTTAATTCATTTTAAATCCAAGTATGACCGCAAGTCAGAAATAAATTAATTTTCACTCACCCGCGGTACTCGATGTACTTGTAAATGCATCCGGCCATGCCCATGGCAATAAGGGCGTAGAACCAAGAGGTCATGAACATTACAGAGATGCAGAGCGTGAGACCGATGAGCGAGAGCGACCAGTGGTAGAACTTGAAGCGAGGGCGCCAGTTGGGTGTGCGCAGAAGGGTCTGCAAGGCGCAGGCGAGGTTCACAAAGCCGTAGCACATGAGGAAGAACATGGAGAGCAGCGGAGCAAGGATGTCGACGTTGCCGAGGAGGACGCCGCACTGGCAGATGCAAGCGGTGAGGATGAGGGCGCGCGTCGGCTCGCCCCTTGAGCTTGAAACAGCAAACGGCTGCAGGAAGGGGATGATGCCGTCCTTGGCGATGGCCTGCAGGAGACGGGGGGCGCCCGTCAAGGACTGCAGTCCGGCGCCCAAAGTGGATAGGAAGGAGCCGATCAGGATGACCCATTCATTCGGCCATGCGATATTTGCCACAACCAACTTGCCGCCAATACTTTGACCGAACCTGTAAACAAGTATTAAAAATTCAAGTTTGAAGTTATTTTTAAGGAAATTCTCAAACTCATTAAAATAATCTATAAATCTAAAAAAAAATTTATTATTATTATGATTTTCTATTTTATTTCAATGAGAAAGTAAATTTTTATTCAAAATATTTAAATTATTAAAGATTATTTTTCTACAAATTAACTTTTGTATCATTAATTTAGGTATTTTGCAAAATTCATGGAAAATTCCATTACACGTTGAAAGCAATTACGGCCAACTTTGTTTATGGTAATTTTCGAACTCACTTGTCCCTAAGGAGGAGGTTGTCGACCGTTCCGGCGAACAACAACACAGATGACAGGTAGACGGTCGAAGTAGTGGCAATAGCTGCAATGGTGCCGCGTGGGATGGAGAACTGCGCGTCAGCCAAGTCACCAGAACGGTTCGAGCCAGCCATAATACCTGCGGGAGAAAATCCGAGTTATGCAACCGGCGTGACAGCCAAAACGAGCGGGATGCATAAACAACAAAGTTTGCAGGCGCACACGGCCTAAAAACTTTTGCACTCTGGCTTTCAAAAGTCGATAAAAAAAATTCACTTGCCGGTGACTGAAGGGAAGAAGATGCCAATGAGAATGGTGAAGGAGGTGGTCAGGTCGGCGTAGACCTGGTTGTAGGTCTGTCCGGACATGTTTTCAATCACCTCAGGTCGCTTGGAGCGCCCAATGTATTGACCCAAATCAAGGAAGCTGTTGTCAATGTTGTCTAAAAATTTAGTCTCAGTCAAATTGCTCAATTTTATTTTATAAGAAAATTTTACCAAAGAAAACGCCCGAGGCGACACCCTTGATACCGCGAACCAGAGACACGTTGTGCTGCTCAAAGTACTGGTCGCAGCCGGTCATGGCCACAGGGTCCTCGCAAAACACGTCCCACAACTGTGAGCCCACCTCTTTGGTGCAGTTCTCCACAGAGATGTCCTTTAACAGGCGCTCACCCAACACGCACATGCTGTGGATGAATTCAAAATAAATTTTCCCCGAGCAAAAAGTTTCGAAATTTTAAAGGGTGTGGAAACGATCAAGGTATTAAAATTGTATTTAAGAACAAGATTGAACTCATTGAACTTTGCGTACTGTTGGTTTTCAGAAAATAATTTTCAGCGATATTCTGTTTCGCGGGAAACTTAAAAAGTTCATTTCTTATCTGTTCATTTTTGTATAATATTTATTTATTAAAATAACGTTAAATCGTTACGCAAAGATTAATGAGGACCTCAACCACAAGATTTAAACTTTCTGAAAGTTGTCTAGACTTTCATTTTTTTTAACGTTTTCCTTAGTATAAACAAGATGCTCTTTGAGTAAAACGGAGGCAAACGTGTCAACTTTTTGTGACAACTTGCAAATAAATCAAAAGCGAGCATATCCGAGTAAATACTGTGGCAGGTCGTTAGTTAAACAAAGCATGGGAGGATTGATGGTGCGCGTTATACTGACAAGAGCTTGTCGTTGCCCTGCCAGTTGACGGCGATGCCGACGTAGACGGCTATGATGGAGAAAATGACGCAGGCGAGCGCCACCGTGGCGAACTTGTTGACGAAGGTGACGCCGACGTAGACGATCAGCGACATGACGATCAGCAAACACGTGCCGTACACGCGGAAGTTGTTGTACATGATCTCGGCGTCCTTGGTGAAGTCGCCGAAAATCGACAGCCACGGCGCCATGTACGTCTGCGAACACACACAATTATTTCCCGATTTAATTCCATCTCACTTCGATTTGCGAATTGAATGTGAATAAAGCGAGGGGGAAAGTGTGTGTGTGCTTCTTTCGGGGAGGAGAGCTGGCCGAGCGCCAAGGGGGTGGATTTCGCAAGCGAGGTGCCCTTTAAATTGCAGCAGCGCTTCGTGTCGTTGAGAGAGAGCGAGGAGTCGTCGAGGGCCTTGTTGACCGCGAACGTCGACAAGCAAAAAAACGCTGACTGCTGATCCTCACGTGTCGCCCCAAAATCTACCCATCGCGCACCAATTTTCCGCATATACATCGAGAATGGTGCGGCAAACCTCGAGGGAGTGCAACTTTGTTTGACAAGTCTTTGCAATCAAAGCCCTACAAAATGCAGCAGAGAGAGTTTTGGCGAAACTCTCCAGAGCTTTATAAATAAAGCAGGCCTACGTAAAGGAGGGAAAATCCTATTGAACGATATATTGCAACTTTGGTGTTATGTCTCGGAAATAAATAACTGTTAAGCTGTTGTTAAGGAAGTTTTCCATAAAGGATCAGAAAACTTTCAGAACATTAAAATTCCGGCATAATTAGTTGACATATTTACAGATCTTCGAGTAAGAATTTAAAAAAAAAAATATTAAAAATTTTCATAGGAAACTGTTTTTATTATTGTTTTATCTTATTTATTTATATTTTATTGAATTTATTTACAAAAATTTAGTATCAGTGCTCCAAAAGGCATACATCGCCCACGATAACAATACGAATATGGCTTCCGCTTTTAAGAAAATGCTCAGACTCAAAAACTTTTTGAATATACATTTCTTTTCTCCATAGATATCACTTCAATTCTAAAACTGAATTCTTTCGTAAAAGAGCAACGTATCTAAAAACAATGTCACATTGACAAGCAGAGAATTTGAAACTTATGAAGACGAATATACAACAAGAACTATCAAACGTGCGAATCTATTTTTAAATTGACTCTCCATTGACAAAAGTTAATAATAAAATAAAATAAAAAATTACTACACAAAATTTATTTTTTTTTTAATTTACAGAAATAAGCATTTACATATTTATTTTAGACTAGATTATTAAATTTTGAATAAATCTAGTTAACAAAAAATCGCGCAATCTCACAATAAATGAGATAATCTTGAATTTAATTGTTTAATAATAAATATGATAATTAGAATTGTTTCAATGATATATCTCATAATAGAAACCACGCTGAAACAACAAAAATAAATAAATCCTTATAACGAATCATAAAACTTTGAGAGTCTGGGTCAGAAAGGGCATTCATCCGGTTTTCGTAACAAGGCATGCGTAAGCCTCTTTTGACGTGGTTTGTTCGGCGAGCGACTACTTTTTGTGTACATTTTTTCGCTCTCTCTCCACACGTGATTTGCGAGAGGGAATTATCCGAGGCGGAATGAAGTTGAGGCGGCGGCTTTTGTTCGGCCGAATCGTTGGCCGCTTTTTTTCTTTCTCTCTTTCATTTTCTTTGCAACATCATATGTATAGCTTTGGCGTACGTGGAGGACTGGCTGGAGACGCGTAATTGCAAGTGCGTCAGCAGGAAAGGGGCCCTCTTCCGCCTGCCTGCTCTCGGCCGCCACTCGAGCGAGCAGCCGCGGCGGAAAAACACGCGCGCGCTCTCCCTCTTTCTCTCTGGCCAACATGCACCCCGACTGCTCGGCAAACAAGACGGAAAAAATGCAGAAGCTGAAAGGGTTGGAGCCTTTCAACTCCCTGCTAAGAGGAATCCGGGCGAAAGCGATTAAGGTCAACACACACACACCCCGCTAAAATTTTTGACATATATTCGAATGAGAAACAAAAACTGAGAGTCAAAGATAAAAGAAGTATTACGAGAGGATGAAAAAAAAATTAAAATTGTTCATTAAATGGTGAATACAATTATAGACCTTTTTTGATACAAAGTGATGACTTTATGCTAAAATTGCAAGTTTTTTTTATTCTGCATAATTGTCACATATTTTAAACAGTTAAATGCAATTTTAATTTTAACGCTGTTGTTTTTTTTTTAAATAAATATTTAAAAAAAAAATAGTAAATTGGTTCCTGCAGTTGAAGCTACAAAAAAATCTGGATGTAGAATGTACCCCTTCATGTCCTCTGATGTTCCACTCTTTGTTAAAGAATGTTGTACAGTAAAAGGTGTCGGGGTCATTTACCTTTTGTGACCTATATGGCAGATGTGTGAAAATTTGTCATTTGATCTACGCCGGGAAAATAAATTTTGGCTATTAGGTGTTTGGTGTTATCTGTATATTTTATCAAAGTCATCGAATTTGTGAAAATAACATGAAATTGTTTTATTCTTTCTAAAAATTTTAAATTTGTGATTTTTAACATTCATTGGTTTTTTTCATTTTTTTTTTCATTTTTTTTTCATTTTTTTTCATTTTTTTTTCATTTTTTTTCATTTTTTTTTTCATTTTTTTTTTTTTTTTTTTTAGAAAACCAATGAATTTATTGTTACCAAAAGTCACCAAAATTGTAAAGCCAAATACTATAGAACTGAAGAAGGAAACTAAAAGCATCATGATATAGTTTTATTCCAGGACCCAGATACATTCAGATTATTTTAGTGATTTGAAATTTTTTCCAAAAACAAAAAGTTTTGAATTTCCAATAAGTTTTCTAAAATTTGGTATGACTTGGCCCAAAAATCATTTTGCTTCCATTTTTCATGAGAATATTTCTCGTGAAAAGGAATTGTAGCTCAAATGTGGAGGTTATAAAGCAATTGTTCTGAAATAAAATATTATAGCAACGAATGGCAATTTCCATGTCTATGGAGTGATTCGACTGAGCCGTTTAATTAAATTTTCAAAATAATAAATTTTTCTTATGAACTTTCTTTGTTGGATGACCTTTGCTTCTTTACTTTTGAAGAATTCTTGGAATTTTGTGTTTTATTTTATTTTAAATATTTCAGAAATTTGGAATAGTGTTACTTACGATGACGATTTCGACGGCGCCAACGATGTACATGGCGGCGGCGAGTGTGGTGCCCGTGTAGAACAACATGCCGACGGCCCCTCCGCACTCAGGTCCAAGTGAGCGCGAGATCATGAAGTAGGAGCCGCCGGCTGGCACCACGCCGTTGGTCGCGATCGCCGACATTGAGATCGCAGTCAGCATGGTCTGGAAAATAATTTTGTTTTCATTTCAGAGTTTATTTGAGTTTGCAACTTTGGCCGTAAAATTCCGCGTCCCTATTCACAAAGTTTCGCACAAAAAGGAGGTGCAATTAAATTTTCATCTCTCGCAACTAAAATTCTGGGCCGAGCAAAAGGTCAGGCGTAATTTATTTAGCGTGCGCGGCCATTGAAAAGCCGAGTGCCGCCGGTGCTGCGGTCAGAGGCGGCCGCCACCGCGAAAAGCAGCGCGCCCCGGCTCAATTAGCGGCGTGCAAAAAGCGAAAAGCCGCTCTCCCTCTCAAGCCGATTTGAAAACGAAATTACAGAGAAAGTGGAAAAAGTCTCTATACGTGCCTGAAAACTTTGATCTACAAAACCTGCTATACTTAAAAAATAAACTAAAATCCGGCTTAAAAGTCTCTACTTTTTTAAAGGGACGGTTCGAGGCAGGTGAAAAAAAATATGTTTTAACTTGATGATTTTCTTACTCACTGTTACAAAAATCCATGAATGTTATTATTTTTAACTTTTAATCTGGACATTTAAATGAAATATTAGATATTTTTCTTATTAAGACGTGGATTATTAAATGATCACTTCACTTCTTGACAAAATATCTTTGCGAGACAATTTGATATATGTTGCCTGCCGTACGTAAATAATATAAGAATTTAATTATAAAATAACAATTCTAGTTTTAATTTAACTGAAAATAGTGATGGGAATAATAAATTCTCATTACATTTTTAAAAGAAATATATATATTATGGATATATTCAAATAAAATGATAAATAGATTAATATGCGATAAATGATATAAAAATAAATAAATGAGCAAAATAATTTTCTTTCTCTTTTTAATTTAAATAATGATATTGTATAATGTGTTTATTAATGTTAAATTTATTTGCCCATCTTGTAGAAAATTATTTTGAAACAATTATATAATGTTCTCATTTATAACTACTGTTTTAATTTTTATTCTTTCATTCCCTTATTGACATATTTATTTAATATTTTTTTTTTTCGTTTATTTCATTTATTCACGAAATTTTTAGTGCATTTTTGTGTAAATGGGTTTGAGAACTTACCACGCAGCAGCAAGTGAGCACAATGAGGAATCCGCAGAGGGCGCCGGCGGTTCCGACGACCCACGTCAGTCTGATGAAGAGGATGACGCCGAAAATGTTCTGGATGCATGGCAGGAAGACGCCGATCAGGGTGCCCATGCGAGCGCCACCTGCTGCGGCGCCTCCCGCCGGCTTGTCCTTGTCAGGGTCGGTGGCCGCAGGGATCGTGTTCGAATAGTTTGCCAACGAGTTGAGCAACGTTGACACCTGCGGACGGTCCTCCAACTCCTCCTGCAACACCGCAAATACAAGGATGCGTTAATTATCTGAACCAAAGTAAATATGGAATAAAAACATTTCATAGAAAAATGTCCTGCAAAAACCTTATTTCTGCTGATATTTAACCTGAGGATCTAAATATTTAAGGGTAAATATTTGTTTTAAATTATTGAATTATCCAACAGGAACATTTACTGATAAATAGTTTAATTTTACATTGCCAAACGAAATTCCAACTGGACAGACTTTTTGATTTCAGTCACTAAGCAACCCGTGCAAAACACGGAGTTTGAATACGTAGAAATGCTTTTCATTCCGGAATCCCATACAATCCACTTCCCTTCTCTAGGGTGCATTAATTTGCATTAAATGACTTTGTATTTCTTGGGTTATGCTGATAACTCATAATCTATAGACGGAGATATTTTTAGGCTTAGTTTAAATTTCAAATAGGAATGGGGCACCTAAATAACATACTTTAGATAAAAAATCTAACCAACAATTGAAATAAAAACGAAATTAATTTACTTTTACATGAAATTATGCAACGAATTTTATGATATTTTTTTAAAGGTTGCATAAATAAAAATTTGTCTCCACCTACAGGAAAAACTTTTATTTGGAAATACAGCCTGTAAATCTATAAAGTATTTTTTCCCTATATTATTATCCGAATTCACAAATTTTAGCTTCAGAGAATTTTTATTGGGTTCAATTGAGGGCAACTATGCCCCATACATGAACTCATCCAATTTAATGACAAAAGAAAAGATTTAAAACATATTTTAAATAAAATTCTTTCAGTGATAAGCGCCTGGTTTTGACAAAAGTATGAAGGATAATTTTAACTGAGGGACCCAAGCACTGCCAAAGTATAAATTTATTTCGTCCTTATTAAAACTTTGAATTTGGCCTGAAAAACATCGTCAAACAAGATTTGATATTTGCCATCTCCTGTTTCATTATAAAGACGCGGAACGAGGCAAAAAGGACTTGATTAATTAATTTTCCATTTCGCGCTCGATTCTGCTGCAACTTAATTATTCTCTCTTCATCCATTCCGTTTTACGGCGGCTTTTGCTTTGCTTTTGCAGATTAGCCTTTGATAATTATAATAACTCTCCCGGCCAACGCTTTCGCAATCTTGCGACGCGAGCAGGCGATGGAGCAGCAGTTTTTCTCCTTTTCTTTCCTCGGGCGAAACGGGTTAATTTGGCGGCCGCGCGAGCAGATGCTACACGGCCCACTCTGCTCTCACAGTATCCATATCCGCTGCCGTCGCTCGCTCGCGCGGCCATGCAAATTTCCTTGTTTGCTTTGCACTCGACGCTGTTATGCAAATGAAACCTTACACCGAAGAGAGAGCGGAAAGTTGCCGCGCGCCCAAGAGAGAGACCAACGCCGGGGCGGCGAGAGTAATCACACTTGATGGGCAAACTGCCGACTCGGACGGCCAATCGATCAAAGCGACTCATGTCTTCATCAATTCCCGATAAACTTGGAAAAATACACTTAAAATAGAAATGCAAAAGTTTGTAAATTATTTTAGGAAGGAACAGTAATTGGAGAGGAGAAGTTTTTATTAATATTTTTTCATTTCATAATTTAACTTGACAGGATGATTTGAAATTTGAAATGAAAATTAAATTGCTTGCAGGTCCTTATTTTATGAAAACTCTTCAGATTTCTATAACGTAAATTAGTGCCTTCAAATTACAAACTACAAAAAAAATGTGCAATCTAGTTTTGCTATTCTGAACTTCTCTAAAATTTTAATTGTATAAAAACTAAATAATTTGCTGCTTTCGTTTCTTCTGAGGTTTTTTTAATTTACAGTTTTATTTTAGGCGAGATAAAAAAGCAGAAATTATATCTTTCGCCTACGGGATCGCCGGACCCTGGAATATCCTTCCCGGACGCGCTGAAAACCTGCCCAGTGGAGCAGTTTCCCATCCTTTGTGATGACGTGATTGGAACAAAAACTTACGTTTTGGCAAAATTCTTGCTAGCGGTGTTGCTGTTTCATCAACAATTCCTTTTTCTTAAATAAATTGTTTTCTTCGATTAAACATAAACAATGCATTCGTAAAATGTTGACAAATAAACTAACAATAATAATACGAAAACTTGTTCCTCTCCTAATTATAATATCCGCAATTCATGCATTTTCGGAGTTCAAATTGGCAGATGAAAATCTCTTCCATTGAATTTGCATTGTTGTTTCTCTGATTATTCCCCACAATTTTTACATAGGCTTATTTTGATTATTACTCTGTTTTTTTATCATTAAAATATCGAATTAATAATTACAGTTATTTTTCTTATTCATATTCCATTATTCAAATATGAAAACTTTATTTAAAAAAGAAGAAGAGTGTTGACTTTCTTCAATTTGATTGTTGTTTGAACTCTCTGATTCTGCACGTCAGCAATCCAAATTTTCCACAATTGTACTGATGCGGGGATCTTGATATAAGCACTGTTTATTTTTTATCCGGAAAAAAAATTTGCAAAGGAAAAACCTCAAGAGGCCGAAAATGTTAATAAGCTACCCTTATCATCCCCTATCACAAAGTTCAAACCGCACCGAAATGCCACGTGTCTCAGTGCCTTTTGCAGAAAATTCATCTCTCGCTCTCTATCTCGGAGGAGCCCTGAGGGTGTCGAGAGTAGCGTGCACGTTTAATGCGCTTTTCGCATTCGCGCTCCCGTCATGCATGTACTCCGTCTTCAGTCCTAAAGTGGCTGCGAGAGCCGGCGTCAAAAACTTCACTCCGCCGAGAGAAAGAGAGAGAGAGTTAGCGACAGAGAGTGCTAAGCAGTTGAACAATTCGCGTTCGAGGCCGGAATTGGTTTGGGCGACAAATCGCCAGCTCGTTTGTGCTCTTTGGCAGACGCACAATGCGCGCCTAATCAGCCGCGAACGCGTCCATTATTCACCACTGCAAAGCAAAGAGAGAGAAGAGAACCCGGTCGATCGGCCGGGTCGATTCGCGCGCGCGTTCGACTGACCCCCTCGTTGCAAGTTGCGTTGGCGATTAATTTCGCCAAGCATTCAATGCCGCGCGCTCGTCTCATTCTTTTCTTCTCTCTCTCGATATCGAGTGGAGAGCGAGCGGGACGAGAAAAAGGAGCGTGTAATAACGAGATAAGTGGGAAAAGTTTGACGGAAAAGTTCAGAAAAAATCTGAGAGAGGAAATTCTCATTTCGATTGAATGACAGGGACTGTGAGTGAACTATATACGTATTGTGTTTCCTTTGATATCAGAAATAATTGTGTGTGTCTCTCTAAATAAGTTTCCCTTTGAAAACATTTTTAATTTAAAAATAAGTATATTTCTGATTCCCTAACTTCATGTCTCCTTTCTCCGTGATATTGAAATTATTTATAGTTAAAAAAATTAATAAACAGTATAAAATGATAATTTTTGGCACCTCCTATAATTAAAGAATATAAATAAACTTTGATTTCGTTAAAAATATTTTTTATAAAAAAAAAATTGGCAAACTGTCCAAATTGAAAATGGACTACATGAGCACCAAAACAAACATTTGACCCAGATATCAATTTAGGAATTTAGGAGGGTGAAAGTTAAATATAATACTCTGCTTATACATTTCTGAACTTATTAACATGGCCACGTAATTTTATAGCAAGTTAAGACCACAGACTGTTTACTAGTGAATATAATCTGTTTGAAGAGAATATCAAAAAAATATTTAGATTTCTTCATCAATGCGTATTTTCTCCTCTAAAATAAAATTAATCTTCATTCCCGTCATTGAATGAAATTCGGCCATTTTTTGATGGATTATATTATACAATGAGAAGATTATTGTATTTTCTGCTGCTATTGAATTACAGAAAATCAATTTCCTGCCAAAAATACAGCAGCATTCGCATACAAGCCATTGATGAATTTCCAACATGAATCATCTCTCCCAATTCACCATTTGTGCATTGGACTGAAACCCGCACAACAAAAACATAAAAATCGCTACAATAAATTCTTTCTACATTGTGTTCAAACTCTATACACCAGACCCACGCACTAAACGCTTTTCAGTTTCTGAGACCTTGATATTTTTTCTAATAGAACTTTGAAATGGTTCACTTAGCAAGTATTGAAACCAAATTTATTAAATTCCGTGACAAGACAAATATTAATTGTTTGTCTATTTTTTATATTGTTGTGCTGGTGTTTTTCAAATGTGTAAATAGCCAGTTCATAAAAAAATTAACTGCGGGCGCCCAGCAAACTAATTATGATTTTCAACCCTTCCACTCTGATGGAGAACAATTTAACAAAAGTGTACATTTTTCACGCTGAATTCCAAAAAGGCAACTTTTCTCATTTCAAAAATGTAATTTTCACCCGAGCGGCGCCGGGGTTGCATAATCAAAAGGGCGAAATTTATTATTTTCGCGTGGCCGCGTGCCTGGAAGTAACAAGGGCCTTTTGTCGACAGCGCTCGGCCGGGTCTCGAGAGCAAAAGTTGCTCCTTATTACGAAGGGCAGAAGGATCGGGCTTTTCTCCTTTTGTCAGGAAAAAGAATTCAAGAAATTTTTATATTGTACTGACCTGGTAGAGGTAGAGGTTGGTGTCGAGGCTGGCCTGCTTTTCGACGCCACCGCTCTCGGCGGTGCCGCCTGAATCGCCTGAAACAAGAACGATAAAACTCATTCAATTATGTGCTGCAAACTTCACACCTGTGGGACACGCAAGTCCCATTTTTCACCGCGGGCGATCGCATCTCGCTTGCAATCAATCAACGCGCTCGTTAATTGTCCAAATAAAAGTAAAAGTGACTTTGATGGGAGGAAATTAATTAGACGTGCTTTGTTTTGATTGGGCTCTTTCAACACGGGGGTTTTGTTTCGTTCCTCACAAGACTGACTAAAAAGCGATCGATGCGCGCGCGAGAAACGAATCGGAGGCCACGCGAAAGCCACTTGTTTCGCAATTTGCCGGTCGCGTGCAGCCTCGCGTCTTTTCCAACACAGCACGGGCCGGCCGGCTTGTTGTCGTGTAATCCGCTGGCGGAATGGCTTTTTAGCGCCGCCAAAGCCACTTCGCCCTGCCTCTCGCCGCATTAACATAACTCGCGCCGATTACCATGAAAAAGATGCGCTCCCCTTCAGCTCATGAATTCCATTAGCTTCGTAACTCTGAATACACGTCAAAAGCGAGGAAAAGTCGGCAGTGAAAGTCACATAAATCGAGGTGGGATAATCTGATGAAAAATCTGACCTCTTATATCGACTCCGAATACTTGAAAACCTATAGAATGATATCCAACATGGTTTTATTTGGGAAGTTGAAATATTCACCTTTCTCAGGGCGTCTCAGGGTATACTATACACAAAAGTATCAAGTATTTTTTTTAATATAATTTTGCTAATTAATATATTATAAAATATTATGAAAATAATTTAAATTAAAATTATTATAATTTTTTGGGTAGTTCAGGTAAAATCTGTTTCAGATCCAAGAACCCTGAGTACTACCCTGAAAGGGTTGAATTCTAAACCTCTAAAGATGGGCATGTTTGGTATCAAAATAGGGATTTTTGCGGGTAAAAATTTCAAATATGCGGTTCAATTTTAAATAGAAGCAACGGCAAACCCCCTGCGACTCCACATAGATATGAAAACTGCCAGCTAAAAATACACTTTAGGCATCTTCGGATGGAACTGCCGCGAAAATAGGCCATTCCAAGCGTGCGTCCGCATATTTGAGAGCGGCCGCGGACGACGAATACTCACGTAGCGCTGGCATTGGTGCGATGCAACTGCACGCTCGCGTCGCGTCCACAGCGCGAATGTCGCTCACGTGCGGCGGCCGCGCACCAAGCCGGCGGTTGGCGCAGGACAATTGCATTTGGCCGAAAATAGCGCGGCTGGTGGCACGCCAAAAAATCCGCCCGCCTGTTCGCCCGCCCTCTCGTCATCGTGGGCACCTCTGATAATTAATCGGCGGTGCTATTTTTAATTGGTTAAGCAAGTACGAGAGAGACGAACGGCCGAGCAAATCGGTCAGAAATCCTCCCCTCTTTTTAACCCTTTCCATTTGGATTAAGTGCCGATTCAGGTGTCGCGTTTGATTTGTTTCGCAGGCGCGCTTCCTGCTGCTGGCGGCTGTTGAATGGCTCCGATCAAATTAGCGGGCGGTAAATCTTTTACGCGCGCTCCTCGCTCTCGCCGCCAGATAAACAAAATTACGACCGCGTCAGGTGTACTCTCTGGGCGGCTATTTCGGTCTCCGGCTAGAGAGCGGGTGAGCGAGAGAGAGGCACGCGCGCGCACCCGTTTGATGGGCCCATCCGTCATTCGGACCGTTCAGAGAGAAGAAACAAAGTCAAGGCCGCCGCCCTCTACGTCCATTAAGCCAGGTCTAATCAATTGACTAGAACTTAATTTCCTCCACACTTTTTTATAATTTTTTTCTCTCCCTTCATCTACTCTCTCCCACGTTGGACGTAAAAAAAGTTAATGGGAAAAGAAATATTGGCGGATTTTACGAGCCACTCTGTTAATTTCCTCTAATGGAGAATATCTTGCGCGCTCGAGCGCCCATTCCAATTAATTTCGCCCCGACGATCGGCGGAAAGGAGACGAGAAAGTCTTGGGCAATTTCGGTTCGGCGTGGCCGTGCTGGCGGGGCGCTGGGATGCTGGGGAGCGAAAATGTGTCAGTGGTGCGGCGGCGGATGCAGCGCGCCCGCCAATCGATAGCAGCACGTGCAGCCGCCTGCCCGGGCCGCGCGGGGAGGGTACGCCCCGCCCACCCCTTTCGGACGTCCGGTCCCTCCGCAGGAATTCGGTGGATGACTTTTCGATTCGATTCACCCTTGCCTCTTGCGCAGGTAAACATCCCGGAAGGGAGACGGGGAGCGGTGAATTACTACATCTTCCGGTGCGACGCTTGGGTTGCACCAAATCGAGTTTTGACCTCACGTGCGACCTTAGCACACCCAAAAACATATCAAAAGACACCCAGCAAGATGTACTTTTGACCCACGCCTCATGCTCATGCTCAGGGTCACTGTAACATTAATAATTTTCCTCTAATTTAATTACTGGAATTAAAAAAAATATGTAATTTATTTAAATTTAACCATGCTTTTTTTAAGTTTGTTTTCGCCATAAATGTCACACATGATGAAGTTTGCATGCAGAGTTGTTGGCGCCGAAATCTAGTCTGGGTAGTTTGAGTGAAAGTTCGCGCGAGCGGGACAACAACGGAAGTGGCAAATTGCGTGTCTGGGCGCGCGTTTATCAGAAATAAGATAAGGAGCCCATCTGTCCGCCCTCGTTGTTGTGCCGCCGAGGCCGCACGCTCTATTTTTTGGGTGACGTACACACAGCGGTGGGGAGTGAGATGCTTTTGATGTTTCAATTAATTAAGCTGCACCTGCGGGTCTCTTTTGTTGCCGACCGAGTTATTGGCCCCGTGTGGCGGACGTTCGCTGGACAAAAAGCTCAATGCTGGGCGTGTCTAATTTAATAATTTTCGCGGCCGGCAAAGAAAAGCAGCAAAAAAGAGAAAAGTAGAGAGAAAAAACACACACAATAGCGGCGACATCTGCTAGCGAGGTTAGTTTTTGTTGTGCAATTTCGTGGCTCGGGGGCAGGTTGGGGAAGAAAGGGTTGAATAAACGGTACTTTCGAGATTAAAGTTGTTAACTTGAATTTAATTAAGCTTTATAAGCTTGAAATTTAATATAGCAAGGTTAGTTAATTAAAAAGTTGTGCCGTTTTGTCCAACAATTCCTTTTTTAAATACATTGTTTTCAACTATTTAATGTAAAAAATCAATTTGAAACAATGTGGGCAAATAAACAACAATAATAATATTTGGAATGAGGAAAAGCAATAAAGTTTTTTTTTATACATGTTTTTAAAGTTATTAAAAAATAATGAATTTTTATAAATTTTGTTCATTAGCCAGTTTTTTAAATTAGAAAGAAATAGTAAAAAAAAAATAGGCATAGAATTGCATAGAATGTATCTGAATGGAGAATAAATAAATAAATTTTCAGTTTTCAATGTGAAGATTATTTAGTATCTGAAATACCCATAAAGTAATTTTTAACAATAATAATTATTTCTTTTAAATCTGTAAAATTAATGAAACAATTAATGTACTAAAACAATATATTATAGTTAAACTAATTACCCTGACAAAGGTACTCACTACCCTGAAAATAATTCTTCCACAACCTATGCCATGTTGGGTATCGATCTATATGTTTGCAAGGTCAATAATTCAATTGCTGGGGTCGAACGACGAATTTCTTTGTCGCAGTTCGAGACACGTCTGCCAACATTCCCTTTTTGCTGGAGAAACCGGTAGTGGCGGATGCGCCATAAATTCTGGCCGTCTTGGGTAGATTTATCGTATGTCAGAAACAATAACGCGTCCTTTGTGTTGCTTTTCCCCGATATTTCGCGGCATCGATCCGTGCAGGGTTGCGTGACCGGCTGCTGACCTGTTAGCCAACTCTTGGATGCATTTCACGTATTTCGCTCTTTTTTATTACTTTTGTTCGCCATTAAATACTGCTGGCGGAAGAGATTTTTGCAAAAGTGCTGCGTCAGGGTGGCTTTTCGGCCGCCGACTGTAATCACCACGGTGACACTCGGACGCCGATTTGATTAATGCGCGCCGACTCGGCTGCCGCAGTGCGAGAGCGTCTCCTCGTCTTCGCTCGCTCGCGAGCCAAATTTATTTCGGCCAGCGAGTGCGACGTTTCGGCTTGTTTACGCATAAGCCGGCAAAACAAATCCGAGGGTGAGTTTCGAAATTCAAAACACGCCACAGTTAATTGACCTGTCAAGCGTGTGGCGTTTCGGAATTTGGCGCAAAAGCTGCTAGGTTATTTTTTTCCGCAGAGAGGAACAAACCCTGTCGTGTGTTAAATTCACAGCCTTTGAAGTGCACGCGCCATTTTATTCCAACTCGAGCTGAAAATTGAAATGGATTTCTCAAGAGTGGGATAATCGTTTGTCTCTGTTGCTTGCTTGAAATGCACTTCTTGGCACAAACACCCGCATTTTCAGAAATAAACGCAAACAAAGTAAAAGCTTTCCAACTTTAATATGCATTCCCCCGCGTTTTTTTCTCTCTTTTTATTTGCTGCTGGAAAAAAACTGCAGACTATGCAGAAGGGGAGATATGAATAAATCTTTCTATGTCTCATTTCACATTTCTTTCATTCTGTATTGTCTGGGAATCTGGTTGATTTATTTTTTAATTACATTTTGTAATTAAAAGCAGGCTATTGTTTGGGTTTTAAGCAAAGTGAATATAAACAAACGTTTAGTAATAAAAAAATTCACCATTGTTAAATTTAATTTATATAAAAATAATGGGGTGCGTCCAGGAAAGATTTGAGGGTAAATGTTAAAAATTTTTCTTGAAAACATGCCATTCCAATTTTCACGTATGTTGTTGGGGTGGTCAAGAGGCCTCGCTCACCAAATTTTCAAGTCAAAATAAGGAGTGCTTTTCCGGGAAATCAGATTTTTCCAAAAACAAAAAATATGAAATATCTTTGCTCCTATTGAGAAATTATTAATGATCTTTTCACTTTCAGACGTAACTTTTTACGCCCGACAACTTTTCTGTTGACAACTTTTGCGTAGGTCAAAGATCAAGGTCACTAAATTGCAAATTTCACTTTCTGACGCAATTTTCGCAAAGAAGCACCCCTCAGAAATTTTTCGCAGTATAGGAAAAAATGTAGCCCCAAGTGTGTAGAACAACATCCTGGATTTCCAGAATGGCATTATTTTTAGTTTTTAATTAATTTTAAATGAATATTAAAAAACAGTGAAAAATCACTTTTCCGCAATAGAAAATAATTTTCAAACAGCGATAACTCATTTTCTCTTAGAGATACGCAAAAATGTTATAGAACAAAAAGGATTTTTTTTTACTTATTGCATCTAGCCATGTATTGTTTATACAGGTCAGGTCACTTGGGGTCATTGACCTCAGTGACCTGTGACCTTTAAGAGCAGTTTACTGAATATTTGGCACATAGTTAGGAAGAACTATTTTATGGAATGGTTTTAATAAGCTCATTTTCTACAAATTATTTTTTGAGGTCACAGGTCACCGAGGTCAATGACCCCAAGTGACCTGACCTGTATAAACAATACATGGCTAGATGCAAAACGTCAAAACAAATCTTTTTTGTTCTATAACATTTTTGCGTATCTCTAAGAGAAACTGAGTTATCGCTGTTTGAAAATTACTTTCTATTGCGGAAAAGCAATTTTTCACTGTTTTTTAATATTCATTTAAAATTAATTAAAAACTAAAAATAATGCCATTCTGGAAATCCAGGATGTTGTTCTACACACTTGGGGCTACATTTTTTCCTATACTGCGAAAAATTTCTGAGGGGTGCTTCTTTGCGAAAATTGCGTCAGAAAGTGAAATTTGCAATGTAGTGACCTTGACCTTTGACCTACGTAAAAGTTGTCAACAGAAAAGTTGTCGGGCGTAAAAAGTTACGTCTGAAAGTGAAAAGATCATTAATAATTTCTCAATAGGAGCAAAGATATTCCATATTTTTTGTTTTTGGAAAAAACTGATTTCCCGGAAAAGCACTCCTTATTTTGACTTGAAAATTTGGTGAGCGAGGCTTCTTGACCACCCCAACAACATACTTGAAAATTGGAATGGCATGTTTTCAAGAAAAATTTTTAACATTTACCCTCAAATCTTTCCTGGACGCACCCAATGTTCATTTCATTTTTTTGGTCAGAACGCCTAAATATATTATCTTGAATGCTTGCAACCGGCTGACAGCACTGTCTGAATAAATGAAGCTGCATCGCGCCAAAACACGCACTACTCTCACGCCTGTATGTTTTGCAACTTGCATGTCGGCAAAAAAGGTTTTAGTGATTTTTGCTAAAAAAAAAAAAAAAAAATCTTAGTCACATTTCAAGCTAGTTTTCATTATTATTATTTATTGTTTTAAATTGTGACACCAATTTTTATGAATTTGACTTTCTTCACTGTTTAAATTTGTTTTTTTTAAAACTGCAAAACAATTTCTTTCTGGCATTTCTAAAAATGGATACATTAAAGAAATTGCTATCAAAAATGTATTATATTATTTTACTATATATATTTAATTGATTATGTAAATTGTAGGTTTAATCAACGTTAAAGTTAAACGTGTTAGATAAACTTTTAGTACTTAATATATCAGACAAGATGGGAGAGACCCTAATCCTGACAGACATGACTTGGATTGATGTAGTAGAGGGATAAACTTGGAAATTAATGAGCGTTCTATATGGACGTGCTATACAGAATAATTTGATTCTTTGCAAGAGTCTAGAGCAATGAAAGAAATGCGAAAAAGGCTTATAACTTTTATTTACTTTGCAAGTCAGACAGATGGAATTTCTCTTTAACAAAAATAAACTATTTCACAGACTCCCATTTTGTTCAAAATTTTCATCTGTCCTAATATTAGATTATTAAATATACATAAGATGTTATTTAATAGTAATATTGAGTTAACTATAGCTGAAAATAAATATTATTCTACCAAACACAAAATTTATAGAAATTGATTACTTTGAATTTTATAAATCCATGAGAAAGGCCAGTACAAAAATTTCTAATTTCAATTATTTTGGCATAAATTTGTTAGCGAAAATTGAAATATAAATGAAAAAACTTTTTAGTCATGCTTAAGCGTTTATTTTATAGGATTATTAAGCAAAACATGCTGATCAAACGCAGCACACATTTGTGGAATTTAAATCTGCGGTTATTTAGAGCAAAAAATTAACCCTTTAGGTTGCGTACAGAACGCTGATGCGGGTTTGTGTTATTTATCAGGTTTGCGGTAGGTGTATCGAGAGAGTTTGAAACTCGTGCTTTGAACTCGGCGAGAGAGTGGCAATCGGCTGCGTCGTGGGTGCGGCCGTCGGGTGGGTTTTGCATGCGAAATTCCTCATCTCGCTGAGTGAGTGAGAGACGGAGCGAGTTGCCAGGCAACCGGCACGAGCCGCCGACGGGACAAAGCTCAGCGGGATCGGCGCCCGATTGATCGCTCCTTACTCACTCGACCTCTTTCGCGATCGACGAAGGCGCGGACAAAGGAAAAATTCTGCAATTAATTTTGCCCAAACAAAACAAAAAACACACACAACTGACGTTTCCTTCCGCCTTTTTTCTTACATCTTCCTTCGTTCTCCCCCTTTCTTAATACCGCAGAGAGAGGAAAAAATGCAAAGTTGGGCGAAAGTTTCACAAAAAGTTGGGCCGTGCGTGCCAAGGGACGGAACGTGTTAATTTGTTTATTTTCGCGGCTCTTCCTCTCGCGTGTCCTGCTTTTGATTAATTAAACGTTCGAAAGGTAGGCAACCGGCCGGACGGCGATGCGCGGCACGTTGCATACCTCGCCTCCCTCTCCGCCGAAAACACACACGCGCGTCCGCACAAAAAATTACCGAGGGTCGAGGGTCGTTCCGCTTTACGGCCGCCTTTTATCGCGTGCCATTTCGATAATTGCCCGTTGCTCTCTCTGTGAAAATAAATAAAACGCGGCGGCGACATGCGGCCGTTTGTCCCAAATTATTCATCGCCACCGCTCTCGCTCTCACCCTACCTGCGAATTAGCAACAACCCTCTGTCCCACGGCGCGAGTTGACGAATAAAATTATACGCTTTTAAAATCTAAAAATACACTTTTTGCCTCGGTAAAATTTTTTAAATGAAATTTTGTGTTAAACCACGTGCTTCTTTTAATTGCGTGTTTAGAATTTGTGTAAACGCTAGTTTTGTTACCAATTTTCTTTTTTTTAGATAGCGAAGAAATCTCGTTTTAATGGCAAAACTCCTGTTACGTTTTCCAATGGAGACGCTCAACTGTAACCAGAGTTGTCTGTACGGGCTGGAAATTTATGAACGCCATCAAAAAGCTCATTTGAGTCGAAACCAGCAGTATAAAACGTCTCAAAGTGCAATTACTTCTGAGAACCAGACCGTTTCCAATAGGCAGGATTACCACTTCAGAGTAAGAGGCCCTGTCTGTCTACATCTTTTTACACAATCTAGGTAATTGCCTCCTACTATAATGACGTCATTACACTATTCTCTACTTAAATAAATAAGCTGAATCAAAAACGGCTTTTTCAAAACACTTTTTACGCTTTCAATTAATTTCATAAATTTTACTTCTTCTACTCCAAATTTTTAATAGAAATATTTTATTATTATACTTTATTGTTTTTTTTATTATTAATAAAAAAAGAAATTATTTTTTCAATCAAATGACGCGTCCATTTCATTTATGAATTATTTGCCCACCTAGCTATAAAAGTATTTCTGAGAGATTCTCTGTCACCCTTTTGTGATGCATGCCCACAAATATTTTATAGCCGCTCCAACTGACAGAATAGCACGAATGGGTGTTTGTTCTTTTTATATATACGTGTAAATTGTCATATTGTATAAACGAAACACGCAAGCTGTGATACCCTTGTGATAAGTTACATAATATCTTAAGTAAATTGCATTTATACGGGGTGATCAATTAATCGATTTGATCTGATCTTAAATTATGACCCAGAAATTTCAAAATCGACTCTTAGTGACGTTCAAAACTTGTGTAACTGTGTGGAATGAGCTTAACATTAACTAATTAAGTACAATTTTACAAGGAGTAAAATAAATTGTTAATGTCAAATAAAAATATAATAATCTTATAATAAAAAAAAAATCAATATCTGCAAAAGGAAATGTAATGTAAAAAAACAATAATTAATTTATTCTAGAGCATGGAGATAAGAAAAAATATAGATTCATAAATTTAAAAAGATCAATATCAATATTTCTTGCCAAATTTTTAATGATATAAAATTTGTTTGTTGATAATCAATTAATCTCAAATAAATCCTTCATATCAATTTTCTTTTCTGCTTTATTAGTAAAAAGGTAAGAGGGCACGTCTCCTTAAATTAAATTTAAAAAATCTGCAATAAAAACTTCTGAATAATGAAAATTCCTCTATATTTGGATAAACCTGTACATGGGAAGTTAGAAATTAAAATTCAATTAACCAAATAAGTTACAAAAAAATTATGTTTTGTTAATCAATAATTTCTCAATTAAAACTTTTGGAAAATTATCTGAATACAGTCTTCTAGAATTAATAAATTTTACTCTCTTCCTAAAATAAAATAGGGAGTTTCCTCCAATCCACACGATTTGTAATTTCAACCGGTTTATTATTCAAGATACGAGCGCGTAAGGGAATTGCTGAGCGATCAGATAGAGTACCCAATACATCGGCGTCTTGCCACCCGCCGGGATCGGAAAGTCCCGGTGCTGTGAGATGGCCTGGTCCCGGCCGGCGTGCGATCGGATCGATGCAAAGTCGCCCAGGCCCTCAGTGGGGCCCCGCAGGGGCCAGGACGGACCTTGAGGACCCTGAGAGACTCACCTGCGCGGACATTGTTGGGGCTGGAGGCAGCCGGGGGAGTCTGTCCGGCGCCGTCGCCCTCATCGGCGATCTTTTCGGTGGTGAACCTCGAGTCGGGCATCCCGCCGCCGCCGCACTACGTCTCCATTTGACGGCAGCCGCCGCCGAGGCTGAGCACCAACGCCTGCACCGAGCACGCGCGCCCCCGACCGCCCCCGAGCGACGACCACCCGAACCTGATTGATCCTCTTTCTCTCTCTCTCTCTATCTCACCCTATCTTGCTCGCTGCTGTGTTTTACTGCGTGAACGATTTGTACTATAAATTGGATAGACTGACTGACCGATGACTCTATTTCATTATCCGCCGACTTCCGTCTGATAATAAAAATGACGCAGACAAACACACGGAATACTTATTTAAAAAAAAAAACTTTCAGGACACTGCACAAGATTTATTTTGTTTATTTCCTGATATTAATCAAATTAAAATGCCTTTTTCAAGGTAATTAAATCAGAAATACTCAATCTATTTTGGTTCTATATTAAGAAAATAATAATTGAAGAAAGAAGTGTTTTTGTTGAATTTTTAGCTTCACACATTAACTGAATGTGTGCTTTGTGTCAAATCTAAAGCTTTAAGATATTTTAACTATTTTAAGAAAATTAAATAAGATATTAAATAATTGAAAAAAATTAATAATTGAATAGTAATGGGAAACTCTAAACTCTATAAATTTTTCCAGATTTTTCTTTCATAATATTTTTAACGAGAGAAATTAACTATTTTCATTCACATTGTATAAAATAAACAGAAATTCAATTTGAATTGACATCGTAAAGGTTGGAAGGGAGAAAAATTGCAGAAAAATATTTCAATTAATAATTTTTTAAATAATTTGTTCTATATTGCACAATTTTTTGTTTCAAGAGTTATTTGATTTCGAATGTTGCTGATTTTTCAAAGCACAAGTTTTTAAGTTAACTTACATTCAACTCAATGTTGCAGTTCTAAAAGTAAGTTATTAAATTTAATATATTGAAAATTTCGCAAATTTGATATGGAAAATTTGAAAAATTGTTCATTTTATTATTAAAATCCAAGATGAAAAATAAAACAAGGAAATTTGTCATTTTGTGGTTTCTAGAGCATGGCGTTTAAAAATAAGCCACGAATATAAGGAAAAGCTAGCAATAAAAATGATACCTTATTTTTTCAATAATGATACAACCCAAAGAAGACAAAATTGGGTGGTGCCTTCTGCATCCCAAACATAAAGGGTACAGGCAAAAAAAAACTGACCTAAAAAAGCCGCTTTCCATGGATTCTTATGCGGCAAAAAACTACTGCAACCCCCCTTCTTTTTCCTTTTTTTTTACTTAGAAATGGAATTTGAGTAAAATTAAAATAAACTTTGCAAGTACCTTAATGAACTAAATAAATGTACCTCTTTAATGAGTGACCCCCCATATTGCAACGTTGTGTTAAGAGACTATTTTTCATTCAGTATAATAAAGATGCAGTAAAAAATGATAGTTTCCTTAATGATAACACGACGCATCTCATCATTTTGCCGCAAGTTTTGCAGGAAATAAGCCTTTTATTTTGCATATTGCGGATGTCTCGCGTTGTAATCAGTATATTTCCGCCTTCGGGGTTGTTGCTCAGGAGTGCACATATGTTTTTATGTTTGGCCTGAAAATCCCCGGTTGAGTGAGAGAGTCCAGATTAGAAACCTTCCAAGTGCGCGCTCGCGAATAATTCCCGCGCGTTTACACACAGGACACGACAACAGCCAACACATGACACAATTCTCTCTCTTTCGCTCTCTGTGTGCGCTGTTATCCGTCGCTGCGCCCGCCGCCCTTCGCAGCACGGGAAACGGAGAAAAAGAAGCTCGCTCGCGCTCGCGCGTATATTTTTAGGCCTGCTGAATTTTTTAATTTGGACGGAAAGCGTGTATGTGTGTATGTGCTTTGAATTCTCGGCGCGGGTAACGATTTCGCCCTTTGACCTTTTGTTTCGCTTTTTTCGGGTTTTTCGACGACGACACTCAGGGGCGGCGGCGGCGGCGACAAATCAATAAACGCGCAGAGAGCGAAATCGGCCGAGAAGCCCCGCCGGTTCAGTGTTTTGCTGCCTCTCTTCCACGAACAGAGTATGTGTGTGTGTTGCGGGCAAAGCGCGCGAAATTAAGAGAGGCCCATTTGCAAAGCAAACACCCCCGCCACCGGTTAGTCAGTTAGTTTAACCCAAATTCCAACCGACTGAAGAGGAAAAAGTACCCGGCGGCGAGCGAATAAAAACAAGCTGGAAAAGAGCAAAGCATTTCGTTTGCTAGACTCGGGTCGTTGAATGACAAAAGCATTTTTTACACAAATTTATTGTTACGGCTTTCTATGTGTGAATTGGCCACTTTTGCCCTAGGATTCTTTCTCTCCGCTTACAAAAACATACAAAATGACACCCTACATGGTGGATCCATTTATGAAAGAAACCGGACCAACCTTCAGGGTACCTATTACCCTGGTAATATATTTCCATTAAAAAAGTTTTCTAATATTATATCGATGCGCTCAGATTTCTGCCTAAATAAATTAAAATGAAAAGAAAATCCCATTCATTTTCAGAACCTGTAATACCTTTGCAAATTTACCCTGAAAAAGGTTGGATTGTTTTGCGACTAAAACCAGTAGAGTTAGATAATTATCAAATTATACTTTTCCGACTGACGAATTCAAATCTATATGCAGAAAACGAATCAGACAAAACTTTATGAAGTTGCGAAGAAAAAAATCAGTGCTGGACCGAAATAGAAACTGCTCAGAATAGATCGGATTAGCGAGAGAGCGCACCGAGAGCGCTCATTTGCAACTCAAAGCAGGCTGTCGGGGATTAGCGCCGGCCCTCCGCTTCATTTGCAGCGATTTTTTCTCTGCAGTTTCGTCTCGGAATTAGCACCGGATTAAGAAGGAGTTAGTTTCGTATCAGCAGCTCGGCTCGGCGTCTCGCTCTGTTGCGCGCCCCAAGGACCCGCCAGGTTTTTGCGCCCTTATACTGTTTGCTAGCTCGTGTTTGTTTTCGTTCTTATCAGGCGTGAGTCCGTCATGTCGTTTCCTGCGTTGGACAGACGTTGGCTGCCTGGCGCTTCTGTACTCATTCACGCCGACGACGGGTCAATTAACACTGCTTTACGGTAATTGACTGTCATTGGCGAGAAAGCTCCAAACTATGCAACTTCTAGCAACAAATAATTCTACCCTTAAATAGCAAAATAAAAAAATTAAAATAAATAAAAATTATAAATAAACTCACGCCGCAACCATTTTTTGACGAATTTCATTAGGAAAGTCTTTTTTCTCTCTTCGACTTTCGCATCGGGAATCGCTTCGGGTTTAGGAGAATTTTCCTGTAAACATTTGTAAATCTCAAAGAATTGCATGACGGAAGAGAAATGCGAATGACAGGCGGCGCGACGATGAATGTGCAGGCTGATGTATTTATAGATAATCTGCAAGTGTCGCTTGATGAATTTGATTAATTAATCCCTAGCGTACACACGAGGCTAAATTTGGAACTGTCACGCGATCGAAAACTAATTCGCTCGACATCAGAGTAAATTAAAAATGCAAGGTTTCGTCACTCGGATTATATTTTTAATTTTTGAAGGCTTTGTTTCCATCACTATTTTTAGGCCAAAAGAATTTTGACGCAAAAAGTGAAGATAGTTGAACCCTTCTTTTTCATATTACCATATACACTTTTATATTCTGATTCGTGTCGATAAATCGCCTGCGAAAATTGACAGCAGATAGAACGAGGGTCGCTCTCTTTTGTGAAGGGAAAAGATGAATTCGGCTCACGCGCCCCGACCCTGACTGCAGCCGCCATCCCTTATGGCTGCCAACGGACGATAATCAGGCGAATGTGGGTCGCGAAATTAGAGGGCGTCGAATTCAATTTCGCTGCTCGCTGGACCGCCCCTCGGAGGAGTGCCGCTGCCAAAAAGGAAAAGGACTCGAGAGCGTTGGCGAGAATGCAACTTTTGCATCTCTTTCTCTTTCCGTCTGACGCGATAAATCACGCGGGGGCATCGACGACGACGACAAGTGGCGCAGATGCAAAGCGCTTAATTACGACGCTCATCATCGGCCGAGGGCATTGTTCTCGCGTCGCGCGCGCTCTCGCTCTGCACTATGCTGCTGCTGCAAAAAGCGCCTTATCACGCCCCGGCCGCTTTGAACAACCAGCGTTTCGCTGGCTGGGCGGCCCATTTGGCACCGTGCCGCCGCTCAACCCCCGCGACCCCACCCCCGAAATCCAACAGACAGGTCGATTGAATGTTTTTTCTCCATTTCCACCTGCCAAACTGGTGCCAGAAGCCAACAAACAATGGAAATCAGAAATATTTATCAACGATTCGGACTCGGTGATCTCATAAACATGTTAATTGATACATTATACGCATTACTTTTCATAATTTTTACATATTTGCAAGGTATTTCACCTTTTTCAGGGTAAAAACTTAATCTTTCATGTTCATATATCAAATTTAAATATTATTTGGCAAAATATAGATTTTAGAGAACATTTAATTAAAATTAACAGTATATTATTAATTTATCCACATTGTTACAATTCATTTTTTAATTCAATTGCTCAAAAATTAAACAAAAAATGTTGGACAAAACGGCACCAACGCTAGGAAGAATTTTGCTAAAGCTTCCGTGATCAAAAAGACCCCATCCGCTGCAGTGAGCCTCAGTTGAGTAAGTTTTTGTTCTTCTTTGAAAAATAAATTTCAATTATAGCCCATTCTAGTTTTTCCTCAGGTAAAAAGTGGCCTTCAGGTTGCAATTCTTCTTTTCCCATCGTTTTCGGTATCAACATGTATCCTGGATGGCAAATCCGATTTTCAGTCAGTTGTGCAATTATCTGGATGTGTCACCGGCAACTGATGACAATAAGAACATGAAGACGCTTAGCTGCGACAGACGCGTCTTTCGTTTGGCGAGAGCGCCTTCGGTTGGCACATACGCGGGCGGGGTGCGCGACAGGTCGCCCGCTGACAAAGTGGCCAATTAGGCGCTCGTTATTATCGGTCGGCCGATTTTTGACAAAGGCTCTAATTGCGCGATCCGAGAGGTATTAAATTTATTTGCACACACACACGCGTTCGCGGCGAACGCACGAGCGACAGGGCGGGCGAGAGGGTGTTATTGATCAGCAGATGAGAGCAGGAGCGGCGGCGGCGGCTGTGGAGCGATATTTGCCAGGTCAACACACCACCGCCACCGACGACGACGACGACCGCCGGATGGGAGATAAACTTTTAGATAAGGGCTGAGAGAAACAACCCGCTCGTTAATGAGCGGGACACTGAGAATTATGCGAGAAGAAAAAGTTGCTCAAAATTTTGGCGCAAGTTTTGCCAGGGCCGTCTTAACAGCTGCGTCCCTGGATGAATTAAGTTTTGCACGAAAATAAACTTTGTTTTCATAAAGAAGTTCGAATTATTTTATTAAGAAATTCTGAAGGTAAAACTTTTTACTTTAATGATTTAATTAAATTTGATTAAAATTAGGATTTTTAATGGCAAAGACGGGTTTCAAGGACGTCTCGGCCGGGGCCTGCGAGTGCAAGAAACTTCCAACTTTGGTCTCGACACAGCACCACGCGCGTTTGTAAATTCGCCCAAAAAAAAGAGCCAAGCAAAACTTTGGCCGCGGGGAAAACAGAAACTTTCCTTTTTCGTTCTTTCTAGCCGCTGGGGTCGATAGGCATACAGTCTCTTCTGGAAATAGACTGGAATTGCGTCACGCGTATATGCGAATATCAATTAATTAACATTCGATTCGGCCTCGCCACGACTCCCGGGAGAATTGCAAAATTAATTCGGCTGACCCAGAAAGTAATGGTGGGGGCAGGTGCATTTATCCACCAAGGGAGCAGCATACATAGACGATGCACTTTTTTCCGTCTCCATTGTTTCCAGATCGATCTAGTTCGGAGCACGAAAAAAAATCAGCACTCGACTGCTAAAACAACAGCTCGCGTCACTTCTCGCCGGCAGCAGCCACTGATGAATAATAATTTTTTGCATGACCCTATTACCAACAAAAATATGCAAATTTCACCGTAAATCACGGCGAATTCCCGAGACATTTGAAATTCAAGAGGAAAATAAATTTCACCTCTCTCTTTTGGGTGTTGTTCGGGGCTGAAGAAATTAAGGTGAAAAGGGCCGGAGCGTTTTGCGGGCAGCGGGCGGGCGCAGATCGCAGGGCGGGCGTACCGGCGGCTCTGGCAGCTGCATCGATTTCTCTCTTCAGCGGCCGCCGAGCGCCTCAGAAGCCCTAACGACCGTCAGACGCCGAAAACGACCTGCCAGGTCGCGTTACAAAAGCTAACCTGAAGCCTTTCGAGTCTTCGATATTATTTCAAAATGTCATTTTAATTTAATCATTTTTAGCATTAATTATTTATTATTTCATTTCTTAAAATATATTAATAAAACGAGTAACAAGGAACAAAAATATAATATTGACCGGAAAATTTTAGAAAAATTTGAAATTGAAAAAAAATTCTATAATTAGATTTTAAATAATTTAAATTTTTCATTTTTTGTCATAGCTAATATTTTTACAAATAAACTTTTAAAGATTTTTTAAATTGAAAAAAATATTTTAAATATTTCCAACTTTTTACATAAAAAAAATGAAGAAATTGAATTGAATTTTTTTAATTTTTTGTATTAAAATCAAGGAAAGAGCGTTTTTAATAAATATATATAAAAATTATATAAAAATTTAAATGTCTATTTTAAAATTGAAAATATTGTATTCATAAAAAATGCATAAATGTAAATAAAAATGCAAATGTATTTACAAAACAATTACAATAAATTTTAAGTAAATTACAGAATGTTGAACTTAAATTAAAACTAATCTAACATAATTTATATTATTTAGGAGAAAATGGGTATAAAACAAAAATCACTTTTACTGAGAAAAGCGTTTTATAAATACATATTTTTATTTATATTTTCTTTGACAAATTCAATTTTTTACTTCACGTTCCTCATTGAAAAAGACCTTCCATAGACAAATACATTCAACTCACAATAAAGGAGCAATTCCCGTCACCAGTCAGACTAACACGTGTAAAGGGAGGAAAGAAAAGGCGGCGCTGCACCGCCAGTCGCGACGGTCGTTCGGGTTGCATACGCGACTATTGGCAGGCGCTCTGCGAAATAAAGAACCCTTGCCTGCCAGTCTCTCTCTCTCTCTATGTCTCTGTTCGTGTTCGCGAACGGATTTCGCTTTGATCGTCCAGGCGGAACGCGCAACAGCGAGAGCCGACGACCAAACGAAACCTTTTTGGTCTCCACGTCCCTCGCTCACGTTCGGCCATACGTATTTTCGGGCTCGGCTCGAACGGGTGCTTTGGCTCTCTCCGCACAACTGATTTCAAAGCAATGTGAGCATGATTTGCATACCGGTTGCAGAGATCAAAGATAAATCAATCATTAATGGAATGAATAAATTCTTATGAATGAAAACGGATATTAATTAAATTCAAATTTAATCTTTTTGTAATTCTCAAAATCATGGATTTCATTAAATTTTTAATTAAAAATTTTTCAATTTAAAAGTTCAATTATAAGAAGAATTTGAATTTATTTTACATGCAAAAAAAATTTCGCATTTTTTTTAGCAACGCTGAAGAGCTGTGAAAAATATATCTAAAGAGTTCAGAGTGAATGAAGACTAAATCAAAATGATCCAGAGTGCAGCATCTCTATATGTGTCTGACAAGTTCATTCCTCTTTCTCTCGACTCGCAGAGTTTGTTTCAGATGGTGGCGGGATGGCGCCAGGCGCCGGCTTCTGTTCTTGCGAGTCGTTTCCCGATTTTCCGCGGCGCCACTGTCCGCGGTGTGCAGATTTTCCGGAAAAACGCGCAAAACAAAGCAATGCGATCGGCGTGGATCGGCGAGCGTGACTGCGATAGACGAAAAAAGTGGGCAAACAAAAACATGAATAGGCAACGGAGACATCGGCGCGTTTCGCTGCTCGCACCGGCAATAAGATATAATTGGATTTTCGGCCTTGTTTCATTTGATATTTTGATTTGATTCGCATGTTTGATGAAATCGCCGCAAAAGAGCAGTTCCTGCAGCGTTCCCACGTGGCTCTCCCGCTTTTATATAATGCCGTACATAATCCATAAAATCGTAAAATGTGATTCGACGAGATAAAATTTTATACCAATAAATGAATAATTTCAATCTAGTTCGATTTCTGCCAAAGCACGGTAGAATCCTACTGAAGCTCAACAAGGGATATTCAAAACTTTAAAAATTTTATTGTAAATTTACCTTCAAAGTGTTACATTAATATGGAAGAAATTGTATTATAATTTAGGTCAACGTTGGCAACAAGTTCAATATCAATCTTACGGGAGTCGTTCTTCTTACAGACCTATAATCAATGAGAAAGCTGATTTCCTATAAATTTCCATTTGATCAATGGTACGGTCCGACCTTTCTCAATAAACCCTTCGCTTTTTAGGGATGATTAATTTATCATTTCCGACAGAGAGAGACTGCGAGTACACCATAGCGTAAATTTGTATACCAGGCTTTTTATTTGCGTGTAAGGGAATCTCTGCTAAAATCGAGATTTCATTCAAATGTTAAAATATTGTAACAATAAAATTATACGTGAATAAACAATAATACTAATTGCTAATAAATAAAACAGAAACAAAAAAAATGTAGGGGGGAAAGTGAGTGCTTTAGAAAACCTCTGCTAATTTTAAACTGCAATTTGAACTATTTTTATGACCAAAGAAGAGCGAAAAACTTTTAGTATTAAATTAAACATTAGACAATAAGATACTTAAAAAATATTATCGTGCATGATAACTGAATATAATAAGTACCAACGTTTGAAAAAATATTGATATAAAATTTCTGTACACTTACGCAATCTTACGGATATATTTCTTTTAAACTCTACTCGTAATTATTCGTGTCTAACTCATAAATTTTCCTACATTTCTCTATGGAAATGAGATCTACAAATGACCCACACCCACACCACAAAGTAGCAAGAGGTCGATATGAAATTCTGACAGAAAAAATTAAGGTAAGTAATTTAGGTAATACAGCTTTCCTCTAAATAAGGAAATTAATGACAGTAAAATTAAAACCCGACGAAAATGAAAACGAGTATTCAATTTTTTATGCAATCCACCATGAGTGTTAGCATTCAACTATTAGAAGAAGTTAGAATAAAAATAAATTGTTTTAAATAAAATAATTAAATTAAAAATTACCAAATGGCAGTCGAAGTTATTCATGCGATTAAAAGTAATTTATTTAATTAATCAAAACTTTGTGAATGTGACACAAATTCCACGACTTTTTATAATGAAACAGACAAGCTATCCATGATTTATTTAAGCTTATTTAATCAAACGCCATACTTCAAAGGCTAAATTATTGCTTTTTATATAAAAATGGCCAATTTTTCTTTTGAAGCCGGATTATTCTGATGAATATTTAAACAGTCTAGACTCGTCTCTGCGCAATAAATCAGTCAGCCCTGTGTTCATTTTTGGTCTTTATTTCACAGCTCGGAATCAATTTATTGGTCGAGATAGGGCGGTGCCTGCGGTCGAAGGTGGCAGGTGACGCGGTTCTCACAGATTGATTTTATTGTAATGAGAGCCCTTCAGTGGTTCGTTTCGTGCGCCCCTGCCTCCCTATCTGGATAATTACCCACCCGTGTACCCCGTCCCTGATAAGACACACGAGAAAAGTGAGGAGTGTGGGGGTGGGTGGGTGGTAGGGTGGGTGGCACTCCCGGAGAAAGAGAGCTAATGCATGCGCATAATTTCAGAGCTACAGATCGAGGGCTCTACGCAAGCAAGGTCGATTACGCGAAGGAAGAGAGAAAGGAAAGCCTTGACATTGAGAGCAGACAAGAGGACTGTAAGTTTTCTAGACTCTCGCTTGCTAGTTATGTATTTACCGACTATAAATATGCCCCGTTCTGTTGTGTGAGAATGTGCAAAGTGGAGAAGCCGCGTAAGCACGCCAGGCCGTTTAGTTGCGAAAATACTGTGTGCAAATTCCTTCAACGTTTTATGCAGGCCAAACCGATTTAAACGAAAAGGAGACAATGGACTAAAAGAAAAATTGGGTCATCTCAGGAAATTGGGTAGTAAAAGGTCGGGATTATTTTCAGCTTTTTCTGTACCTTTATGTTTAGTTTTTTTGCTGTGTATATTGACATTATGACTTATATCGAATGGAGAATAAATAAATAAATAGGATTATCTAAACAAATCTAAGACAATTTTCCTCTATTGATTTTTTGGTTTTTTATTTTTAGAGGAAATATTTTAGTATCTGGGATTGAGAGATCCTTCCCATCAGTGGGGAAGAGGGAGGAACCGGGGGAACCTCTAGTCCATGCTCTAGTCATAAGATTTACAACGGCATCAATAAAAAATTAAATTCTATAGCATTATTTTATAGGAAAACTTCTAGATCGCTAACTAGCCATATTTTTATATTTTAAGTTTAAAATTTGATTATTTTTTATCTTTTACGGTATGTAAAAGTAAGTGTAATTAAAATAATTTGGCTGTCAATTGGGTGTAGAAATACGCACATAATTATTATAACATTTATACATAATTATGTGAAAATTTTTACATTATTTGTCCACAGTTATCAAACTCTCCAATTTCATGTTTCTATGACTGCAATTTCTTATATGGATGAACAATAACCAATAACACTTTTAATATCCAAAATGACGGCTAATCAAAATTCAAAGCGGTGGAAAATATCTGCTGCTCTAAATCAAAATTCAATATAAATAAGATAAATAAATGCGATTCAAAGCGGCGGAAAAAAACTGCAGGTCTATAACGATAAATATTGCAATAGTAATTTATTTATTCTCTCATTTGGCAAATACCTAGATTCTTAAATTATCTTAAAATCTAAGAATCTAAGCGATGTAATTGATTAGGTCATATTCGCCTGATGATTTGTAAATAAACTTAATTAATACGATATTTTTAACACATTTTTACTAGACTTATTAAATTTATTTTCACTTTTAAAAGCTTTCAGAGAAAATTTTTAACGCGACTAAATCTTTTAAATGTTCGTCAGGTTTCGTCTAAAATAGTTGCTTAATATTCCATGAAAGCGAAATTCATCAAATAATTTTGATATTTGTTTTTTGGAAGCAAATATGACTTATTCTCTCTTAGAAGATGTCAAACTATTAGGGAATAAAATAAAAAGTAAAAAAAAACAGTTTTTGTCACGATCTGTGACTCTAATTCATGATGCAAGGAAATTAATTTAAAATTAAAAATTGTGCCTTTTTCAAAGTAATTCTTTATTATGAAAATTGAAATTAAAGATTATGATTTTCAAGTTTCCCTCTTTCAATTAAAAAATTTCAGTTGGCAAAAGTCTGATAAGTTTATCTAAAAGGAAATCGAGAAAGTGCGAAGTGCTTGGAGTGCCGTTGGAACAATTTCCACTCACTAAATCAAACGAAAAGATAATCTATCGCTACTTCTTCCACTCGAGGCAAGAAATGACAAAGTGAGTTATAATGTGGAGGTGGGAAAAGTGCTGAAGCCGCACGCGTCGTGTTTTCCCTGAGGGAAATTAATTCAATCGCGCAGTCAGCAAGCACTCGGCGCCGCGGTTTGGCGAAGGAGCGAGGCGGAATCGCGCGCCCAAGAACAACTGACAAAACGTGTGTTATTTTCGCTCGGAGACTCAACGAGGCAAAACATTCGCACGCTGGAGAGAAGGAGAGGAGCTCGTATAGGCGAGCGGATGGATGATTGATCGAGAGAGGCTCGCTTCTTTATTTCCGCGCGCCAATCAATAGACAGGGGTCGACCCACTTGACCCTGACCCGCGGGTCACTGCGGCCCGATGCAAAACAGTTAAATTAACGGACGCCTGACTGCGAGAGCAAAAACACCATCAGACAAATCAACAAGCGGCCAAGCCCAAAATATTTTCAAAATAATTTTTAAATCTTCTACTTTATAGATAATTATAAAAATTAATTTTTATTTTAAATATGAATTATAAAATTGCATGCTACACTAATTGTAAGAAGGAGCTCTATGTTAGGCCACTTGATTTCATGAAAAATTTCAATCGAATAAACTTTTCGATATATTCTGATTTATTCCGTTTTATTGAGAATTGCATTATTATTTTCAATGTAGGAATGATGTATGTATTTTGGTAGAGAATGCCCTGGGATATGTCAATAAATTATAAATTTCTACTATATTTCCAATTTTGAAATAACTACAATATATATTTTCTATTTTCAACGTTGATTATATATTATAGCGAAATATTTTTGAAAATTCAAATAATTTTGAAAATCTCCTAACTGATGTGAAATTTCTAGCGAATTTATTCTAGCGAATATATCAAAGGGACCGCCACAGTCAAATTTTGAGTTTAAATAATCAGGGGTCGACGAAAATTGACCTTTGACTTACGACTTTGCACTCATAAAATCTGAACTATTCTACCAATTGCAAGATGAAAGATTGATGCCCCTAGACCTAGATTGGTAACAAAAAAAGGTTCATTTTATTTTTTCACATTATCTCATTTGACTATGGCTCATCAAAAATTTCTTAATTTAAAAATGAAAATTTGCAAACGATATATTTTTCATTGTAACAAAAAATATATCGTTTGAGAAAAATAATTGTTTTGACAAATATCATTTTAATTAATTTTTGTTACCAGGAAAGGAAATTTATTTGTCATTTCCTTGATATTTTTGGAATTTTGGCTTACAGCATAATATAATTAAGGGTTTGCCATTTTAGGCAATTATTGGAACAACAAAAAAGTCTTAATTTGACTTTGTCAAAAATGAGTATCCCACACGAAAAGAAGCTACTAATTTTTCAGTAATTTGAATGAAAATTCTAATTTTTGCAATTAACTTCACTAATTTATGCATTCTTCTTGCTGTTTATAAAAAATTCAAATATATTCATTACTTCTGTTTGCTGTGCGAAACTTTGCACAATGCCCGTTTATAGTTGGTTTTTCTTTCGAGATAGGCGCCTGCAAACATTAGTGCACAAGGCAATCTGCGCGTAAATTCGGACTGAAAGACCCAACCTGTTGCAGATTGTGAGCTCTTTTCCACTCGTTTCGCCGACCGACGGTATTTGCATAAATTTCCCCGGCGGTCGACAATCCCTGAAAAAAGCAGCGCCGAGGATTAGATCGGGCGCGCGTAATAACAAAGCGAAGAGCTGTGTGTCTTTTTTCGCCCGACAGCATTGTGTGTGTGGCCGAACCGGAGTAATCCAAAGTGGCCCTTTGTTGCTGCACAACGCTTTTGTTGTTCCCCTGCAAAAACTCTTTTTCTCGCTCCGCAGGGGCGCTCCGAAGGCGCACAATGGCGTTTCAAAAAGGTTTTTAATTTAGGTCGCGCCGCGCAGCGCTCTTGAAATTATTCTTGACTCTTTCGTTTGTGCAAAGAAATTTAATCAATGCGGTTGGCGCTGATTTGCGAATGACCCTCAAAAGTTTCGTTATTTTGATTTGAGATAATTGAGGGCGAACCTTTCACCTTTCGCTCCAGGAGCGGAAGTTCAGAGTTTTATCTATCTATCGGTGAGTGAAAGGCAGGATGAGGTCACGGTGTTTCGCGGGGATGCTTCCTAACTGCCGTTGGACACGCAACCCTACAAGCTGATTGCAATCAATACCCAATCGGCACGGCAAGATTAGGCCGAAATCTAATCGGCACCGAATTTCCAGACCCGTAATCAACCAGAAATGGAACCCCGTTCTTTCTCCATCAACCCTAATACTCACCCCAAAACTATTATAAAAAAAACATTGTGGTAAAAATACAACTTCTTCAAAAGATGAAATCACTTTTTTTAAATTGCTTCAATTGAATTCGATTTTAATATTTTTGAAACGACTGATTGATGTCAAAATAGCATCACGTTTTATTGCTTTCAATATATATACGCTATGACAGGGTGTCATTCTTAATCTACTTTTTCTACAACAACCCTTCATCCAGTAAAATTTCCCTGTCATTTTTTCATTCCAAATTGTTGACGACTGTAATTTTTGTGATGTGTGAAAAGTTTTATCTACAGTTATCTGTAACTCAAAGCTGTACGTGTATGACAGGAAATAAAATTAAATTTTTTATTTGATATACTGAATTTTTTGTTTTCATACGTGTTTAACCTGTTTTGGACTCTAAATAAATAAGTGTTATTAATCATACAATTATATATTTTAGTGTCTGTTGTGCTCGGAAATTTATTTTTTTATAAAATTAATATTTTTTATTTGATTAACAATTAAACTTAAACAATTTGATGTAAATAATTCATACAAATGAACTGAAATATTAAAAAAATATTTGTTTTGTTTAAAAATAATCATAATTATGCTGAAAAATCATAAATTTACTATTTTAATGAGATAAAAACATTTTTCATTTAATACAACATTCTTATATTTACAAATTTTATTGGATATAATTTTTTTAATAGAAGAATACATTTAATAGAGCTGGTAAATTTTTTTTAAAAATTAGCAAAAGTTACCTTGTTATTAGACAACAATTTACAATAAATAATGCGAAATAAAGAAGAAATGCATATCAAAAATTGAATGCTAACACTCAAGTTGGATTTCAAATGTAAAAACAAAAATTAAAAAATAAATAACAATTAACCGACAAAATATGACCAGCAGACCGCAGGGGGAGGGGGGTCAGTTGCCCTTTGTTTTTTTTTAATTTCCTCTTTGTTTGCAACAAGGTTGGCCCGATTTCAATTATGTATGAATAAAAAAAATTTTAATTTTACGGAGGTATGAAATAAATTAAAATAATAATTTTTTTGCGTGCTACATAAATGAAAACAGGAGAGTAAAGTAAAACCAGATTTGTACGTCGCATTCCTGGAACGGTGCATTGATTTTTTTGTTGACGAGAGGGCATTGTGTATTTTCGGTGACTTGGGAGCAAACAGAGCGACACACA